>NC_090940.1:343496533-344097085 GCF_040938575.1 Ambystoma mexicanum
TCATATGCCGACAACCTTTACATGGTCAGGGTATATTCCGACCTTTCTAGAATAGCAAACAAAGAATTTTCCTCATATACTGTTACTGATCATCCCATTACACTCATAAAACCTTTCTTTATTGCAAAGGCAGCAACTGCTAAAGCTTGTTTGCTCACAAACTGCCCCTGCATCACTGTATCCAAAGTGCCACTATGATAGACCAATGGCTTATGGCTCATAGAGCTTTTTTGCATAAACACTGCTGTCATCAGTTGACCATCAGAATGTGAAAACAAATACAATTCCTGCATATAATCTGGGGTGGCCAGTACGGGTGCCAAACTAATCACTTAAGTCAGCAAACTGTTTGCTCATCTCAGCCGTCCACTGTAACTTATGGTCCGTTGTCTTTTGTGCTTCCCTGAGGGCCTATAGAAGTGGTCTTGTGTTTGCCACGTAATCTAGGATCCAAGCCCTTCAGTAATTACACAGGCCCAGAAACCTCTGCATCTCTTTAACTGAGGCAGATCTGGGGGTGGCGCGTACGGACGCTGCCCTGTTGGGTTGTATTCCCTTACCATTCGCCAATATGAACTTTCCAAAGTAGATTAATTCCTGTTGGCAATATTGCAATTTGGAATTGAGAAAAATGTATTCTCTAAATCCACTACAGTAAAATACGTGGCTTCTTTGGGGATGCAGCATAATATTGTTGCAGGTTCGGAACGACTGGAAAATCTTTCTTCACCAAATCATTTAGGGGGTGCAAGTCCTGAATCATTCTCCAATTGCCCCAGGTAGATTTTTTTAATAGGGTATATTGCCATGTTACACAGAGACATAGATGGCATGGTAATGCCCTGGTCCAGTAGGGCCTGTAATGTTTTTCCAATTCCCTCCTCCTCCCCTCTCAATAGCAGATATTGGGCCACATTACAAGTTAGCCAGTCCAGATATAACAGTGCCGGTAACACCGTACCAGCACCGTTTCCCAGACCGGTTACTACAAGTTCTGTGGCCATGTGGTGCTACACCCGCCAGGTCTCACCTGCACAGGTGGACACAGAAACACTGCCATCATTACCACATGGTGCCAGTGTCTCGACTTCCCCATTCCCATGGAGTCCTATGGGACTCCACAGGAATGGGGTTTACAGAATGCTGTTTTTACCGGCACGGCTGCCGGCAGACTCTTGTCTTACCTTGGCCAACACCGCACCTGGCTTCAATGTTATATGCACAGGTGTTAAATGTTTCAATAATATTACATTGTGTGGATTTATTTGTCCACAACTGTGAAAGCATGTGCTGTAAATCTTCATCAAAAGTAGAGATGGAGTTAATGCTTCCATTAAGGGACACTGCTCTCTTTGGTACTGTATAATTATGTCACATGGGATGCAGATCTCTAGGGTTATTTCCCCCTCTTTGTTGATATTTTCTAATAATTTGTCATCTGCCATCTCCTTTAGCTGCACTATTGGATCTTCACAGAGCACTGTGCACCACTCACAGCCATCCCTGCCCATTCCCAATAGGATAACCCTCTTGTCCGACACCAACAACCTCTATTAATCCAGCAATAATATTGTTCCTGTCACCACCTCAGGTGATACCGCTGGACAAAACATGAATTCAGTGGGCACTCACCAACACGGTTTTGGCATTTTGGGGCACCGCCTTCACAAGCACTTTTATACCATAAATAAACATGTCAGTGTGTATGGGAATCCGGCAGACTACCACCTCCCTTGTCATTGTGTGTATTATCAACATTGCCCTTACAGCGCACATCCCAGGTGTGGAACATACTATCCAAGAACTGTAAAGCATATATTCATTTTTATGATATTATATGGCATTTATAACGTGCCTACACACAGGTGTATCAAGGCACGACGAGGCAAGGGAGGGGGAACAAAGGGAGGACAGACAACAATCCTACTAGGCCAGGTGTCATTCAGATTGTGCAAATGCATGGGATGGGGGAAGGGAAAACGGTGCGGGGGGGCGAGGAGGGGACAGTGCAGTACATAGGAACACAATAATAATAATAAGTAAAGTAATGGCCAGCGGTGGCAAGTGCAAGGTAAGTGCAGACATCAGGTGTCAAGTGCTGGTAGTGGGACTGTAGGGATACCAAAACCACCTCAGAGTGCGTGGGTTGCCAGGCAGGTAGTGCGGGTATATGTGACTGGTGAGAGAGGGACCTGGGCCCAAGATCAGAGGGTGGCCAAGTAACCAGTATAGTTACTGTTTCAACCAGGAGGTCAGCAGGGGAGAGGAGGAGAGAAGGCAGAAGCAAAGAGAAAAGTTTTGAGGTGCTTCCAGAACCAGAGATGGTTCTCCTCAAGTTTCAGGGAGGCAGGGAGGCTGTTCCAGAGGGAGGCCCCAGCCGAAGAAAGAGATCTACCACCAAATCGTTGCTTGGAGAAGCGGCTGACCCTGAAGGAGTTGGAGGCGGATGAGTGAAGAGCTCTTGAAGGAAGATATTTAGGAAGAGAGAGTTGAAGATTTAGAGGCCCCAGGCCCCAAAAGGCCTTGTGGACAATGCAAAGGGTTTTGAACTTAATCCTCGCAGCCACTGGGAGCCAGTGCACAGATTTTAGTCCTGGAGAGATACAATCCCTGGGCTTGAGGCCAAAGACAAGTCGTGCAGTCCTATTTTGGATGAGTTGCAGAGGGCGGACAGTAGATTTAGAAAGATGCTGTTGCAGTAGTCCAGCCTAGAGAGAACCAGAAGGAGGAATACCTCTGAGGAGGTGGAGTTTGTAATGTGACTTATTAGAGATGTCAGAGATATGAGGAGAGAAGGAGAGTGAGGAGTCGAAGATGACCCTGAGGTTTTTAGCCCCACAGGTGGGAACAGGAGGAGGGCTAAGAGAGGCCGGCCAGAGAGTGACAGGAAAGGAGGGAGCAGGAGCTCCTGCTGAGCAGGTCCCTACCCAGTAAATTGACTGGAGGAGTCTCTGAATATAATAAGGGTTCCCACACTACCTTCCCTCCCACCTTTATGTCTAACTCCTCAGTGTTCGGACCCTTGGAAATAGCCCCAGAGAATCCCTGCATCTCAGGATATTTCCCTGCTAGTGAAAAGTTTCCTTCCATGATACATGATTTTGTTGCACCAGAGTCCACCATGAATATGAATTGCTTATTTCCTATCTCCACCCCCCCCAACAAAGGTTCCTCTTCAGGGTTGGTAGTCGTCGAGAAGACTGGACATGTGAGTGTTCTCTGTGGGCTAATCAGGATATGTGTTTGTTCCAGGGAACAAGAAGGGGCTAACTCCTACTACTGCTGCTCCCCCAAAGAGAGCAGCTGTCATGATGCCTACCCCCCGAGCACCAGGCTAGGCCCAGCATCCCCGGAAGCAGGCATCATGCCCTCGAGTAAAAGCCCAGCGGCCCCTTATAGGGGCTCTTTGGTCTCAGTCCTGGCGCCTTTGGCGCCAGGCTCATGTTGGACATCAGTCCTGGCGCCATAGGCGCCAGGCTCATAAAGGGAGGTGTTTTGTGCACTTACCTGATGCAGACCATGCTGCACGCTTCAGGCCTCCCTGAGACCTGAAAGGGACTATTTTTTCATAGGGACTATTTTTTCACTCGGGCGTGGCCAGGGAAGGATACATACCTGGGACTTCTTTGGAGGCTATTTAAGCCACGCCCAGACAGCAGCTCATGCTTCGCGTTGTTCTGCTTCCTGCAGCTTAACGCTCACCGTGTCTGCTCCTGCTCCTGGACTCCAGCCACGCCCGCCTCAAACCTGGAAGACCTGCAAGGAAGGAAGAGAAGAGAAAGGTGAAAACCAAGGACTATTTCAAACTTCTTACCTGCATCCGGAATCTTCTCGCCAGCATCCCTGAAGAAAGACTTCCATTTAAAAGCATCGCGTTGCTCGCTGCAGCGCCACGCTTCACTCACCTGTCCTCGAGACATCTCCGGGCTCCATCGCGGCTGTCAGCATCGGACGCCACATCTCTGCACCTAGGGGAGAGAGGAAGAAACAAAAGGTGAGCAGAAGGAACACAGAAGGAAAGCCTGATTAACAGCCATAATACTTACCGGCTTTTCTTCCTCATTTCGGGTCGGCGCCGCCCCGTTGGCAGGTACCGTACCCCGGCCCCTATGGGGAAAGGACAAGAGACATTTCTGGGGAATGATAAGGACATTTAGAGGGATCGCCCTCATCACTACTCACCTCGGCAGTTTAACCCCTCGACGCATCACCTTCATTCTGCACCTGAAATAAAGGACAGATCACAGGTTAGAAAGATAACATAAAGGGGGCCTCACTTGAACTTTGAACTTTCATACTTACGGCGCATCGCTCAGGAAAGTCAAGTGGATTTTGCCAGCGCCATTCTGAAAACCAGTGAAGTAACTGGACGAACACGCGCCCCTGCACCAGAAGCAGGATGGAGAGTTCATCCTTCCAAACCATAAGGTGAGCTTAAACCGGGGTTTGGAGGAAGTTAGAGAGGAACGAAGGGGGAAGGGGAAAGGGGGGAGCTAGCACACTATTCTGCAGACTGTTAATCCCCTTTCTTATCTGCAGAAGGATATTCCTACGGGCCAGGCAAGCACGATTTGGAGGTCCTGTCCAATCGGTGTTCCGGGTCCTGCGCATCACGCTAGAAGAGGCCACAGCAATACAGACTAGACCAGCGCCCCCGTGGGAACCAGGTGAGCGTTACAGAACGCAAAGCCTTCCTACAAATTCCCACCCAGGCGCTATAGAAACTTCCGAAACTGACCAGTTGGCCCAATTACTGGGGGAATTACGGGCCGAAGTACACGCCGCTCATCAAGAGACTAGTGCCCTCAGGAGGGAAGTGATTGTAATAAAGGATAGAGCTGATGACCTGGCTGGACAGCTTTTGCAAGGTCAAGCTGGACAAACTCCTTTACCCGGTTCCGGGGGGAACCCCGCTCCTGTGGTTTCCAGTAACCCGGTGCAGATTAATCTACCTGGAAACATGCCGCTGGCCCCACCTGAACGCTTTGCTGGGGACCCCAAACGATTTGCCGTATTCATGAATCAGTGTCGTTTGCACTTCCTATGCAGACCTGGGGCCTTCCCTAATGATCAGACCAAGGTAGCCTTTGTGTTGTCATATCTCAGCGGCTGTGCTGCCGATTGGTCAGTCCCACTGGTAACTCAAGATGACCCGATTCTTCGTGATTTTCAAGGATTTCAAACAAGCATGGAAAGGTTATTTGCTCAACACTCCCACGGACAGGCTCTGGATGACGAACTTCTATCTCTGCGACAGGGCAATCAAGACCTTCTATCCTACATTGCAACCTTCAATAGACTAATTGTGGAAACTGGTTGGCCAGAGGATAAAAGAATCACGTTATTCTATCGAGGTCTACGCGGAGAACTTAAAGATGTCCTGGCACAAGTTGTAAATCCGCCCCAAGAATGCACTGAATATATAGACTTAGTGGTCCAATTGGATCACAGGCTGCAAAACAGAAAAGCAGATCGGTCCAAGTTTGAAACCTGGGTGTTGGCCAAGACCCACGCTAACCCCAAGGGGGCTGATGCCTCGGAGCCTATGCAAATCGGAGGTGTTAAAGGACCCCTAACTCAAAAAGAACGGGAAAGAAGACGACAGATGCAATTATGCCTTTATTGTGGGTCCTCTGGACACTTTCTACGAGATTGCCCGGGTAAGCCGCCCAAGAAGGTGGTAGGAGCCGCTGATAAAATCCATGGAAACTCTGTATCGGGAAACGACCACGCCCGGCAAGCGTAGGGGTCCGCTTGCCGAGCTTGAAAACTAACTCTCAGACCTCGCATTTCATTGTGCCAATGGTCCTCGTAGATCCGGAACAGCCAAAACGGTTGCATGCTATAAAGGCATACATCGATAGAGGGGCTATAGGAAACTATGTGGATCGAGAATTGGTCTCTAGGATAAACCTCCCTCTGCGTCCTAAAACCAACAAAGATGTCGTCACCACAGTAGATGGAACCGAAATTGCCTCTGGACCGGTAACACATTCCACAGCTGAGGTGACACTTGTAGGTCCGGATGGCCATCGGGAGGCAGTTGTGTTTGATGTAATCAAGGCTCCACAGTTTCAGCTTATTCTCGGAATCCCTTGGTTAGAGACACATAATCCTCGAATTGATTGGCGAGCGAAGAGAATAACCTTCCCGGATTGTGCACAAACCTGCTACCCAGAAAATCCAAAGATTAATCTAGCATCAGTAACCTCTGTCCCCGTGCAACTACCTCCAGAGTACCAAGACTTTCAGGACGTCTTCCAAAAGGAACAGGCCAACACGTTACCTCCCCACAGATCGTACGATTGCCAAATCGATCTGGTGCCCGGTGCACAACCCCCTTGTAGCAGGATTTACGCCCTTACTGAACCAGAGAATCTGCATTTGAGACAATATTTAGATCAATACCTCACCAATGGTTTCATTCGCCCGTCAAAGTCCCTGGCATCCTCAGCTTTGTTCTTCGTGCCTAAAAAAGAAGGCGACCTTAGAACTTGTATCGATTACCACGCATTGAACCAGATAACTGTTAAAAATCGTTACCCTCTGCCTCTGATCCCTGAACTCCTTGACCAGGTGAAGGACGCTTGCGTATACACCAAGTTAGATCTCCGGGGGGCTTATCATCTGGTACGAGTAAAAGAAGGCGACGAATGGAAAACGGCCTTCCGTACAAAATATGGACTATTCGAATACCAGGTGATGCCTTTCGGGTTGTGCAACGCGCCTGCAGCCTTCCAATTCTTCATGAACAATGTCCTTCGGGAACTCATCGATGTCTGTTTTGTCGTGTATATCAATGACATTCTTGTGTACTCCTCTTCGGAATCTGATCACAGAAAGCATGTCAGGCCGTCCTAGAGAAACTGCGCCAGCACAAACTGTTTGCCAAGCTGGAAAAATGTGTTTTCCATACCACCGAGGTTGAGTTTCTCGGATTCATCCTGACACCTAAAGGGGTCCGAATGGATTCATGGAAAGTGGATGCCATCCTCAAATGGCCATCACCTAGTTCGGTGAAAGGTGTCCAAAGTATGCTTGGTTTTGCCAACTTTTATCGCAGGTTTATCCTGGAGTTTTCACGTGTGGTGCAACCCATCACCGCACTCTTGCGAAAAAATAAACGTTTTGAATGGACCGAGGAAGCCGAACAGGCCTTTCAGGAGTTGAAAGCTAAGTTCACGTCCGCACCTATTTTGAAGCACCCGCGTCCCGATCTCCCATATATAGTCGAAACCGACACGTCCAGCTTGGCCATGGGAGCTGTCCTGTCTCAGAGAGACCCTGAAACCAACCAACTGCACCCCGTAGCATTTTGGTCCAGAAAGTTCTCGCCGCCGGAGATAAATTATGCGATCACCGATAAGGAATTATTAGCCATTAAGTCCGCCTTCAAGGCTTGGCGGCATTATCTCCTCGGCGCCCGGCATACCATCACCGTGATCACTGATCACCGAAATTTACAATATTTAAAAACTGCCAAGGCTCAATCGTCTCGACAGCTCCGATGGGCTTTGTTCTTTGCTGAGTTCGATTTTGTAATCACCTACCGCCCCGGCTGTAAGAATGGTAAGGCGGACGCTCTATCCCGAATTGGAATGGATGAAATAGACACAAACTCAGAACCTGTGCCGATAATTCCCGAACAAAGAATTTTGGGGATAACCACTTTACAAACCCTTGAAGACATTCAAGCACGAGTGAAACAATTCCTGGACTCTTCAGCCTTGCAGGATTGGATCAAAAGGGGGTCTAACTTTTCAGTCAAGGATGGCTTACCTTACTTCCAAGGACGCTTATTTTTGCCAGAAAAGGAATTGCAAGAACTGGTTATTTCCCGTCATCATGATACCCTGATGGAAGGACATCCTGGCATTGCCAAAACAGAGGAAAAGGTTAAACGACAATTCTGGTGGCCTTCCTGGCGAAAGGATATTAAATCTTTCGTGATGTCCTGTGGAGTTTGTGCCCAAAACAAAGGTCAAAAGACAAGACCCGCCGGTCTTCTTCAGCCCTTAGACATTCCACCAGCACCTTGGCACACCCTGTCACTAGACTTTATCACGGACTTGCCCTCTTGTAATGGTTACAATACTATTCTGGTCGTGGTGGATTTATTTTCCAAAATGGCCCACTTTATTCCGTTGAAAGGATTACCTTCAGCCTTTGTTCTTGCCAAAGAATTCCTCGAAAATATCATCCGTTTGCATGGATTCCCGTCCATACTAGTCTCCGATCGGGGAAGCCAGTTTATTTCTCATTTTTGGAAAAAGTGTTGTCAACTGGCACAAATCGACGTAAGACTCTCGACCAGCCACCACCCACAGACCGATGGTCAGACGGAGAGAACAAACCAGACCCTTGAACAATATATACGATGTATGTTGCACCAATCAGAGGGTAATTGGAAGGACATTTTATGGGTGGCAGAATATGCATACAATAACTCGATACACTCTGGAACTGGTCAGAGCCCCTTTTATACCCTACATGGACATCACCCTCGTACTTCAGACTTGGACTCACCTCTGAGCCTTGAAATGCCCGCAGTGGACCATGTGCATTCTACGATTACTCAAGCCTTCAAGGATGCAACTGCACATTTGCAACATGCGAAAGGGAAATACAAAAAGAATGCAGATCTGCATCGAAGAGAGGCGCCTCCATACCAAATAGGGGATCAAGTATGGTTGGCTACCAAACACCTATCACTCAAGGGCCTCAAACTTTTAATCCAAGGTATTTAGGCCCTTACTCGATCAAAGCTATAATCAACCCAGTGGCAGTCAAGCTCGATCTACCAGCTAACATGCAGATTCACCCCGTTTTTCATGTGTCACTTTTGAAACCAGTGCACCCAGGAACCAGATTAACAAAGCCACCAGAACCGATTCAGATAGATGGGGAGCCTGAATTCGAGGTGAAGAACATTTTGGATTCTAAGATCTCAAAATCAAAACTTTTCTATCTAATTGATTGGAAAGGGTACGGGCCTCAGGAAAGGTCTTGGGAAACCAGTGATCTCGTACATGCACCTCGGCTGGTAAAAAGGTTCCATCGGAATTTCCCAAACAAACCGAAACTTCCCGAAGGAACGACCTTGGGAGGGGCCTTGGAGGGGAGTGCTGTCATGATGCCTACCCCCGGAGCACCAGGCCAGGCCCAGCACCCCCGGAAGCAGGCATCATGCCCTCGGGTAAAAGCCCAGCGGCCCCTTATAGGGGCTCTTTGGACTCAGTCCTGGCGCCTTTGGCGCCAGGCTCATGTTGGACATCAGTCCTGGCGCCATAGGCGCCAGGCTCATAAAGGGAGGTGTTTTGTGCACTTACCTGATGCAGACCATGCTGCACGCTTCAGGCCTCCCTGAGACCTGAAAGGGACTATTTTTTCATAGGGACTATTTTTTCACTCGGGCGTGGCCAGGGAAGGATCCATACCTGGGACTTCTTTGGAGGCTATTTAAGCCACGCCCAGACAGCAGCTCATGCTTCGCGTTGTTCTGCTTCCTGCAGCTTAACGCTCACCGTGTCTGCTCCTGCTCCTGGACTCCAGCCACGCCCGCCTCGAACCTGGAAGACCTGCAAGGAAGGAAGAGAAGAGAAAGGTGAAAACCAAGGACTATTTCAAACTTCTTACCTGCATCCGGAATCTTCTCGCCAGCATCACTGAAGAAAGACTTCCATTTAAAAGCATCGCGTTGCTCGCTGCAGCGCCACGCTTCACTCACCTGTCCTCGAGACATCTCCCGGCTCCATCGCGGCTGTTAGCATCGGACGCCACATCTCTGCACCTAGGGGAGAGAGGAAGAAACAAAAGGTGAGCAGAAGGAACACAGAAGGAAAGCCTGATTAACAGCCATAATACTTACCGGCTTTTCTTCCTCATTTCGGGTCGGCGCCGCCCCGTTGGCAGGTACCGTACCCCGGCCCCTATGGGGAAAGGACAAGAGACATTTCTGGGGAATGATAAGGACATTTAGAGGGATCGCCCTCATCACTACTCACCTCGGCAGTTTAACCCCTCGACGCATCACCTTCATTCTGCACCTGAAATAAAGGACAGATCACAGGTTAGAAAGACAACATAAAGGGGGCCTCACTTGAACTTTGAACTTTCATACTTACGGCGCATCGCTCAGGAAAGTCAAGTGGATTTTGCCAGCGCCATTCTGAAAACCAGTGAAGTAACTTGACGAACACGCGCCCCTGCACCAGAAGCAGGATGGAGAGTTCATCCTTCCAAACCATAAGGTGAGCTTAAACCGGGGTTTGGAGGAAGTTAGAGAGGAGGGAAGGGGGAAGGGGGGAGCTAGCACACTATTCTGCAGACTGTTAATACCCTTTCTCATCTGCAGAAGGATATTCCTACGGGCCAGGCAAGCACGATTTGGAGGTCCTGTCCAATCGGTGTTCCGGGTCCTGCGCATCACGCTAGAAGAGGCCACAGCAATCCAGACTAGACCAGCGCCCCCGTGGGAACCAGGTGAGCGTTACAGCAGCAGCCCCACCTGGTACCCTGTTTACCAGAGCAGCACCGCCCTGCTGTTGTTGTGGCAGGCGTTGACCTTCTATGTTTTGTGCTTGGGACTGCTGATTATAGGTTTAATATTGCCCCAGTGAATAATCTTGATTCTGATCCCCTTGACCCTGTGCGGGTACCCTGGTCCTTGGGGTCATTGTGGCTCTTGGAGCCCTTGGGACTGTTCCTGTTGCCCATAATTATTACCCACTGCAGACCAGCTCCTGCATTCCCCTGCAAAATGCCCCCACATTAAACATTTCCAACATTGAGGCTGTCCTATTCTTGCTCCTGGAAATCTCCCTCTTTCTTGCTGCAGCCCCCCTTGATGCGACTGAAGGCCAGGGTACTGTTACCCCCTGTCCCACTGTCCTTGTCCTCCTTCAGTCCAGATCGCCGGAATAGTGGCACTCACCACTTGTTGGGTACTCTCTGTTCTTTTGACTATTACTGGCGTGAACACAGGCACCTGCACTGCTACCTTTGCCAACTTTTTCTCCACCAATTTTGCTTCATCCTCCTGATGCCGTTGGACTGTTTCCCTCTCCCGCTCCTAAATCCTTTTACAATGATGCACTATTATACTCGGTAATTCCAGCCACCCCTTTGTCTTAATACGCATGATCTTTTCCAGAGCCTTCTGCACTTTTTTTGGCAAACCCCTCTTTACAATAAAATAGAAGAATGGTATTGATTGATCCCACGGTCCTCCCGTCTCAGCTGTCCACTTCTCTTGCATCAATGACTGTAAATCAGGGGTATCTGGAAAGGCCTTCGTAGTGCATCCCATACTGTTGCCCAAACTCCATTAAATGGTGCTACATCATGTGCATCATCCCCCAAGGTTACTCCTGGCTATCCAGCCTTAACCCAAACATCCCCAGACTGGTCCCCAAGTACGGCAACCAGCAGTCTCTTAAGATTCACTATCGGCATGTGCACCCGTGGTGTTTGCTTTTCAATTTCATATGTCCACTTGCTTGCCCTGCTGTGAGCTGTGGGAGTGCCTTAATTAAATGATGCTTATCCATTGGGGCCAGAGCACATATTGTGTCCTCCCTGCTCCCTTATGGGGATTTGTGTCTTTGCCCTACTTCCCACACCCTTCTTCTTGATTCCTCTTTTCTTTACCAACACCATCTGGCCAGTCCTATTCCTCAACCTGATCTGGAGGTATTCTCAGCTGCTTCTTTGCCCCAACCTTCTCCTTCGCTCTGATGATCAGTAAACATATCAGAATCCTCTTCTTCCACATTCTCTCCCAAAACCGTATTCTCCTCTCCCTGGATGACCCACCCACCAGGGCTTCTTTCTTTCTCAACACCTACACGTCTTATTCTTTCAGCGACCCTTCCCTCGATGAACCTAAATCCCTTGCTGTTCCTGGGGATGTTTGCATCCTTCTCAGTTATGTTAGTAATCCTGTCAACCAATCCTCAAACTCCCTAAACCTGTAACCTGCTGATGCCGGTACTTCAGGAGAGTTGGTATAAGGAGGTGGGGGAGCGGTAGCCTGTGGTGTTACTGGCCCTGTGGGAGACCGTACCGCCGCAGAAGGGTTCCCTATTGCAGTGGGTACAAAGGTTGGATTAGTTTACCCTTCTGTGGGATATGTTGTATAGGGATATAATTCCCTACCCTCCACTCTGGCTGCACCTTCGCCTTCTCCCTTTCTGCACTTCCCATCTTTCTGCTTCTGCACCTCCACTCCATTTTCTTGATCTTCTGCGTCTTTGAACATGCACCAAAGACAGAGAATTTCTTTTCTCTTCTGTAGCTGCTTCCCCTTATATTTTTACTATTAGAAATGTGGAGATGTGTTTCAAAATGCTCTTGTTGTGTGAGCCCTGCCCCTGAGCAGGGACTCCCCCCTCCTCCTGTCTCTGCTATCCACTGCATATGATATTTCTCTACCCTGTCACGATACAGTGGCAGGGCCTTGTACATGTGCTCTATTGTTGTTCCTCCCCCATGCTAGTGATATCTATCTCTTACTGACTCCGCAAACTCCCTCTAATGTGCCATGCATGCTGCTGATTGCTTGTAACAACAAAAACAAGAAAATCAACCCCCACCCTCCTCTCTCACCCTTCCATTCGCACTAACACCGCTCCACAAAATCGTCCAACACCACACCAAACGACGATGCACACAATTACTGCCCCTTCTAGGGCTTGTTCTTCACATAAAAAGCAAAACCACAATATATTAAAACACACTACCAACCACTTCTTGTTTCAGGCCTACTACTTATATGAGACCACAGCTTTTTATTCCCATATACCTCGTTTAAATACTACACTGCTTTGTGCTACCTCCCCTACCCTGGAGGCGCTCCCTGCCTTACCTTGGCCTTACTTTATAATACCTGAACTTACAATACTTAATCGAAACAATCCATTCATAATACGAATTTTAAAAACAAATAACCCTGACCTCATCTAAGTCACATCGATGATCTCGCTCTCTAAGTACTCACACCTTTCAAACTTACCCATGCATCTGTCCCCTACTTGTTATCTCTTACAAGAGTCTACTCACATATGCGTGCTCACCCAAACTCCTCCATCTCTGGGTTTCAACACTGGCCTGCACTCTCCTTGGTGCCACGCCTACTTCAAAGAGCAGAGAGGACTTTTCTTAAAATGGCTAAACCACTCGAAGCATGTGTTTTTTCATGGCCGTTCGCTGTAGGTGGGCGTGGCTCCTTCTAGAGAAGTGGCCTGAAGCCTCTGCAGGTATGGGGGCACTGGGATCACATTGGGGTAAGCAATTGAAGGCCCTCACACCAGAGAGAATACAACCCGCTTGGTAAGAAAGGCCCAAGTCGATCTTGTAAGGATTAACAAGGTTTAATCTCACATGCAGATGAGAGCAACAGCAAAGAACCCTGCTGCTAACAATGTTCTGCCAAAGAGGGGTACAAGCAGAAACTTTTAAAGGTACACAGCGTCATGATGACGCAACAACATACAGAAAAAACATGCACAATTGATTGAATGGACCCTGTACATGTACCCCCTTTATCCATAAGGGAAGGCAGTTTATTGGTCCTAAAAGGGAAAAAGCCCTCCTGTCGTGCTTCTCAATGATACCGGATATTGACACAAGGTAAGTGAAAACAAGAGATTTTTAATTTCTTTTCGTGGGTGTAAAAAGAAAATTATCGCACTCATGAAAAATAGATAGCAAACATAATGTCTGTTGTCAAAGTATGATCCGGGCAATGCAAGTTGATTGTAGCCTTAGTTACTTTCACTGGCCCTCATTACGACCCTGGCGGAGATCGTGGTGCAATATGCACCATGGAGCACGGCGGAAAGCTGCCGATACCGCCATGGGGGTTGGCGGATTTACCGCCCCATTCCGACCTTGGCGGGGCGGTAAATCCCCATTCCCCATTTTACCCTTCCCCATTCCCATTTTTGCCCCATAGGGTATAATGGGAGTGGGGAAGGCGTTAATTACGCCACCGTAAAATACGGTGGCGTAATTAACAACAAGGTCCCGTAGCGCCATGGATTTCTCCGCCCGGAAAAACCAGGCAGAAACCGCTCCATGGCGCTACGGGAACTCGTAGTAGGGCGGAAGGGTCCGCCGCGAATACCGCTGGCGTAAACCCACTCCGCCAGGGTCGTAATGAGGCCCACTAAGTCTTAGTGCCTGGATCGAAGTTTCTAATTGTACAGATTGGTTGTAGCCTTAGTTATGTTTTCACTAGGTCTAGATATCCTTGATTATGAAAAGCATAGTCTTTTAAAAGAACAACATATGGTTCCAAAGTTTTATTCCAAGAGCAATTGGCTCTATGGTTGGAGTATGTCCTTTTTGAAGTTGTGATCTTAGTTGTATTCAATAGGTCTATGTATCCTTGATTATGAAGAGCAAAGTCTTTTAGGGAGCACCGTGGAGTACCAACGTTTAATCCCAAGAGCTGTTGGCTGTATGGGTGAAGTAGGTCCTTTTGAGGACAGCACGTATTTACAGGAGTAATCCTGAATGGGAGGAGTCCTATGGTTGACAGAACTTGGAGGCAAGTAGAATCCTCAAGTAGGTCCTTTTGAGGACAGCATGTATTTACAGGAGTAATCCTCAATGGGAGGAGTCCTACGGTTGACAGAACTTGGAGGCAAGTAGAATCCTCAACACGTGTTTCCCCACCGCGTGGTCGCGGTGGTTCTTCAGGAGGAATATAACATATAAATGTATAGCAGTTGTCTGAGAGGAAGAAAGAGGAGAATGGTTTACAGGAGCATATAGTCTTGCAATTTCTAGTCCATTGGTTAAACACTGTCTACTTCAATTGACACTGCTGGTTTGGTACATACAGGTTTGTAGATTCAATATTTTGAAAGTTGTAGATTCAGCACGGTGTGGGAGCACTTGCAGTTTTTGGCAAAGGGTCTGGTCTGAAATAGTTAAATTGTATGCTGTTTTAAGTTCTCATGTTTGGGCTTTATAAATTTTCAAGATCAATTCCATGCATTGTTGTCTAGAGATGTATGGCTAGGAATGCATGTATTAAAGATTTTCTAAATGGTGAGTATGGGGTCACTTAAGAATGCAATGGAAAGCAAGCAGTATTTTCAACACGATGGGCAGCTGGCAGTGGGCTGGTGTAATATTTAAATTAAGGCCATATTAAAGATGATATAATCGGCTTAGGTAAAATCGATGCTTTCTGGGGTGAGTAACCAAAAAGAACAAAAGAAGTGATCAAGCAAAATGCTATGGGGCTGTGCTTACCGCTGTTGAGCTAATTCCTGGGACCTTCTCGTTCGTGTTTGGCATCTGCCATACTGGTGTAAAGCGGATTGTTATGATGCATAACACCGCGTAATAGTGTATGAGTGATGACGTCACGCGTAATCACGTCGATGCGTGATGACGTCATCGCGTAAAAGCATGGTTGTGTAGCGCCAATTATGGCTATGGAGCCGGCATGTTGAAGGAAAATTGAAAAAAATGTGGTTGGCAATGAAGGAAAGGGGTGGGAGAGGTCCCCACATAACAGATGAAATGCTTAGTTGTGCTACTGGATAATGTTCTTTAGCCAGATGCCATCTGGGTTAATTATAGATAAATACACATGAGTGGTTAGGACGATAGTGGTGCAGGTCAAGTTAGTAGTGCAAGACAAGACAGTTTATTGGTCCTAGTCCAGTCCGGCCGTCTTTCATCACGTGGGTGATGCAGGGCTCATCTTCTTCTCACGTCAAAGGTCAGAAACCAAATTAATTATACTCCTACTATACAGCTTGTTTTATCACTCATACTGTGCACTTGGCAGGCCTTAAAATGGACAAAAAGGAGGTTCTGGGGCACTCTAACCTTCACACACACATTTCACTCACTCCCTCCGCGCCATCCTTCTCCAACCTCTACACCCTCGTTTTGAACTATCATTTATCCCTCTCAGCACCTTGCAATACAAATCACATGATTGTCACTTCTCCGATATGCCCTGTCTGTCCGCTTTGAACATTTCAGGACTTGTTACTTTGGGATTTGTGGGGTACATTTACCCACCCAGCAGAATTATCCTCCATCACCAATCTACACTTCAGCAATTACCAGCAGAATGGCTGCACTGGCTCTGGAGAGCGCCATTCCCGTGCATCAAAACTGCATTTTGCAGATACAAAAATGATGGCAGCGCTGTCTTTGCCAAGCACCTATTGGGCAAGATGAAACAGGGTACACACCAAGAAAGGCTGCCAGTGTTTTTCCTTATATGCACCAAAGAGGAGAATTGAAAAGCAGGGCTGCTTTGCTTCTAGCTCAAAATTTCCCATTGAAAAAGGAAATATTTAGCATTTAAAATGATGGATCCCTGAGGCTCTTTTTCATCTGTTCAACAATACACAGTTCTAATCCAGTGAGACCCAGCTATGCCAAGCCATATTCAGGTTGTGCTCCAACAAAAAGGGGATTTTTCATTGAATGACAGGTTGTGTCAGGCAAGATCTGTGAAATCACCAAGAACTTTACTCCCAGCTGTACAGAAAAACGCCTTACTTTTGAACAAAATATCACAGCTGAACTCTTCAACAAGAAGCCCTATTTCTCTATGCTTATGCTAGTGTCCTTGAACAGATTGATGTGTAAGAGAAATTGACTAGGGCTGCAATTAATGTTTAGAATCTAGAGGAAAGAGAAAACCGCATTGGAAGTGACAACAAAAGGAAAGGTCATCACGTGTAAAAATTGTTGTTTTTTTTACAAACAAGGAAATGTCTGTTTGAAAGTAAATTGTGGAATTAAGGCACTGTCTTTACACAGCATATGATGGGGTTTTTGTTTTAAAACATATGTAGGATATTTAAGTCCCACAGTTTGCTGTCTGGTTCAGAAAAATAATAATAAGTGTGGTGAAGCCACAGATCAGGTTTTCCTAGCCTGGCTTCAAAGGACATTTGCTTCCTGGGAACAAGACCTGCCTAACCGCAAAGGGACCAGCATCTCAAATCTATGAATAGACCAAGGGGGAGAATGTAACATGCTTGTCAGACTTTCTGGCATTCTGCAGCCAAGAGACAAAGGATTTCCAGGACATTTAGGTGCGACTTCGTGAACAGCACCGCCCCTCAACTTCAACTGGGGAGCCTCCAAGCAAACTCCAGAGCAACCTTGGAAGTTATGCCCTTATTTGGGAGACAATGGTGGCCATTTGGGGAAAAAGACTGTTTTGAATTAATAAACTTTAAGACTTTATTTCTGTGACCGTACAGCACAGTAATGCGAAGGGTTAACAGTTTAAATATGATTTTGGGGGCATTAAAAGAAGATATTGTGGCTTTCCCTAGCATGTATGGGATGCAAACAGTAGAATAATGCCATTCATGGGAAAAGCGTTCATGGGATAACTTTGAAATGTAATGCAAACATGCTCTGTGATAAAAGGTAGACCTGTATACAATTGCAGAATTGTAGGTGGAATATTTCCCACCGAAAAGCGTGAAAGATTATTAGAGGGACGAAACAATGTCGTACAGACCTGGGAGTTGGACTGCCATGCTCTGTATGAAATATGTCATTTGTCTATGTGATTTGCAGGAGTGCCACAACTGTAAAAATGTGCAATTTAGGTCTGAACTAATTTTTGGCAAATGTAACTGTGGGATGGCTCTGTACCTCATAAAAACACACCTCATAAAACTGAGTTCCCTCCTTCAGACCAATTTGCTTCTAGGAAGGAGGCAACATACATAGGCTAACCTACCCAGTTGTTAGAGGCATGTCCAGCCTAAGCCTGCCCCAACAATAAATCCTGTGATGTCACCCGCCTTACAAAAGGGGGAAGCTCACAGAGACAAAGGAGACTCTTCTAAATCTTTTCAGCTCCTGCATATACAGACAATCCATATTCATCCTGCCAGACTCCAGACTACACTGCCAGGCCAGAACATAGCTGACACTATCCAGGCAGGACCATTGATCCAGAAAAAGAAACGCCACTGAAAATCCCAATTACCCAGGGAGAAAGGGGGAAAAGCGATGATACCCTTTGTAAGAGTATCATGTGAACAGACCGGCTTTTTGCCCCACTACCTGCATGCCAGCTGTACCCTCCAGTGACCAGACAGGCCCAGCTGTTTTCTGTTTGGAGAGCCCCACTGTGGTGACCAGTGACCAGATCCTTTGTGTCCAGAAACCTGGTTGGCTGTCCCAAATCCCAAAGACAAGTGCTGATTGTGAGTATTACCCCATCCTATAGCAACACATAATCCCATCAATACCCTGATAACTTGTGTAAAACTGTTTGAATTCTCTGTGCATCCTGTCCTTGATCTTCAAGCGCCAGCTCCCTTCTTCCACTCATTTCTGTCTTGCATAAGTCCTTAGTCATATTTTGAATAATTTAATGAATTCCCACATAGAGCTGAACGCGGGGTGGAAAGGGTAACCTTGCAAATTATCCTTGGAGCGTACCATGTCTTTCTTTAACAATCTAGTCATTCAAATCTAGTTTAAGTGGATTTGCCACTTCTTTCCAAACTAATTCTCTCTGTCAACTGCTTTTATTTTTAAAACCAAATGTACTTTCCCTTTGCAAATCTCATCCAGTCATTCATCTAGAGCCACTCTTTTACTTCCATATTATCCCTGTGATGTGCATCTATCACCCAGCCTAAAAACGGCATTCCGACTTCGTCTATTACACCTGTTTTTCAAACAGTTTTTGACATTTAAACCCGTAAAAAGAAGGAAATGCAATTTTCCAATGTGTGATTTTGGCTGCACTGTGCTCTTACTTCCAAGTTTATTATTTGAACTGTATGCCATTGTTTAGTACCTTGCCTCATAGTTTGCTAGTCTTCTGACATCCCTGATAATTCATATTTCCCTCATTCATTCAACCACACATGTAATTTAATTATTTACCAATTCCCAGTGTTATTTATGCAATTGCAAAGGTTTTGAATCCAATTTTGCCTCTCATTTCATGGGGGAATGTCGCATTTTAATTCTGTTTGCTGCCTAGTATACCTGACTCCATGCTGCCCCTTTATATCCACTCAAAATTCTATTAATAGGGATTCGGGAGTATTGCAGGGGGAATTCTTAACTATGGTGCCATCTTCCCGAACAGTAAAATTGTTCCAATGCATCTGTGCTTTGGATATGTTATAGTAGAAGATCAGGTAAGTGTATTTCTTCATTTTACCTTGTAATTGTCACCCCATTGGTGATTGCTGCCCAATATTAAACTTGTGTGATTTTCTTTGCATTTAAAATAAATAATTATTTTATTACCACCCAACGGCCTGGTTCATGGTCCATTGTAGCCTGGGATATTTGTAAAAGGTGGTGTGAGACGGGTTGGGTACCAGCTCAATCCAAATTCATAGGAAATAAAGCAAAAGTATTTTAATTGTGTGCTACCTACCAAAGGGCAAGAGTTTGGGTCTGGTGTGTGACACCCGATTGGAATCCTTAACAGGTTGGTGGTCAAAGAGCACCTGGTGCCATGGAATTCAGGGATATTAGGGTTTAGTCAGTTATATGGGCTATAATTCGTGGTCACCCGGGAATGAGCTGGGTCATGCTTTGGCCAGTGTGAGATAACATGCACACCAGATGCCGGTCTCTGATCGCGGCGTGTAAGGCGCATTCCTCTTGGGTGAAAACACATATTTGCAACACTTTTGGAACAATGAAGAGACGTTGTGGTGGTTGGGGGTGTGAGCTGTCCGTATGGGAGCTCAGGTATGGGTGGGTATTTCTGTGGTCTCCCAAATTTGGGCCTAGTGCATGCAATGCCGCATTTACCGTGCAGGCCTTCCCTTCTGCCTATTGCTAACACATACGCAAAATAACGATGCTGCTCACGCCTTAGACTATATTTGATTATATTAAAAGTGGGTCCTGTTAAACAGGAAGGCGTTCTTTCATTGTTCCCCCACACCCTGGCCCATCACAGTGCCTCGCTATAGAGCACATGCGGGGGGCGGGGCTGTCCCATTCCCAATATTATGATAACACAGGTGATTTTATTTATCCAAAGGCCAAATTTGGCAAGTCTTGAATTGTTAGTGGTTGTTGGCATGTTCTCAAAATGGATAAATGGAAGAAAAATTACTCTGTTGATTTATGTGTAAAGTTTTTGCTTTAAAAACTGTATCACATTAAAAAATAAAAAAAATAAAAATAAAATGGATATAGGCACATCCAAACATCAAGGCTGTTACTCAAGCTTTGGTAAGGCTCTAATGCATGACATCATTGAGTATCAACAGTGATAGGCTGGGAGGATAGCTCAGAGGCATGCGTTTTTCTTGGAAGCAAGACAACATATAGTAACCCAGTTCTGAATCCCAGGCTTGGGTATAGAAACTGGTCCCCAGCATTAAACGTGTAATAAAATAACAAATACAACGATAGAGGAACAAGCTTCACAGAGATATTACTACATGAGTTGTGCAAAGTACTTAAGATACAGCAGAAGCCCCATGGTTCCTATCACCCACAACCAGCGGTGCTAATGTAGACAAAAAGGGCCTGATTCATGAAATGTTTTGCACAGTTCAAAGTACAGTAAAGTTAGTCAGGGCCATTGTTCATCACAGTGGCCTATTATATTTTCGCTACACCCTTCTGTCTATGGGTCAGTACGCTAAATACTGTTCATCATTACACAGTGTATCAGGCTTATTTATTTGGTTTGATAAAAACATCCTTTAAAAGTGGGAATATAGAATACTAAAATACCCGCAGGGCAATGGTGGAAATACTGAATCCAATATGTCGAAGTGGGAGGAACTATGAGTTTGCTGGAAAAGCGTTTGCTAAAGTTGTATGATGGTCAGTTAACTGACAGAAAAATGAAGGAATCTGGTGAAATAATTACAATTGGTAGTGTGACCATGCCCCTATAGTATGAGCAGTGAAATGACAACAAAGGGCATCATTACGACCCTGGGGCCAAGGGGTTAACGGCACCGTAAAAGGCTGCGGCGCCGTTAACCCCTTAGCGCCTAATTACGCGGTCCCTTTGCGGCTCCCGACCTTAACGGCTGGTCTGGACCAGCCGTTAAAGTAGGGACCCGCAAAGGGACCTTGAAGGTAATTACGGTACAGCGATTTGCGGTACCGTAATTACCGCCTTCCCCATTCCCATTGAGCCCTATGGGGCAAAAATATGAATGGGGAAGGGCCAATGGTGCATGGGGAATTACCGCCTGCCAACCTTGGAATGGGGTGGTAATTCCCCATTGCACCATGGTGGACTCGTTACAATACCGGCAGCAACCATGGTGCTAATAGTGCCATTGGTTACCACTGGTGTTGTAATGAGGGCCAAAATGTAGGTTTACGTAGGAATATCTGTATTGGACGAAAGGCACTTGCTTACTAACCCCAATTATCACTTTTCACACTTTCATAAGTAGTTTTGCACATGTTTAGGCAGTTCTTTGTTTATAATTATTATGAACTATTGATGTTTGTTAAATGTGTGTTTTGCATGTTTTTATTAAGATTATGTAAAAGCGATATGGAGTTGAAGGTCCTTTTGCAGTAACTTGTGTTTACCTCTCGTGGGGTCAGGTTGTTGACTCCGCTTTGCATCTTCCCGTGGCTGATGTCTCCTTCTGGTGATGTGCCAGCAGTGAGCAAGCCCTGTTGTTGGGGTAATCCAACCTCTTTTTGATGTCATATGTGTATCGAGGCACTGTCCCTACTACCACCATCCTATCCTACGCTTCATTCCAGATGCAAGCCTTCCTTTTGTGGGAATTAATGAACAACTTTGAAACTTTAACACATCCCGCCCTGAAGAAGGATCGTTGCGTAATCCGAAACGCGTCGGTACACATGGTTGTGTTTAGGAGATTCTGAGCAGAAAGAATTATACTGCCCAGAAGGACAATTGAGTTAAAGTGGCTACTTTGTTGTACCTGGCCACATAAAAATTCCATGTTTAAATGTGCGACTTCACGAATAATATTCTGAGAACATTTGGGTGCTTTTGAGGACTATGATTCAGCTCAGAATATTGTCATTGTTTGAGATTATGTGAATGTATAACTATTTTTGTTTCTAATGATTTCCACGCTATGAGTTAATAGTGTGGGTGCAATATTTGAATGCGCTTTTTGGTGAAATTGACTAACTTACATATAAAAATAATTTATCTGTCTATAAACTGTTTTGTCCCAGCTTTGTGGTGCTTCTCTGTAGACAAGCAGATAGACAGATGCTTCATATACCTTGTTCATCATATGAATAGCTTATGAACACAGTGAAGGCTTATTGCATTGTAATTTAATCGATAGTGGGGTCTCTCATGACTTAAGACTTCTCCTGGCTGGAGTTGGATGGGGTTCACAAGATACTTAAAATAACCTTGGGAACTTGTTTTCCCATCAGGAGTGCAGCATAGGGCTATCTGGTATTCTGAGCAGGCACATTGGTGGTAATGATTATTTCATTTGGAAGAATGACTTCCATATTTACCACCAAACTCATAATGAGGCCGGACAAGCCTTATCTTCTAGCCTTGAAGAGTATGGCCACAAAGGACCATTCGAGACCTGTATAATTCTGCTCGTTCGATTCACGTGATAGAAACATCACCTCTAGCAGATCGTTTCAATTACATCTAATAATGCCCGACTTGGCCTGGCCCTTAGTGCCCACGTTAGTTTGTTTCCGGTTTTCAAACGGTGTGGCCGCGTGATGATGTGGGAACTGGATGTATCTGCACCTTCGACAGGGCATTATATAAGGCATTATATAATGTTTATAGTCTTGTCGGTTCTCATGTGCGTTACAACCAATCGGCTTCCTTACCACAGCAACTCTCTAAACATGGCTGCCGTCGCCAGTTACTTCGTACTATGACTGCAGCTTTGTTCTGGCTATGGCCCATGTGTGTGCATGACTCACGCAGAAATTAAATGGTGTTACCTTTGGGGTTGGTAAGTACGATTGGGTTTATAGGGATCATGTTCTTAAAAGTATGCAACGCATTTACACTAGCATCAATACATCAAGCTGGTGTTAATGTGTTTGGTTACTGCAGGCAGAGGAAGAATGCACAGTGGAAAGACTTATTCCTCAAAAATGTTGAAAATCCTCCCGAACAAAAAAAAAGGTATTAAACCCGGTTATCCATTTTGCATCTGGTTCTAACACCTTTGTAATGCTCCAGAGGATAACACGAGCCCTTTCTGTTTTGCCCACTGTAAATGCTTTCTAATCAACTAGCACAGTCACAGATGTGCACATTAAGTAAAAAGTATTTTTCGAAACCTATCTAAAACCAACCTTTTTCATTGATATTATTCCATGAAGGAATTTGGTACTGGTAACAGGCATTGTGGCATTAATACATGTGTGTCTACTATGATGCAGTGTCTGCATCACTGCACAGTTTTCTGATGGCCACATAGATGATCTGAAGAACTAGAAAATTCCACCCGTCAACTAGAAAACTCTCTCTAAATCCTACAGCATGGATGCACTTTCTCACAAACGACCCTTTAAAAAATGGTGGAAGAACCAACCACGTCATTGATAGACACACTTCGTTTGCTACCTCTGACTGATTCAGGAAAGAAAGTACCTGTCCACCATAATACAGAACACATACATATGTATTGTAACAGAAAAAAGAACATTTGATTATTTTGAGCATATTTTTTTCAAAAGGTTTCTCCCTTTTCTTCTTCTTGGCTTTGTCTCTCTCCGGTATACTTCTATCACAGAAATGGACATTCAATTGGCAGCAAATGCATGAACAATCGACATAAAACCTCTGGCTTACAGTGTTTAAAAAACGTCATTGTACATGTGAATATTCATATTATCCAAAATGCTCGTTAACTATGTTATAATTGCAGTAGCTAGGCTTTCATGCAAGGTTTGCTTCCCTTTCAAGTGTTAAGCAATCAAACTCATTTCATCTCACGCGACTGCATTAGAATGTAGAATATGTGTGAAATTATAATTGTCATTTTTGGTCTTTCAAAATGTAACATCATGTGCTTTGTTAAAATCAATGAATTACAAAAGAAATCATATGCAGTTTGGTTAACACAAGTAACATTTTAATGGACATTTAATGTGTTTCCTCTACGGAGTTTCTCAGAAGATTATTCTAAATTAAAATAGTGATATCATTGACAACTAGCTGTTATCAATGTAGTACTTCCAACGACATTCAACAATAAAAACAGAATAAGCCAAATTAAACAGATGCAGATACAATTATAAATAGTGTTGCTGGCAAATAGGTACAATCATTAAAAGAAACCAGCCTCATTATGAGCTTGACGGTGTGGTAAAAATGGCCACTATACATTTGTGACAGAGTTACCACTGCTGGAATGCCGCATTACCACACCATCGAACTACAGGTTTGAAGGTAAGGCAGGATAATCACCTCCTGCAGAAGGCTGGAGGCAATTCCCCTGCCTTACTGCCAAAAATGGCCAAATTGGTGGTATTACTGCCAGTGGTAATGCTGCCGGTCATGAGAATGCCGAAATTTCCATGCAGTCCTATGGACTCCAATCAATGTGGAATAACAATGTCTACGACCACTTGAAATCCAGTGGTAACAACACCACTAGTATTACCGCCGACATTCCCATGGAGTCCCATGAACTGCAATTACTGGGGGCTGACACCGCCTATCACCACTTGTAATATGGTGGTAATACCACCAGTGGCAATACCGCCAGACCAAGTGGTGATAATGGTAATACAATTTGTTGGTATCGCAGTGGTATTGTTGCAGCGATACCACCAACCTCGTAATGAGGCTGAATGAGTAGTTTACCTATTCTGTTTATTTTCTTCATTGTGGGTGTGTCTGTGTGTACGCATGTGTGCATGTGTAAAATAAACTTTAGTTATGTTAAGATAAGATGATCCAATGAATGACAATAAGACACATGACATTTTGCATATGTGGGAAGTGACAACAAACATAACTCATTGTCAACCCAGTAGATGTCAATTATGATGTCATACTTTTATCTGATTGTGAATCCCTGCTGTGATCTCATGTATTACTCAAGTGCTGAGCATTAGAGGCGTTTCTGAGTTTAGACTATCATCACTTACTACATCTGCTGAATTTCATGGGCTCTGTTGCAATAAACTGGATCATCTAAAGGTTTTTCTCTGAATTTTAAGAGTTGTGTTTTGCGTTAACTTCGGTAGGAAAAGAGGGCTCAGAATTTTAACTAAGGCTCCAAATTTTTACTAAAATGAAAACTGATCCCATTTGTCAACAAGAGTGTGAGACTCAGGTGTGAGACTCTCGGCTGAATCTAGAGCATGTTAGTATTGTGAATGCACAGAGCACATGCCAGCTAAAAGGGTGGTTTAAATTTGGCACTGCATAACTGCTGATGCTATCATGACACACCTCACCACAGTAATATGGACTGAGTATAATGAAGAATAAAAATAGCATGCACTAATTCGACTAATTGATCCTGTTACTAATATTCAAGGCAGATCAGGCCATAACATGTGGTGCAATCCGTTGGTGCAAATTGGTAAACTGAATGTGATGGCAAACGCAGGCTGTGCAATGTTAATTGGAAATGCAAGAAAGTAAACTTTAAGAATTAGCTTCATTTTGAGGTGAATACGTGACAAGTTGAAAATGTGGAAGGTGGAGAGCCAAATTGCTCAAAGTGCCCCATTCATTTTCAGAACAGAAAAAAAAACAGTGAAGAGAAATGTAGCACTTTTCTAGTGAATTGGTTTGTTAAAGACAAGTAGTTGTGATTGGCTGATGACATCAATTTCAAAGGCGGTATCTTCCTATATTTTATGTAGGTAAGCATACATTCATGGGAGGTCACAGACAGAGGATTTAAAAAGAGCTGTCAGTCAGAAGGTGGGTTCTCTCAGACATTCTCTCTCTTGCTCTATGGGGAGAGGTGTGGTGGATTTTCTTGAAGGCAAGCTGGCTGGCTGGGAAGGCTTGACTGATATCTTTCTCTGGTGAGTGGTAAGAAAAACAGATAAAGAGATTTTCCAGTCCGTGTGGAGGGGGTCCTGGCTTTGCTGTATCGTGGGTACACTGAAAACCAAGTGTGTTTTTGGTGAGTTCTAGTAAAATCGGGGTGCAAGGTGAATTCATGTTTATACAAGAATATTTTACAGGCAATTACAGTGTGAAGAATGTTAGCTAAATTAACAAATGTGGATCGTTCAGTTTCACGTGCTGTTCACAGTAATTGTTATACTTCAAGGGCTTCTGATAAGGTAATTTTACAACATGTGCTTTGATCACTCATTTCATGAGATTCATATGTGTGTACAATACAGGTATAGCAACCCCAAGGACATCTCACAAGGAGCGAACCTATCTGAACTGCCAGGGGCAGTCCTATGTAAATATCAAAAAGAGACAGATAGACACAATTTCATTCAAAGGGGATCATCCATATTTTTATTCTACTGATGGTCCTGAAAAAATTGACTCAGTAGAGCTTGATAAAAATGTGTGGTACACATGTATTTTGTCAATATGGCACTATATCAACCACATGTATCAGAAAACTAAAACCACTCACTCTAGGTTAATAACACCCACAGCGGAAACAATAGATATAAAAACATATGCAAACAATCATACACTACTATTAACATGTCAATATGTACAATTCATCAAAAAGACACACATAAAAAAACAACATTCTTTTTTTTATTATTTGTTTCACAGATTTACATGGTTTTCCTTATTTTAAACCTTTAATCTGTTGGAGACAAAGTTTCAATTTTTTTGTCTACCAACTTTCTGTGGTTCATCCAACTTTGTTATTCGTTCCGTTGTCTGTGTCACTCCGAAGTCCTTCCAATTTTTTAAGTATTAAGTTCACCATTCTTACAAGCGCTAAGTTGATCGTCATTATTTCTCCTTCTATAAGGATCTTCCACCAGTCTTCCGCGCTCCTTGTGACATAGTTTCTAAGTAAATTGCCCAAACATTGCTCACGAGCTTCTCGTAGTCCTATGCAATGGAGTGTGAGATGTTTCAGGGTTTCTTTTTCTCCTTTGAGCTCACACACTCTACATATTGCGTCTCTGCTCATGACTTTCCTCCTTTGTAATATTTCTCCCGTTGGCAAGATGTTCAGTCTAAATATTAGGAAGAGAGTTCGAAAGTACCAATTCGGGAATAAGGTCAAATAGCTCGGAATCTGGTTCAGTTTTCTCGGTTGTGCCCAGAAATCTCCATCGTCAAATACAAAAAACAATAACATTTCATTACAAATCATGTGTCACACTTGTTGAGCCCAAAATGTTTCTGTCCATAGCACCACAATGGTGGAACATTCATCGGGGGTTGTTCTGCAAAGTTGATTATAAATCCTACAATTCTTTATTTGGGTGGGTTATACATAAAACCGTTCACTGGAATATTTAAAAGACTGCTAATTATGCATGGTATACTCTTCAATGTTGTAGAGTTAATTCAACGACTCATCAGAAAATCTGATAACATGGAAAGACAGACTTAGTACTGAAGTGAGGAAAGAAGTCCCTGAAAAGATCTTTGAAGAGGGATGTATTACACAAACATTTCTTCTTATATTATTCAAGCCAAAGAACACAAACAGGAGAATTACCATACTATTAGGCTGTGCACCAAGTTGTGGTTTTGGCTACATAAGTTTATAAAACTGCAGGGAAAAGATTCTTAGGTCATTTCCAAATTGCAGTGTAGTTTAGATGTAGAATGTGAATGGGTGTAACAAATGAAGGCATATGTAAAACATAGAGAATTAGACAAAGTACTCCAGGCCAAATGTAGAGATCTTAATACACTGTTGGCTCAGGGAGACAAACAGTTTGCTCAGAGTGAGCAAGAACTAAGCCATTTAAAAACCATTTTAGACAATGTAAGAAATCCAGGAAATGATAAAAGAGAGCAAGACAAGGAGTTGTGCGCCATAGAAAATGAAATATTTAAACTATTAGATGAGAATGAATGAAAAACCAAAACGGTTGACCATTATCAGACACAAATCAATGAGTTGCAAGGGGGAATCACTAAAGTCAGAAATGAGAATTCTGTTCTTCATCATTAAGCACAACAGCTCCATGCACAGTGCAGAGAAATGAAACTGAAAATCTCTAATTTCAAATCTCTAGAAAACCAGCAGTGCACCACGTTCACTGAAGCTGAATTTAATCACAGTCCTAGCCAGGGAACTTTGCCAGCAGCTGTCCACCTGACCAGGCCTGACTATGCTCCAGTATTTGATGATGAACCATTCATAACTGCTCACACACATGTTTACCCACAAGAGAGCAGGAGTGGGGTTCACAATGACGTATCCCATAATGCACCATCTAGTGCTTTAAAGATTATGAAATGTATCAAGGCCTTGATCAAACCATCTAAAAAGAGAGGAGATAGCTGTATAGAAGATGATCTTGAAGACATATACAATATTTTTCAGACCCTTCAGATCCTTAGGCAACAATATGAGAAATATGTTCACCTCACTTTAGAAGCTGCTTCTGCCAGTGTTATTTGTGGTCTAAATGAACAGGAACATTTGCCATGGGAAGACTTAGCCAAGAAGGCTACTTATAGCATGTTTACACGGCCAAATAAATCCCCTTGCCAATTCTTTAGAAACTTAAAAAGGGCATTCTAACAGTTTGATGTGGCATTTAACCCTCACTCAGAAGAATTCAAAGCTGCATACTTTTATGGGCTTCAAAAATATATTGTATATCAGTTCATCCAATAATTGTATGTACAACAGTCCGTACCAGACATTAGGGGCCCAGAGTAGATTTGAGCCCAACACACTGGTGTATTGCCATCAAGAAAGACCAAGGTATGTGGATAGATGAATTGAAAATGGAAATCAGTATAGGAAACCTTTTCCACCACATGAAAGACAAATCGTGAATTATGCACCTTGCCAATAAAGTCAATCCCCACCACAGGTTGCCCACGGTCAGAGGATGCTCACCCCATGTTCCCCACAACCTTTGTTATGGGAATTCAGGGGAAACTAAAAAAAGAAATCAATCTCTTGAAAGGTACCAGAATAGGCCTAATCAGGCTGAATATAACCAATAACGGGCCAAACCACAAAGGGATGAATTTGGAGATATGGACAGGTTCCAATGTTTAGAGGCCCCGGTTAAAATGTTGTCTGAGCAAATAGGGAAACTTTGTACAGTGCAAAAACAGCAACCAAATGAAAGCGCAGAAGACCATAGGAGTGATCCTGAGCTCAGTGATATCAAATGACTAGTTAGTCATTTTGTCAATGATGAGAACACAGATGCCCATGAATTACCTCGGAATGAAAGCTCTGAGCTGTCTACCGATTTAAAGTACAAGTAAACAAATGAATGACACTGAGACAGAAAACTGAAACACACACAAAAAGGTAGTATGCTTTAGCTTAGATTTGAACCACACCATTCAGGTGTGTGAAAAAGAGGAGCAGGAAAGAAGAAATGAACAGGAAACAGCAAAAGAGCAGCACCCTAGATGGCAATTCTCCAAAATCCAGATGCAGATCCATTCTGAGGTGTATTTTGAGCCCCAGATATCCCAAGAGACTGAAATGACAGGTACAGTGCAAAATGCAGGTAAGTGTTACACACCAGAAACTGGCATTCTGTCATCTGACACGTGTGAAAACACTGCCAATATGTTACAGAGTGGAGATAAGTGGAAAGAGCCCAGACAATGAGGTAATAACAGCAGAGGAATGGGGAGTGAACACCAGTGGTCCCCAGTCAGAGTGGCATTTAGTGGCTACACTTCAAATTGGTACTGAACCCAGGAGAATAGGGAATGCTTGATACTCGAGGACACAGTCATCTCTTTCGCGAACAGTCACACGATCATTCACAGTATGACATAGCCTGCATACATCGTCTGCATACAGGAATCATGGATCACAATACAGCCAATCTGTGACGGATATACAACTCTGATGGTTCTTGCGATAAAAAACAAA
This sequence comes from Ambystoma mexicanum, assembly GCF_040938575.1. Taxonomy (NCBI): domain Eukaryota; kingdom Metazoa; phylum Chordata; class Amphibia; order Caudata; family Ambystomatidae; genus Ambystoma; species Ambystoma mexicanum. The sequence goes on from NC_090940.1 coordinate 343,526,518, forward strand.
AGATGACGTCCATCTACAGGCCTCTTGACCCTCATTAAAATGTCAAGTAATATCAGAGTGATTTATTCATTTAGAATAAATGACTGGATCCAAATCACGATACTCCAGTCAGTCAAAACAAAAGCATAATTAACTCATGACATTTGTGGTATTATCAATACCTATTGGAATCCAATGGCCATTACTAATGAGTTATATATTGACCCATTTTTTACCTGTATCGATGAAATTGCTCTAGAATACCCAGGTATTCAACTGATAGTATGTGGAGATCTTAACATACATCCTTATGATAGCGAAGGGACTGAATTAAAACAGAACAACATGTCCCCAAGAGCTCGCCAATGGCAGAAAGAAACATCTACACGGGGACTCATTAGAGTGCACTTCCTTGATGCCCAAACCAATAAGCCGATGAGTACATGGACCCGTGGCGCATCAAATGCCATAATAGATTACATCTATACATCAAACCAAATTGCACTGAAGTTAACACAGAAAAAAACATACAAACAAATCATAGTGATCATGCATTAATGATAATTACGTGGGAAATGCACAATCCCCAGAAACCCAAAATAAATTTACCAGAAATAGTAGTTAACTCAAATCAGACTAGACTGAGGATCTCTCAAAATGACCTGGTGATATTGGCAAATCAAATAACTTCATCAGCAATGACAGACGACAAACGGCTAAATTATCCACAACTCTTGGTGCCATTCAAGCTATCCAGAACAACAAATACCCTTAACAAACACTGTCATATACATGCATATTTGTCTATAATTGCAGAAAGAAAAAAAAAACTGAGAAAAGAAAATACAACAAACTACATTCAAGGATCATGACAAAATTCAAGTATTAAAACAACAGTATAAAAACTGGATGAGATCCAACAGAGCACTTTAAGGGCAAAATGATGCAGAACAACTGCTGCATGCTTTAAAAAACCGCAACACCAGAGACATGTGGAAGCTATTGGCCCCACCAACAGGCAACCTACAAAAAATGACAACCGATGTTGACGAGCAAGGATGGACATTACATTTTCGGAACCTTTATAACATAAACACTAAAGACCCTATAAAACAACACACATGGACTGTCACATGGCAACAAGAGGACCTAGAACGAGCTATCATCAACTTGAACCCCTCACTTGCCCCGGGACCGGACGGCCTCCCAAATGAACTCATCAAAGCCAATAAAGGTTTATGGGCACATATTTCCTCCAACATCTATGAAACTATCAACAAAACCAAGACCATTCCATCTTCTTGGAGGACGCCAATTTTGATACCCATTTATAAAAAGGGAGACACAAAAGATCCAGCCAATTATAGGCCCATTGCCTTGTTGGACCCCCTAGGAAAAATGTTTGCTAATTTTCTGCTGGACAAATTGAACTTCTGGGCCAAAGCAAATGATATATACGCACCAAGACAAACAGGTTTTGTTAAATATATGGGAATTAACATCAACCTACTCCTACTAAATTTGCTGAAGCAAGAGGCCATCTGCAATCAAAGACAAATATATGCAGCATTCATAGATTTGAAGTCGCCTTTGACCTAGTCAATAGATCACTCTTATGGTCGAAACTGCGAAAATTGGGCTGTCTTGATGATATCTTGGAACCAATAAAGTTACTTTATGGGGAAACATCTCTTTGAGTCTGACTGTCACAAGACGGTACAATAACAGAATCCATCACATCTAACAATGGTCTCAAACAAGGTTGTCCACTAGCGGCAACACTTTTCAATTTATTTACATCTGACTACGAAATCGAGACAAACTCGCCATTGTCAAACCCACCAAAAATAAATGCCACAACCATCGCGTGCCTGATGTATGCATACTATATTGTGTTGTGTTCACAAACTCTGAGAGGCCTTCAAACAGCATTGTTAAACCTAGAAAACTATATGAAGATAAATCAATTTAAAATAAATACACAACAATCCAAAATAATGCTCTTGACTCCATCACATAGAACAAAACAACATCCGAAACCAGTCTTCTTAATAATCAACCCCTTGAACAAGTGACAACAGTTAAATACTTGGGGATCTGGATGAACCAATCACCCACTGAAACGAATTGGTCCAGCTATCTATTGGCAAAAACTTTATCTTTAGCCCGTCAGGGACGGGTTCTACACTTGAAGTATGGAATATTCACATTTAAACCAATTATATCATATTACAGACAAAAAGCCACAGCAATTTTACTCTATGGGAGTGAATCCATGATTAACATCGACAGATCTAAATGGTTGCGTCTTAAATGCATCTTCTGGCAGAAAGTGCTCTCTTTACCTCAATCGTTTCCGATGGCCCGTATTCGATATGAACTGGCATTTCAGTCCCTTACCTCACTTCAAATATGGCGAAAATTAGATCTTTACAGGAAAATTGTCTCTGACTTGCATATTCTAGCACTACATATTTTCCAGCATAAAGAACTCACAACTCAGGCAATTGCATTACAAACCTGGAAGAATCAAATGGAAAATACTAGAATAACGGCAGACATATCCATGGAGCAGCTAACTCAGCGTCCAGTAAAAGCAAAATAAAAACTTGCGCATGACGATTGGATAGCGACTATCGAAGCCAAAAGACAACTAAAACTTAACCTGGAATGCAAGTTGGACATGCATCCATTAAACTGTCTTCTGTTATATTTACAACGTTTCCCATCTGCCTCTGCCAGAGACACTTTCCTATGGTTCCGTTTTAAGCTGTTACCAAAACGAGAGCTGCTACAATCCAGGCAGCTTCTAACCAAAGAAAATTCCTTCTGTCGGTTCTGTAAACAACAAACTGAACTAGAAACTTTACAGCACATAGTTACCTCATGTCCGGCACTTGACGAAACCAAATCCCGAATTAGAGACATGTATCCACCATCCACAATCAAACTCTTACCAGAAGATCGATGGGCTAAATTTCTACATGGTGGCACAAAGAAAGACATTTTCACAATCGTCAGCTTTTTTAATGTATTATTTGAATCTAATAGAGAAAAGGAAATGGACTAAGAAAGAGATTTTCTTTTTGTTTTGGAATATAAAAAAGATGAAAGGTTTAAAATTTGAACCATATCATTTTAAATAAAAAAAAAATAGGGAATGCTTGGTGTGCACACAGTTTCTTCCTACTTCCACAACACCCATGTTGCCATTAATGAAAAGAGGTCTGACACTCCCATGGTGAGATTTACAAATAGTCTTTATTGTGCCTGTGTAAAAGTCAGCACAGGGAAACAGGTATTGGTTGACAGTCATTTGTTTAATGTCCCAATGTGTGGAGTGCATTCCAGCCCCAGATTGCAGTACGTAAACAGCATCCACTTTGCTAGTTAATAATATTTTTTCAAGATTTGGTTTACCTCACAAAATAAAATCAGCCCATGAACGTCACTTCAGTAGTTCAGTAATGACAACAATGTGGCAAATCACGGGTGTGAAAAGAAAATTGCACATTTCATACCTGCCCTCCTCTTCTGGGTGTGTGAAACGGTGCAACAGATCAATAGTGGAAATATTGAAGAAGTTTGTTGCTGATGCAGGATCTAGCTGGGATTTGTGACTGGTGTTAATGTCTATTAGGTCAACACCATCTAGATCAATAAATCTGAGTCCACATGACATTTTGACAGGTAGGAAAATAGTTTTGCCACAATATCTGAGCAGGTCTTGGTAAATGCAAACAGAATCCACAAATATGTGGAAGAGCTGAGAAAAGAACTTGCAACATGCTTTTGTGTTTGCAGAATGGAATTTGGAAAAAGCTGCTGATAGTACAAAATCATATTATGACAAGAAAACATCTGTGAGGGGATATGAAGTAGGAGACCAAGTATATAAGTTTGATTTTAGAAAAGGTAAACATAAAAATGCTAAATTCCTCACATCATGGTGCAGACCATTTATGATTGTGGACAAGGTTTCACCTAGTCTACAGAATCGCCATAAAGCAGGGAGAGTTAAATGTGGATCAATTTGTACATTTTAACAAAATTAAACCGTTCAACCTGAAGCACAAGCTAAGGAGGTTAGAACAAATTGGAGAAACTAGTAGGGAGTGAAAAGTTTAATTGTATCTTGAAAATGAAGCACTTGCATCTCAAAGATTTCACTATAGCAGGTAAGTAGGTGAATAATATAAAAAATATGAAGTTGAAGTTGAAAACATTTAAAAGGAGAGATACATCAAGTGGGTAACTGTGAATACATTTTAAATTCAATTTACAAAAGGGGATGAAACAGGTGAGTACATGAATGGGAATATGAGGGCAAGGTAATAAAAAAAGATATACAGGTTTCCAGGTGACATTTATTTAGATTGCTAAGTTTCCCAGGTTGATGTTTGAGTACAACGACATAGACAATTGCCTAAAGGCAATGATCAATTTGTCACTTCCGTTTTGACTGAAAATGCCACGTTGATGCTGACCTGCATTTTTCTTTAAAATGAACGGTACAAAAATTTGTCATATTGTATCTATTATAATCAACCCATGTATTATTTGCATGTCCAGAAAATGTATCCTTCACTGTCATTTGTATGTTATATTTATGTGCATAACACAACATTTTATTTGCGGTAATCTGTGAAGGAAAGAGAAAAAATAACAAGCATGATGTAATTGGCTCTTAATTTGTCTTTTTCTCTTTGCGATATTTACTAACTGATTTCCCTGCTAGTGCTCCGGGAGTTGGGGGAAACCGGATCCAGAGGAGACCACCTCAGAGCCAGAGTCCCTGGGAGAAAAAGCCTGGACCGAAGAAGGGGGGTGAAGATGGTGCCCTCTGAAGGAATACAAACAAACACCTATGGGGAGGTAAGAGGATTATGAGCCCTTTCCTTGGCACATCCTCTATATTTTTTAGGCGAAGCCTAGAACAACAAACGAAACAGTGCCAGGGGGCTTGATAAGTTCCCTTTTCAAATAGTGTCCCAATGCGTACAGCATTAATCACCAGTTACTAGTCCGATTCCAAACAAATTTACGAAAAATATATATCATTTATTAGTTTTCATCATTATTAAAAAACTTTGAATTTGTTCACAGTCAACATTAAAAACCTCAGTATCCAGACAACTGGTATAAAGTGCAAATGCAAATAGCATGTACCATTTCACAATTGGAGGTAAAATAGCAGAGAAAACAGAAAAAATATGAAATAATCACAACGGATGCAAATAATAAACAGTGTGAAAAAGCCAGGAGTGAATAAAGATTGAGGTCACTCCGGGGTAGTGTTGTGCAAATATCACCAAAATCAACCTACTCATTCTCTACATTCGTTCTAATTCAAATTCAGACATACTCATTCATTCATCCATCACTTTCCCAACATGTTTCTTTCTGAACGTGTGTATGTGCAAAGTAAACAGAAATTCTTCAGGGGTAGTCTGCCATCTACCAAAGCCAAAAATAACCCACTAATGATATTGGAAAGGGTAAAGGTTATCTAATAACAACTGCAATCTGATTACTGCAGAGTTAATCAAAAGAAAATGCAAAAACAAAAAGACAAATATAATTATTTAAGGCACATATTCATGTGAATTGAAAGTCCAAACTCTTCTCGTCCTATGAATGGTCCAAGAGTTGTTTGAGACTCAACAGCGAGAGAGGGACTCCATATCTAAGAGGGAACAGATCAGGGTAGAAATAAGTAATGCCCTGTTTATTCATTCTCTAGTAAATAGGAAGGAATGAATATTAAGCGTTGACCTAATTTCTGAATACTGGTCAAGCAATTATATAACTTCCTAAATTGGTAGGTACATCACTTTTAGTGGTATGACAAGAAAAGAAAACGGTGACACTCAATAGGAATAAAAATACTCATGAAAATGAAATTGAAGCATCAACAAATATAATGTAGCAGCACTATATAAAGTAGATAGAATGCACTGCTCAATGTGCTGCCTCGAGCAAGAATAGTAAAATAAGGAACTCATTAGGACACATACATGCATCAAGGTGCTAAAGCTCGAAGTAAGACTAATCACTTACTTCAAAAAACTGAAGGTTCGCAATGAAGTACAGAAAGCATCATCCGAATAGATTGGTCATTACTTCCATATGGCTGTGGTCGGTGGTTACAAAGAACAACGTCAGTTATTCTGCATCGGGACGGCAACAAGGAACACAGAAAGAGATGCATCTCTATTGGTATAATCTTAGAGACATTCCCAGTGTGAATATTTAGAAGTGAAATAAACTGCTTACCAATTCTTATGCAAACATGGTTATACGGTGGACGAAACCATGTAGTGTTTCTTTTAACTCGTATTGAGAAAGGTGAAGCTTTATCCGTGTTACGCGTGCCGGACTAGAAATAAATGTCCTGAGGCGTTCCTTAGCTGGCAAGTAGCTGCTGAAATGCTACAAGTGCCGATTAATGGCCTGTGAATAAAAGCATAAAATGCATTTTAGTGACCACACGGCGTAAAGGGAAAGCACATCTGGCATCTGCCAGTGCTCCTCGGGGCTTAATGGGGCTCGAGTTAGAGAGTGAAAGGGTCAAGTCAGGGTCGTAGTGCACGAGTAGGCAGAAGAAAAATGGGAAGCAGTAATGGCTCGTAAAAGGCGGCACTCCATTTGACATCAAAGGTAGTCCGTGTTCAACTAGCTTAAAAGGCTGCGGATTACGCATATGGAAAATTCTTGTACCCAGGGTTCTAAATCTTACCGCGTAATGTGTATCCTCCAATGTTTCTCCGTTCGTGCTCACAGTGCTGTTGCTGGAGTGTTTGGTAGATCACATGATTTTTATGCCTGAATGGCCATGTCTCTGAACGTCTCACATCCCATATGATTGGAGTGTTCGCTTGTCATGTGATTAAAACGTGCGTAAAGCTGGTACCTTTACCTCGAGTTGCATGAGTATAGCAAGTCCCTCCTTTGTTTCTTCAGTCGAAATTAACCAGCATTACCAAAAGAACTGTAAAGCGTCCCTCATTGGGAACAAGGCTGTCAAGCATGCACAAAGCTGGTGAGTCAAGAGTGTTTGTAATGCTACAGTACATTTCTGAAGGAATCCCAGTAGCTGAGGATGGATGCTTGCTTCACATTGAAGAAAGCAGTGGCAGGGTCTCAGGCACCCTTTAAGCCTCATAATGGATGTGCCACAAACCTGAGGGAGTTGGCTTTTACAGACAACTTAATAATCTGTGTCTGGCCCAACTAACAGCATTTCTCCAGGACTGTTTTCCCACTTTGTTGCATGGTCACTCTCAAAGTCATTGAACATTGGTTTTAGGAGTACATTATTTTCAGCATTGACTTCCACATTTCCATTTCTAGGATTGGACTGATGCAACCATCATTGGAATAGGCATTGTGGACAACATCATAATGTTCTTGTTAATGTGTTCAATATTCTTTATAAGAAAAAGGACTTAGTTGTTCTAGCATGTTGATGATTTATGGTTAAAAGGAAAGCATTCAAAAGAATAAAAAAAGAAAAACAAAAATAAATCTAAAAACAAAAAACAAAAATCACTAATAGAAATGAGACAAGCAATCAAACGTTTAAAAAAGGGGATCAAAATATTAAAAAGAAAAACATTTAAAATAAGAAAATATATTACATGGTCTGCTGTTGCGGCCGTGTAGTTATGGTTAAGTTGCGCAACCCATAGTAAGAGGAATTTTTGGGTGGCCTATAACTTTGCTCCCTCTTGAAGAATCCTCACAACACTTTACAAAAAGTGCATATGGCCCCGTCAGATTGATTCTGCAAAGTTTGGTAGGGTTGAGTGCAGGGGGGGGGCACAGTTAATTTGTGTTTTTACCCTAGATGCAATGGAACAATGCATTGCTCAAGCCTACAGCCCAGACCTCTGAACGTATATTCAGCAAATTTGCTCCAGGAGCAGCAAATTGGTCCTGAAAGCATTCTTTTGAAAATTTGGTGTAAGTCTGTTCGGTAATTGTTTTTTTAAATGGCCAAAAGGTAGGTACAAAAATGTTTGTGATATCTAGGTTCAGTCCACAGACTCACTTCCCTGTTTGGTCCACGGGGGGCCTCCGATTGGCCCAGAGGGCAGTGTGATGTCTGCAGACATCAGACCCGCCACTGATTGGATGGTGAAACGTGTGAGGTGCGTCATATTTTTGGGAAATGCCTGCCATGTTGGATTCATGGACATTGTACGTTGTCCGTGAACATTGAGGTAAAAACATTAAAAAAAAACACAACATAGTACTTGTCAAACTAATGAAACAATCTCTTGGGTGATAAGAATGCAATGGGATATGGCCATAAAAAGCTACAAAACAGGCGGGTCTCCACCCTCGAAGTCTGCAAACAGTTTGGGGATAGCCCTGTGATGTTTGCGAACACCTCAGATGTTCTGGGGCATCCATACATATTTTTGCATTACAGGGTTGGTGAAAAGCAGTTTTTGGATCGTGTATAACTTTGGCACCACTCATTTAAACTGAATAAAATGTTGTGACATTATTCTAGATGTGTCATTGTATGGTTCTACAACGTTTTGTGCTGTTTTGCCAAGACAGAAGAAAGGACATGACTCAGAAAATCTGGCTACTGGCCATGACCACGCGGGACTGACAATGCAGTGAAAGTGGGCATAGCCATCAGGAACTGCCTATGTGGTGAAGTTTTTCAAAATCGGGATAAGTTTAAATGGGAGAATAAATGATGCCCGTGGCTAAAATTCTGTCTCTGGCTACAGCCCGAAGTGCTGCACACTATTGCATGAATAGATCGCCATGACTATAGCTTCATACACTCAAAGACAATGCTAATCAACAGATAATTACCAAGCACACTGAACCAGGTGCTGATGTGGTCACTAAACCACCCCTTGAAATCATTACCCACCCCTTTTTACAGGAAGATGAGGTAGAGGAAGACACCCTACTACTTCCTAAGAAAAGAACAGACCTTCTGAGAGCATTGCAGTGGTTGGATTTGGTGTAGCAGCGCATGGAGGTGATTCTGTTAGAGTACTGCCGAGGTTGGGTGCTAGAGGTAGGCACTAATTCTACCTCATCTTCCTGGTCTTCCTGATTGTCTTTTGAAGTTCTGTGCTTCTTTCATTTTGTAAATCCTCTAGCTGGTGATGGTGGTGCCGGCTCTTGGGGAGTAGGGATGGGAAAACCTGATTCCATGTATTTTCTAAATAAATAGCAGGTTCCCTAATGTTCTTCCAAGTAAGAATAGGTGTATGAGCAGTACAAGGGTACATTTTGAGCTTCAATGATCCTAGTTCCTAGTTAGGCTGAAAAATGCAGTTCCAAACTGTTTGCGAATCATGGAAAAAGTGCATACGCATTCGCAAACACATGATCATTCTGTGAGCATGTGCGTGGTCACGTGACACTGTCTGAAAAGTCTGCAATGACATCAGACATTCACAAATGTCGATGAACACAAAAAAGGTGGGAAAGGTTGCAAAAGGTGTATAGAAGTGTTAGAAATTATGCTAGAAGGTGGAGAATGTCCGAGTTTTAAGGTGAAACTTTCTAAATCAGAGAAAATTGTTGCTATAGTGGGGAAAGTACAATATAAGTAAGTTGTAGCAAATTAGGGTGCACTGGTAAAAGCCCATGAATTTCACTGAAAAATCTTTGTTAAAGGGACATTATGGTTAAGTTGCACTAATAAAAACCCAAGAAATTCAATGAAAAAACATTGTTAAAGGGACGTTATGGTTAAGTCGCACTAATAAAAAGCTACGAAATTCAATGAAATAACGTTGTTAACGGTACAATATGGTTACAAGTAAAATAAAAAGAAATGAAATAAAGCTGTGCAACCATGACTTGTGCACCGCCGTGCAGTGCTAAGACAAACACACAGTACAAGAAAGATGACATCACAATTGTCACTGATGTCATCACTGATAACATCACATATCTGGGCCACTTGGTTTTGTTCACTGACATGTCTAGGCTAGTTTTTAATTTTTCCTGACAATGAGAATTTTTAAAACTTATCAACACAGATAAAGAACCAGATAGCTGATCTTGCAAGTTTTGCTTGGGTTTCTCTCAACCATTTGATTTCATACGCCTTGTTTCTGCTATTTTTTAATTCCCAGGGATTGTGTCCGTCCGAGACCAATAGCTCTCCAACCCCAGGACAATCAACTATTTTTTTATGGCTGAGAGCTAGAGTAAATTAACTCTGCATGGCTGAGAAAAAAATCTTTAACAACACTTCTGTACTGGCTCAGATTGCTGTTTGTCCAGAGTCTTGCCCAACAAAACACATTCCTTGCATGACATAAGAAGCCAATGCTTTGCAGGCCTAACTCCCAGAAAACTGTGGCATTCAGGGTATTTGCAGGTAAGCCCAGAGCTTCTTTAAGAAATGTCTGTTCTACGGCCTTGAGCGTGTCTGAGGTATAGGAGCCCCACAACTTGACCCCATAAATGGCAGCCTGTCTGACCTGGCTCTCATAAATCTACAAAATAACACTTGTCGGGCCTGACCCATGAGCCTGCATAAATCTAGACATAGCTCTACAGTGCCTAGTCAGCTTCAAACCTGCCCCATTCACCTGATCCTTCCATATACAATGTGCAGTCAATCGAACCCCCAAATAATCATAGCTCATGACCTGCTCAATTGCCCCGCTGCCCAGGATAAATGTTAACCATGGCATTTTCCCATCTCTTCTCCTGCTGAACAGCATTATCTTTTTTTTTTTTACATTTATTAAAAGTTCATTACCTTTACAGAAACTCTCGAATATTTTCTATTGCTTCCGTACGCCTTTGGGTGTCAGAGAGAGGAAGACTGCATCATTGGCAAATCAAAGGATCGGAATGTGCTCCCCAGCCAAAAATGGGGCATCGTCATCTCAGACAACAGTAGATCAATAACCCCATTTATGAAAAGGCAAAACAGACTTGGTGCAAGAACACAGCCCTGCCTGACTGCGACATCAATTTGTATTGTGGTAGTGGTTTGCCCCTTCAACCCACACTTGATTTTCGCCCCATTATTAGAATAGAGAGAATGAACTGCTCTTATCATAGCAAGGGGCAACCCGAGTTTAGTCAATACATTCTGCAGATGACTCTTCGCATGCTGTCAAACGCATATTTTAAATCAATGAAAACAGCGCAAATGGTCATAGCCCGTAGTGCAACATATTTCTCCAGAATCAGACAAAGCCTTAGCACTTGATCCACGGTACAGGTATTATGTTGGTATCCAGCCTGGAAGTGATGGAAAACCCCCATCTGCGGACTCCATTCATCCAAATGGCCAATACTGCCTCAGCAAAAACCTTGCCCCCATTATCCAAGAGGGAGACAGTCTGGTAATTTGCCCGAGAACCCCTGTGTCCCTTCTTGTATATGGGGACAAGTATTGCTTGTTTCCATGAGTAAGGTACTCTGTTCACTTTCAACAAAGTGTTGAAATGTTCTACCAAATAAGGGAGCTATATAAGCACCTCCTGCTGATACCAGTTGATGGGGACCCGGTCTGGCCCACAGGCTTTGCCCACTTCTGCGATAATAAAGCCACCTCAATATCTTGCGAAGTCAACACCAGGAGTGCATTATCCCCCACTTTGGGCCTGTCCAGTATGACCTTGGTTTCCAGCCAGAAGTAATGTTTTTCTGCTTTGCAAAGATTTCCAAAAAGGGCTAACCAAGCCACCTCAGGGATACCATTCTAAATCAGGTTTTTTTCACTCCTCCAAACCCAACATGTTGCCAAAAGCCCCTGGATTCCCCCACCTTGTAGGCCTGGAGAAGATTATCCCACAAGTGTTAGGAATACTCTGCCTTTTTAGTTTTAAGCAGATTGTGGTAAAGTGCACTGGAATCAGCCAGAGTAGAAGTAGACCCTCTCCCAGACCCTCTAGCATGCTCAATCAGGACCATTTCCGTGGCACGACATTCAACATTGTACCAGAGAATCCTATGGGCTGGCCTATTTCCCACAGCTATTTGAGGTCTACTCAACCCATTTCACCTGATGCTAACAATTATTTCGCGGAATTCTAACAAATGATCCACATTCTCCGCATTACAGAAGCAAAACAGCTGAAATGGGTGCTGAATCTGCCTAAATGATAGGTAGTTTAATTTATAAATCTAGCAGCTGCCGTTTAATGCAACGTCTATCTCCACCTTTTGCCTCAGTTAATTTAGTTTTCTGACCACTGTTGCTCCCCCTCATACCAAACAATGACCCTGCTGATAGGGCCACAGTGGGATTGTGGTCACTTTCCGGCCTCTTCATCACCATAAAGTCCTGAAGATGTTACCAAGCTTTGACATTTACCATAATATAGTCAGACTAGATTTAGGAAAAGAGCCAAAAGTTTTGGCCGCAGGACAATCACTAGAAAATCTTCCATTACATGCCTTGAGACCCAAAGCCAGAAACACTCTAGCTATAGCCTCAGCGGATCTGTACTTCTTTGCTGATGGTGCACAAGCAAATCCCCCACACTCTATAATGCATCCTCCTTGTCAGTCAACCCCTCCATGCTTTCCAATGGCTCCAATTGGAGATTTAGGTCACAAAAAATCACAATTTATATCAGGTCCGTCTGACTGGATCTCCACTGGTTGACTCCTCCACCAGTTGAAACAAAAAGTTGCTAGCAGCTTTATCCAGTCCATTATACAAGTTGATCAACAAATAGTTGGACCCATCATGACAACACAACTGGATTTCCATATAATCAACTGAAATGGTAAAATACATGTGCTTTGGCCTGAATAACTTTGTGTTAATCGGGCGTAATGATTCAAATTGTACACATGAATAGGTTTGAGGTACTGTCACAAAATTTGGATCTGGAATGGCCTCATGAGTGGATATTGAGGGTCTGCACAAATATACACTGGCTGTCAGATCCCTGAAATTAGCACTACAGTCATAATTCATGGGTCCCATTTCCCCTTCTGCAATCTCAGGGTAACTAGACTGTCAATACTCATTCGAGCTATACAACTCCATGGCCTGCCCAATTGACACAGATCCCCTGGCATGGTCAACTTCCTCTTTCCCACCAGGTTACCACTCACTGTTAATAGAAAACCCATATTTTGCAATATATCAGAACACATATACATCATGGAAGTTACCATAGGTGATTCAAACTCCATTAACACCCAATTTGAGGCACTGAACCAATTTGGGAGTTAAATGCGAAACAGATCAGCACTAGTAATAGCTAAAAGACCTGATTCCATAGAGCTAATAAAACAGATTTATTCAGGAATGGGCTCCCAGCTTTAGGGTTAATTTCCTTAATTTTTGCTAGCTTTTCAAAATGAGATACATTGTCAAATTCACTGCGAGAGGGTTTCCAAGGTGCAGGTAAAGAAACCCGGTTTGGAGACATGGTTTGGGGCAGAGGTGTGACCCCATCCTGTAATGAGCCCAGTGGCAAGATGGAAGATCCTAGAGGGACGCTCAAACAGTGATTGCTCTGAGCTTGACACCTGGTTTGCATTGCATGAGACCATCCATCTTGACACTGACCTGGATGTAACTCTTCTAATTGGAGGAGGGTGAAGCCATTTGTCTGTAGGCCCTTGTAGAGCTACCTGCCTGGTTGTGCCATCACCCTGGTCTTTAGTGACCAATGTATACTCAGGTGTAGCAGTATGAAACTCAGGGGACGCTGCAACAGACAAAGTGGAACCGGCAACTAGAGGGAGCTTGTTCTTAGCTTCATGCCTTGCGCATTGCATTTTACTCTTATGGACCCGGGAAGGGCTATTAATCATTTATAGCTCAATCCTAAGAGCAGCTAAAGCAAGCTCCTCAGTTTCTACCATTATGGTCCCTGATCCCTGGGAGATGGTTTTGGCAGCCACACTAAGGGGCTCTGATGTGCAGGAAAAAGTGACAATGGGGCATGTCCCTGTCAATGGAAGCTGGTTCATCTGGTTTGGGGCCAGGGGTATTGATTGCAAATATCCCTCTGATGATGACTGAGTGGTGCCATAAACCCATGGCTCTAGCCCTTTTTATTGGGTGTGAGCCGTACCACAACTCACTATAACATCAGCCACCCTTGCCAGGATATTTTTTATATCACATTGGCCCTGTGCCAGGTTACTATATAATAAAAAAGAACATCCAATTTTGCCATAAGAGCATTCAATGTCATGACACCAGAGATGTCACCAAGAATTGAAACTGCAGTGGGTTGAATTCATCTCTTCATTTACACAGTACACCTCAGGAACACTATATATCTCTTCCAAAAGATAGAGTAAGTTGTCCAGATTGGGGTAGCAGAGAGAATGGCGTTATCATGCTCCACAATAGTTTTCCACAATGGCTTGTGCTTCAGTAAGTGACACAATTTTAGAAGAGATTGATTGTTATCAAGGAGTGGGAAGAAGAAATATACTTGAGCCAGTGCTGAGGTTGCTAATCAGGGGCAACTGCTCAGGTACCATTCCATCGTCTGCTAAAGTTGCTAATGTTACTGCAAGCCCACATTTTGGGCTGCCTGTTCACTTGAGTTAGTTTGGGTTTCATGGCCTGCCAGGACCTTTTACTAATTGCAGTCACATTTGAGGGACTGCAAAGACATTTTCCAGTATGCAGCATCTCACTCCTTAGGCCATACCGATGAGGTTTTTGCAGCTTCATGGGCGAGCTATGTGTCCAAAACTAAATGACCATAGGAGATTACAATCAGGAAGCCAAGGAAGAGGACCATCACACACCTGCCAGAGTCCAAAGCACAAAAAATCTCCAAAAAAGGAGGAACGCCTCAATGTAGACCTAGGACCTAGGCACCTAAGCAAATAACAATTTCCAAGAAACAGATAGGCGTCAAAATCCCACTGGCTGTGCTAACTTGGCCCACACAACCCCAGCTCAAATTAAATTCCACCAGCCGCCTCCACCTGAAGGATGCAATCACTAGCAAGGCCAGGGAGAGGTGAGAGACTGCAAGAGCTGCCGGAACTCCAAAGCTGGCAAACATTTTGCAAAGAAAGAAAAAAAGGAAAGCCCTTTTAGCCAACACAGGGGGAGACACTATGCAAGGCTCTACTCGGAACGATCTCAGCACAGTGCGATGCTCCCTGGCGTTCCCTTGCACCTCGGACCTCATCTACCCTTCGTGCTGCTCAATGCCCTATGTCCCCTTTACCCCACTTAACCCCGTGGGGGTGAGGCATGGTGGTAGGATCTTCAAAGCCCGGCAGCTGGGAGGTGGAACTTCAATTTGCAGCTAAGAGCTGAGATCCACCAACCACCGCTCCACACTCACCCAAACACTCTGAACGGCGCACTAGGAACTAGAGGAAATGACCCAAGCAAATGCTCATCGCTACTGAGTCAAGCCGCACCTCAACTTGTCTATAGCCACCTCAGACACCACTTTTCAGAGATTCATGTAACAGACATGATGATGAAATCGCTAGTTAGGGGGCACCAGGTCTGGTTTTTGCTTACCGTTTATGATCCTGGTATAAGGATAAAAGTAGGCAGTCCTGTATATTTAGGGCTCACCAAAATACCACAAAATACTCCAACACGCTCACCAAAAATACTGCAATATACCTATGACACTTCTCAGTGCCCACTGTCCTCATTGTTTGGCCATGGCTTCTCTATTCTTTGCAGCATTAAGGATAACATACAGTGGCCCACTGGCCCAGTCTAAGTCTGTGGCCCATATTCACTGTACATGTTGCACCAATTAGAATAAAATACTGTGTGTGATCCACTGGCATGGCCTTTGGTTATGGTCACTGGTCCCGGCCTACAGCTATGGTACACATTCCCCCTCCCTAAAAAAATACCAGAACTGACTGTCCATGACCTTCGGCCATGGTGACTGTCCATAATCCAACAATTCAGCTAAAAGACCATGGTCCATTGGCCACAGCCTTTGGACATTGGTCATTGCACCACCCCCCCTTTAATTATTTCTGGGGTAGTCTCCTCTGAAAATGTCCTGTGGAAACATGACCATGAGGTGATGTAATGTTTTGTAATGTAATGTAATGGTGTCAAAGGTGCTACAACTCGAGGGTAACTAAACGATACAACTGATAGGTCACAAAGGATGGGCTAAAAACGCTCAAATAAAAAAGGTTTTGTTCTCTTCCTAAAGACAATACAGTTGGTAAAGCAAATCAGTGTTGAGTTAGATCATTATGAGCTAACCAAAGGATCACTGTGGCACCGCCTCGTATTACCATCATAATCGTTCCTTCAGTAATGCAATATTTACAAATTACCACAGTAATGGGAAATTGCTTCAAAATGAAATGATTCCCCATCCTCATTGCTTTACTCCATGCGTACCCCAACTCCTTTTTAGGTCCCCACACTATGTCACTCACAATTGCCTCTCCCGTATTATTCTCTTTCCCTCACTCTCGCCCATGACACACTTTTTCTCCTAGAACAATTTCTGATACTCCCATTGGTTCCAGTGGTAAAACTAACATGATTTGACCCAATGAAGACCCTGCAGTCCTTCCCCAATGGCCAGCTATGTATTTCTCCTCTTTCCACCTTGTAATCCGCAACCCTAATGTGAAACCTCCCCTTTTCCTCTGCCAAATATCATTTTGAGCGCTTTTCTTTTTTGGATTTGTATTGGATTATCACAACAATCACTCGCATATAGAATCCGGGCGAGTCCAACACGTCACTGCGACATCACAAGCACCTTGTGCAAGATGCCCAGCGAAGACGCATACCGTTTAGCGCAGTCATCTAAAAAGGGGGTGGAACGCGTGGAATGGGGAACAACAAGCATAAATGTGGGCATTACGTGGGAAGTACCACAGTAAAGTACTTGCAACGCCCACACCCGCGCTACGAACACGTATTCATGGAATTGAACAGGGCTCTCCTGTCTGCAGAAAAAGACACGCTAATCTGGAAACACATCCACCAAGGGAAAGCAGGTGTAAGCATCACTGCGCATCAAAAACGATGCATAAAAAGAGCGTGCAAACACAAACACACGCATACAGCTAGGATGAATGTCTCATTTTTTTCAGCAGTGATCACAGGACATCGCAGGAGGAGGAGTATAGCCAGGGCATCCATTTTTCTACCTAGGACCAGCCTTTTTGGGATGCCTGATGACCAGATCTATGGCAGGTACAGGTTTCCACCCCATATCATATTAGACCTGGTCACGGAATGGCAAGATGACCTCACATCACCCACCCTGTGCTCCCAAGCACTGAGCCCCTTGGGAAAGGTGCTGCATGTACTGCATTTTTTGCCCACTGGGTCATTTCAGCGGACAACTGCCATTGTCGGGGGCATTTCATAGGCCACACAGTCACGCTGCCTACACCAGGTGTTGGCAATCATGACGCATGCCCCTCAGTCTGCAGGCACATATACATGCCTAGAGAATGCGCAGAAAGGCACGCTGTGGTCCTTGACTTTTACGGGCTGGAGCACTTTCTAAAGTGCTTTGTGCCATCAATTGCACCCATGTGGCCCTACGTCCACCTAGGGCCACAGAGCACATGATATGATATGATATGATATGATATGATATGATATGATAGGTTATTTATAATGCGCTTAATACCCAGAGGTTTCTAAGCGTGGACCCAGGGATCGAACCTGTGTTGCTCCGTGTCATCTTGTTTCCAAGTCGAGCACGCTGGCGCTGAGCTATCCTCCTGGGACAATGCATCTATTGCAATCGCAAGCACTAGAATTCCATCAACGTGCAGGTTGTATGTGATGCCAAGGGAAGCATCACCTCTGTCTATGCCGACTATCCGGGGTCCACCCATGATAGTTTCATATTCAGAATGTCACCCCTGCAGCAGGCCCTGGAAGCTGGGAGGCATGGAAACACATGGCTCATTGGTGAGTACAAATGGCCCTGCAAACCCATGAATGTCTCAAACAGACAAAACCACACCACTGACAACCCATCTCTCCTCTACAGGGGACAGTGCCTACCCTCTGAGCACCTACATGATGACACCAATACGGAACCCCATCACACCATCCAGGTAAGATACAACACAGACCATATTGCAACTAGGGGCACAGTGGAGCGCACATTCAGAGTGCTAAAGTCGTGCTTACGCTCCCTTAACCACTCAGGTGGTGAGCTACTATATGCGCCAGGATCATTGTGGCAGCATGTGTCCTGCACAATGTTGCAACACAGCGTGGCATACCAGTGGACATGGTGGTGCCCCCACATCCCCACCACATGCACGGCAGCTGCGCATGTGAGGGGAAAGAGCACATGGCGAGGCTGTACGTACCCAGCTTGTGGCACAATTATTCACCTAAAATCCAACCCCTGCGGAGTGCACAAAAGCCTGGCACATTTCAGGTGACAATCGATGATGACAAAGTGACAATCATATCTCAACCTTAACACCATGAGAATGTGTCCTCGGAAGTGCTACATTGTGTGCATCGCTTAGTACTAGAAGTATCTCAATCTGGTGTGAACAAAAGGAAGACATGGAAGAAGAAATATGCCAGAAACTGCATGACAAAGTACACATCTAAATGCCGGTATGTCACCTAAACCCTTCCACACTTCATGTCACATGCTGACACCATGCCATGGCATGCAATGTATAAACAGAGAAATAAATGGCCAACACATAATACTACTGTCACAAAGCGTGCAACAATCAACCTAAAAAGTCCAGAAATAACTCACTCATCAATATAATCATGTACACAGGAACATCAATTGGGCAGTACAACAAACGAGAAACACAGGACCCAAGAGTTAATCTGTCTGACCGTGACCATACGCAAATGCATATGTGCCTCACTGTGTCGTGACTTGCACATGCCACCCTTCTAAATTCCACCCTTCTAAATGTGTGTGGCACTGCTAACCAAAGGGGGCCAGTGAAGGGCATACAGAATGAAGGCTAACAACAATGGAGACAGTCAAGGCAATACATGAAGATGGAACATGAAAAAATGATGCATCTCAATGTATGAACATAAAATGATGGCAACCATGCACTGGACAAACTATCATGAATCCCACAAGGGGTATATACACAGGTGGGACTTGAGGCTGCCCACAAATAGAATGGAAGCCTAATGCCACTGTGTAAGTAATTTTCACACGCTGCACTCCTAGCAAGCCCATGGAAAGGGGAAACAGGAGTGGCATATGTTTCTGGGCCCATGGCAAAAACACCAACACAAGACAAGCAACTATGGGACCAGCTGGAACCTACAGTGGATGCTCTAGGCTGCCACACAAAGAAACACACTGTCACATAAATGCACAATAGACAAAAAATGATTTAAAAAAAATCAAAAATGCACATAGGGGAGGCCCACCCAGGAGGGAGGAGGTGCAGGGAGCACATCAACAACCATATGTATGGATGTCAAAAAAGAACCCTCCATTGGTTAATGGGCCGCACGGCTATGATGGAGTGGGATACCCGTCGCTGCTGCCGCCACCCTCTGGTGCTGCATCAGAATGTGGTAGTGGAAAGGGAGGCTAACCATGCATAGCCAGGGTCAGGTCCTCCATTGCAGTGCCATGCGGGAGTGAGATGCTTGCATCTGCAACAGAGGTCTCCATGCAACACCTCACAGGATGCACGCAGTTCCTCTGTGATGGTACGAGTCATCAGTTGCATTTGCTGTTCAGACTGTCTCCTTCTGGATGCCTTGAGTACAGCCAGTGTAGTCCTGGGGGACATATACTCTGACGTCAGGGCTTCCCTGTTGGCCTAACCCTCTACAGCCAAGGATGCACGAAGAGCCCTCAATTCCGCCTGTCTGCTCCAGTTGCTGGCCACTATGTTCAGCCTCTGTGAGCGGCATGTGGACTGCAATGCCTGCTGCTGGTGCTCCACCTGTCTTGCTGGGGTTATCATACAATTGGCCATCCTATCGATGTCCTGAGCCAACATCTCATGTGAAGCAGCCTCTTGTTGCGCAACAGCATACATGGAATACTCCCACGCAGTATCACCAGTTAACAAATGGCCACCACGTTGATGGACCCCATGCCTGCCTAGGCCAAGGGTACCTGGCCCTTGATGTGATGACACCGTATGTGGCTGCAGGATTGCATCCTTCCCTTGATCTGCTGCCCAAGGACCAGCAGTCAATACTGTGGAGCGTGACCCTGCAACCGTAACCACCACAGATGGACGTCCCAACACTGACTGGCCCTGTGAGGGGTCACCCCCTCCAGACGTTTGGGATGCAACAGCACCCACAGTCGATGCACTCACCCGTGGCACCACAGAGGTATCCCTGATTCACCACCAGAGCCTAAGGCTTCCTCAGCGGTGGACCCAGACTGAGTCTGGGCCAGGATGGCCTGTAGCACCAGTGGAACTTCATGGACTCCCACACCACGTCCTCCACTGGTGGTTGGTCATGACACATTATCCTGTTCCTCCTCCACCTCCTCCTCTGCATCCAGTGCCTCATCACCTGAACATGGACAACAAGAAAAAGAAGAGCCATGTAAATACCATAGACCACACACATATATCGTCATGTAACTCATCAACCTATCATGTCACAAGCTCCTGCACCTACGCAGGTCAATGCAAGTGTGAAAGGGCTAAATCCAACCTGTAGTGTATGGTGCATAGTTGACTGACATAGTTCATCCACCAACATCATAGATGCAAAAACACATATGGCATGTTCCATAGCCACGCCTGATCTGTAATAATGCATTAATGTGATTTGCTGACTACTGTCCCAGAGCCATGTACAATGGATGTGACATGACATGACATGTAAACCACAAACTCAATACACACAAGTATCACACGGTGCAACGATACAAGGGTGGTGGAATGGAGTGAAACCAGACACACCCATCCCATGAGGCCAGCTCTCATTGAGATCACGCAAGTGAATAGGCATGGTGAAGGTGAGACCTGGGGTTGGAAGTGGGAGTGGGCAGTGCAGTACATGGGAATGGCATACCAAATAAATACAACTACATTATCATCAATGAAAATGCGGTGTGCTGGTGGAAGTGTATGTGCAGACATCAGCTGTCAATAGCTGCTGCAGGGTTGTAGGTATACAGTTAACAGCCACCAAGTGTGGAGTATGGCAGGGAGGCAGTGCATGGGTACAACTGGTGGCTCAGATGCCTGTGTCGGAGATCATAGTGTGGGCAGGTGACTATTGCATTCTCTCAGTCATCCAGGACTCAAGCAGGGGAGTTGAGGTAGAGAAAGCAGAACACATGAGGAAGGATCATAAGAGCGCCCAGACCCAGAGAAGGTTCACCTGCAGTGCCATTGAGGCAGAGAGGGTGTTGCAGAGGGAGGCCCTAGCCGAAGATAAACATTAACCACCAACTAATTGCTCTGAGAAGTACCTGACGCCTATTGGAAATCGATGCAGAGTTCAATGATGCTCTGGCCGAGACCTTGGGGGGAAATGGTGAGTTAAAGGACTAGCCCACTGCCATTGTACATAGTTCTTTAGGTGTAAGTTTCCTTTTTTTTTTTGTTCTTTGGAGTTTTTTGACTTTACTTCAGGTTTTGTATATAGTTTTTTGTTGTTTTTATTCTTCATAATTTATGGACATGGTTTGGGACAATGGACCCTTGCTTTTTGTACTTAGTTCTCTTTTCAAAGGATCACCTTCAGTTCACCATGGAGTAATGGTTTTCTTTTGATTTGTGTTTTCATTTTGGACTGCTTAATGGACATGGGACCACATCTTAACTTTCATCTTAATTTCTTTGACTTACAATTTTTTATTTTTTTTTATGATATTTTATTTATTGGATCATTTGATGCTGATTTCATTTATTTGGTTTATATGAGTATGACTTCAATCCTGTTTTTACAATATATATTTTGATGGAAAATCAAAGTGGTGTCTGGTCTCGATAGTTTCGGCCAAATTTCACTCTTGTTTACTCTATTCTATGTCATATTTGACTTCAAATAGTATGTGGCATGTTGTGGTGTGCATGACCAATGGATGTTTGTTAAGGTGCACTTTGAGTGTGCAGCGTGTGTTGGCATTTAATTTCACATCTTCTGCATTTATGTTTATCGGTCCACAGTATGTTGGGGGGTCGGGGTGCGGACATGTGGCGGGGCCTACCTGCAGGTTTCCATCACGGGTGGGTAGGACAACATGAGACAGGGCCTGCCTGCAGGTTGCCGTCACAGGTAGGGGGAATGAAATGAGGCCAAGCCTGCCTGCAGGTTGCCATCAAAGGTTGGGGGGATGACATGAGGCGGGCCTGCCTGAAGGTTGCTGTCACAGGTGGGGGGACAACATGAGGCGGGGCCTGCCTGCAGGTTGCTGTCACATGTGGGGGGCGACATGAGGCAGGGCCTGCCTGCAGGTTGCTGTCACAGGTGGAGGTGACAACATGAGGCAGGGCCTGCATGCAGGTTGCCGTCACAGGTGTGGGGGATGACATGAGGTGGGGGCTGCCTGCAGGTTGCTGTCACAGGTGGGGGGGCAACATGTGGCTGGGCCTGCCTGCGGGGTATGGACACAGGTGATGGGGGGCCATGTGATGTGGGCTGCCTGCAGAGTATTATCACGGGTAATGGGGGTCCCATGTGGTGTGGGCTGCCTGCAGGGTATGGTCATGGGTGATGGGGGGATCCCATGTGGTGTGGGCTGCCTGTGGGGTATGTTCATGGGTGATGGGGGTCCCATGTGGTGTGGGCTGCCTGCGGGGTATGGACACGGGTGATGGGGGGCCATGTGGTGTGGGCTGCCTGCAGGGTATGGTCACGGGTGATGGGGGTCCCATGTGGTGTGGGCTGCCTGCGGGTATGGTTGCGGGTGATGGGGGGCAGTCCCATGTGGTGTGGGCTGCCTGCGGGGTATGGACATGGGTGATGGGGGCCCATGTGGTGCGGGCTGCCTGCGGGGTATGTACACGGGTGATGGGGGGCCATGTCGTGTGGGTTGCCTGCGTGGTATGTTCATGGGTGATAGGGGTCCTATGTGGTGTGGGCTGCCTGTGGGGTATGGACACGGGTAACGGGGGGCCTTGTGGTGTGGACTGCCTGCAGGGTATGGTCCTGGGTGATGGGGGTCCCATATAGTGTGGGCTTCCTGCAAGGTATGGTCACGAGTGATGGGGGGGTCCCATGTGGTGTGGGCTGCCTGCGGGGTATGTTCACGGGTGATGGGGTCCCATGTGGTGTGGGCTGCCTGCAGGGTATGGTCACGGGTGATGGGGGGGTCCCATGTGGTGTGGGCTGCCTGCGGGGTATTGTCACGCGTGATGGCTGCTGGGGTCTGGCTGTACCACAAGGAGGCGTCTGCTTCCAGGGGAGTTGTGCATGTATCGCGGGGTACGTGCCCACATTTCCACACAATTTGGCTGGTGCCAGTGGGGTATGCGATTGCGCTGTGGTGCGGACAGAGTACGCGCAGGCCTTTCCACACAATTTGGGTGGAGAGACCAGGGTACGTGATTATGCTGGGGTGCGGACGGGGTACGCACAGGCCTTTCCCCATGATTTGGCTGGTGCCTGCGGGGTATGCGATTTTGCTGGGGTGCGGACGGGGTACGCGCAGGCCTTTCCGCATGATTTGGCTGGTGTGACCGGGGTACGCGATTACGCTGGGGTGTGGATGGGGTATGCGTGGACCTTTCCATGCGATTTGGCTGGTGTGACCGGGGTACGCTCTGATTTTTCAAGCGATTACGATGAGCGTGCTGTGTGCTGGACCACGGATGGCGCAGGGCTCTTGATTGTGGGGTATAGGATAGACCATGCACGGAGGTTCTCAGATCAATATTGACAAGTGAGTATCGATTGCTAGGGAATCTAAAGGAAGGGGAAGGGGCAGGGGAAGGGGAATGGAGTCAGATTGAAAAGCAAACAGGGACAGTTTTTGTGGGTTTGGAAGTTGAAGTAATTGGGACTTTGAGAATTTCTTCCTTGTCTATTCTTTTTCTGCATATGGCCATTAGGATATAATAAGAGGTGCTGAAGTAAGAGGAGATACAGGAACCTAGCTCCGAAAGGGGGTGGACGGTGGCGCTGCAAGGTACATAGTGCATAGTACATAGTACATAGTATCTCGACTAGTACAGGAGTTTAAATAGTGAAAAAATGAATAATCGGTAGTCTTGTATAAGGAGAAGGCTCAGAAATGATAGTTGTTATTTTTTCTTTTTCTCATCTATCTTCGAGAATAAGTCTCTAGAGGTTGGTCCAAAAAGGGCCAGGGAAGGCTGAACGAGGGAAATAGAAGTAAGGGGGAAACTCTGGGTTCAAGGCAGGGGGGTTGTAGGGGAATAGGAAGATAGGGTTTATGTTTTATGTTACATGGTATAAGTAGAGTATGTCAATGTTTTACGTTTAATGTTATATGGCTAATGTCTTGTCATTTTATTGATGGTACAAGCGTTCGATTTTGCAAAGTGTTTAAGGTTTTGAGAAAAAATATGGTCAAATGTTTTATTGAACGGTTGCAAAAAATTTAGCGTAACAAGACACTATAAAAGGTGATTTTAGATTGTGCACACTTCCACACACGCACCCAATAGCGAATAGACAACACATGATGGGGGCAGACACACCATTCATGCATATATGCCAACACCTTCCCTTGTATAGCGAGAAAATAAAAAATATATCATAAGCAATGGCTAACGGAAATAAAAGGGGATGGGACATCCCAAATATGGCCAGAAAGAGGGTCGTTTGACAAGACAGTATTGGACCTTTTAGCAACATATTTATCAATTAAATATAAAGGTAAGCAGCTCCAAAATAGGAGAGAAGTGCTAGATTTGTGGAGACTGTTCGAGGAAGTGCTTCAGGTTAAAAATAATGACAGAGACCAGCCACCCCAAGTAACCAGGTCCAGGGAGGAGGGAGGAGAAGACAAAGAAGGGGGGAAAGAAGCCAAAAAAACTGTACCCATTACTTACTAAGCCTGCCAAGGGATACAGTGAACCCATAGTGCCCACCCCCACACCAGCAGCAGCGCCTCCTCCCCCTTATGAACCTAAAGGCTCGTACAGACCAACGTGTGCACCCCCAGTGAATGTAGGGCGTTTAACGCAAGATTTTAAAACTCAGATAACTATGACCCAGGCTGAACTGACACGGTTAAGAGATATATGCGAAAGATCCCAACTCTTGCACGGGGGCGGGAAAACTCCCTCCCCAGTCCAACACCAAATGCTCCCGTAGGCACAGCGGAAGACGAGTGGAAGTCGGGGGACTTCCTATTCTGCATTGATAACACCCACGTTAAGGTAATACGGGTAGGGTGGGGAGAAGAGCAGGTGAGTACGGGACCAGGAAGTGTGACATCAGAAAGGGAAGAAGAATGTTCGAGTGACCTGGATGAGTATGAAGAAGGAGCCAGGGCAGGAGGGTTGGCCTTACCGAGGAGGATATTACAGAGTGATGAAGGGGAAGAGGAAGGATGGCACACCGGGAGACTAAGAAGTAGAATTGGGAGAATGGCCCTAGCAAAGAAAAAACGGAAGAAGGTAAGTACAGGGAAAGGGAAGTCAAATGTACAGATGCCACTGATACAGAAGGTGGCGGAGAGGCCTCACTGTGTTCCTTGGGCACAGAAGACATGGCCAATTTACTGAAAACATTGCCCCCGCTTTCAGGGGGGTTGAGTAAATGGATATATGCTTTTGAGAAAAATACAGTGGGTGTTCCATTGGCAATTGGTGACTTAAAAAGTTTGTTGGTGTCTGCGGTAGGGGACCAAGCTATTGGAGTGTGGGTGAAGGCTGGGTTCCCTTGGTTGACAATGGAGTGTGACTGCCATGATGGGGAGTAATTTAACAATGTAAGGGCGCAGGTGTGGGATGCACTGAGAAGCACATTCCCAGACACGCTCGACCTACAATCAGTGATACAATGCACAATGGTGGAGGACGAGGATCCTTCGACTTACATTCTTTGGGTGCAGGATATATGGAGGGCAAAGACAGGTACGGTTTGGGAACAATCCACCTACATCTTTTACTTCATAATTAAGAGAGGCCTACCGAAGGAAGTACAGAAGGCACTTGATAAAATTGCTGGGATAGAAACCAAATGTTGGCCAGAAATAAAGAGCATTATAGTACATCACTGTAGGATGATCAAAGAAAGGGAGAAAGAAATCATGCAGGAAAGCTTGGGCAAACTAAATTAGCGAAGGTCACGGTAGTAGATGATCCCTCCCCACAGAATGGCAGGAGATGGGGAGGAGGGGCCAATAGCAATACAAGCAAGAATGGCAGCCACCTGGGCAGCAAACGGACAAGAGCACTGTGCTGGAGAGGAGCAATATGGAATGCCCCAATGGCAAGGAAGGACTGGAAGAGGAGGACAAGGTGGGTACAGAGGACACAGAGGAGGGTTTGGAGGCCAGGGACTCAGAGGGGGAGGGCAGGGAATGTGTTGGTCATGTGGTAGATGGGGCCACTTTGCAAGGGAATGTCTCACCCGCCCCATGGAATATTATCAGAATGAACAACAGTATGGTCACCCCCACCCAGGCATCCCCTATGGCCTACCTATGGGTGGATACAGACAAGAAGAACAAATTGACCCCCATTACGCACAAGAACAGAGAGCACCAACACAAGGCACACAGCAGTGATTAACATAACAGAACCACATGGTAAACACATGCAGTAACCCATTCACTACTATGGCAAGTGGTGTGGCAGCACCATTCAGAGGAGCAGCAGCCGTGGGGGACAACTTTTTCACCCACCCTGAGACGACGAGGCATCCGGAATAGGACAGCTAAGAGAGAGCACTTGCATGTCCAATCCTATCGACAACCCTTAGTCCAGACGAGGAACCACTGATGGGGGCAGATATAGGAAACAAGCAGTTCATCTTGATGGTGGACTCAGGGGCAGAAAAATTGTGACTAAAGGAAGGCTGGTTTCCGACTTTCAGACCGGAAGTTGGAAACAGAAGGATTTTCTGGGGCGGTGGTCACGGTTCCTTACACTAAAGATTGGGATGTAACAGTTGGGGGAAAGACGGTGCGAGCACCCCTATTGTATCACGAAGACTCGCCAATACATTTACTAGGGAGGGACCTCCTTAGTAAGCTTAACATGACCATCTCCTTCACAGAGAGGGGAATAGTGTGCTTGACACCAGGTATATGAGCCATGAGAGCAATGTTACTAATTAACACAATTGACAATTAAATAATGGTTCGGGGAGTGCCAATTGACCCAAACATGTTCGTACAAGGGATACAAGTGCTGGCAAATGCAGTGCCTGACATAACACGACAAGAATGGCGAGTAGCTTCCGACTTTGTGTTTCGGCACGTGGCAGCCCCTACGGTAGTACCAGGGTCGATTCTGTTCCTAGATTTGCATGGTATGCAAGTATCCACACATCGAATAGTGGTGATAGGGTTGGACACGCAGAGTTGTGAGTGGAGAACAGTGCTATGCATAGATCCGAATATGGCATTGCGTAACCTACCAGATGAGGAACTATTTACTGACATAAAACTGATGGAGAAATCATAATGGAAATTTGTATTCCTTGCAACATAATGATTCAAAATAGACAAGTGACAAACCCCCTGGCGGCCAATGACAGTTCACCCCTAACATTCTTTGACAAAGACATGCAACAAGTGCCAGCCGCATTATTGACGACCAATCCCCATGACGTAGGGCTCCTGCAAGGAGTAACTCCCGTTAAAAACAAGCTCAAACCTGGTGCAGTGTTGCCCCGAGTAAAACAGTTCCCCTTGTCAGGAGAAGCAGAGGAGGGGATAAAAGAGACCATACACGCCATACTAGAACAAGGGATAATTGTGCCATCAAATTCACCTTGTAATATGGCAATTTACCCAATTAAAAAAGTGAAGGGTGCAGCATGGAGGATGATACAGGACCTATGCCCACTTAATGACATCATACAAAAATAATTTCCACCTGCCCCAAACCCTGCATCTATTTTGTGCAGTATCCCAAAATGGGTGACTTGTTTCACAGTGGTAGACTTGAAAAATGCATTCTTATCAGTGCCACTGGACCTAGAACGACAGTACCTGACTGCATTTGTCCTGAGGGGAAAGAGATATGAGCATTGCAAATTGCCCCAGGGATATTGCGAGAGCCCAAGCATTTTCAATAGAATACTACATGAAGACCTTGGCAACATCGACACAAAGAGCACACTAATACAATATGTAGATGACGTTTTAATATGTGGAGAAAACGAAGAATAGCACAGAACAGACTCAATTACATTATTACATTTACTGGCCTGCAAGGAGTACAAGGTGGACAGACAAAGATTACAGTACTGCCTAAAAGAAGTGCTGTATTGGGCAGTAGCAGTACGTGCAACTATCAGGCCCCACACAGTGAAGGACATGCAGAAGTTTCTCGGCATATATTTAATTATTGCCGGGCATGGATACTAGATTATGCAGCATACACAAGACCCTTGCAACAAGCACTTGAAGGAAGCACAGAAAGAGAGCTCAAGGATTGTATGGACTCCAGAAATGAACACTGCTTTTGACACATTGATAGATCTCATCTCCAGAGGGCCAGTCCTAGGAACTCCTGATTATGACCACAAGTTCTCCTTATTTTCACACTGTGATGGAACACTCATGACAGCAGTATTGACCCAGAAAACATCTCTAGGACACAAGCCCCGAGCTTACTACAGTGGCACACTCAACGCTGTAATGCAAGGACACTTTGCGTGCGAACAGGCTCTCACAGCCGCCACATGCGGCATTGAATAGAGCGCCACCATTGTAATGGGATATTTCCAACATACATGTGCGTTGCAAAACAGTAAACCCGGCAACGTTTATCACTGAAGCATGCACAGTGGAGGATATGCAAAACCATGATTGTGCCACATATGAAGGGGAAGGTGACGACATACCCAAAGCAAATGAAAATGCCCTAGAGGAAGGGTAAGTGTATTTTGTAGACGGGTCAGCATCAGTTTGTCCAGAGACAGGAGAAAAACATGTAGGAACAGCAGTAGTATGGTTGGAGGATGGAGAATATTAGACGATTGTACAGTAAAGGTTACCAATGCATTTTTCAGTTCAGTCAACGGATTTAGTGTCATTAATTGACAACAACCAAAGAACCCCCTACGTATCATGTGCTTTCAGAAGAGCAGCTACAAGAACGGTTGTCGTGAAAATGGAGGGCATCAAATTATATCTCCAAAGAATCCTCAGAACTCTTGGCACAAATTCCTGACAAGTTTAAGCTGTTCAATTCAGCAGAGACATTTTTTGCATCACCCATACGAAGCATCCAGGCCCGACCGAACGCCAATTGGTTGCAGATTGTTCGCTGGGAGCTGATCCAGTTGGCCAATGACACTGAAGAAGGGTCCAACATCATCATGCAAAACAGATATGTGCTAGACCTGCTAACTGCAATGGACGGTGTGCATGTTGCACATTCATGCCTTCTGCTGATGCAGATAATGGGACATTGTCACATGTGATAGCAGCTGTGCACAATCTTGGAGAGAGGAAGAAAGAAGAGGGTGGCGTGCAGTCAAGTCCATGGTTCGGCAACCTGTTTGAGAGGGTACCATCGTGGCTAGGGATGTCCGTGAAGCTGCTGATACCAATCAACATCTTTTTGCTGCTTACTTTTTGTGTGTGGCAAGTAGGAATCAGATGCTGTGCAAAATCCATTCCTAACAGTGCAATGATGATGGTGACAATGGGCAACACAGCAACACAGCAAAGGTGCTTCAGGTTGCCCGAGATGCCCAAGTGCAAACCGGAGAGGACCCAGAATCCAAAAACCCAAATATCGAAATACTGCAGTGTACAACACTGGAGACAAGGTAGATAACCTCTATCACACCACAATCAAAGAACCCTATGAATTAGAATGGTACAAGCAAGAATGGGTAGATCTAGCGGGGGATGGTGGCTGCATTTATATTACCTGCACTCCAAATGAATATCCACGCAGAGGTGAAAATCTCAGATCTATGTGCAAGGCTTGGATGCCAATAAAGGGAACCCCAGCATGGGATGAAGCAGTGGCTGATGCAGAAGAGCGGAAACATTTTAAAGCCTTAGCATCTTCGTTACTTTAGTAATGAAAGGGGGAAATGTAAGGGAGGAATGGTTGTTTGGGCCCCCCCACATTCCAGGTGAGGTGTACGTTATGTTTATACAATGGTTGGAGACGTTTCCTTGTCTGAGCCCCGGTAACGGGTGCGAGGAAGCCATTGAATGACACCTATCCAATGCACCTTGCATGACCCCAGAGACTCCATTTTGTATTAACCACAACTCCATCTTTAGACTAGGCCGTACATGAAACTCTCAGAGGGAAGCCTGCACCTCTCCCCTGTCCAGCACTGTGCACAGCCAGCCTGACAACCCCCACCTCCTCCCCACTGTCTGTGCTGCGGCTGCCCTGTTCTCACAGAAGCTTGGGCGTGAATTGTTGCAAGCTGACACTGTATCTCTCTTTTTCCTCTGAGATCACTGCCCTGTGTGTGACCCGGCCCGTGTCTGGCTCATAGAAACCATTTGTCTCCACAAACCTGCTCCTGCTCCAACAACCCCCACTGTTAAGAGTTACCGTCTGCATGAACCTTAAACCCCTCATTCCTTTGATGTAGCAGGGGTGGGATCCCTGCCCATGGGCCACCCTCGATTGCCCCATATAACTAATTCTGAGCAAACATATATTCTCCATGTGCTAACAAATTCCAACACCCTTGTTTGATCATCAAGGCACCTGATAAATGTGCCCCAAAAGTACATGCTAAGATAAGGCACCTGGACCTCCGGACCTCTGCCCAAATCTGATCCAGATCAAGAATGTATACCTATTGCTACAATTTATAGACGAGAATGTGTTATGATGAATTGTGTGTGTCATATTAAATCTTGCATGCCCATGATTACTGTGAAACTTAGCTTAGTTAGAATTATAACTGTGTGGACACGGCTTGAGCCTTCGCCCCTCCCTGTTGAGCCCAGCTGCCCCACACACCTTAAGAAGCAACAAGTTCAACCTCAGCCAATCAAGCACCAGCACAAGTATACAATGTATAATGTCTTGTTCAACTAAACCAATGAAATGCATTTGTGTAACCCTTATAGAACACGTCATAGATGATGCGTTTTTTACTTATAATATGATTATTCTGTAGTGTTGGCAGAGCGCTCTCGGAGCAGCAGAGTCCTCTACATGCCTCATCTTATTTTTATATAAAGATATCCTTGACTCACTCGCAATCTCTCTTGGTCTCATTCCCTACTGGGGCTATTTGCGGCATGGCTACCCCCATACCTGGTACCGGGTCCGGGTTCCCTGAATGGGGAAATACCGGGCCATTCCGTCCTTGGAGGGCCCGGTATTTCCCCATTCAGGGAACCCGGACCCAGTACATCTCCATTCCCATTTGAGCCCCCATAGGGCTCAATGCCAATGGGGAGGATGCACATAACAGGCCCATTAATGACGGACCCGTTGTTTGCATCCTGGCCTGCTCGCGGGACCTGCTAAGGATGCCTGGTTTCACCAGGTGTCCTTATCGGGTCCCGTGAGGACCTTGTAATGAGGCGTTAGGGGGTTAACGGGGCCGGCAGCTCTACCGGCCCTGTTAACCCCCTACCGCCAGGGTCGTAATGACCCCCATTGTCTCATTAGAACTGCCATAACTGACCAGCATTTCAAACTGCGTCACAGCATCTTTTACTTCACCAATTGTTGTAGAGCGAATTTGCAAACACGTACAAGCTTTTAAGGTCTTGTGATTTGAGCTAACTGTTTTCCGTCCTGTTGTGCAGAACGAGCAGTCTTAAGACAGTTTGAAGAAAGTGATAGTGATGGTTTCAGATTAAATGCTCAGAGGATAGAAGGTCATAAGTGCACAGGTCCTGTTCATTTTTTCATCGCAAACCACTGCTTCTTTTAAGGTGGTTTCCTCGATTACAATGGGGTTTCATTCATTTCTGCATGATCAGAGTGGTCTATCTCAACGAACTGTTGCTCAGGTGTTTATTTTGCAGGAAACTTGGTTGACCTCCACCTTTGACTTAGATGGCTATATCATGGTCCATAAATTAGCAGCCCCTGTACAAAAGGGTTGCCCAAAAGGCAGTCTTTGCATTGGAGCAAAGTCAGTATATGACCTGGTTGAACAACGACATATTGCTGTTCATAAAAATGTGTTATGTGCCACATTGTCCAAGACATATTTAGGATCTGAGGTACTGCTGTTGCAAACATTACATGATTCTCCGGGTGATGATCTTACTAAGAGTCTCATGTTTGCAGTTACTGAGACTCTTCTGGCTTGGTGCATTTGTCACCCGCACGCTGATGTATTAACTGGCACCTTTAATGTTGATTGCACATATTTATCTGTAGTAGTTTACATGGATGGGAAAAGATTGCCCCCCCCCCCCGTTGAAAGGGCAGGCCTAGCGTGAAGCACTCTTGGAACATGATCTACAGATGGTCACTTTGAGCACCGTGGAACCAATGCTGACCTGGTCAAATGGAGCATTCAGTAGTTGCATAGATTTTATTTTTGTTGACTCTGTTATTTTAAAGTACTCCCCTGAATTTCATGTTAGTCCCATTGTTACAAGCGACCATACTGGCCTTAATATAAAATGCCATTAATCACAAATCAACATCGGGAAGATTTAAATGAAAATCATATTGTTAACTTTCAGGGAAATAGACTTCGATGCTGTTTTCACAATATCAATCATTTTAACTCACATCTTAAATTTAGTATTGTGACAAATGCTAACTTACTGAGGTTAACGACTGGGATTTTAAAAGTTTGCTAGATAGGTATTGTGGATTTGCATCGAAACATGTCTGTAGGAAAATACAATTATGAAGGCCAGGGGCCTCATATGATCTGGGTATAGCTAAGAGAAAGAAACAGTTGAATGCTTCCCTCCATGCAATTAATAGAAACATCTATGTATGTATTGAAAACAAAAGAAAACACAAAGCCCTAACAAGATCTAATTATAAATGTTGGTTACGTGCATACAAATATAATGAAAATTCAGCTAACTTGGGTTTTATAAATGTATTGCTTAGGGCAAGTGACTCCAACAAATTCTAGTTTCTACTACACACTTTTAGATCTGCTAAATCTGACTTGGCGATTTGTGGTATTACTGAGACTACCTCGGCCACGCATACTGCAAAGATATATTGGGCAAAAGCTGATCTTCTAACTTGTTTGTCTGGTTTTACCAAGACCGGCTCACTAGTTTGGCACTATGTGAAGGAGTCTAATATTACTTTAATAATATTGAAGTCTAAATCATCATGGGACATTGGGCCAGACGGTCTTTGTAATGCGATACTGAAGAATGATCCTCAATATTGGGCTGAATTGTTAAGGATTTTGTTCCTGCATGTGTGCGAGACTGGCTGTTTCCTTCCTACATGGCTGGAGTCAATTCCGATTCCAGTCTATAAGAAAGGGCCACGTTCTTACCCAAATAATTATAGACTATAGGCCATTATAGACAGCAGGTTTATTGCAGGAGATGCTTTATTCATGGTCTGACTCTAATTCCATTCTAAATATTACATAGACTAGCTTTAGGAACCCATTCAATCTGGATGCTCATTAAACATATTTCTGATACCCTTTGAAATCCTGGATCTAATCTTTATATTTATTTTGTGGATTATAGCTCCGCTTTTGACTCTGTTGACATAGGAAGGTTGTGGAATAAGTTGAGCGACTAGGGTCTGAGTCTTTCTTTTTTGTATTTCATTAAGTTGCTGCATAGTGACAGTGTAGTAAGGGTGGGGTTGTCCCAAGATGGAGCACTTACAGAGGCTTTTCAAACCAATGATGGTTTGAAGCAGGGTTGCATACTGGCATCCCCTCTGTACAGTCTATGCCTGGCGGATTTTGCTTCTGCTTTAAAATCTGCACACAATCATCCCCCAGCTATGGTGATAAGAAGATACATTGTATCACTTATGCTGACAATACTGTTATATTTGACCATACACTAATGGGTCTTCAACGCTCGCTCAATGCCTTGAAAGAATATGCCAATCTCAATGGTCTTTGTGTAAATATTGGAAAGGCGAAGATTATGTCCATTGGAAGAGGGGCATATCGGAGGATGAGGTTTACATGGCATCTCGGTGGGTCAAGCCTGGAACAAGTCAAGGTCTATAAATATATAGGCATGTACATAACATCTAAATCCACCAGTTTATGTCATGCTAATGCGACTGCCTCAATGGCCTGGACTAAATAGTTGTCGGAAAAAAAATGTAATTGATAGACAAGATGGCACATCTATTGAGGCTAAACTCACGGCATTCAGAGTATTGATTGTGCCAGGGATTCTGTACGCTCTGGAGACTCTGCCAGAAGGGTCGATGTGTTGGCTGAAGAAAGTCAAGGGAACACTTTTAAGATCCTTGTTGGGCCTAACTGCTGCAGTTTCCATAGAAGTCATCCAATTGGAACTTGGCTTGCCTTCTTTATACATACTATGGATGCTAGCAGTGTGTACATTTTGGGCTACCATCCGTTTTAGGGATCCAGAGAAAGGAAGACTTTTAAGCCTTACCATGCGCCATGGGCAATGTTGTTCGCATTGCTTTTGGTTTAAGGGCATGCAAACTGTGGTTCTAAATCATTGTGTGGATACTGGTATGAATTGGTATGAATCGATTGCCTGAGACAATGCAGGTATTTTATGCTCCTGATTTTGAGAGGAAATTGAAGGATTATGATTGCTTTTAGTCTATTGAATACACTTATACGAATGCTGATGAATTTCAATGATGTAAAAGATATTAGTTATAGTTGCTGTTTAATATTGATTCAATGTAAGTTTTTATTTTATTCTTTTGATGTATTTATTGTATGATGAATTTATATGTCTTCTTTCTACAGTCTAAAGGTCCAATGCTGACCAAAGACATTTAAAAAAAAAAATAATAATTGCTCTTTTGAGCACCCCCTGTACAATGTTATCCCCCTTACAGATCTGGAAAGGATCCTTCCCATGGTAACATCTTTATATCCCCCATGAAGTCTGAGTCTATAACCCTTGCTTGCACATCAATTCCAAATGTCCATACTAACCCCGACTTCGGAGCCAATCTGATGTATGTGTGTGGGGGTGGAGTCAAAACTAGGTCAGTGGGTATTAGTCTCCTTTTACCTGGGGGAATACTCTCTTCCCTACTGCTGGAGATTTCAAACCAATAGAGCCTCATATGGTTACTGAGGCGTCTGACGGCTTGGGTTTTTATCTTCTCAAACTTTAGGGTTCCCCAACCTGCATTGGTTGAGCTGCATCCCACACCTGACACTATCTGTGAAGGGATAATGAAGCAGACACAGACAACAAAAATAAAGTTTGGGCTATAAACTTTCATTTACAAGAAAAGAAGGTTGGGAAAAGGCCTAACTTGCCATATGCTAAGGTGGGAATGCCCTACCTAAATAAAGCTAGGGGTAGTCTGTGTCAGGAAGTCCAAATCAAATGTCTGTGTGTGTCTTAAATCTATACTTGCTCTCACATCTACTTGTATACAGTGTGTAGGGATGCCAGCATCAAAATGATAAGAGTTCAAATGCATGTTCAGAGCTTCATCCAACTCTTGGACTTCAAAGGACTTCCCTAAGGTTCAAATAGTTCACAATGCAAAAGGGGGTGCCCTTCCCCATGCTTTCAAGTCATTCAACTATTTCAACACAACACATTTCTGGCTTTGTTACCTTTCACCAGTTTCATAGAGTTCAATTCCTTCTTTTCAAATCACACAAGGTTTCCTTTAGAATTAATCACAAGCATCTTTGTGGTGCTTTAAGTGGCTTTTGCACAAGTGGGTCTATTCGGTCTAGGTGCAGTTGTTGGACTACACATTAACGGTCGCGCAACGACACACCTTATTTGTTCCTTCTTCGGTTACAAGTTGCCACTGTATCATCTCTACAGTGGGGTTTGGCTTATTTTCATTTCACATTCTCGTTGCTTTACCGTAGTTTGTTTTGCCACCATTTACTTTTACATACTCTCATGAATCCTGCCAATGCTTGTTCTCTCAAGTTAAACAGTTCCTGTATGGCTCTTGCCAAAGCTTGTTCACTTAAGCTGCACAGTTCCTTTATATCATGTAATTCCACAAAACAAATTTAATTTATAACGATATTCAACCTTACTTGCTTTCATTCAGTTTGATATTCAAAGTGCTTGCTTTCATTTCAATTGGTATTTAAAGTGTTTGCTTTTATTTAAATTGGTATTCAAAATACTTCCTTTCGTTTAGATGGGTATTCATTAACTTTATATGTTTTCATTCATTTTGTTGTTCAAAATGCTTGTTTTCATTCAGTTCAATATTCAAAATGATTGTTTTCATTTAGGTTGGCATTCATTAACTTGCTTATAAGTCTTACATGCTCACCTGCCATCCCAGTGTTCCCCTTCCCAGGCTGAATCACTGGTCGGTGCTTATGTCATTCCAATGAGGGCTGCCACAAGCTATCTCTCTCTCGTGCAGTGCCTCGCTACTTCTCCACAGTGGCTCTCTGTGTCTTCGCTCCCACCTATGATGCGTTTTTCACAGCTCGGGCCTCAATCGCCAGCTTCACCTGGTCACACGGGTCCCTTCACCATATTCTGCCACCGGCCGCCAGCTACCTTTAGCCTTGCTTCCCGCTGCACACATTCTGCATTGTTCTGGGTTCCTCAAGCACTCTGTCTGCCACTCCATCTTCCTGGAGAGGTCTGCCCTCGTCCAGCAATCTGTATACTTGCTTACACAGCTGACTGCCGACCTGTTTCCACAGCTGACTCCATTCTCACTGTTCTTTCTGCTTTTAAACTTCCCGCCAGGTTGATTGGTCCAAAAAGGACCAGACCACTAATTGCCAACTTGGAAGTTCTGCATTGCTCCTGCTTGCCTCTCCTTGTCCCAGTACATAACGGTTTCTGTCTGTGTTTCAGAGTCAGGAAAGGAAGGATGTATGAGTCTAGTTTGTTTCTTCCTCATCCCAGTACTTGACTGGTGTTTATTGGGAGATTTACAAGAAAAATATGGTAGGGACTGGTAATAGCCTAGAAAGGCTTGGGGGATCTCAGACCCATTATAAAAGTGAAATGGGGGATACCGTGTCTCACCTAAGGGTGCCTCTTCCCTACTCCCCAAGTCTCCTCCCCCCAGGTGATCCTCCCTCGCATATCCACCCAAAGGTCAGGATCTGATAGCGACGTCCTTTCCTTTGCCAGTTGGGAGGAGGATATGTTGGGCAAAGAAGTGAGGATGCTGCCAGATTCCTTGCAGAACTCTACCATCCTTGATCACTATTTGGTTTTCGGGACTCTAGATTACCTTCAACATCCACCATCCTGGAAGGGAGTGTGCAGCATTCCTACCTTGCACTTCCCATTTCTGGTTGCCCCCAAAACCCATGTGGTAGTGTCTAATGTGCCACTCCAAGCAACACCTGTGCCCCCTTTGTCCTCTCCCTCATTGAGTGCACTTGAACTTGAAACTGTTGAAGGCCATAAAAGGCCTGAACCTTTGAGAAGATCTACCCTGAGTAACTACCTCTCATCAAATTTTTCAGAGGCATTAAAAAAGGTACTGAGCACTTTAGTAGGCTGGAGATGGTCTTTGCCTTTCTCCTGGCTCTGGGTGTCCAAGCAATTGTCAATGCTAAATGGCTCCAGATCTCCCAGTATGAACTCATTCAACTGGTTAATCATTCAGAGACTGCCTTTAATGCCATACGCGAGCAAGTGAGGGCCCTGCACCTCATGACACTTCAGAACCGGTGCACCCTAGACAATCTTACTGAAATTGAAGGAGGGGCGTGCTAAAAGAGAGGGGTTTCATTTTGCACATTTGTGCGACCTAATGATTTAAATAATGGGACACTGTTGAATACAATCTTGCATAATCCGCATGAGGCCATGGAGAGGGAGGCTGGAATCGAAGATGACATATAGGTTGTTTCCCTCTTTGCCGGGGTTCCTTCATGGCTGAGTCTGACTGTGAAGATACTGAGGCCACTTTTTGGTTTTCTTCTTGTCCTTTTCTGTTCCTGTCAAGTACTTTTAAGATGATCTTCTGCTAAGTTATCTCAAACAGCAGCTGTTATGTTGGCCACTCTGTCATGTTAAGTCATATAGGCACGCAGACCGAGTTAGGGTTGATTGGGCCGCCAGGTTTTGTGTTGTGTCCTCCACCCGATTTGGATAATTCTGTAAAGTGTTGGGTAGATTGTGCATAAAATGGTGGATTTTTGTTTTTGTCTTGTACACCAGAGCAATATGCTCAACGTGGAAAGAGCATGCTGGATGCCTGTAAGGTTTGGGTTCCCAGAGATGGTTCGGTCAAGGGAAGAGAAATTAATTTGGTGGTTAATAAATTAACTAAAGCGGGGAATATTGGGGCAGGTATTGTAGGTCCCAACACAGGAAAGACTTTCACACTACCTAAATTGTACTAAGCCAGGGTGCGGCTGGGTTACATGCAAAGTTGCAACTAAATATGTATTTAATGTAGTTAGAAGAATTGAAATGTGTGTTACTTTGTGTTTTAGTTTTATACATTTCAGAGTCACAGTAGGGAGCAACATGAGTAACAATAACTTGGATACAATGTATTGTGCAATGTACAATTTGTAGCACTCGGAAGTATGTAGTGGGGAGCTTTATGCGGGTGAGAGAGGAGTTCATTGAAGGGGAAACTAACATGTGGGAATTCAACAATGGGTTAGATTTCAGACACATTTAGGGTATTTGGAAATGTGGGGTCCATCATTGTGGGTACATGGAGACATTGCAGAGTGCAGGTATCACCTACTTGGAGTCTTAGTAGGCAGCAGAGGCCCTAGATTCAGAGGGATAGTTTATTGCCTGGTTTGTAAAGCTTGATGACTGAGGTCATGAAAGGAGGTTCGAAGCAAACTGAATATGGACAGTTGTGATAACATTGCAAAGAGCTGGAGGTGATAACTGAATGGAAAGCCATTTGTTAGGTTTTAATGGCTGGATTGGATTGTGGGATACACAGAGTAAGTTCCCTGGGAGCACAAAGGCTTGTTTTTTGATTACCAGAAAGGTCTGTTTGCATTGAGGGTTACATTGAGAGGTGATGGTTTATGGGCTTTAAAGGAAATAAGCAGAACGTATGCAGAATACAAATAGGATTACGTGAAAAATGCAGGGATGCGCAGCATCTCGGAGGATAAGGAATTTACTGCTGCTTCAAAGGATTACTATTTATTTCTCTCCCAACCCTTGCCTTGAAGTGTTTATGGAAAGCCTTGCACAATCACCATCTGGGTTAATGGGTTTTTGTAGCATGGTCTGAATAATATAGTGAGTTATTCATGTAAGATAAATGTATTACATGCAGTATGTCATAAATGACTATGAAAGAAGATCACATGTCAACGTGGTTGTACTTTGTGAATGTATCCATTGGGGTTTTGGAGCTAGGGGGATTAAATTGCTTTGTTTTAGAGATAGCCAATGAGTGGTTGGGGGATGACTTTGTAACAAAATATTTGTGATTATATAAATGTTCTAACTGTGTATATAAACTGAAACGGTGTTGTCATTTGGAGAGAATCAGGTTTGTTTTCAGCTCAAAGGAACTGTGAGAAACCTGAGGCATTTCTCCCATGCTATTCCCGTTGATCCCTAACTCAGGTGGCCAGGGGAGGGCCATTGCTCTTGGATCCCAACCCTGGGGATGGACAAGTGAGCGAGGATCACCTAGGAAGGGAATCATGGTAGACTGTGCGAGGAACAGCAAATGGGCAAGACACAGTATGTCCCCGTTCCAGTAGATTCCTATCCAACATCCCCTCAGTGGTTATAGGTTTCCATCACCCAAAACCTATACACCCGCAACTATACCTTTACCCCCTTCATCCTGACAAGAATTAAAACTCCCACAATCCCTACATCCATAATTCAGAATCAAAGGCCAAAAAGGGGAGGAGCCTCTCTGATGTTATGTAATGGTCCTATCCCATTGAGAAGACTAGGCCGGGTCAGGTTCCCACTCACCAACTCCCACTCTGTTTTTCTAAAAATGATGTACAGTGCCATTCCTCATCCCCTCCCCCCTTTTCTAACAATACCAAGAAGAAGAAGAGCCTACCGAGAGGGATGAAGAGTGTAAACAAGAAACACACTAAGGCACAAAAGACAGACTCTCACTTCTAACAGCAGGTTGTCCTGTGAATGAGCCAGACAGACCCAACCCTAACCACACAACTTCAGCACATTAACATCTCACAGGTGCTTAAAATGAGCCTGCAGTAGAATGGAAGGCAGATGTCCTTAGGAAACTGAGAGGGAGGCTGCAAGGCTGAGTCCGACAGAGGATCCCTACTGAAAACCCAAGCACTCAGTGAGTAAGGCTGTGGCCATGAAGGAGCGACATTGGCAGAGCTGCTAAAGTGGAGGAATTAGAACACAGAAAGCCACAAGGCCTTGAGAGCGGTGGAGAAGCTAAAAGAACACAAGGCTAAAAATCTATGGTTCCAAGTAGCAGCTGGTAAAGTTGAAAAGAAAGTGTCCTTTTGAGAAGCTTCCCTCCCATTGCCATGTGAAAAGGGGAGGTTTGATAAAGAGATATTAACTGGAAAGCCTT
This sequence comes from Ambystoma mexicanum, assembly GCF_040938575.1. Classification (NCBI taxonomy): domain Eukaryota; kingdom Metazoa; phylum Chordata; class Amphibia; order Caudata; family Ambystomatidae; genus Ambystoma; species Ambystoma mexicanum. The sequence goes on from NC_090940.1 coordinate 343,567,129, forward strand.
GAACAGTAAAAGAGACGAGAAGTGAAAACAACCAGTGAGGGAAAGGCGATGAACGGTCAACGCCTGGTTCTGTTGACGTGAAAGGAAACTGTATCAAGTTAGTTGCATGAAAGCCGGCAAACGTTGGATCAAAGTAAAACTATTGCCTTAAAGAGACAGTGCAAAACAGTGTTTCGGAGTGGTCATACCATTGTGAGATTGGTACATTCGAAAGTCTCTGAAGGTAAAGCATTACAGACTTAACAAGCACATTGAAAGAACTGAAAAGAAAGTGAAAGAAAAAAGAAGCTTGCGCCCGATCCAGGGGAGCTTCATGAACTTGTGTGAAAGCAAGAAGGAGCTTGCACCCGATTAAGGGAAGTTTAAAGATAAAGAAAGAAGTAAAGGTCTGCTCCCGGCTGAGGGAATCCGAAACTGAAAAATACAAGTGCCAGAAAGCTTTGCACGATAAAGAGAGAAAGTGAGTGTCGGTGTGGTCAGGCATAGAGGGAAGACAAACCTATGCCATCTCGAAAGTCTTCGACATGAAAGAAAGCTTGGGGAAGGGAAACCTCAAGTAAGTTAGAAAGAACTATGATTTTGCTGATTTATTATCAGACCAAGAACATTGTTCTTGGGGAAGGAAAGACCCAGGTAATTTGATAAAGAAACTGAACTGTACACATTTGTTTGGAAGCAAGAGGAGATTATAGGCAACAGACATTTGCAGTATCTTGGTTTTCCACAGGCAAGTGCCAGTATTTGAACATTGAAAGAAACTGGACAGTGCCGCTGTATCGCCCCAGTAAGCCAGAGTGTGTCAGACTGGGAGAAGCTGTTCTGCCAAATCGTTGTGTCTCGATTACCCAGTATTCCAAGTTGAAAGACTGGGGAAGGGAGTTCCCTTCATTTAAAGACTTTGCCATCTTGATTCTTTGGTTGAACACATCACCCCTTTTGTTTAAGTAGATCTGCCTTTACACATGTATTGTATTAGAGTATCGAGTTAAGTTTATGTTTTCAGATACACTGATACAGATCTATATATGTATCAGTAGAATTCACTACTTCTACGAAAGAAAAGGTCAAACTTCCATACTGATTCAACTGATGCGGAAATAACTAGGCTTGAACTCACTCTTTATGGCAGTTCAATGGAAAAAAACTCTCTCTATATGCAAAATGTTTGGCAGACCCAGCAGCATTGATGATAAAAGTTATACAGCAGGAAATAAGAACAAGCTCCAAACAAAGGATTACCACTTGTAATGAGGACTGTCTTGAAATGAAAAAGAACTTTGAAATTCAAACAGATGACTTGGTGTTCTCTACAGCTACGGTGAAAAAGAAATTAAGACTAGATGACTGGATACGAACCATGGATGAGATAGAACAGCTAACTTTACATCAAGAGTTGACAATTGAGCCGAGAAAACGGGGTCTCTTCACCCCTATGTAATGAAATGCCCTGACCCGGAACTTCGGAGATGTTTCATAAGAATTTGTTTTAATCTCTGCCCGACGGGAGAGATTATTTCAATACGAGATCCTACTCGAAGGAAGTCTTTTACCTGCAGATTCTGCTTAATTGATGACATCACAGAATCTCTCAAGCATCTCTTCATGTCTTGTACTTTCTTTTCAGAAGGTCTTACTTCTTCGACTGCTTCACGGCCAAATTTCAAACAGTCACACCATCTATGTGGTGGTCATACTTGCTGGCTGGGTCCAAAATCTCTATAACCGTAGCAATGGTTGCTTTTTATAAGTAAATTCTGGAAAAAAAGCTGGAAAAGAATTCTTAGTAGCACCAGCCCTATCATGGTATTCATGGTTGGTGTCCCGAGCTGTAATTGATGGAATCTGGAGCAATGGCCAACACCACACAAACTTTCTGGTGGTTCAGTTCTGCAAGGTGTTAACAATATACTAAAAGTTTATCTGTTAACTATATAGCTTAAAAAACAAAAATACACATAAAAAGGTCAAACTTCTGTTCAGTTGTGATATTTCATATCTGTCTAGTTCATAATCTGATAGGTTGAGGATAAGGTTAGTTATTGAATCCTTTTTGTTATTTAGTGTGTCCTGTTCTTGAATCTCATAGTGATGTTGTATTGCTTTTCTTTTTCTCATTCGTTTCCTGTTACCCTTTCTTCTCTTGTGTCTGAGTGGTTATTTGAGCTGTACTATTCAGGGTTCTGAGAAGCTTCACTTTTTATCTCATGTAATTTCTGTATCATTTAATCTCTTATGAAAAATTGGTTCTTTTTATGTCGATGAGGTTTGAACCTGGGAGTTTTTAGTCCCTATGTCTGTAACAGTTTCTTCAGATAAACCAGAGGTATGGCACTAAGTAACACAGGCTCAGAGAAACATGTTCTCACGTGGAGATGGTACATAGACATATTATTGTCATATGGACAGATGATGTGATTCAACCTGAAGAATTTATGCAAAAACTCAACAACAAGATAATGACTAAAACTTGCAAAATTACAGAATTTAACTCTGTACTACAAGCGAGAAGTGGCCACAAACAAATTACTATAATTAATATTCCCAAAGGACTGCTCAGAGCAAGATGAAAATGTAGTAACATAGAAGATTGTGAAAAGGAAGCCTTACTGATAGGTCAAAAATTCAAGAACAGAGGCTATAAAGAAAAAAACTTTATATCAGCTACTGACCTGGGTAGGAAAAAAATAACAGGCTTGCATGTGTTGTATGATTGGCACAACTGTGTTAAAGGTGGATGGGGGTTTCTATCCTTCACCACGAATACTAGCAGAGAACACTTGGGTCCATCCAAACTTCCCACACCACAAGATTGGAAGACTCAGCCACAGTGCAAAGTTACCGTCATTTATTAGCAATCAAAAATAGACTGGGACTACACCGGAAAACAGATATCCTTCAGATCTCTCAACTTTCGAGCATGTGTCGCATTGTTTTTGTACAGATGTGATGTCACAAATGTAGGTATCTGCCCACAAACCGATCAGCTGATTACATTGGTCAGTTTGAGCCAGTCACATATAGAGAATCATTAGATTAGTCACACATTGGAGACCCATGCCTAGGAGCCCCTGCTGAGACCACTCCTACTAGTACTAGTCTACAATATTGCAGGGTCGCAGAGAGACCATTGGCCCTTCCAACAAATTATCCTCCCTGTGGAAGTTGAATCCAGATTGGATTTACACATGTATTGTATTAGAGTATCGAGTTAAGTTTATGTTTTCAGATACACTGATACAGATCTATATATGTATCAGTAGAATTCCCTACTTCTACGAAAGAAAAGGTCAAACTTCCATACTGATTCAACTGATGCGGAAATAACTAGGCTTGAACTCACTCTTTATGGCAGTTCAATGGAAAAAAACTCTCTCTATATGCAAAATGTTTGGCAGACCCAGCAGCATTGATGATAAAAGTTATACAGCAGGAAATAAGAACAAGCTCCAAACAAAGGATTACCACTTGTAATGAGGACTGTCTTGAAATGAAAAAGAACTTTGAAATTCAAACAGATGACTTGGTGTTCTCTACAGCTACGGTGAAAAAGAAATTAAGACTAGATGACTGGATACGAACCATGGATGAGATAGAACAGCTAACTTTACATCAAGAGTTGACAATTGAGCCGAGAAAACGGGGTCTCTTCACCCCTATGTAATGAAATGCCCTGACCCGGAACTTCGGAGATGTTTCATAAGAATTTGTTTTAATCTCTGCCCGACGGGAGAGATTATTTCAATACGAGATCCCACTCGAAGGAAGTCTTTTACCTGCAGATTCTGCTTAATTGATGACATCACAGAATCTCTCAAGCATCTCTTCATGTCTTGTACTTTCTTTTCAGAAGGTCTTACTTCTTCGACTGCTTCACGGCCAAATTTCAAACAGTCACACCATCTATGTGGTGGTCATACTTGCTGGCTGGGTCCAAAATCTCTATAACCGTAGCAATGGTTGCTTTTTATAAGTAAATTCTGGAAAAAAAGCTGGAAAAGAATTCTTAGTAGCACCAGCCCTATCATGGTATTCATGGTTGGTGTCCCGAGCTGTAATTGATGGAATCTGGAGCAATGGCCAACACCACACAAACTTTCTGGTGGTTCAGTTCTGCAAGGTGTTAACAATATACTAAAAGTTTATCTGTTAACTATATAGCTTAAAAAACAAAAATACACATAAAAGGTCAAACTTCTGTTCAGTTGTGATATTTCATATCTGTCTAGTTCATAATCTGATAGGTTGAGGATAAGGTTAGTTATTGAATCCTTTTTGTTATTTAGTGTGTCCTGTTCTTGAATCTCATAGTGATGTTGTATTGCTTTTCTTTTTCTCATTCGTTTCCTGTTACCCTTTCTTCTCTTGTGTCTGAGTGGTTATTTGAGCTGTACTATTCAGGGTTCTGAGAAGCTTCACTTTTTATCTCATGTAATTTCTGTATCATTTAATCTCTTATGAAAAATTGGTTCTTTTTATGTCGATGAGGTTTGAACCTGGGAGTTTTTAGTCCCTATGTCTGTAACAGTTTCTTCAGATAAACCAGAGGTATGGCACTAAGTAACACAGGCTCAGAGAAACATGTTCTCACGTGGAGATGGTACATAGACATATTATTGTCATATGGACAGATGATGTGATTCAACCTGAAGAATTTATGCAAAAACTCAACAACAAGATAATGACTAAAACTTGCAAAATTACAGAATTTAACTCTGTACTACAAGCGAAAAGTGGCCACAAACAAATTACTATAATTAATATTCCCAAAGGACTGCTCAGAGCAAGATGAAAATGTAGTAACATAGAAGATTGTGAAAAGGAAGCCTTACTGATAGGTCAAAAATTCAAGAACAGAGGCTATAAAGAAAAAAACTTTATATCAGCTACTGACCTGGGTAGGAAACAAAATAACAGGCTTGCATGTGTTGTATGATTGGCACAACTGTGTTAAAGGTGGATGGGGGTTTCTATCCTTCACCACGAATACTAGCAGAGAACACTTGGGTCCATCCAAACTTCCCACACCACAAGATTGGAAGACTCAGCCACAGCGCAAAGTTACCGTCATTTATTAGCAATCAAAAATAGACTGGGACTACACCGGAAAACAGATATCCTTCAGAACTCTCAACTTTCGAGCATGTGTCGCGTTGTTTTTGTACAGATGTGATGTCACAAATGTAGGTATCTGCCCACAAACCGATCAGCTGATTACATTGGTCAGTTTGAGCCAGTCACATATAGAGAATCATTAGATTAGTCACACATTGGAGACCCATGCCTAGGAGCCCCTGCTGAGACCACTCCTACTAGTACTAGTCTACAATATTGCAGGGTCGCAGAGAGACCATTGGCCCTTCCAACAAATTATCCTCCCTGTGGAAGTTGAATCCAGATTGGATTTACACATGTATTGTATTAGAGTATCGAGTTAAGTTTATGTTTTCAGATACACTGATACAGATCTATATATGTATCAGTAGAATTCACTACTTCTACGAAAGAAAAGGTCAAACTTCCATACTGATTCAACTGATGCGGAAATAACTAGGCTTGAACTCACTCTTTATGGCAGTTCAATGGAAAAAAACTCTCTCTATATGCAAAATGTTTGGCAGACCCAGCAGCATTGATGATAAAAGTTATACAGCAGGAAATAAGAACAAGCTCCAAACAAAGGATTACCACTTGTAATGAGGACTGTCTTGAAATGAAAAAGAACTTTGAAATTCAAACAGATGACTTGGTGTTCTCTACAGCTACGGTGAAAAAGAAATTAAGACTAGATGACTGGATACGAACCATGGATGAGATAGAACAGCTAACTTTACATCAAGAGTTGACAATTGAGCCGAGAAAACGGGGTCTCTTCACCCCTATGTAATGCAATGCCCTGACCCGGAACTTCGGAGATGTTTCATAAGAATTTGTTTTAATCTCTGCCCGACGGGAGAGATTATTTCAATACGAGATCCTACTCGAAGGAAGTCTTTTACCTGCAGATTCTGCTTAATTGATGACATCACAGAATCTCTCAAGCATCTCTTCATGTCTTGTACTTTCTTTTCAGAAGGTCTTACTTCTTCGACTGCTTCACGGCCAAATTTCAAACAGTCACACCATCTATGTGGTGGTCATACTTGCTGGCTGGGTCCAAAATCTCTATAACCGTAGCAATGGTTGCTTTTTATAAGTAAATTCTGGAAAAAAAGCTGGAAAAGAATTCTTAGTAGCACCAGCCCTATCATGGTATTCATGGTTGGTGTCCCGAGCTGTAATTGATGGAATCTGGAGCAATGGCCAACACCACACAAACTTTCTGGTGGTCCAGTTCTGCAAGGTGTTAACAATATACTAAAAGTTTATCTGTTAACTATATAGCTTAAAAAACAAAAATACACATAAAAAGGTCAAACTTCTGTTCAGTTGTGATATTTCATATCTGTCTAGTTCATAATCTGATAGGTTGAGGATAAGGTTAGTTATTGAATCCTTTTTGTTATTTAGTGTGTCCTGTTCTTGAATCTCATAGTGATGTTGTATTGCTTTTCTTTTTCTCATTCGTTTCCTGTTACCCTTTCTTCTCTTGTGTCTGAGTGGTTATTTGAGCTGTACTATTCAGGGTTCTGAGAAGCTTCACTTTTTATCTCATGTAATTTCTGTATCATTTAATCTCTTATGAAAAATTGGTTCTTTTTATGTCGATGAGGTTTGAACCTGGGAGTTTTTAGTCCCTATGTCTGTAACAGTTTCTTCAGATAAACCAGAGGTATGGCACTAAGTAACACAGGCTCAGAGAAACATGTTCTCACGTGGAGATGGTACATAGACATATTATTGTCATATGGACAGATGATGTGATTCAACCTGAAGAATTTATGCAAAAACTCAACAACAAGATAATGACTAAAACTTGCAAAATTACAGAATTTAACTCTGTACTACAAGCGAGAAGTGGCCACAAACAAATTACTATAATTAATATTCCCAAAGGACTGCTCAGAGCAAGATGAAAATGTAGTAACATAGAAGATTGTGAAAAGGAAGCCTTACTGATAGGTCAAAAATTCAAGAACAGAGGCTATAAAGAAAAAAACTTTATATCAGCTACTGACCTGGGTAGGAAACAAAATAACAGGCTTGCATGTGTTGTATGATTGGCACAACTGTGTTAAAGGTGGATGGGGGTTTCTATCCTTCACCACGAATACTAGCAGAGAACACTTGGGTCCATCCAAACTTCCCACACCACAAGATTGGAAGACTCAGCCACAGCGCAAAGTTACCGTCATTTATTAGCAATCAAAAATAGACTGGGACTACACCGGAAAACAGATATCCTTCAGATCTCTCAACTTTCGAGCATGTGTCGCATTGTTTTTGTACAGATGTGATGTCACAAATGTAGGTATCTGCCCACAAACCGATCAGCTGATTACATTGGTCAGTTTGAGCCAGTCACATATAGAGAATCATTAGATTAGTCACACATTGGAGACCCATGCCTAGGAGCCCCTGCTGAGACCACTCCTACTAGTACTAGTCTACAATATTGCAGGGTCGCAGAGAGACCATTGGCCCTTCCAACAAATTATCCTCCCTGTGGAAGTTGAATCCAGATTGGTCAGAACCTGTTCTGCCATCCCTGGGAGGCTGAACAGTTACCAGACTGAGTTTACCTTTTCAAGGCAATGGGAATGAACATGGAGCTGCGAAGCATTCCCTAATGTTGCCATTCTCTAATCACCTATTCTGTGAGAGCGCATTCAGTTGACCACAAATATGCAACACTTGGAGCTTAGTCTCCCTTGCTTCAATAGGAACAGTTCTCCTCATCTACCTTGTTTGAATGGGCATTATCCTGTTCAGCTGGGTCATATGTACTGAGACCATGAAATGAAGACCTCTAACCTGTAATTATGAGGATTTTAGTCAGACTTTCTGCAGGTGGCTTATTGTCTTGGTAACTGGAACTTTTCTGTCTCCACTTGTCTTTGGGTGAGTGTCTTAGTTCAGCTTGCCTCTTGCTGCGGTGAACGGGCAAGCCTTTCCATGTGCTGGAAGCATGTTTCCTTGCGTACCATCCATTTCAGGAACATATAGCTTTTATATCACTCCTTATGGCTTCTCCTTGTTAGTTGCAGTCAATATATGCAAGAAAAATATATGAATTCTTTGCATCTTGTGGTTTCAGCTTCGGCGGAAGGCATGAACACAACAATGTGTATATGCATCTGTCCTCTTACTAACATGGGTCATAACCATGTGATTCATATCTATATGTGATAAACTAGTGCATGTTCATGTAACGTCATGCTTTGCAGTTAGGCGACTTGTTTGATCAAGGTCAATTCCATGTTGTCCAAATCATTGGTTGTCTGAGGGAAAACATTTCTCACACCTGCGATACATTGAAGTTTTTGGTGATGGGCCTAAATGGCAGGCACATCTGTCATTTTTCTGTCTTTGTGCAGGGGATCCTGTGGGGGCATGAGGTTTAGATTTAGACCCCCACATACAATTGCAAACCAAGAGAAATTGAACCCCGGGATCTGGGGCCATTTAAGGTAAGGTAGCAATACTTAGAGATGGATGGTTATGCAGAACTTACTCGTACATCAATAATCAAACCAACTCAGGAAGTTGGCAAAACTTAGTGCTGTTTTATTTCAAATTATCTAAAACAGGGAGTTACAACGGACATCAACGGATGTTGCACAGTACGATCTTGATGCATCACATAAAAACATTACTTTTATAGCAAAAATGTGCCATCATTGATGTCAGACTATGTGGCAAACTACAAAAACCTACTTGGGGATGTCATAGGTTTACAGGGTGATTGGGTTTCTAACATCAGGTGGACAACTAAGCCCTGCTCTAATGCAAGTCATCTTCATTGTCACAAAATAAATGACTATTTATTGTCTACACAAACTACAGGGCTCTCTGATACGTGGCCCTCTACAATTGTTTGGCACACTTGTACACTTCTGGAATATTCCACTTGTTAGCAGCATGCAAGCTGGTTACCCCAGGTGCTGGGAGGGTCGGCCTGTCCATGCCTCTCCACCCAATTAGCCCAACATCTATCATCTCTCTTGCGGTGTGCCATTCAATTAAGGCTTTGAACTTGGCTTTGCAGAAGCTCTCTGTGCCTGAAAATAAAAGGGAGTGTGGCATGGTCTTATCTTCTGGTTTCGGTCTAGCCCGACCCAAAGTCTATTTTCCTCTGACCATGTCACTTGAGACCACGTTTCCGAGCTCTTTGTTGCATATAATACTATTAAATGGTAAAATATTGACTCCTTCAGTGTTTTTTATATCCCACCGCAAACAGAAGTTTGTTCCTTTCTCATGTTCATGTAGCTTCTTGACAGATAACCAGGCTCATGGTGGCCTCGACTCTTGGTGCTGGGCCAGCCAGCCTTTCTTGAGCTCTCCTTCACCATAAGATATTTTCCAACTGCGCCACAATCAAGCCCTTTCCTTTCACAGTGTTCATGTCTTTCTAAAGTGCATCATGGAACATCCAGATTCTATATACATTCCTATGTATATACCTTGTTGCATTGCCCCAATCTGTTCACTGCGTAGCCAGCCTCGGGATTATTTCATCTACTTGCGTTACAGCATCTGTACAAGCGTAAAATGACTATGCATTTTCTCCAGCGTTTCTTTGCATCTTCATTGCGATCCCAAAATGTTGCTTATCTTTGACTCCTCTACTTCAGATTTTATAGAATGTTTATGTTCTTTCATCCCTTGTATCTCTCCAGGGTGCATTAGTTCTGCTCTGCATGACGTCACCAGTCCTCTTTCTCATCCATTTTCAGACTTCTCCCGGGACTCATTACAGAAGGTCATAATTTCTTCGCTAATTCATATAAGGTTTTCGCAATGGATAACTTCTTTCAAGAATTCTTTGCGGTATGGCATCCTCACTGCTACTACATGTGTCACAATCTCCGGTTCCCAACATATAGGCAGCATCAGGGTGGAGCTTCTGGTAGGGCCATTTGGATCTTCCTCTGCACTCCCCCCTCAGGGCGATTCATCGACCACTCTCTCATCAATGTTCACATCAAGACATCCTCGTCTAAAGAAGTGCTTCTTTGGAGTCCATATCTTTATGACTCCTTTCAGGCATCCTGCTGATTTCACTTGCTCGTCAACAATTCAGGTAATAAGACTGCGTTGTCCATTGGGACTGCAGTAGACATCTTCCCATATACTTCTTGTGGTTCTTCAGATACAGGAAATTCCTTCCTTCAGGTCCATGAATGCCGGCCTTTACATAGTCTCTGATTTCTTCATCAGTCAGCTCTTTAGGTTTGAATCCTGATTTGCCATCAATCATGATATTCATTCCTACTGCCTTCTTTGCCGTCTTCTTGCATTGTGTGATTATTATCCTGATCACACAGAACCATGATCATCACCAACAAGGCTCCCAGGAACTTGAAAATGTTCACCATCCATTGTGGAACCCATGAGAAGATTGACGTGAACCAGCTGTCATCAGCAACATCTTCCACTGCGTCTTCCATCTTGATGTGTAGGTTTGTCAGCATTGCTATGGCCTCTGTCAAGGTGCCATACTCATCGTCGTGAGAAGGTATGAATGTTCAGCATGTTTTTCTGATTTTGGCACAAACACCTCCATCCATAGCTTTAATCATATCCAAGACATATCTGTTCTGAAGAGTCATCAGACGTATGGCTCTTAGCTCCTCCTTTATGGCATTGAATCCCTTTATGGTGGTGTTGATCGACTGCACAAGCTATCATCTGGTTATCTGTAGCCATTTGGTATTTGCCATTATCTGGATCCCAGGCATAAAGATAACAGTAAAAACTGACGCAGTCTTACTGAACAATCTGTGTTCATATGCAATAGCATCAAAGGCCTCTATTGACTTGGCTGAACAATAGTTTTCTCTCTTCATTCGATCAAGGACTTCAGCAGATCTCTTCTTCCACAGGTGAGCATCTGCTTTAGGAAACTCGCCAATGTTCAGGTCACTCTTTGGAATACCAATGCTGGAACATGAACAATCACTATAGAACATAGTTCTCCCCAGTCTCTGTGCAGCTTCATCTATGCTCTGGATACACAGGCCCAATAGAGATCCATTATCACTACTGTCCCATCTTTCATTCCTGGCACATCGAAGATTTGTCCACTCTGTTTATATTAACATACTCCCTTGCTATCCTCTCAGCCTCTTCATACCTCCATGTTCCTTTCTTGGGCACCCACACTCTACATACTGAACGCAGACTTTCTCCCACTTGAGTGTACTGCTCCAGGGTGCAAGTAAGATATATACAGCCCCCATCTCCTTCTAAGCAATTCTGTATTCCTCATAGTTTTCAGGATCATGTGCGGCCTGTAAGGAACTCATAGTGGCAACAGTAAAGACAGGCAAATGTGATCACAGTTCAAGGGTGTTTATTAAACTGTAAATGCAGGCTGGAAAAAAGCCTAACCTGAACCTAAATCTATCATGGTAGCAAGCTTCGAACATCAAATGAAAAATAAGGCAATCCTTGTGGCGTCTTGACAAAGTAAAAGGCATGCACTAAAAAAAACTATTGCCAAATCCTTACAACTTATTACAGAAAAGAGTGGAGGATAAGGTTTTCAATAACGAAAGAAGTGTTCACAAATAATGAGTCAGGATGTGATTGCCAGGGGTCTCCCTTCCTCACATTTTGAGCACAGGACAAAGTGGATCTTCTGAGCACAGCACACACTCAAGCTTTCCCAGCATGAGTCAACAGTTCCATACAAGCTATCAGGTTATTTGATGGTTAAGTCTCTTTTCAATAAAAAGGCTTGTGCCTTGGAGGGCCTAATGTATTCAACAAAGCAAACAAACAACAAGTTCCTTTACACATGAAAGAACAATTTGGCAGAAAAAGTCACGATCCACAGCGCTTGTAAGTATAAATTAGACAAAGAGCATCATGGCTGCAGGTATCTGGGTAGTGTGGATATACTGCCAGTATGATTCCACTGAGGTAAGTACAAATGCAACGCAAACAAGTCCCAGTTTCACTGCGCTAAGTATAGCACAATAAAAATTGGGAGTCCAAGTGATTTGTGTGAAAGAACAGCCTTTAACATCCAAGGTTTAGTACAGGCAACAGCCTAACACATGTTTCGAGCCTTCCACGGCTCTTCATCTGAGGCTTAATAGGGATAGAGCCTAAAATTTAAGCTAAGGGACAATGCCCATTGATTATGTCAGTCTGTCTGAACAGCCGACTAGCTTTAACCGCAATTGTGAAGCCTTCAGAGTACTTTTTGGGCAATGTCCCTTCAGCTTAAATTTCAGGCTCTTTCCTTTACAAATGAACTTTGGGTGATGACCTTCCACGCCTGGATCTCCCTCTTTGGGGCTTGAACCCCTTGGCTTCCCTCGATCAGGCTCAGGTCTGTCTTTTGGGTTCTCCCTCTACCGGGCTCAGATCCAAATGCCAAGGAGGACTATCCACTTCTCCGGGTCTTATAATAGTCCTTGCATTAACAAATCTTTGTCTTTTTAAACAGTGCTTCAGGTTTCACCCCTGTTTGTCGGCCTCCCTCTGCCAGGTTCACTCCTGGCAACCTAATGTTCACATGGACTTTAGGCCTAGCACCCTTTTGTTAGCGTCCCTCTGCCGGTCCGGGTTCTTTCTTGCCAACCCTTGCAACACACTGTTCATGCACTAATTTCACCAAGCGGGATTAATTTCCCTTAGCTTCACAATCATCTGTCGGTCAAAGACTTTCAACTGTACAGAAGATTTTACAAGACCCCTGTTTGACCACTTTGACCTCTTTTCTCTTTTTCTCAAGGCCTTCTGGTTACAGTAGTTTCAACCACTGAGTAATCACCCAGAGTTTCCTGCGCGAGCACCCAAATGGTGCCGGGCGCTCCCCTGTTGCAAGTTTTTCCCCCTTTTCTTATCATTAACTCTTTAAGCCTTTCAGAGTTCAAGTTAGCCATTTGCTTCTTTTTGTTCAACATAGTTCGGTTTCTTATCGACTCTCCCTCGACTCACCAGCTGTGATGAACAGCTTGGCTTTCTTTCTCTTTGGATTCAAGGGTGGCACCTCAGAGATAAGCGTCTCTCCTTGGCTTGTTAATCAGTGGAGGAGGGTCTTGTGTACCTCTGTCAGAAAGGGCAAGGGCACTTCTCTGCTTGTCACCCTCTCGGTATTCACCATCTTTCTCTTCCTTTTGAACTGCTGTGCTGGGTTAGCTCCCACGTCCTGCAGTCTTCCTTGCTCATATTGTGCTCTCTTGCTCAACCTTTTATCCCTGTGAAGAAAGGAAAGGGCTTCAGGTGTGTGTGATTTTGGTCAATTGTCTGACTGTGCCTTACCCTTAGGTTGGCACATGTCAGGTAAGCAGTTTTTGCATTAGTCCATTGTCTCTCATGATGTAAGCAAGTGTTTGTGTCAGAAAGGAAGGGGGTTAGCATTTGGTAGGGGTTATGAAATAGACACGGGGGTTGTGGGAACAGTAGTGTTTTGTCAATGCAGATTGGGAGTTCCGGGAAATAATAACCAGAAGGATGAGGAAAAGAATTAGGAGGGGTATTATCTTGAAATGAACAGGTGGTTCTGTGGGAATGGTAGTGTTTTGTTAATGCTGATTGAGAGTTTGGAAAAGAACAAACAGAGGGATGTGCAGAAGGAGGATGGGGAGTATTTGAGTGGAAAACAGGAAAAGAAGGATTCTGGGAGTTGTGGTTTTTTAGTGTAACACGGTTTGGGATTCTAGTTGGTTTACCAGAGGTGTAGGGGTGGTTGGATTTTATTAAGGGAGCTTCTTTGGATGGAAGGGAGGTAGATGTGGAATAACCAAAAAAAGCTTCAGGGACTTCGTCCCTGGTAGAATACTGCACCTCACCTTGGGTATTCCCCCAAGCATAATCCCAGGGTCATCCACCAAGGTGATCCTCCCTCACTCGTCCTCCCCCAGGTTTGGGATCTGAGAGTGCCAGCCCTCCTCTGGCTACCTGAATAAGTGATTCTCAAGGTCTACTCAGGTAGTATACCTTCAGGTTTTTCACAGGCCATAGCAGCTGTTCCAGGGGGCTCAATTATTTGCTCTAATCTCACCATGTGGGGAATATTTGGGTCATCTGTTTGTACGTTCCCATCTTTTGTACCGCGAGATGCACTGCTTACCCCAATTGAATCCATCATCATTGCACTATTAGGGATTGCTTTAGCACAGCATCAAAGTCCCAACTGGCAAGTGCAGAAGATCACCAACACAAACCTACCACTGACACTAGTATCTTCACACCTGCTCCCGTCCATGACAGTGCCCACACGTAGAGACTCTTATGAATCCCTGCTTCCATCTACAAATGTTCTCCGAGGGTGTGCACGGCCTCTATGATTAATGTGAGAGGCCCATATGCAGCTTTGTTTGGGGGTAAGTAAGTAGAGCAGGATTCTCCTATTTTTTTTTACAAAATCCCCCTTTCATGGCTCTAAGCAGATTGGATACTTAATGGTTCTGCTTCGTTATTAACCAGGCGGCTCCCAGTTCAACCTTGATCAGGTTGAATAATTGTTGATTGTCATTCGCCAGCTGTATCAGTTCCCATCTAACTATTTGAAGCCATTTGGAATTGACCACTCTTTTTTATCCATGTTTACCTTTTTCTCTGGCAAGACCTGGAAGAGAGAAGGCTGTAGTGGTGATGCAGAGATGGTATGCCTTGTGGTGGCGTGGGGGTAACCAACCTCCCTGATCTTAAGGTTAGGTGTGCTTCAGGAACAATGAGGAGAGCTCAGTGCAGCGTGGTCAGTGAATGTATGCCCCTCCATGATGTTGGGAGGTGCAGGAACGTCTGCTGGCCACAGACCCAGTACATATCCATCACTGCTGCTGTTCCTTTTTGTGGTCTGGAATGTTTAGTGTCACATTGCACTTGTCATTATTACCCTCAGAGACATTACCTGATTATAGAGGCACAGTTGATATTCTTCGTGTTTCTGTACCTTCACTGGCCTCTACTTTGCTTCAATCCATGTTAGCTTTTTCACATGCTCCCACCAGTATTCTTGACATGCTTCTTTCACCCTCTGAATCACTTCTTTTCTATGTACTGTGAGTCCTCCTGCCAAACACCTCATCAAAGGCTGTTCCCAACGATTGGCCACAAACTTCACTCCTTCTAACTGCATGAATGGTCTTTGTACACACTGTGGGTTTCTGGCATTATGGGCACACTGCTGTTCATCTGGATTCATCATCATCAAGTTTATGCTGTGCATTTGGAATGTTTTTTGAAACCTACATAGTGCTAGAAGGGCAAGACATTGAGCATCCAAAAGCGGAACCTCTTGTGGTATTACTACTTTGGGGGCTCCCGACGCATTTGGTATTAGGGAGAAAATATAACAACTCCCATTTACCAACTGTTTCACCACCAAGCTCATGTCCATGTACCAACTGTTACTCATCTCTGGGTGGTGCACGTCCTCTATCATGTCAAAACCTAATCATCTATATTCATTAAACTTTTTCTTAGATTGTCTTCTAAAAAATATTAATATGCTTATATTCATTTTTTGTGTCTTCACATTCTGATTGATCAGTGTATTACTGTTGATTCCCAGAATTGTGTTATTGTCCCGATTCTTATATGTACACCCACCCCTGGTACACCTTCCTTGGGTATCCCCCCTTTTATATGTTCCAACCATATAAAATGATATACTAAATATAGTCCTAAATAAACATAAAAATACTAAACATTTTCTATGTGAATTGCGTCACACACATATAAGGAGAAATACATAGTATTATCAGATCATTTCTTAGCTTCATATCGCACATTAGTAACAGGTGCATTGATAAGTAATCACAGTTGCATTGTTAGAGAAAAGGAAAAGGAAAACAAATAATTTGCCAAAAACAGTGTTATTATCCTAGTGTATAAAATAAAATGTAAATCAACAAGTCATTCAGTTAAACTAGACAACTTGTGAAATTATATATGTTATTTATATAAATGTGTACATCCAATTAATTGCTTTGCAAATATATGCTCACTCTTGGTAGACACTACTCATGTACTAGTGTCAGGCTCATTAGTGGGGGAGGGTGTAGTATTCAGAGCCCTACGGTATCAGAAAGGTGCACCCAGTATCCCAGCTCCCAGAACTTCACCTCAGTGTGGCATACACGACTGCAGAGAGGCAGATGTGAATGTCATGTCTAGTGGTCGCCCCCTCACCTCCGTCATACTCGATGAACAAGAAAGCACTGAGCATGACACCTGGAATTATCACAATACATCATCGAAGATACGAGAGACGTTATGCACACAGACAACCATATCAAATGTACCATCGCAAAGATGTAGTTTAAGGATGTCTGCATACACTATTGAACATAGAAGAACTATAAGTGAAGTCAGGCAAGAGCAAAGTGACATCATAAAAAGAAGATACAAGCACGCACTTAAACGATTTAAGAATACTTAAAGAATGAAGATATAATTGAAGTAAACATTTACGCAAATACAAATACATCATATATACTAAGAAAATAAGTAAGAAGAAAATCAGTAGATGTATATACGCAGAAACCTAAGGTAAATAAGACGTATAGAAGCTTGCTGCAGTAGAAAATATAACACTGGTAAAGCGGCCATGATGAAAAGAAGAACGTCAGTTTCATATAATAGTGAGCTAAGAAGCCTGAAGGAGAGAAATTGAGGCTGCAGGAGCTCACAGGCGCTGGAAAACAGCTTTGTGCGAGGAAAACGAATATCTTTTTGGCTTGGGATCAAGGATGCCAGATCAAGAAGTAATAGCAAGGCACAAGGGGAGTAAAAGAGGATAAGCTAATTGCACGCAACATATGTCTCTTAGATTAAGTAAAGAAGAGAACACTTGCAGGTGCAATGTATAGAGTAATCAAAGATGCAGAAAGCATATTTAAGACGGTTCAACCAAGTCTCCAGAGGCCAAGAGGAATAATAGCACCCAGTATAATTGAATTAAATAGCACTAAACAAAAGGTCAAAACAGACAAAATCGTAGTCTCCTCACACATGTTGCAAGATTGGAAAACAAGGCCTATTCATTAAGCTCACACTGAAGATAGCGATGTACCTACACTCCCATAAAAGTTCCAAGGAAGAGAACAGTCAGCAAGGTCAACTACAAAGAAGAATATTTGTTTTAGGGCCTAATTTAAGAGAGATAGTAGGCTAATTGGCCAAGTGGGCAGTGTGCGGACGTATTCTCTGCACCGTTTTGCTTACATGCTGCTAATAAGTCGAATGTCCAAGATTGGAAGAGAATGGCAAGCACTCCTGAGGGCCTATGTATCGATGCAATATACATTGTTGCAGAAGCCAATCCATTGCTGTTATTCTGCTATTAATATGTATTATACATAGTTAGAGGTACTTCAAGTCGTGCCTACCAGACAAGGGACAGCCAATTGTGTTACTATCACCTAAATGAAGTATAGGTATACATGTTCCCTTGACCGATCCCTCCACCCAATAGGTTTTTATTATTTGTCATGTAGGATAACATCATAAATGACATATATTGAGGTATACAACCTTTTGTGTAACTGAAATGGATTGAGAGTGAGTGAGCTGCAATCTGTTTGTTCACAAGGTTTCCCTACTTTATTTGAACTGATAATAAAGTAGTATTTTGCCATATTATTTGAGTCTGTCCCATTATTTGGTCTGAGATTGTTTACTGGTAATTCCATCTGGCACTTGGAACGACCCCAGGTATTACTGCACACAACGGTAAACGGCCCACTGTATCTTGGTGCACTCCACCTGCATACAAACTTCCTAATAAACACGCAATCACCCAGCGACAACTGAAGAGGCTGCAATGCTGTTGAAGCAGATGCAGTGCTGGTTGTTTCTTCAGACCGCTGTGATGCTATCTGTTGAGAAATACATTTGATTGATCTAGTCAATACAGTCACATAATCTATAAATTCCTCATCCTGAACGAGGTGAAAACCCCGCTACTTCTCTTTCGCTTTCAATTTGTTACTCACCTGCACCTCCATCTCTTTCCCTAGAGAGCAACAGGAGACCTCCCACACTCCTCTCACTTTACCCATTACCTATCTGTCATCCCTATTCACATTCCCTTAGCTTCCAAAAGTACCTACCTCCTTAAATGTTGCTCCTTCTGGTTACATTAATACTCTACACCAACAAGGCCATATGAAAGAATGACACTCCACAACTTTATGACACATCCAGGTTCTCGTAATAATATACAAAATCCTGTGTTACTTACTTTGATACATTGCTTTTTTACTGGCAAGGGCATTGCTATTTTGAACTTGTGCTTCACCCTGCAGCCCCTCCTTCCTGGCCTGTGTTCTGTGTTCAGTTAAACAGCTAATTTCCATCAACACATCTCCTATTATACACTTGTTGCAGAAATAGTGTCTGGCATTGTGAAGAAAACCCTTATGTACCATGGCCCAAAAATAGAACACAAACGTACAAAATCCCCAATGAAACACCTGTCTGTTCCCTCCTAGTTGTGCACTGTGCCCTCTCTTACCAGACCTACAACTTTGTTCCCCTTAATGTGTGACCATTGTGTGTGCTATCAGCTTGCAGCATGATTAATTTTGATGTCAAATCCTCCCTTTTCCTATTTTTGTTACTAGATACACAACACGTATATTAAATACTATTCTACTTGGTATGAACACGTTTACAGCTATAGAATGAGTCAGCATGCCCCTTCACCAAGAGCTGTCTCCATTCCCCACTTCACCTCCTAATTCTTATCCCATGTGAGGTCACTCAGTCCTCCCTCACCATCGCAGCTCTTGAGCTCGCTCATTGCTGTTAGTCAATTGTGTCTTCTCTGTGCTTTCCTTTCATCTGAACAAAACGCCTTTTAGTACCCATGAGAGCCTGCCCTTTGTCCCCGCCAGTCATGCTGACTGCATGTGTATTTCATGTGGAACTACTTTTCATTCCAATGGTGCACTCCTGTGTCTCCTCTAGCGATAGCATGCTGACATAAATGGTGTATAAAAGGGTCATGCTCTCCTAGAACAGGGACCCCCTTCAATGCTGCTATACCCCTTGTCTTGTGTGTGTGTGTGTGTCTGCATTTTTCTTGGTGTATGCAGTGGCCGCATTTGTCTGTGATGCGTTTCCAACTCGTGGCGCATGTGCCTGCCACTGTGTGGTCTTGGGCATACTGTTCATGTGGTTCTGCACTGTACTGTGAAGGGTGTGTTGTTCACCCTCTCGAGTCATGCCAATTTCTCTTCCCGTGTCTTTTTTCACTTGTGCGTGTGAAAATGATGTCCTAATCGTACGTCAATGTCCTTTCTCCCTCCTGTTATTATCATTTGCACAGCTGAAATATGTGCATTTATATCCAGGGCTTCCCACTTCCCATAATTATGTCTGTGTCATTGTCGCCCTGTCTTGACCTGTGAATCCATACCTGCCTCACCACGTGTTTGTGGGGAAACATTGAGCAAGCATCTCCCATTGCCAACTCGCCTTGCAATGAATCTAGCTCCAAACATTGTTTCCCTTTATAAATCAAGAGTGCCTCTCCCTTCCTCTCTGTGTGGCTGTTTCATTCCCTTCAAAGTATCCCATGTATTGCTAATTAAATTCTGTGAATGTAAAATATGTATTAATTCACGATAAAAATGTATAATCTATCAACATACATATATATATTTTTATTACTTGATTTAATTGTATAAAACAATTTTTACAAGACTCGTTTCTCGAGTTAGACAAGTCATTAAATGATACTAGCACATCCTTTTGGTACCAGACTTTTGGACTATCTCGGGCATGCAGGAAATGTCTGTATCTCTGTAAGCCATGAACATCAGTTAAGTAGGCCAATACTTTGAAAAAATCCCACCACCTATATGATCCATTATGTCTTTTCCCCACTCATGAGCCGGCACCACCATTCTTCTTCATCGTAGTAGTGTAGATTTCTGAACAAATGACCCAGGTGCTGTGAGCGGGGAGTGGTCACCCCTGAGCAATTTAGCAGAAGGCGTTTAATTGTTTCCATCCTTTCAGGCAGATGGCAAAACCGGCAAGATTTTGCTTCCGATTGGTCCCTTCTTGCCAAAATTTCCCTCATATGTAGGATGTTTAGGCGGACTCAGTTTCTTGTCCGGGCATTTTGGTAAGTAAGCTTTCGGATTGTTCACTTTAGTCAAGTTGGGGAGCAGCTCTTGAGTCAATTTTGTGGCTGAAGCTTTTTTCCAATGTATTTATCCAATCTCTCTCCAGAATGCGTTGTTTTACTTTTACTGGATTGTGCATAAGTTCCTCTTCAGAACTACCCAACCAATGTAGGAGCATTTGAATCCTTAATGCCCATTCCTGAAGCATTTTGCATGACCCTGCTTGGATTTCCTGATGTATTTCCTTCAAGATCAGTGGGGGCGAAGGAAGCAAGGTTTTACAATAGAGCATAGTATCATTTCGTGCCACTATTGAGCCCAAAGACTGCAGTGATAGCTCCCTCCTTATCAGTGCGATTGGAAGGGATTGCAGAAGGTTAAGGACCTTTCTCCAATAAAGTCCTTCTAACCTCGGCCAAAAATTGGCCGGTAGGTAAGGTAGCACTTCTACCCCAAAGGTTAAACTTGGGATGACTTTCGTCTTGTAGAAGATCAAAGTGGGGACATTGTGAAATCCCCGAATTTGTTTGCCACTGCTTGAGTCTGTGAGATTAAGAGACAGGCTTTTTCCATTATACTATTCTGCATTGGTACTTCTTTGATGCTTTTATTCCAAATGATGCCCAGATATTTAGAGCTGTTCACGATTTCCAGTTGTTTGTTATCCACTGACCATGTGAATTTCTCCACGTTCCTGGAGCTCATTCCAAATGTCATAATTTTCGTTTTTTGTAAATTCATCTGGAGATGGTTGTCTTTAAGGTAAGCATCTAAGTTGTTGATCTGCCTCTGTAGGCCTATTGGGGTGAGGTCCATGAGAATAATATCATCTGCATTTGGCAGTCTTGATGTTTTCCTCTCGCCCAATGTCAGAGGCAATGAACGTACTCTATCCTCCCAGTCTTTGTAGTCGGCTGTATAGGAATTATATAATGCAGGGGCCAACTGGCAGCCTTGTTTGACCCCTCTTTCTGTTTTGATCCATGAGGATAGCAGGCCTTTGTTGTTCAGGCGTACGCACATTGAGGTGTCAGAATAGAGGGCCTTTATGGGGTCCATAATCTCTGTGGGGCAGGCGTGGTGGTTCAATTTGTCCCACGGGAGTGTTCTTTCTACCCGATCAAAGGCCGGGACCAGATCGATAAATGCCATATAGGTTTTTTGCCTGCCCTCTAGGACTTTTGCTTTTAGTGTGCTCACGGCCAGGATGTTCACTGTCGTCCCCACATTTTTCACAAACCCTGCCTGAAGTGGATCAAACAGGCCAGATATGGATATCCAGGTCTGTAGATTACCCAGAATCAGAGAAACAAAGAGTTTTCCTATAGAGTCCAGTAGTGCCATTGGGCGGTAATGTGAGGGATTATCTTTTAAGCCCTTTTTAAAAATCAGTACCACATTCGCCTTTTTCCAGGAGAGTGGGATGGCAGATGACTGGATGCAGTTCGTGAACACCTCCTTTATAAATATTGACCAAGGTTCCATGGTTTTATTTAGGTCAAAATGTGTAATGCCATCTGGGCGACCGCCCTGGATCCATTGAGTTGTTTATTTTCCATTGTATTGTGTCCAAGTCCGTTGGGATCGACCAAACTACCCCCGAACTAACTGGTTGAGGTCTATTCGAGTTCTCTGAGGTGCCGTAGAGTTCCTTGAAGTGGGATTCCCATCTTTGTTCACCTATTGAGTTTTTTAGTGCTTGATTCATTCCTTTTGCGTGGCACTTTATTATCGACCAAAAGTCTTGTATGTTATTTCCATAGATAGTATGGAGCATTGTTTCTGCGTCTTCTTGATGGCGTAGAAATTTGGATGACCTCAGCCAGGATTTGTAGTTTCTAGCTGCTGTGACCGCCTCTTCCTTTTTTAGTTTGGAATTAGTCTCAGCTGCATCCCGTTTCAGATTTCTCACCCACTTTCTTCGGTCTACGAGTTGTTAGTTGAATCTCTGCTGAAATGATTTAACTTGCACCACCTTCTTTCCTTTTCTAGGTTTGAAAACTGATAGGACTGTTACATACTCTGCTAAATGTGTTGCCCCGGGGGATTCTCTGGTCTTTTCTTCTATGTACATCTGGGTAAGCTTAATGATTGTTGCTTCTGGCAATCTCAGCCTCGTGCCACTAGGATTTAGTTTCAGGTTTGGGTTGGTATAACAAACCTCGAGCCTTCGTGAGGACCAAGCGAAAATCAAGATGTTATGATCGCTATGTTTTGTCCTGGTCACCTTGAAGATTTCCTTTAGAGTTAGTAGGCTGCGTGATACCTGGATATAATCAATAGTTGCTGTTTGGTTCTTTCTCTTCCAGGTCAGAATGAGTTTGACCGTTGGCCCCGTCCTCTGTTGAAGGTTGTGTAATTCTCTAGCTTCTAATAGGGTGATCCATAGGCGGGCTCTGCCTTGGGAAGAATGCAGCCGATGGATTAGATCGATATTCTAGTTTCCCGCAATGATGATGTGGCTGGATTTGCTCTTTATCAAGAAATCATCAATTAAGCTTTCCATTTGGACAATGAAGTGTTCATTGGTTACCCGTTTTGGGTTCCAATATGTATTGATTAGTAAGATCTCGGCCTGCTCATTAATTTCGATAGGCTTTGAGGTCGCAGCCCATTCAATGATGGTGGCCAGGATGAATTCTGTCGCCTTCAACACTTTTTTCAAGTGAAGTCCGCTGCCCGATCTAATAGCAGTGATGAGTCCAGATTTTGGCCTCCCCTTATCTCCTTTATGGGCTGGTGAATGAGCGAATTGAAAGCCATCCAAAGAGGGTTTTTCAACAAGCCAAATTTCTTGTAGGCACAGGGCATCGAAATTAGAAAAATTTACGTCCCACTTAATGGTCAGGTGCAGGAAGCCCCTTCTGTTCCAAGAACCCAACTTCAAGGTGGCATTGAGTAGGTCCGGTACTTGTTTGACGTCGTTGGAAAGATTTAAAGTCACTCCTTGTGGTGGCTATTTCCTTCTAGATTGGGTCTTGTCAAGTGCTCTGCTGGCCCCCTTTGATCATGTTAGAGGGCTGACCTTCTTTCATTTGGATCTTTGCTTAGCGATTCATTCGGATCTCCTGCGAGTAGCCAGGCCAGTAGGGTTCTGGGCATGCGTCTGAGGCCTCTCTAGGTTGGATTTCCTATGGATTTCCTGCCGGGCACTGCTTTTGTTTTGAAACGCAGGATCCCGGATACCGAAGCCAACTTGTGGTCCCAGGCACATCTGGGGTTCACGGTGCGATCTTCTCATGTAGTCAGTCCTTCGATGATCGCTATCATGTTCCTTAAACAAGAAAAGCTGCAGGCGTTGAGGCGTCTTTTCAGGATATGGATTTGGCGTGGTGTTATCTGCTGCTACGTAGGTCGAGTCAAATCCCATTTTAGACAGTTTTTCTCTTGCCCTCCATATTTGTTGTTGAGTGTGATTTGAATCTATATGGAGGTAGGAACTGTCCTTTCTTCCATTGGGGTCTGGCTCCAGAATGTTAATGTCTTTCGTTACATTAATTTGGAGGAAGTAGACCTCAGTAAAGAGTTTGGCTAAAGCCCTATGATTCAGTGTCCAGTTATCGTGCTCTTCATGGGTCCTCTGGAGTCTAAAGGATCTTGTAGAGCTTTCTTTCCAGATATACGAAGTAGGATAATTCTGGACACTTTCTCCAAGGGAAAATCTTGGTTTGTTCTCACTAGGGTCGTGAACCCTAGATTTGTTATGGACCTTTGTATCACCTGGAGGGGGCTTGCGGTCCTTTGACCTCCAATGCTGTTCATGCACTTTTTTTGAAGCGACGTGCCAAATTCCTTGATGATCCTGGTGTTCGACCATATTGGATTTGCCCTTGTAGCGTTGTCGATGATCACTTGAGCTATCGCTTTTCGTGTTTTTATATGTCTCCTTTCTAGACGAATGTCCCCCGTTAGAACTTTCTCTACTCTGACAAATTTTTGTTTTATTCTGAGCCTCGGGTGTTGTTGATGGAGAATCTAAAAGTTTCCATTTTTTTTTTCTTTTTTTGATGGCTAATGAACAGAATTTCCGATTCCGATTCCTCCACAGTGTAAATGCTCATGTTCATTAATTCTATCAAGCTGGAGGAAACGCCTCTCGACACCTCTGGGCTTTTGCTGCCGTCTGTGCAGTGGTCAGCGGGCTTCAATTTGAACACTCTTCTGTTTTGAACAGAACAACTCCTATGTTTGCTCGGTTTAGAGAGACGGATGTTGCCTCTACCGAGGGTGCAGGGATTCTTGATTTCTGAACCTTCCTTTTTCTCAGGTCTAGTTGACTAGTTCCTTTATGCTGAAAAATGTGAAAAGTAAACGGGATCTTTACTGATGTGAAGTTAGTAAGTTTCGGAGCTGGTTGTAGTAGTACACTCTCTGGGAAGTTAGTAGCCACCAAACCATTGTTCTTGGGAACATTGTTTGCCGAGAGAGGTGGATTTTTCATGTTCATTACCGTCAGCTGGATCTGTAGAGTAGCATTTGCAGTTGGGTTCACCGCACAAGGGGATTGAAGGATGAGATCCCCCCCAGGGCAAGCTTTCCCAAAACAGTATTGGGCATTGTCTACCATCATTTGTTAAGGCTCGATTGTTTGGGTTCCTTGCGAAGCTAGAGGAGTCGCTTTCAAAGAGGATTGACAATAAGCCTCCCCCCTTTCGGGTGGGGTGGGTCTTTCATCTCTGATGTGTTCTTGGCCCACATGTCGGCACAAGCACGGAGCAGACACAAAACCTTCCAGGTAGTTAAGTTTCAAATGCATAAAAGCAATCAGGTTGTTTTATCCCTGAGAGTGTCATTGATTGCTTAATATAACTTCCCGAATGGGGCCAAAGCGATAGGGACTGTAGATAAAATGGTCATTGGATCCAGCTTCTTGCGATGTGTATCATTCAAGGGCCTTAAAGAAATTTCACTAAGGTGTCTGTTAAGAGAAGGAAATCTTGAGCTTGAGTCGTATCCGGTACTTTTGTCTTTGAAATTGCCACCCATGTGTTTGTCGATTCGCAAGTGGAGTGGGTGGCCCGTACAAGAGGGAATTGATCTGGTTTAAGAAGGAAGAGGGGGACGCTCTCTAGGGCAGCCACGGACAGAATAGCCACCCTTGAGTCGCTGAGGGGGAGGCTTCCTTTATTCCACTCCTCAAAAATAATCAGAGCTATCTCCTTGATACCCTCTACCTGAGGAACATCTTTATGGTTGAGTTGAGTATCGAGGATGAGCCTCGCCCCGGCCCGGCTGGTGGGTTCTAAGGTATTGTTTTCCCCGTCTTCACCCCATCCATCGATCTCTCCCGGCACTTGTTGAGCCTTTCCGAAATGCCATTTTACTGGCCCGGGCATCGGTCTTGTTGGCGCCTTCTTGCTGGTTTTTCCCTCGGCCGGTAGGGAGATCTTGAGAGGTAAATTTAGATTAGAAAGGTGCGTGGCGGTGTCTTCCACAAGGCCAGCAATTCTGCGTCCGATAGATCCTGATGACCTTCTCCTTCTAAGTGTTTTTTTTTGCCAAAGAACTCCTTAAGTGTGTTCATGGAAACTGAGGAGTTGGGGGCCAGTGACCTTTTCCCTCCCGCTGCCCCTTTCTTGTATGGTTCCTTTGGCCATGCAGTTTTTCGAGATAGCATTTTTTGAGTACTACTCAACATTCTCGGTATAAAGGCTTGGCACGGGACGCCTTTCTCCACCGGGTCATCAGAGATGAGAATGTCGATGATAGGGGTGTTGTTGGAAATCTTTGGCTTTCACTGGGGAGCTAAGGCTCTGTTTCAGGGGTTCAACAAGTTGCTGCCTCTGCGTACTTGGCCTCCTACATTCTCCCCAAGACGTGTCTAACCCAGCGCCATTCTCCACCCCTACCTCCATTGGGGGAACTCCTCCAGTATTGAATTGGGGGGACGGAGGGCTGGAGCTCTTCTACTCCTGAAGGGGACCTCAGGTCTTCCTCTCCCCCATTAGTGTGGATCATAATTACCAGTATTACACCCGTACTCGTTGAGCCATCGGCTGTCACTGCCAGTTGCTCCTCTGGGGCACTGTTTTCAGCTACAAATTCAGTCAGAGACTACGGGTCCGGGTGCTTTGCTGTTTCTGGAGGGCTCCGGGTGACAGTTCTGGGCCTGAAGATGTCTCTGAGTAAATGGGTACACATAGAGGAAGCGGCTTTGGGGGTGAGGAGGAATGCTTGTCGCTTCCCATTATCATAGCTGGGGATGGGGATTGGGGGGGCGAGGTTTGAGTGGCATCAGGAGAACCGGGCGCCACATTGGTCTCGGTTGAGTTTTTCGGGGGATTCATCCTCGTCGACTCGATTGGTGGGAAATTTAAAGATCTTGCAGTGGGTGGCTCTGTAATCCTTGTAACTTTTGCAGATACGTTTGGGTTTAAAGGTCCTCCCCTTTGATAGGCACGAGGAAAAGACTTCACTGTGGAGAGCTGGATAGCTGGATACAAGTGCACTGAATTAAGTGGAACTGCAGAGACTGCTTGCCTCTGCACTGGCGCTGCGGCCGCTCCGTGGCCAGAAAGGGGTTTAAAAGTCCTCTCCTTCGGTTGACACAGAGAATAAACTTTGCTGTGGAGAGCTGGATAGCTGGATACAAGTGCACTGAATTAAGTGGAACTGCAGAGACTGCTTGCCTCTGGGACATATATTAAACAAGGACAATGTAAAATATGCAATCACGTTCAGTATTAAGAGAATATTGTGGAAAAATTAATTTTCAACAAAACTCATTCATGACGACGACTGTAATGAATGAGTTGTGTTGAAAATTCATTGGTATTTAAACAGTAGGTGTTTTTAGATGGGGACTGGTACATCAAAAACAAAAAACTGTTTTACTTCTGTTTGCATGTGGGTGGCCGAGGGCATGAAAGGCCCCTATTATGTTGATGAGGGACTCATTGTCTGCATCATTAGGAGGAACGTAGGTGCATCAAGAATCACCAATCTTCTTGCAAACCCCTCATCCAGGGCCGTGAGGAGGTCCATCACATAGCGTTTCTGCAGTGACATCAGGCTGATCACTTGAATCTCCATCTTGATAGCGTCAAGGCCTTGTTCGGTGTCATTGGCCAGCTGTATCACTTCCCAGCGCGTGATCTGAAGCCATTTAGCATTAGCGGCTGTTTGCACTCCTGATAGCAATAATTATGCAAAAAATGTTTCTTACATGCTGATAGCCTATATTGTTCGGATATTTCTTTTAGCAACTGTAAAGAATCTTGGGACAGATAGTTGGACCTTCTTCTTCTCCGCAATGTTTTGTTCTTCTCCTTTTCTGGCAGGAGGCAGAAAATAAGCCGACATCCGACACTGTACTGGTCAACAAGCCACCTGGTCCCACTATCAAGTGCTCTTCAGGCCAGCGAGAGGGTGCCCCTCCATAATGGCGGGAGGTGCAAAAATGACTGCTGGCCGCACACCCAATAGTTATCCATCAGGGTTGCTGTCCCTTTCTTGAGGTCTGGAATGTATAATATCTTATTGCACTGGCTGTTGGTCCCCAAGAAGATGCTCCCTTCATTGTAAAAGCACAGTTCATACTGTTCCTGCTTTCGCACTTTTACTGTTTTTTCCATTGCCTCGACCCACGTGAGTTTCGCCACATGCTCATTCCAGTACCCGCTGCATACAGAATTTACCTTTTGGATCACTTGTTCTCCGAATCCTACTAATCCCCCTACCATGCAGCTAATTGTAGTTTCTTGCTATGTTTTTCCCATGAATTTCACACCCCCCAGTGTCAAATAGGGTCTCTGTAAATACTGTGTAGTTCTGGCATTTTGATCACACTGAAACTCATCTGGGCTCATCATCACAAGTTGTACACTTTGTTCTTGGTATGTTCTGGTCAACAAGCCACCTGGTCCCACTATCAAGCGCTCTTCAGGCCAGCGAGAGGGTGCCCCTCCATAATGGCGGGAGGTGCAAAAATGACTGCTGGCCGCACACCCAATAGTTATCCATCAGGGTTGCTGTCCCTTTCTTGAGGTCTGGAATGTATAATATCTTATTGCACTGGCTGTTGGTCCCCAAGAAGATGCTCCCTTCATTGTAAAAGCACAGTTCATACTGTTCCTGCTTTCGCACTTTTACTGTTTTTTCCATTGCCTCGACCCACGTGAGTTTCGCCACATGCTCATTCCAGTACCCGCTGCATACAGAATTTACCTTTTGGATCACTTGTTCTCCGAATCCTACTAATCCCCCTACCATGCAGCTAATTGTAGTTTCTTGCTATGTTTTTCCCATGAATTTCACACCCCCCAGTGTCAAATAGGGTCTCTGTAAATACTGTGTAGTTCTGGCATTTTGATCACACTGAAACTCATCTGGGCTCATCATCACAAGGTGTACACTTTGTTCTTGGTATGTTCTTCACAGCCTGCATAATGATAGATGGACCAAACATTGGGCCTCCAAGAGCAGAATCTCTTGAGGCTTTGATCCCTTGGGAGCTCCCAACACGTGTGGTATCAAGGAACAGATACAGCACCCTGCATTAACCCTATTCTTGCCCACTGAGTGCATGTCTGCATACTGTGAGAAAACTGGTGGTATTCTCGGACCTACTCCCTCTGGATCTTACATTCAGGTGGCCAGGGATGGGCATTCACTTTTGGATCCCATCCCTGTAGGTGGACAAACTTGGGAGGATCACCTGAGTGGAGGGTCATGAGGGATTGTGAGGAGAATACCCAAGGTTGAGACATGGTATTCCCTCATTCCCAATAATACCCCAACCCACTTTCCCTCAGCTTCATTGGGAATTGGTATTTACAATCACACCCCATCTCCTTCTCCTCATTTCCAACAAATACTGGGACGAGAAAGTGGCAACTAAGATAAATGAAGATTTCCCATAGGAACAACATGGGGAGGTAAGGGCAACCGGCTATAGAAAGAACTCTAACTGTCCCACTTATAGAGTCAGGCAAAGCCAGCAATTTACAAATTATCACTCACACCTGACTCCACTTGACTATTTTCACAACTATAAAAGTTGTGGTCTTTTTCCAAAGAGCGAGCAAGCTGGGGATGTTTTCTGGACCACAGGAGCAGAGAGCAGCAGGCCTGGAGGAGGACGGCATGCTGAGATGCTGGCCCGGTGTTTGGAACGGACTGCATCGTGGCTAGGGAGCTGTGTCTCCAAGGAGCTAGTACGGGGCACCCTGCATCCTGCTGTTGGTGGTCAGAAAAGTGATCATTCCCTTAGGACTTGCGCCTGTCCCAAGGATGTCTGAGGGGCAGGTAGTGAGACCCTGACCTCAATCCTGTGTATCCAGAGGGACCAATCATCAATGAGACATTGCCGGGTGAGTTTCATGTCAGTGAGAGCGAAATTCCGGAGCGTGCGATTGTAGCAGAGTGGGAGAAAGACACAGTTGTTAAAGATGCACAGAGTGGAGAAGCGATAGAAAGCTTGTAAAGAGGCACAGAGCGGAAAAGTTAAAGAAACGAGAAAAAGCTTGGAAAGAGGCATAGAGCGGAAATGTGAAAGAAGCGAGAGAATGCTTGTAGAGTGGCAAGGAGCAGAAAAGGGAAAGGAAATATGAAAAAGACAGAAAGTGCAAGATATAGATAAGGAAAGCAACAAAAAGTAAAAGGCGCCAGCGGCGCAGATGGAAGGCAAAGACTTTAAGAAAGGTGAAAGTGTGCATAGGAAAGCAAGGAAGATGCAAGTGTGCACAAGAAAGCAAGGAAAGTTTAAGTGTGCACAAGAAAGCAAGAAAGGTGCAAGTGTGCACGAGAAAGAAGCAAAGGAAACAAAAGGAGAACAAGAAGGGGTGCAGGAAGCACCTGAAGGTGAAAGTTTAAGAAAGAGCAAGGAATAAAGAGAGGGGTTACAGATCAGACTGGTCACTCCTAGGAGGAGCAAGAACATGGGGGTTTCGAAAGTCTCTGATTGTACCCCACAAGTGAAGTGTGTGTGAAAGAACTATATATAAAAGGAAAGGAAAATTCTGACAAGCTGAACTTGTGTTTAAAACAAAGAGCGATCTAAGCTCAGGGAAGGGAACCCTGAGAGGCCCCAGCTAAACTTGTGTTTGAACCCAGGTGGGCCTAAGCTTGGGGAAGGGAACCCTGAGATGCCTAATAAAGTGGAATACTTATTATCTTGTGATACTAAAGGAATTGAAGCTTGGGGAATTGGACCCTGAGGGGCCTGACAAAGGTTAATACATATTGGGTTTTGATGTTAAAAGAGTTCAAGCTTGGGGCAGGGAACCCCAAGAAGCTTGAAGAGGAACTGTGTATATTTAATTTGGTTATGTTTTGAACTTGGAAAAGTTAAAGCTTGGGGAAGGGAATCCCAAGGAACTTAAGACATTGAATGTTTTTGAGACTACTGCTAGAATTATGGAGAAGATCTTATGAACATCCCTTTTTGATTGAACACCTTTTTGTGAAACTGACCAACCTACACCTGGTGAGAATACCACCTGAAACCATCCTTGGTTTCCTATTTTCTGTTGAACCAATATATCTTTCTTTTTAGCGACGGCCTAACACATTTTGTCAAAGAGTGAGGGCAAGCATAGGTTTAGACACAGCCAGTCTTTCACTTTGGACTTTTAGACTTAGACGGCCCTTAGAAACATCAGTTAAGGGTACCATCCCTTTAGTGTTAGGGCCAGTTCGCCAGTATACCAAACCCAGGTACCTCAGTGAATGAAGGTTTTGAAACTAAAAACTTTGAGTCAGTGTCTCTCTTGATACCATGCCTGTCTCACAGTACATACTATTACTTAACTCTGGATGGTGCACATCTTCTATCACGTCTAGGGCCTAGCCATCTGTATTCATCACATTTCACTGTTTTGAGTGGTCGTTTGAAGTGATTTGAAGCAGTAATGTGAACAATTCAATCTTGTAGTAATATTAGACATCAGCATGGGAAAGAAACAGTGGTATAACCAATTGAGTGAACTTGCCTATCTGCTCTCTGCTGTCATTTGTGTGACCAAGGAATGCACTTATTTCATTAGTTTTTCCATTTGATGTAGGCATAATAGGCTTATTATCAAATACCGGGGACTGAATGGCAGAACAACTGACAATATTAGTAGTATTAGTAACATTCCCTTGCCCCTCCCTCCTTTACGGGACCACCCCATATAAAAACAATGCCTCATTACGACCCAGGCGCTAATGGGTTAACGGCGCCGTAAAAGGCTGTGGCGCCATTAACCTATTAGCGCCTAATTACGAGGTCCCTTTGCAGGACCCGACCTTAACGGCTGGTGTAGACCAGCCGTTAAAGTAGGGACTCGCTTCCCCATTCCCATTGAGCCCTATGGGGCAAAAATGGGAATGGGGAAGGGCCATGGAGGAAGGGGGAATGACCGCCCCGCCAACCTTGTAATGGGTTGGTAATTCCCCCTTTCTCCATGGCGGAGTCGGTAACTTACCGGCATGGACCATGGTGCTATTCTTCCACCAGGGTCGTAATGAGGCTCAATCTCCTAACTAAATCCTCAATAGAAACATTGGCAGAGCAAATAATCCAGCAATACAATGCATGACACACATGTACGTAGATAAAAATGTAGTCACCATCGAGTGGTTATTTGACCAAAAACTTGCTCCTATCAAAAGAAATCTACACACGAGTTCATGTTATATTACAAAACAAAAAAGAGTGAGAGCGGGAGAGGGAGAGATAGATATACAAAAATGTGCAAAACGTGTTTAGCAGCATTTATATTTTGTAAACAGTGTACAAGAAATCAAAAAATGGAAATACTGCTGTCAACGGCCATGGACAGTTGTGTTTTAATGTACAGACAGTATTATGAATGTTTCAATCAGTGTGTGCTCTAACACTTGCAGCAGTTACTCAATCTGTGCGAGTGGTGCATCATTGGGTGCCCTGGAGACATCCGAAAGATCTATCCAATGCCGCAGCTCTCTTACCTTTACCGCCAGAGGAGTAGCATAGGCAACAGTGAAATGAATGATATGATATGATATGATATGATATGATATGGCATATATAACGCACCTATACACAAGTGTTTCAAGGTGCGACAAGACAAGGGAGAGGGAACAGAGGGAAGACAGACAACAATCCTACTAGGCTTGGTGTCATTCAGATCGCGCAAGTGCATGGGAAGGGGAAGGAGGAGCAGTGAGGGGGAAGGGGGAGAGGACAGGGGAGAGAACAGTGCAGTACATGGGATAAGAAATAACAATAAGTAAGTCCAGCCAGCAGGTGGCAAGTGCAGGGGTAAGTGCAGACGTCAGGTGGTAGTGGGACTGTAGGGCTACAGAAGACAATCCGCAAGAGCGGGGTTGCCGGGAAGGCAGTGCAGGAGTGAAACTGGTAGGGGAGGGGACCTGGGTCCGAGATCAGGGGGTGGCCAGGTAACCAGTGCAGTTTCAGTGTCAACCAGGAGGTCAGCAAGGGAGAGGAGAGCAAGCAGACATAAAGGTTTTGAGGTGCTTCTGGAACCGAAGATGATTCTCCTCAAGTTTAAGGGAGGCAGGGAGGCTGTTCCAGAGGGAGGTCCCAGCAGAAGAAAGAGATCTACCGCCAACTCATTACTTGGAGTAGCGACTGACCCTGAGGGAGTTTGAGGCAGATGAGTCAAGAGCTCGAGAAAGAAGGTATTTAGGAAGAGAGAGTTGAAGGTATTGAGGCTCCAGGCTCCAGGAGCCCTTGTGGATGAAGCAGAGGGTTTTGAACTTAATTCTTGCAGCCACTGGAAGCTAGTGCAGAGATTTCAGTCCTGGAGAGATACGATCCCTGGGCTTGAGGCCAAGGACAAGTCTCTCCATCTTGTTCTGAATAAGTTGCAGAGGGGGAGAGTAGAAGCAGGCAGATTTAGAAAGAGGCTGTTGCAATAGTCCAGCCTAGAGAGAACCAGAGCTCTGGAGACTGTGAGCTTCTGGGGAAGGAGATGAAAGGAAGAATACCTCTCAGGAGGTGTGTTGTGATTAACTTTGCATTCATCTGGTGCAAGTGACTAGAATCTTGAGATGGAATGCAGGGCTTAGAATGTTTATCTATGAGTGAGTTCCAGGTTTGTTAGTTGCAAGGATGTAAGCCCTGAGAGAGGATGCCGGTGGGTGTCCTATGTCCCCTTTTACTTACCTGACTCTAAGAACTGTATTTGGTGTACCTAAACTTAAGTAAATAAGTTAACAGTTCACTGGAGTGTCAGAGTCATTTGTGGCCAAACCTTGAACTCAACACTGGCGACGAGGATGGGATCTGGCTGTGCTGGGGGGACAGCACCAAAGGGAGACACCCACCGCCCCCCCCCCCCCCTCTGAGAAGTGATCCTCTCTCAGGTAAGAGTGCTGGATGGCTGTGAGGCACTGCAAGTGCAGTGAGGGCAATTGAGGTCCAGACAGAGGTGCTACAGAGGCAGAGGGGGCAAGAAAGGCCCAGACAGAGGCGCTACGAAGGCACTGGAATAACAGAGCAGCTATGGATGTAAAGGTGCTGCATGAGGCAGTGGAGAGGTTCTGCCAGGGCAGTGAGGCGCTACAATGGGCAATGAGATGTTGCAGAGGCAGTGAGGCGCTGCATGAAGAGGTGCTGCGAGGGCAGTTAGGCGCTGCAACAGGCAGTGAAGAGGCACTGCAGAGACAGTGAAGCGCTGCTAGGGGCAGTGAGATGCTACAGAGGCAGTGAGGCACTGCATGAAGAAGTGCTGCAAAGGCAGTGAGGTGCTGCGTTAGGCAGTGAAGAGGTGCTGCGTGAGGCAGTGAAGAGGTGCTACATGAGGCAGTGAAGAGATTCTGCAAGGGCAGTGAGGCACTACAAGATGCAGTTAAGAGGTGCTGCAAGAGGCAGTCAAGAGGCGCTGCAAGAGGCAGTGAGTGGTCGCTGCAGAGGCTGTGAAGTGCTGCATGGTGCAGTGAAGAAGTGAGGTGCTGCGAGGGCAGTGAAGTGCTGCACGGGGCAGTGAAGAGGCACTGCATAGGGAGAGAAGAGTCACTTCAATGACAAGGGTGTCCTGCAAAGGGCAGTGGGGACAAGAAGTTCCAGTGTTGAAAGGTACAACGGTCTGCTGTAAAGTGCAGTGGGCTCTGTGAGACTTATGGTTATTAGAAGGAGCTGTGAAGTTCATTGGAGCAGCAAGGTTCATTCATTCATTGGCATGGGGAAGTTCAAGGTGGCAGTCTCTCATAAAGCATTTAAGAGAATTGAGACTGTACAAACATTCAGAAGAGTTGGAAGTTGTTAATGGATCTGGGAGGGGCCTGGGGCCCATGGACTGTGCAAACATCTGTTGCGCCAAGGCTACAAGCTATTGGTCATAGTGAAGGCAGCTGAGATCACTGACAAAGTTATCCAATGTCAGCGCTTACCTTTGACTGGAACCGAAGGTTGCTGCGGTTGGCTTGAGTGGAGTCCTGGAGTTCGGCATGAGTGCTGCAGCGGGAGGCCTGACTCAGTTATGAAGTTTGATGGGGATGGGAGCTCTGTGTTCCTCCGTTACTCTCTATGCAATGGTGAAGTAGGAGAGAATGCAGAGGTGCTGGCGATTAGAGTTGAGATACTAGAGCTGATATATATTAGTTTATTAGAGTGATGTTGTAGGTACATGTCTCTCTCTTTAATTGAGTTATGTAGTTTAACATATTTCTCTCCACAGGAGGACTTTTGACATTTTTATGCATGGAAGGACTTTTGATGTTAATAGATTTTTGCAAACGATGTTAGAAAGCAATCCTGCATTTAGTTTTAATGTGCACTGAACTGCTACACAGCTTACCATGGCTGAATGTCAGGCCTCTGTTGGATAAGGCACTTTAGTGAAGTGAATGAGTAGTGAAAACTACTATAGTGTTAAGGATATAGAATGTCTAAGAAGAATGTTTAAAAAAAAAAATCTTTCAACATGTGGATATTAAGGCTTAAAAGTTGGTGCGTACTGTTTAGTTTTTGCTTTGACACACGTGTGATGTTTGGATGAGTGTCAAAGCAAGTGTTTTTGGGAAATGGTTCTTTAACCATACATTTTCCCAAAGACACATTATCAGTATGGGCCCTGCAGGCTTGAATTTTGGACATTGATGGGGCATTTCTTTTACTTGGTTACCATGTTCAATGCTCAGTTGTCCTATATGGTATGTGTGTGGGGAATGGTGTGGTTGTTGACCCAGGTATAAGGCCAACTTTATAGTGTTTATATGTTGCATGAATAGTGTGGGCACAGTTTGTAAGGGAACGGGTGGTTCCTAGGGTGTGGTGCCAAAGGTGTTGAGATAACAGTTTACAAGGGAAATGTTGTTCCTAGGATTTGGTGCCATTGTTTTGGCATATGTTGCTAGACATGTGTGCGGTGATGTGTGAGTGAGATAAGATATTAAGGTTTTGAGTGTTTATTAAATCTTCATTAGAGTTATTAAGTTGATAACAGTGTTCATCATTAGCTGTTCTATGTAGGCAGATTAATATGTTCTCTCCACCAGTGGACTTTTAATTTTAATCCACAGATGGACATTGATGTTAATGTTAATAGATTTTGAACTGGTGACAGGGTCTAAACCTTTTGGAGTTGGTTGTGGTTATATATGAAATGCTTTGAATAATTTTTTGTTTTTCAGGTGGGACTTCACTGGACAAATCTTTTGATGAAATATTGATCTTGCCACCAATACTTTACTGTCCTTGTTGTTGTCCCTATAGGGGAAAGATGTGTTGTGATTAACTTTGCATTCATCTGGTGCAAGTGACTAGAATCTTGAGATGGAATGCAGGGCTTAGAATGTTTATCTATGAGTGAGTTCCAGGTTTGTTAGTTGCAAGGATGTAAGCCCTGAGAGAGGATGCCGGTGGGTGTCCTATGTCCCCTTTTACTTACCTGACTCTAAGAACTGTATTTGGTGTACCTAAACTTAAGTAAATAAGTTAACAGTTCACTGGAGTGTCAGAGTCATTTGTGGCCAAACCTTGGAGACTGTGAGCTTCTGGGGAAGGAGATGAAAGGAAGAATACCTCTCAGGAGGTGCAGCTGGTAGTGTGACTTCTTAGAGATGTCAGAGATGTGAGGAGAGAAGGAGAGTGTAGATTCGAAGATGACCTGAGGTTTTTAGCCTTGCAGGTGGGAACAGGAAGAGAGCCAAGAGAGGCCGGCCAGAGAGTTACAGGAAAGGAGGGTGCGGGTGTGCCGATGAGGAGAATCTCAGTCTTACTGGCATAAAGGCAGAGGTCATTGGCGGCACACCACTCCTGGATAGCAGACAGACACCAGAGATGAGGGAAGTAGAGGAGGAGGCCAAAGGTACCCTGAAGATGAGCTGGGTGTCATCCACATGCCACTGAAAGTTGGGGCAGAGAGCGGCTATGTGGTGGGCCAGCAGTGCTAGGTATTGGTTGAACAGCCAGGGAGAGAGGTTAGACCCAGGCTCCCTCCATCAACAGACAACATTTCAAACATAAACCAAATCGCAAGAGAGCAGCTAAAGCATTGGGGACATCCTTGAGGTAGTTGCAGCGCTGGTTGCGTTTTAAGACTGTGGTGGTGCAATCTGTTGAGAAATAAATGTTATTGCTTTTGTTAGGACACAAAAATACTCCTTGAACTTGTCTCTAAGAACGGACGAAGACCTGTGATCATCAGATGTTTCCTTATGGGAGATACGGTTGAGTGCATTTGACACCCGATTACCACCTCGTGTGGTGATAAATGATGTTCCTTGCAGGGCTGCATGCGTAAACTAAACAGGGCCAGAGGCCAACAGTGAGCACAGTTTTTTATTAATGTGCTGCACAGTTTGGACAATTTCCCATTCAGCAGCCCGTAGACCCTCTCCAAATCCCTGTTGGCCTGTGAGTGGTAAATTGTGCACATCCGATGCTTGATGCCCAGTAATGCTGTTATCTCTTTAACACGCTCATTGAAAAAGTGAGTGCTGTTATCCGATGTCAATACGCCACACACTCCCCATTGAGGAAAGACCTCCCGTACCAAATAATTTGCTGCACTTTTAGCATTGGGATGTGCACAAGGATCTGCCTCCACCCACAGGGAGAAGGGACACACCACCACTATTAAGTATTGACAGCAATTACACCTTTCCCCACATGACCGCGTAATCAATATGCAGTTCGCGGAATAGCCCAGTAGAGCGGTGGAAGGTACCTTTGAATGTTCTTAAAGTATGTCTAGTGCTGTAAGATTGGCACGTAGTACACTTAATCACCATTTTGGATAGTAACTCCTTCAGATTGGGGACAAACCAGTACTCCTGTAAATCTGAAGCAAAATGATGTTTGGACAAATGTCCTGGATGGTGCAGCTAGTTGAAAGTGATAAGTAGCAACTCCTGTGGCATGATGACTTTGCATGTTATTTCCTACTGCATTCTATTTTCGCCCAGACGTCCTTTTCCTCCTGGGGGACCCGTGACTCTAGTTCGATAATTTGTTCTAGTGGTAGTGCATTATGGTAGTTGAGCTCGGCCCAGTGCTATTCCTGGGTATTCTGATGCATTGGGCACAGGAAGATATGCTGCCTGTTTGGCCGCTACATCTGCAGCGATGTTACAGAGTGAGACCTCATCTGTGTCATTGTTATGGGGGATGCATTTCACCACTGCTGCCATGGAAGGCTGCGAAAGGGCATCTATTAACTTATCTAGTAATGCCGCATGCTGTACTGAGGACCCGTCAGCCCTCCCGAACCCACTCAGCTTCCACCGTTCTAGGCCACAGAGCATTGTGGTGATAGCATAGGCAGAGTCATAGTAGATGGTCACATGACACCCCAGGGATGCTAGGAGCACTTCAACAAGTGCTATATGCGCTGATGCTTCGGACAAATAATGCATAGGCAATCTCTTTTGTACACTCACTTCGTATTCTCCATCCACTTGGAGGACAAGTGCCATGCCAGTGTGCCACACACTGGTCCACTGGTCAATTGTTGCTGACCTGTCAATGAAGAGGACCCCTCCCCCTCCAGTGGACTGTCCTTTGCTTTGGGAATGCACTCCTCTACCTCAAAAGTCACACAGTCATGCATTATAAGGTCT
The DNA here is from genome assembly GCF_040938575.1 of Ambystoma mexicanum. NCBI lineage: Eukaryota > Metazoa > Chordata > Amphibia > Caudata > Ambystomatidae > Ambystoma > Ambystoma mexicanum. The sequence continues at coordinate 343,605,321 of NC_090940.1, forward strand.
TCATCATACACATTTCTGTGACGAACGTGGTAGGGTTTACAATCTTGCACATCACAAGATGACCATGTATGCGGATGCCCATTGTGTGGTCAATGTTGATTTGGATTGCTCAATGACGGAAAACACTGCATGGTCCACATACAGCATTACTGAACACCTAATGACAATTCTGGAACTTTGCTCAATTGCAAATGCCACAGCAGCAAGTGCATGTTCACAAGGGAACTAGCATTGCATTCGACAAATCTAGTACACCACCGTAATAGGCCAATCGCTTGTGGCCCAGCATGCTTTTCTGTGTGAGTACTGCAGTCATCATTTGGCCATTGGAATGGGGAAACAAATAGAATTCTTGTGTGTAATCAGGGGTTGCTAGCAATGGTGCGGTACAAGTTACTATCTTCAGGTCATTTAAAACTGGTAAGCATTTCCTCGGTCCACACAATCATTTTGTCTGTATTTTGTGCCTCTTTAAGTCCTTGCAATAGGGGCCTGGTGTATGCAGCCAAGTCTAGAATCTAATCCCAACAATAGTCACACAGACCCAGGAACTTCTGCATGTCTTCAACTGTCCTGGGCTGCAGGGAATTGTGCACTGATGCAGTGCGCTCTGGTATAATCATTTTCCCATCAACCAAGATCAATTGTGCAAGATAAAGTACCTCTTGGAGACAGTACTGTAATTTAGCTTTGTCCACTGTGTACCCCTTATATGCTAATAGATGCACAACTGTGATTGAGTCACTTCTGCACTGATGTTCATTGTTGATGTATCCTTGCAGGTCGTCCAAGTAATGAATGATGGTACTAGGCACCTGGATGTTCCCCATATCAGCTTGCAATATTCTGTTAAAGATGCTGAGGGATTCACAGTACCCTTGTGGCAGTCTTGTGTGTTCGAAGCAAGTTCCACTATGCGTAAACACTGTGAGGTATTGTTAGTCTGGATGCAGGGGTGTGGAGAAGAAAGTGTTCTTCAAATCCACCACCGTGATATGTGATGCATGTTTAAGGATGCTGCACAAAATGGTTGCAGCGTTAGGAACCAAGGAAATCCTGCCTGTACAATGTCATTTACGGGGCGGATTTGCCTTTTTCATTGGGTGTATGGCCATGTTGCATGGGGAGGTGGAGGGCACAATAATGCCCTGATTGAGCAGTGCACCCATCATCCGCTTCTTTTGATAGGGGATATTGCCTTACTCAGGGCAGCACTCTTCCTGGTTTGTTGGTTATTCTTACACGCTTTACTCCCAGCAAGAGCCCTACATCATGGGCGCATGTTGTCCATAGTTTCTCTGGAACCTGCTCTATGTCTGTCCCAGTGAAAGTAGGCAGGGCAACCAGGGCCATCAAAGAATATCACACTTTGCGATACTCCACCATGATTTCACAAGGAATGCAAATTGCTAATACTATCTCTCCATCATGAACCCAATCTTCAAACAGCTCTGCATCTGTCACTTCTCTTAGGGGCACAGTTGGGTCGATACACAACACAGTGCCCAACTCGCACTCATCTGAACCAGTTCCAATAACAACAATTCTTTATGCAGATACCACTAGGCCTAGGAATGTATCAAAACAGGCCTAAAGACAGCATCAGATGGTACTCACCAACATGCTTTAATAATTTGGGGGACTGCATCAAGTAAAACTGTGAGCCCATACATAAACATATCAGGGTCAATGGGGATGCCGAGAACCACCACCTTCCTCCCTCTTGCATGTATTACCATTGCTCTTATTGCGCACATACCTGGAGTGGTGCACACTATCCCTGTGTCTGCAAAGGAGGTTGTTATATTCAGTTTGCTCACGAGGTCACACCAAAGCAGATTACCTGGGGATGTTTCTGAATAAAATAAGGGGGCATGCACAACTTTCCCTCCTATTTTGATTGCTACCTTTTCTGTGTATGAAACAGTGGCAACAGCCCCAGAGAATCCCTGCGTGTCAAGGGATTCACCTGATAGTGAGAGGTTTCCCTCACTTATGCATGCTTTAGTGGCACGTGTCGATCATAAAGATGAATTGTTTGTTACCTATCTCAGGTTCCACCAAGTGTTACTCGCCATGGTGGGTAGTCATGGACAGGACTGGGCATGCAAGAGATTTATGTGGGCTTTCCTTATCAGGATATGTGTTTGTCCAAGGGAACCTGCAAGGATTTCCTCCCATGACACTGACCCCCCTGTACAGGGCTACTGTCCCATTTGGGAGCATGTTGGCTGTAGGCGCAGGTCCCCCACATGACTGGTGCTTTGGGGTCATTCGCATTTGGGCACTGAGCGGGGCAGACAGCTGTGCTTGTGGGGACCTTGGAGGTAGTTGCATGTATGCCATGTGTATTTCAAGTGGAATGGATGAGCCATCAGGGGCAGGAATTGAACTGGTGGTGGTTGCTGCACTGGTCCCACAGGGGTGTAGCAATTGTTTCTTACAGCCATTCTATTCCCGAATTCCCTTGAAAAAGGACCGCACTTCCTGCACGACCAACATTGTACTGGCCCTGGCTCCTCTTGGCCCCATGTCTCCAAACCCTCCTCTGCCCACTCTAAACCCTCCTACCCTCCTCTTACCTGCTGCTGGCCTCCTTGGTACGACTGGGTGGGTTGTGGCTGTGGACCACCACACCACTGCCCCTGTCCCCCTCCTGGCCAAAACGTTGCTATCCTCACGTCCATCCACACTGCTGTTTGCTCTGCGGAGTTGTCTGGGTCACTGCTGTTACCGCTGCTATCTTAGCTAATTTATTTTGTACTAGTTTTACTTCCTCAGCCTGCAGTCTCTGTGCTGTTTCTTTTTCCCCCTCTATTATACAATTGTGTATAATTATGGTCTGTATTTCGGCGAACCCCTTTGGCTTGATACCCACTATCTTTTTGAGCACCTACTGGAGCTCTTTGGGCAATCCCCTATTAATGACAAAATAGAAAAGAGGAACTGATCGGTCAAATTGGTCTCCTGTCTCCGCTCACCACATCTCCTGTACTTTTAAAATATACTGAGAGGGGTTGTTATCATCCCCCATAGTATAATGCATTATGGACTGTAAGTCTGGTGTGTCAGGATATGTCCGTCCTAGCGCGTCCCACACCTGTGCTCTAATATTATTAAAGGGGGCCCCATCATGCGCATTGTCAACTGGCTTCACTCTCGTGTACCCTGCCTTAACCCATACATCCCCATTCTGATCTCCCACAATGGTAACAAGCACATTTTCATGTCTCCCACCACCAAAGCAGCAATCCCTGCTGTCTCAAACACCCATATCCATTTCCAGGACCGCCAGTGAGGTGTGGGAGTTCTTTTATCAAATTATTCTTATCCATCCGAGCCCAAGGCACATAATGCGCCCTTCCGGGCCTTTATGCAACAATGGAAGCTACATGCCTAATCCTCTCCTCTCCCCTCCGTCCATCACTTCCCTTTTTACTTGCCATTGGTACCTGTACAAACCTGCTCCTCAATCTCAGCCCACACACACTTTCTACCATTGTTGAGATCTGTGGTGCCTCCTGCGCTTCCCCCACCTCATTTCACATTTATCCTTGGTCTCCCATTTTCCCTCCCGCAGGTCTCTGTTTGCATCCCTGTCCGACCTCCCTGTCCCATAACCTACACTTTCCGCCCTCGATCGCCACTATTTTCCTTCTCAATACACAGATCCTTGATAGTGGTGCTATCCAGTCTAAACAAAATGTCGCCAGCCCTCCAATCGCCCAAACCACACCCCGGTTTGCTCGCCTCCTCCTTTACTGCCCTCAACCTTGTCAATTCTGCTTGTGTTGCTTCTAATGCCTCCTCTAAATCTGTCTGTGATTTGTTATTCCGTGAGGTGACAGTGTTAGGTGGCGGTCGATATGGAGGTAATGGGATGGTGGCCGGTGGGGGACATGCGTTGGGTTTGTGTATCCCGTGGCTGAGTGGGCAGTGAGTAGGTACATCCCCAGTAAATGCGAGGGCCGCAGTCTTTCCTCTGGTGCTGTGGCACTGGCTGCGTTTGGGGTGTCACTATCAGTGCACTGGGGCTTGCACCCATCCATGTCCTCTACATCCTCCACCATTTTCCAAAAGTCTAACATCTCTTTCCTCCTCTGGATCTCTTTACCTTTGTACTTGGCTGCTAGGAACATGGACATGTGGTACAGTATTCCCCATATCATTGGTACCCTGCTCTGGCCATTGGCGTGGCATCCCTTCCTGTGTCTTTGCCAACCACTGCTTGTGGCACTTTTCACTGTTGTCTCTATACAACAGCAAAGTGCTATACATGTATTCCAACTGAGACATTACCCCCATGTTAAGAATTGTTATGTTCATTACGCTTTTACGCTGTAAATTGTGCACTATCTTTCATAAATGTCACTATCAGTTCCCGGTCCCCACTCGCCAGTCACCCCCTTGTCTCTACTCCCACCCCTGTACATGCTGTACCACTCCTCACAATCTGCACTGATACAATTTCCCCAGGCCTTCACTAAAACAATAAACTAAAATAAAAAGCCAAAACAACAACCACTACTTCATCTCATTCCCCCACCTAAAACATATTGGGCATAGGAATCCAAGCTCTCTAATTAAACAGAGCCTGTACTTTTGTATCCTCTTATCACATATAAAATATATGGCACCACCTTCTCCCATAACTCAGAAAGGATTTCACACGTCTATGTCTCTCCTCTTATTCTTATAACAATATTTGTGTATCGATAAAATCAAAAGTACACAAAAAACAAGTGGCCTTTACACACTCCTCAACTTAACCACACACCATCTCACTATTCTCCTTCGCTCCCTCTCCCGCAAACTACACCCACACCGTCTCCAGTTATCCCCTTGCCTTTTTGCACACCCCCTCGTGGCTGTCTACTGCAAGAGGTGTACTTACATTTGTGTGTTTACCCGAGCTTCTCCGTTAAAGGGGCCCAGTAATGGCCTGCACCCTCCCAGAGGCCGTGCCCCACTCCAAAGAGCAGGCAGGAATTCTTCAAAAACGGCTCCTGTATAACATTGCGGGTTGTGCGCTTGGAACTGGTCACTGGAGGTGGGCGTGGCCCCTCCAGAGATGCAGCCTGGAAGCCCCAGTCTTGTGCAGAAGCATCTGGGATAAAGTCTCGGTCATCAAAAATGTAGAGAAGCCCCTCATCACTCACACCAAAAAAAATACAACCCACTGGGGAAAAAGACCCAACACACCTCTTGCAAGGGGAACAAGGTTTATTCTCATAACAATAAAGTAAGCGATAACAAAGAACTCGGCTGCCATGGAGCGCTCTAACGAAACCAACATGCTGACATACATCACATAGGGTACAAATCCACATAGCTGGTTGGGGCAACCCTATACATAGGTGGCCTGCTCCATATGGGATGCTAGGTCATTGGTTCCAGCTCCTCCTGTCAATCTTCTTCCACATGGGGCTCTACTCTCAGCGTCATCATGTGCCAGGCTCGATAATTAGCAATAAATTGTGCACCTCATAACATTCCCTATCAGATGCTAAATGTGCACCTGGTACTGCAGACATTGGAGCAGAGGCTACATTCTAGGTCACTTTATCCTACAAACCCAACTCGATCCCAGGCGCATCAGCGCCGTTCCAGGTCTCCACAACCTAAGCTTTAAATCAGTTACTTTCCCTCCCTGGCACGTTGCAGCACAAATCACAGGGGCCTTCAATATTCTGTTGTGATGTTTAGAACAAATGGGTGTTGTGGTCTGGGGTCCTGGGCTGGCTGGTACTCTGGAATGTTAGGGTCTCAGGATGGGGGCATCTGGTCACTATAACTTAAGGGTTTGGACTGGGCTGGGTCAGAGGCTTGTGCCCTCCTCCTCGCTTCTGGCTCCCTCATGGCCTTACCAGGCAAATTCTTTCTCGGTTACATGTGCTAATGTAAAACAATGAAAGGTTTATGGATCCTTGTCAATTTGGCCATTCTCACTACCACCCAGGCTGCAGCGCATTCCCATATTTTCTGTGTTTGGGTTTATCTTTGTGGCTGCAGCATAAAGCCAGACCTCAATAAAAAGATAGTTTTGCAAAGGTAGCGGGCGCCCCTCTCTCAAAAGAACAGACTTGATAACCTGTTCAGTGGTTATTAACCACTTGAGAGTTCGGAGCCACTGCTTTTACTCACTGTGCCTTTCAGAGATGGGAAATATCCATTTGCATATCAGTCTTTGTCCTGCCCAGGGGCAGTCCAGCACCGAAATGCAATGGCAATTCCAACCTGAACGAGAGTACCACCAGCAACCCCATACACGTGTTTCACCCTTGTTGGGGATCATCAGTGAGGTGAAGCTGATGCCTCTCTAAGCACAGTGAGAGGGAGACCACGTCTGGTTGCCCCCAGGAGACCTAGGGTTACCAATCCCAGGTTCCTTGAAAATAAAAGATGGCTGCTATTTTTCAAAATGGCATTCTATATCTAGTACACTCTACACCCCCAATTTCACTGAAAATCTACCCGCTAATGTAGTTTCTATCTACGCCCCCCTCCTCCTTGCACTTGCCCCAGACATCTACAACACAGAATTGCACCTCTGCCGCATTCGAAACCTCTTGAGGGCATGCGACGATTGCCCCCGCTTCCAAACACCTGCACAAGTGGGTTTCCAAAACATTGTCTCAACATTAGATCAGCCATTTAGTCTACAGCTCATTCTTCACAAATGTGTGATCCTGGAAAATCAAACAATCTACTGGCTTAGTAGCAGTGCAGACAGCATTTGATACTGTCCAGAGAAATCTACTGTGGGAAACCCTAGATGAACTCTGGGTTCGTACTAATCTCAGCTGTGCAATTAGGTAGCCATATCACAAAAGTGATGCACAAATTTGGTGGGGACCAAGAGGAGAGTGTAGTAACCCAGTGGTTATCAATGTTGAAGTAAGGCAGGGCTGTGTGTTGTCCCCTCTGTTGTTTTTATTCTGCATCAATGACATAGCTTCATTGATTAGTGCAATGGCGAGGGATGCTCCAAGACAAGGTCACCACAAATGGAGTTTTCTACTCTTTGCAGACAATGCTCTACAGATAATCAAATAACCAGTGGCCCTTCAGCATCAGCTTTCTGCCTTTTCGGATATATAAACGAACAAAGCTTTAATAGTAAATACGTCAAATGCTAAACTCATGACATTTTATCATGTAGGCAGTGGTGATGTGGCGATCCTGCCCCCCCAAAATTCTATCTAAATAACCGTCTCCTAGAATCTGTTGATTCCTTTTAATAACTGCGAATCATGTTTTCTAGCAATCTGATATGGACCAAACAGATTGACAAGAGCAGCCTGACAGCCGCCAGACAAAGCTTTCATTTGCTACAAGGGTATAGAAGGCCCAGGCTGTTCCAGCTGTTACATTTGGATCCGAATTATGGCGCCAGGTACCCTGCTCTATACTCCAGGTAATCAAGAACAAATTCATGAAATCTCTCTGTAACGTCCTATTTCAATTGTTATAGAAAGGAGCAGCATCTCCTTTCTGTCGTTATGTTTTGTGGTTGCAGCCCAAGTGGTTGATGTGGCAGGGGTTTCCGTTCTGGCGCCAGTTTGCGCTTAGTTAGTAAAGGTGTTGCATCTGCAGTAATTGGCTGCGTCTTATTGCATATCTGTGTTGCATTATTCCTGATTGTTTAATTACATGAGCATTATGTTACCAATGTAACAACAGCAGGTGTCCACAGACTTGTGGAACACTCCCGTCCCCTGCACACCCTAATGTTGTAATAACAACCAAAAACTCATATGATTTTACCGTATTAAAACTTTATGTATTGATGATCCAATCATCAGTAAATTATATCATCTTAGAACAGGATTTTTTAATACAAAAAACAATTCAACAAAACATTTGTGTAAATTTGTAACAAAATAATTCAACTTAAAGTCAATTCATCTTTATGTAAGTATTGATTCAAGTTGTGACTATTACTTCACAGTCAAATTCCATCAACTCCTCAAAATTCAATTTATAGAACACAGGTTAACATTTGCACTTTGCACAATCTCATAGTCCAACTTTTACTGTGGTATGTGATGTTCCCCAAGTTTTTAAAGTGCAATACTCTTTACGCGTTTCGGGGAAAGTATCTCCCCTTCTTCAGAAGATGTCAACCAGAATTTTTATTTTCTCCTTATATCTATATGAAATAATAATTTCAAGTAAAATAATATTTGTCTGTCATAACTGGACGGTTATCCATCATTAATCACCTGATTTCGCCTTTCACTTTTTCTTTATTTAGGACTCTAATGCCAACTTGATTTGTGTTGTGATGCCAATCCTAAAAACGGGTAAGAAAGACTGTGTATAAGTCTCAATGGTAAAAAAAGGGGGATATGTTTATAATAAAAGTACAACCGCATATATCTCCTCAGTGGTTTCAATAAAAGTCCATAATTACCTGAAAAAGGTTAGATCTGGCCAAAGCAAATAAGGGGTTTGACTTCTGTAATGTAGGAGGCTTTAAGAGGTCTTCCATCCTGTTAGTTGCCATCAAGGCGCTCTTATTTGTATGTGTTAACCTGTAAATATGAACAACATCCTATGTAGCTCCTCTTATAAGTTCAAAACATTACAACCAAAGCTGCATTAGTTAATATAATGGGATCACCTTTTATTACCCTACTCGGATAAAAAGATCTTACCATATTAACATGGTGTGACCTAGTCGGATGACGCTTGATACACTCTGAAGCCCATCTGATATGTCTCAAGGATTTTCAAAAAGACATCTGTAATAAATATAAGAGTATCTATGGATATCTAGTCCCAGTCCCGGTGGTATATTCATTTATAAAGAAATGTCTGTGTACTTTAAACTTAATAAAGGTTGCTACACTGCAACAAGGTAAAGACAGGCTTACCTGCACTCAAAGTTGCTGGTTTTAATGTTGTGCTATCAGTATTCTCCTTACATGATGAATAACCATCCAATAGTGCATTCAAACACCACTAAAAGGGATACCTGCAATTAAGTTCAAATATTCAGTTTTCCATGCTTGTCAGCCACGAGCATAGAAGTCTGGCTGTACTAAATTGTATGCTGATAGAGGGAACCATTCTATCATCAATAATTGGGGTTTACCTGAAAAAGACCTCTCGAGTGCAGGCTCCATCTAATGTTGCTCGAAAATGGCATAGCTAAAATTCCCACTGTTTTAATTACGCCGCGTGATGACGTCATCGCGTAAGTACGCGATGACGTTGTTTTGTTTATTTTTAATATTTTTTGGATCATTATTTGTTTTAAAGGTAAGTAACGAACACAAGGGCTTGTGCAAAGTTTTCTATTCGATGAAACAACCCAGTGGGGTGCACAAACCAAAAACTCTACCAAAACTGAAAAAATACTGAACTTTTACTCCATTACAATTATTTTTGGGTATTATTCGATCTAGTTCTACTGTGGTGATTCAGGAAGGAGTCCAGTTATGCTCACAGTCTTTGTTCTACAAATATACCCGTTACCTAAACAAATTATTCACACATTATTTGCAGTCTAATGTGTACAAATTTACTTGACAAATAAAAGAAATTGTTTGCATTTTGTTTAGATATTGACAAACCAGCTTAAGTCCTATCCTTTGTTCCTTGAGTCTGGGCATTTCTGTACATCATGCATTCATTGTGGCTGCTATCATAAAAATGTATTTCCAAGATAACAATGTAGTAGTATACATGTTATAACCCCCTAACGTATTCATTTGTTGACCCGTATGTGATAAAGATGACAATGAGGTACCTCAATATTGTACATCTGGAAAGTGCTATGAATAGTTCTGGTGACTTAACATACTAGAAATCCTATAAGTAGCCACCCAGGTTATATTCTTCGTTCATTCCATTTGGAGAAAGACTGTTCAATTTCTCAATCCAATATACTTCCCTTTGGCTCATGTGTCTGACATGATCTCCTCCTCTTTGTGATTTTTTCACTTCTTCCAAAATTATTACTTTAAGTTGCGCTATGGTATGTTTGTTTTGGGCAAAGTGTCTAGCAACTGGAGACTTGATGTTATTGGTTCGTATGTTACTCTTGTGTTCATTCCACCTCTCCTTAGCTTTTCTGATCATTTGGCCCACATAGAAAATGCCACAAGGGCAACTTAAGCCATATATGACTGATTTTATGTCACATGTGGTGTAGTCATTTAATCGAATGTTATGTCCACTTTGGGGATGTCTCACATAGCTTCCTTTCAGAACGTTATTGCAGTTGCAGCAGTTTAAGCACGGGTATGTGTCTGTTTTCTTCTTTTGCAAAGTTTTTTGTTTGTCAATCTTTGTTCTTTCTGCTTTTACTAGTTGATCCTTGAAGTTTCTGCCCCTCTTATACGCAATAAGCGGGGGTTTTGGGAATAATCTATCCAGTTGTGGATCCTTAATAATTCTCCAATTTTTCTTAATTATTCTTGCAATACGATGACTTTGTGCAGAATACCTCAAAGTATGTAAGAACGGAGTGTCCTTAGGTTTTGACTTATTGGTAAGAAGGTCCTTTCTTTCGAGTATCTCAACTTTAGATTTTGCTTTTTCGATGATATCGATAGGGTAGCCTCTCTTTGAGTATTTCTCTGTTAGTAATTGGTTCTCCTGCTGTAGTGATGTTATGTCAGACGTTATTTATTTGCCTGTAAGAATTGGCTATATGGTAAGTTGTTCCTTAAGTGGTCAGGATGATGGCTCAAGTAATGTAGTGAATTATTAACATCTGTGGGTTTGTGGTAGATGTTAGTAATTAATCTTCCACCTTGTCCGATCTGTAGTTCTACATCCAAGAAGTGTAATTTGCGTTCCCCCACTTCCATTGTAAACTTGATACAATTGTGTATCTGATTTATGAAGCCTAAAAAGGCCCCCAAATCTTCTTTTGATCCTCTCCAGACGACAAAAATGTTGTCTATGTATCTCTTCCAAGTAATCAAGTTATTTTGCCATTGTTGTGCATTCAATATATGCATAATCTCTAGATGGAACATAAATAAATTGGCATACGGCTGGGCCATCGATGAGCCCATCGAAGTTCCAGACGCTTGTAGATAAAACGGTGATTTATTTCTGAAGTGGTTCTTAACAAAAATGATCTTACTCAGTTCCAAGATGAAAGTTTTATTTGCTTCGCAGCTGTTATTTAATAGAGACCATTCAAGTGCCTCCAGTCCGTCCTGGTGCGGAATTGATGTGTACAAATGTTGTACATCAAATGAAACAAGTATATCATCCTCCTTAATAGTTGTTAGTGTCATCAAATGATTGAGAAAATCTGTAGTGTCTTTCAGGTAGGCTCTGGTATTCTGGACTATTTGTTGCAGAGCTTTATCTACATAGATTGCCAGGTGATTAAATATGCTGTCCGTGCCAGCTACTATGCGTCTCATGGGTGGTGTTGTCAATACTTTATGAATTTTTGGAAGCCCATAAAAAATGGGCGTGATCGGATATTCATTGGTAATAAACAATCTTGTTTTCTCTGAGATCCACTAATTTTTAAAGTGCTCGATCGAGTACAATTTTTATCAGTTCTGTGATGTCTTTAGTGGGATTCTGATCAATTTTATATATGTGTTTCCATCATCCAATAGCTTGTTAATTTTAGTGTCATAGTAAGTTGTGTCCATTAGGAAAATCGCAACTCCTTTTTCAGCAGGTTTTAAAGTTAAATTGCGGTCCTCCACTAAATCTTTAATTATTTCACTTTGTTGTCTTCTGATATTGTAGTACATGGGTTTAGTGAAATTCACCCTTTTTAAGTCCTTAATAACTTGTTCTTCGAATATTTTAATAGTAAGATTATTAACTTGAGGACCAAATCTGCTCTTAGGTTTAATTTCCAAATATTTATGTTCATCTCGTATATAGTCCATTTCTGTTTGAGTGTCAAAAAACCTTAAGTCTCATTTTCCATGCAAGTCTATGTAAATTAATCTTTTCTTCCAAAAGGTTTGAATTTTGGGTGGATACAAATGATAAACCAAGATTTAATGTATCAATTTGATCACTTGTCAGTTGTTTCTTTGAAATGTTGACATTTCTAAAAAAGCACTTGGTTGTCCCTTCGATGTAGAGGCTTCTTGAGATGTGTGTAATATTGTGTGTAATATTGTGGTTATGGGTTGATTTCCTCCTGTGTTTGTCGTTTCTTTACCACTAGTGGGGACCTCACAATGGCAATTAGGCAACTGTAATCTGAACAACAGCGTTGTGAATCCAGCGTGCCTTTTTCTTGTAAATGCATCATGACAAGGAGCCAGCCGCTCAGAGTATGCCGTGGCACAACAAACTTTTCTGAGTCCCGTGCCGACTCGCAGTCCAGGAGGACACGCTCCCCAGTGCTCCGCCCACCTGAAAGTATGAAGGACTGCAATAAAATTGACAGTTGCACTGCCACAGAGACAGAAAACATTGTGTATGCTTAGCACACCGCATATGTGCAACATGCATGACAATCAAGCCTCTCTCAGTCACAGGCTTACAAGCACCGTCACAGAGAAAAGATCTTGGTCATCATTTCACGTCAGATTCAACCGTTCAGTCCCGCACTGAGGTTAACCTCTCCAGCTACATGATGAAAGGCTGACACTTTATTTCTCATCCAGCAGTGAACTTCAAAGCTCAACACGTATCAGGAAGGCCCTGTCTGTTGATCTGAGGCCACCCAGCCAAAGGCAACTGTGGAACATTAAACACAAACCAGTACAATCTACAAAGGTGAACATTTTGAAAGTCATGTGCCCCAGGCCTGCGTCCTAAGCAAAGCTCCCACCACCATGTCCAGCAATGAGGCTGACAACAGTCTGCAAAGCCCACAATCCACCTCCACGCCACGCCATCCTATGCCCAGAGGAGAGAGTGGCACTGACTCACTACAGCTGCAAGCCATGCAACATTTTCACATCTCCGACACCAGCAGTTTGGCGCCCAGGTGGGCCAGATGGCTTAAAGAACTACAAATATACATTGATGCATCAGGGGTCCGAGGAGAACGCTGCCTATGAGGAATTCTAATGCATTCACTTGTATTTGATATGCCAGAAAATAATACGACACATTTCAAGGCGTCATTGATTCTCCGCTGAGAAACGTAGATTATGAAATGCATATTTTTCATACCTCCACTCAAGAAAAGGGTGAAAACATGGCCAATGTTGTGATAAGATTGAGAAAATGAGCAAAATACTGACTTTGATCGATACTCGACAGAAGTCGAAAGCAATAGTGGGCTGTGAGTCCCCTGAGTTCCGAAAGACATTGCTCCATAAAAACACAACGCGGATGAAATTTTGCAATTAGTGAGCGCAGACTCTGCGCTATCCTTGCAAACACAGTCACTCAGCAACATTAAGATAACACAATCTGCGGTTTCAGCAACATTGTTCCCCATCCACATTCCAGGAGACACAGCAGAGCAGAAAAAGTGCTACAAATATGTAGCTATGAATTCCCACAGGTTGGTCCATGCCCAGCGATAGGTCATAATTGTGACAAATGTGGATGGGAGAACCATTTCCAATCTGTCATCAAAAACATTAAATTCTTCCAATCAGCAGAAACTAGCAGAGAATACTGGAGACAAGATGGCTGTTGCTGAAGATGAGAAAGCCAGCGACCACACACGAGGCGGTCTCCCACCACCAGCAAGCTTAGCTCACCCAGTGACTTGCGAGAGCCATCACACAGAGACAGATGGCGTGAAGAACAGAGAGGGCATTCTAGTCGCCACAGGAGCAGACAAGACTCACAAAAACGGCCCTTATGCCAAAAGATGAGATACTTGGAAAAATCTCCATGATGTCGATGAGACTCACACTCTTCTTCCTCCAGTGGAGATCTCGAGAGAGGATACCCCCATGCCATCAGGAATAGCATTGCTGCAATTATGGTCCAAAGTTATTGCTACAAATAAATGGAGAAAGTCGTGAATTTCTACTCGACCCGAGTGCCACTGTAAACGTAATTAACGAGTACACATATAAGTCTCTGACCACAAAAACAGATTTAAGCAAAGCAGACACTCTAATCTACCCATATGGGTCGAACAAACCTCTCAACTGTCGAGGCATGTTTACAGCTACATGTCAATATAAGGACAAAAGTCTAAAAGTCAAAATATACATCATAAAAGGAGAGCTACCAGGGGGAAGCATACACAGCTTTTGGTCAGCCATTTGGATGGGTCTCATACATATAATGTACCAGATCATGTCTGCATACACCACCACCCCGACGGAAATGATACAGAAAATGTTTCAGTCATTATTTTAAAGGTCTGGGGAAGCTCAAAGGCAAACAAATCAAACTGCACATGAATACGCAGATTCAACTGACGCTCAACACTACAGAGTCATTACCCTCAATATCCAGAGGCATGTGGAAGATGAAATTCAATCCCTGTTGGAACAAGACATAATTGAACCTGCGTCAGGACCCACTCCATGTGTATCCCCCATAGTGCCCATGCCTAAAAAAGAGAACAAGACCAGCATCCGCATCTGTGTAGACATGAGGGTCCCGAATGTAGCAATAGAAAGAGAACATCATCTTGCACCCAGGATGACAGACATGATGCATCTACTAGATGGGGCAAAAGTATTCTCGAAATTGGACCTACATAAAGGCTATCACCAGCTTGAACTGCATCCATCCTCCAGATACATCACCACCTTCTCTGCAGACCTGGGCCTGTTCAGGTACAAAAGGCTCAGCTTTGGAGCGTCGTCAGCAGCTGAAATATTCCACAATGAAATTCATCAAGTCATAAAGCACATTCTAAATTGTTTAAATTATAGTGATGACATTTTAATTTTCGGCACCACCCAAGAAATACACGACGACACACTAAGAAGAGTATGCATGGCCCTTGAGGATGCTCACCTTATGCTCAATACTGACAAGTGTGAGCTCAGCAAGTCGACCGTAAATGTTTTCGCACATATATTTTCAAGTAATGGCCTACAACCGGACCCAGAAAAGGTACAAGGACTGGTGGAGGCTCCCACACTCAACTCCGTGTCTGCATTAAGATGATTCCTGGAAACGGCGAGTTACTGTACGCGCTACATTCAGGACTTTGCGTCAGTGAGCATACCTCTCCGACTACTCACGGGGAAAAATCAAGACTTCTACTGGTCGGCGAGTGTGAGGAAGCCTTGCAGGAGATCAAGAAACAAATCGCATCAGCATCCTGCATGGCATCCTCTGACCCGGATCTTGACACAGAATTGACAGTTGATGACAGCCTTGTCGGGTTAGGGGCAATACTAGCGCAATCCAAGCCAGGAGCTTCCCTGACTCCCCTAGGCGCATCATAACACAAGCCAGTCGCAGCCTCTCATCAACCGAATGCACGTATTCACAACCGGAAAAGGAAAGCCTAGCGGTTTTATGGGCATGTGAACACTACCACCTGTTCCTGTATGGACGCCCATTCACAATCATCACGGACCACCAGGCTCTCACCACAACATATGGCAAACCCACAGCTATGATGCCACCACGCATCGCGAGGTGGGGTCTGAAATTGCAAGAATACTCCTTCATGATTATACATCACCCACGGAAGGACAACACTCCGGCTGACTTCCTGTCCAGATATCCGCTTCCAGCTCAGGTAGAACGCCATACTATTAAAGCAAATCAATACATACACTACCTAATAAGCAATGCACTCCCCAAGTCCATCACAAGTTTTCAATTGGGAGAAGCCCAGAAGAGTGATTACCTACTTCAAAAAGTACAAGAATGCCTGAGGTCAAACCAGTGACACACCAACATTGACCGTGGGCAACCCCTGTCGTAAACCGACGAGAGACAGTTTCATACTTTCAAACTCATCAGACACACACTGTCCACGTCTCCAGAAGGTCTCTTACTCAAAGAAAATAGAATTGTCAGCCCACAAGCTTAGAAGAGCAAGTGTGTGTACTAGCACACTCGGGACATAGGGGAATTGTATCAACAAAATGACAGCTGAGGACCAAAATGTGGTTTCCCCTGAAGGACGAGAACGTAGAACATCTACTAGGCAAATGCATTGAATGCAAGGCAGACGCCCCACGCACCTTTCCAGAACCTCTTAAAATGTCTTCAATTCCACTGCAAGTATGGGACGAGGTTGCCATTGACATGTTCGGCCCTTTGGCAAATGGCAAGTATGTGCTGGTAATTATCGACAAAATGTCCAGATTCCCGGAGGTGCATCTCATTCACTTTACCAGTGCCCAAGCAGTAATATCAGCACTAGACAAGACTTTTGCAGACTATGGGATTCCATCCATAGTAAAGTCAGACAATGGCCCACCATTCAGCGGACATTATTTCGCCATGTTCGCAGAACATCTTGGTTTTCAGCATTGCAAGATTACGCCATTGTGGCCAAAGGCCAACGGAATGGTGGAAAGATTTATGTGTATCCTGAAACGGGCCCTACAAGTCTGCTCAATTACCAGCGGATCTTTCATGCAGGCGATATGCATGTTATTAAGGGACTACAGAAATACCCCCACACATCTCAACAGGAAATTGTCCCTTGGCATTGATGTTTGGTCGAGTGGTAAGAACCACACTGCAACATAATTCAAGTGCACAACTCCCCAACACATACTCCGACACTGCAAGAACAAAGTACAGAGAGAGCAAAACAAGGATGAACAAATATGCCGAAAGCAAAACCCTGCCATATCCAGAGAGGGAACCAAGTCCTGGTAAAACAGAGCCAGGATGCCAAAGACATCCCTGCGTTTAAGCCTGAACCAATGACTGTGACACACATACAAGGGTCGATGATAACGGCAGCAAGTGCACAGGGCTCCATCACACGGAACTCATCATTTTTCTGAACTTTCGAAGGCAACAGAGGCCAGGAAAGCACCTACCCCGTCAGGGAAGAGGACTCCTTGTATTTGGACTCTGAATACAGAGAAGAGGACAGAGACGCTGATGATAGTGCCAGTGACTGCACCACAAGCGAGGTCCCACCAGTACGCAGTCCCTCGCGAAGAGTGGTGTGCAAACCCTCAAGGTGGATAGAAGAAATGAACTAATGAACCCCATGTTTCATATTAAGGAAGGGGAAGATGTAATGTCCTATTTCTATTTTTATAGAAAGGAGCTATGGGGGGGCGCTGTTGAGCAGCCTGAAAAATGTCTGCCTAGCCTGATTGCTTCGTGAGTCATCCAGCTTCATCCGACTACATCGGCGGATTTGTTAATGTCCCTGACTCGTGCCTGCTGCGGCGAGTAGCTGATCTACTGAAGAACAGCTGCGACAGACCTGTAGCGATGGTACTGCTGGCGCCGGTGCCCACTACCTGGCGATCCCTGCTGCCTGTGACTTCTCTTGTACTCGAGGGGCCGCGCTGTGCAACTGGGCTGTTCCACTGCCCCTGTGTGAGGCTGGCACTCCATGCTGCAGGAGACCCTGCGAGGGGGAGGTGATTGGTGTGGCGGGTCCCCGCCCTACCCGGCACATATGAATACGGGTCCTGGGTCTTGAGCCTGATTGTGGCCCGTACTGCGTGCGACCCGCTGAAGTTGATGGCCACCTCATCCCCTGGCCTGGAATACCTCAGCGGCCTGGCCCCCACGGCGGCCCATCGGGCACCTGCACAGGTGGGTAACGCGCATTGCATGCGGCAGCTGGGGTGAGGCCCCACCGAACCCTAGCCTGGCACCGTGCTGCGGCGGCTGGCCCTCTCACCTGGCAGTGGCTGTGTGGGCCTGGGCGCAATTTCCCGGGTGCCCGCTGATGTGCACGGCGGTGGCCACAAGCCTGGGGATGTACCCTGGTCCTCCCGGGGCTGTGCTTGTCTCCTTGTTGCTGTGGGGACCCATTACCATTGCAGCGTGCCCCAGGCCTGGACGCTGCATGATCTCTATCAGCTGGCTACGTCCCAGGCCATACGTAGGCCTAATAACTGCAAACGATATCTTCCTCAGTCTAAACTGGGGCCTTATACTTGCCTCTTCACCTGGTGGGCCCACGGGATATGGTTCTGGGCATACCTGACTGTTTTGAGTGGCACATGTCTTCTGGGCCTTCAATGAACATTTTCTTTCACTCATGTTTTGGTGTCTGACTGCATTATACACTACTGCATTCCAGCCGACAGCCAGCAGCAGCCCCTAAAAAAAAGGCAGCATACTCATGCACATCGCTGGTGACCTGCAGTACTGTTACTTTGCCCATACCTTCTTGTGTTCCTAGCCACCACCCCTTGTGCTGCACACACCAACTCAACCTGCCTCATTTCTACCTCTGCTCACCTCAGATCTGATAGCCTGCTGCTGGCCAAGACATTTTCCTGCACGCTGCCTGGTTGGCTCTGGCTGCCGTGTGACCCCAAATTTGCGGGTTCTACATCTGGGTTTCCCCTTGCCTCCAGACACGGGCTGCTTACCTCATATAATCGTCAGACACCATTACCTTGGGCACGACACCACTTTCCAATAAATTGCCATGTCAAACCGATCCCGTGGTGCTAATAAAGCCGGGGCCATGGATAAATTCACCAAAGTTACTCCCAGACCGGAATCGGGACGTGCATCCTCTAATCAGGAAGACCCCGACTCACCCCCAAACAATTAAGCTCCTAACCTCACGATAATGATGAAGTCCATGGCTAAGAACTTTGTCTCCTTCCATGAAAAGCTGGACGATATAACCGCCAATGTTGCATCGCTTAAATCCCAGCTTGATTAGGCCGGGACTAGAATCACAGAGGCAGAATCTCGAATTGGAGCTAATGAGGGCAGTCTCCATGCCCTTCAGGACACAGTGCCTCCCTGACCCACGATATGAAGACTGTAAAAGCAAAATGCGATGATCTGGAATACAGATCACTCAGAAACAACGTACACTTCATTGGGGTCCCTGAAAATGCCCTAAAGGGTCAGATGGACCTGGCAGTTGAAAACCTTCTCAAAGAACTATTAGACAACCCGACCTGTCCCCCTTCTTCAGTGTGGAACGCGCTCATCGCGCCCTCTCACCACGGCCTAAACCTGGCGACTTCCCCAGGCCCATCATAGCCAAAATCCCCAATTACAGAAACCGGGACCTCATCTTCCGCTTGTTACGAGAAAAAGAGGAGTTGCGCCTCGGCTCCCAGACTGTCAGGATCTTCCCCGGCTTCTCTGTAGGGGTACAGCAAGAGAGGCGTCACTTTCTTGGTGTGAAAAAGCTTCTAAGAGAGCGGAACATCCCCTATGCAATATTGTTCCCAGCATGACTCAAATTCACCTTTCGGGAAAAGTTATACTTCTTTACGGTTCCTGATGAGGCGGTGACATTTATAGAAGCACAGATACCGCTCCACAGACCAGCTGATGACCTAATGGACAACGACTGATTCATGCACTGCTCGACTGTGTATCATTCTTGTTACTTCTGCTTCAAATGTTAACATTCAAATGTATGGGTGGTGTCGAATTGGGTAACACTGAACTGTTTTTCATTAAGCTTTGTCACCTCCCGTTCCCAGTTCTATGCGCCTTCATGTGATACTAGTGGATGTCCCCATCTGGGACCATACCTATTGTTATTTCTGTTGAGTGGTACTGATGGGCTACGCCCGCTCATGCTTCAATGCCGATTCTTTCATCACATAGACTGGGCCGTTAAATACATGCAATAGCAAAGCATATCGCCAATCTATGCACCAACCCTGGTGCCTTATTGCTCCTTTTTATGATGGGGGTAAATCAAGCGTTTCGAGCTAGAAAAGTCCTCTTTTTTAGGGGGCTCCGTGGCTGAGGACAAAATGCAAACGTGTATAAACAGGAATGCCACTAAATACAGCTACCCGCCTACACACATGCTAGGTGTGACTACTTGCACCAAGTCTTAACAAATCATGTTGGTCTATAGATCCAAATAGGAAAAAGGGATAGAGATAAACATATTTTAATTAGTACATGAGAAAACTCGACATGTTAAAAAAACAACAATGCATTTCGTTTACACAAAACATAAAAATATATTTTGAGAATCAGCGTTTTTCCTAACTAGGAAGACAACAACTGCAAACATCATTTTTAAACAGTGTTGTGGGGTTAGTACAAGTGTGATATTGACAATTCATATATCCTCAATGGTTGTTATTATTTGTCCTTGACTCTGTCGACACAGAGAAATGTGTTTCTGGGTACCAGCGGATGTTGTTGGAAAGAAAAACTCTCTAGCTGACGTTAGATTGCTATGAGAGACGTGTGCTGGACCCGTCTTCAGGACAATACTTTGTAGGGCCACAGGATAAATCTCAGTGGCACAATGATAATGCTAAAAACCAAAAACACAAAAAAATGTGTTAGTGGTACCTTAAAAACTAGTTGAAATTCTCTATAGGTGTACACGTGCAACTGTTAGCACTAAGCTTGCAATTGCTTTGTAGCTGTGTGTGGCATCGGATTTGGTGACCATGTAGACCGAATTCGATGGTAGTAACTGTGGTAGTAACTCACAGTTAGAATGACTGAAATGGAAAAATAAATTTTAGCTGTTTGTTGAACAACATTTATTTGTATTTTAATTATTAAATTATGTGCGAAAAACTGCACAGACCCTAAGTAAGCAGCTTGGGCTATTGAATTTTAATTCTTCGTGGGCTATCCGTTTATTTTAGTGATAGTCCTATGATTAAGGAATTGAAAAGGCCTACGTATTGACATGCAGAGTTTTACAAACGTGCTGGTAACGATTATTACCTTCATGCCCAGGCCGAAGTATGCCTGTTCGTTGGTGTCGATCGACACGGTGTTGGCCGAAATGGTGTAGCTAATACAGAGTGTACCGTGTGGCTGTTTCTTTAAAGAGAAAAGGAAAAGCCGGTAAATGCCTTGAAGCGCTAGTGTGAGGCCTGGTGAAAGTGTGAATATTCTGTCCTCTTACCTATTGGGAAACCGGAATGAAATGCTGGAGGATTGCAGACTGTCACAGTGCCGAGCGCTGAATGAAACACTGGGAGATACAGATCGGGTGAGGCCATATTTGAATGCTTGAGAACTAGACCGTGAGTGTACTACCAGAATGGATTACGTTGGACACCATCTTGGATGAACAAAAGGCAGATGCTGACGGAACTGAAGTAGTCATGCACATGGATCCCTCTATGAGGGTGGACTGCATAATTTATTTTTAGCAGACTAGACGATATGGTAAATGTTGAGATTGTCACACTGACACAAAATAATTGATCACATGTGTGCATAAGGGCAACTGATATGGGTGGCACCTGTGTCCAGACAAAAGGGATGGATCATTTGTGAAGGAACAGACTCCATTCTATCCCGATGTTTAAGCCAGCTTGGACTGTATTCAATTTGTAAATCCATTTTTGCTCAAGCTGTCTTAATTTTTGGTCTCTATCTCCCCGGCGGGGATGTGGTGGTAGTGTTTGAAGTATAACCCACTGGATGTCTTTGACAGTATGTTTTCCTTTGACAAAATGAGCCACTAGTGGTTTTTCAGGCACTGCGTTTTTTACACATGAACGATGTTCCCAGATCCTTTGTTTTATAGGTCTCTTAGTTTTGCCAATGTATACAAGCCCGCAAGGGCACGTGATGGCATAAATGGCCCACGGTGTGTTACAATTCGTAAACTTCTTGAGATACCAGGTGAAACCATTTAGATTGACAGATTTTAAGTTGTCAGTTAGTTCACATACCGAGCAGTTGCGGCATTTAAAATGCCCAGCTACTGGCGGTAAATGCCATAATGTTGTTTGTGATGTAGTTGAAGGTGTCTTTGCAACCTTGTATGTATGTACTAGTTTGTCACGTAAATTGGGCATACGTTTGAAGGCAAAACGTGGTTTCTGTACAAAGAACTCCTCAGTTTGTATTAGAGACCAATTTTTCAAGATGCAACGGCACAAGTTGTTGCTAATTGGTTAGATGGTGGTCACGCAAGTGATCTTGTCCTCTTGTGCCCTGTCTTGTTTTTCTAAACAACGAGATCTCTCGGTGTTCCGTGCCCTTTTCATAGATCGTCTAATGATATGTGGAGGGTATCCTCGTTCTTTTAATCTAAGAGACAGATTTTGACTATGGCTGTCAAAGTCTTCTTTAGTCGAGCAGTTGTGCCTAATTCGTAGGAGTTGGCCAAAAGGGAGATTTTCCCGCAGAGATTGCGGGTGGAAACTTTTGAAAGAAAGCAGGGTGTTTTTATCTGTAGGCTTCTTGTATAAAGTGGTGTTCAAGGTACCCAAGGTTGTTTTATAGATTTCTAGATCTGATCATTGTGATTCATGGTGAAATGTATACATGGATCTTGTTGGTTTAACCATTCTAGAAAATTAGTCAGAGATGTTGAATCCCCGTGCCAAAGTAAAAACACATCATCTATATAGCGATGCCACGCGATGATTTCTGTTTTAAAGGGATTGTTGGCGTGATGGACTGATTTTTGTTCTAAGTCATCCATGTATAGGTTGGGTAGATCGGGTGCGAAAGTGGCCCCCATGCTTGTTCCATGTAGCTGTTGAAAAAATGTATTGTCTACCATGAGAAAGTTGTTGACCAAAGCTATCTTTATGCATTCGCATATAAAGTCAGATGGAACTGACAAATCCGCTCTTTTTTCAAGGTATGTGTGTATGATCTTGATGCATTCTAACTGGGGGATGCTGGTGTATAGAGATTCTACATCCAGAGTGACCAAGATGTCGTCAGGGGAGGTCAAGAGGTTGTTGACAATTTTTATCATATGGGTGGTGTCTTGAACATATGACTTCATTTTGAGCACAAAGGGTCTAAGGAAGGAATCTGTGTAAATGGACAGTGGTTCTAGCAAAGAACCAATGGCAGCCACAATGGGGCGACCTGGTGGATCAAGGGCATTTTTATGGATTTTCGGGAGGCAATATAGAGCTGGAATGATGGGGTGGCTGGTGGTGAGGAATGACTTTTCCTCATCGTCAATCCACCCTTGTTGGATGCATGTGACAGAAGACTGCTGATCTCATCTTGTATGCTGTCAGTTGGATTGCCTTTGAGTTGTTTGTAGAACTTTTTGTTCTCCAATTGTCTCTTAACTTCATTATCGTACTTTTGAGTGTCCCATAAGACCACACCTCCACCCTTATCCGCTGGTTTAATTACGAACAGATTGTTGTTTTCCTAATTGGTGAGGGCTAGTTGTTCTTTTTTCGAGAGGTTGCTTATACATCTATTTTTCGTTTTTATAAGGGTTTTCATTTCTCGGAGCACCTTATTTTCAAAACTAATGATTTTGGGTGAAACCATTGATGCCAGCGGTGTAAAGGAGGAGGGAGGTATTAGACCTGTTGCACTGGATGTTATTCTAACATCAAGGGGTTTGTCTCGAAAAAAATACTTTAATCTTACGATACGAAAAAAAAATTGCATTTCGATTTCAGTTTGAAACAGATTGGCACTACTGGTTGGTACGAAAGAGAGACCTTTGCTTAAGAGGTCAGTTTCAACTGGTGTTAAACTTGTTGGCTCAAATTGAAAATTGGGATTCCCAAAGTGGGAATTACCAGGTTGGTGGAGGCAGTTGCCACTGGCGGGCGCGCATTCCATGGTTTCCTGGTTGCCGCATTCTGCCTCTTTTGCCGCGTCCTTGAAAAAACTGACCTAGTGGAGGATGTCCCCCTCTGTTGCTGGGTGCATTATTCGCAGATCCCAAATCACTACTGTTACTTGAGTTTGAAAAAGAAACACATTTTTTGTAGGGTCTTTGCCAATTGGTGTCCCGAACAGGGCCGTGGTTGGCATTCATTGTTTGGAAGAAACCGGGAACCAAGTTTCCATATTTTTTTGTCTAAGGTGAAGGTTTTAAATTTCACCATTTCTTCTTGTAATTTCTCCAGTAGTGTTTTGGTCGCTGGGATAATGGATTCATCTAGAATATTTTTTTCTAGGATGGCGAGTTCTTTCTTTTGTATTTTCACCTCCTCTTCTGTCGTGGAAATCACTAGAATAACCCAGTCTCTGGACATACTAAACTATAAAGAGGAGATCACTTACCCATACTTGGTTCCCGGTTTCTTCCAAACAGAGGGGGACATCCTCCACGAGGTCAGTAACAGGTCTAAAACCTCCCTCCTCCTTTACACCGCTGGCATCAATGGTTTCACCCAAAATCATTAGTTTTGAAAATAAGGTGCTCCGAGAAATGAAAACCCTTATAAAAACGAAAAATAGATATACAAGCAACCTCTCGAAAAAAGAACAACTAGCCCTCACCAATTTGGAAAACAACAATCTGTTCGTAATTAAACCAGCGGATAAGGGTGGAGGTGTGGTCTTATGGGACATTTAAAAGTACGATAATGAAGTTAAGAGACAACTGGAGAACAAAAAGTTCTACAAACAACTCAAAGGCAATCCAACTGACAGCATACAAGACGAGATCAGCAGTCTTCTGTCACATGCATCCAACGAGGGTGGATTGACGATGAGGAAAAGTCATTCCTCACCACCAGCCACCTCATCATTCCAGCTCTATATTGCCTCCCGAAAATCCATAAAAATGCCCTTGATCCACCAGGTCGCCCCATTGTGGCTGCCATTGGTTCTTTGCTAGAACCACTGTCCATTTACACAGATTCCTTCCTTAGACCCTTTGTGCTCAAAATGAAGTCATATGTTCAAGACACCACCCATATGATAAAAATTGTCAACAACCTTGTGACCTCCCCTGATGACATCTTGGTCACTCTGGATGTAGAATCTCTATACACCAGCATCCCCCAGTTGGAATGCATCAAGATCATACACACATATCTTGAAAAAAGAGCGGATTTGTCAGTTCCATCTGACTTTATATGTGAATGCATAAAGATAGCTTTGGTCAACAACTTTTTCATGGTAGACAATACATTTTTTCAACAGCTACATGGAACAAGCATGGGGGCCACTTTCGCACCCGATCTAGCCAACCTATACATGGATGAACAAAAATCAGTCCATCACGCCAACATCCCTTTAAAACAGAAATCATCACGTGGCATCGCTATATAGATGATTTGTTTTTACTTTGGCACGGGGATTCAACATCTCTGACTAATTTTCTCGAATGGTTAAACAAACAAGATCCATGTATAAATTTCACCATGAATCACAATGATCAGATCTAGAAATCTATAAAACAACCTTGGGTACCTTGAACACCACTTTATACAAGAAGCCTACAGATAAAAACACCCTGCTGTCTTTCAAAAGTTTCCACCCGCAATCTCTGCGGGAAAATCTCCCTTTTGGCCAACTCCTACGAATTAGGCACAACTGCTCGACTAAAGAAGTTTTTGACAGCCATAGTCAAAATCTGTCTCTTAGATTAAAAGAACGAGGATACCCTCCACATATCATTAGACGATCTATGAAAAGGGCACGGAACACCGACAGATCTCGTTGTTTAGAAAAACAAGACAGGGCACAAGAGGACAAGATCACTTGCGTGTCCACCTTCTCACCAATTAGCAATGACTTGCGCCGTTGCATCTTGAAAAATTGGTCTCTAATACAAACTGAGGAGTTCTTTGTACAGAAACCACATTTTGCCTTCAAACGTATGCCCAATTTACGTGACAAACTAGTACATACATACAAGGTTGCAAAGACACCTTCAACTACATCACAAACAACATTATGGCATTTACCGCCAGTAGCTGGGCATTTTAAATGCGGCAACTGCTCGGTATGTGAACTAACTGACAACTTAAAATCTGTCAATCTAAATGGTCTCACCTGGTATCTCAAGAAGTTTACGAATTGTAACACACCGTGGGCCATTAACGCCATCACGTGCCCTTGCGGGCTTATATACATTGGCAAAACTAAGAGACCTATAAAACAAAGAATCTGCGAACATCGTTCATGTGTAAAAAACGCAGTGCCTGAAAAACCACTAGTGGCTCATTTTGTCAAAGCCAAACATACTGTCAAAGACATCCAGTGGGTTATACTTCAAACAGTACCACCACATCCCCGCGGGGGAGATAGAGACCGAAAATTAAGACAGCTTGAGCAAAAATGGATTTACAAATTGAATACAGTCCAAGCTGGCTTAAACATCGGGATAGAATGGAGTCTGTTCCTTCACAATTGATCCATCCCTTTTGTCTGGACACAGGTGCCACCCATATCAGTTGCCCTTATGCACACATGTGATCAATTATTTTGTGTCAGTGTGACAATCTCAACATTTACCATATCGTCTAGTCTGCTAAAAATAAATTATGCAGTCTACCCTCATAGAGGGATCCATGTGCATCACTACTTCAGTTCCGTCAGCATCCGCATTTTGTTCATCCAAGATGGCGTCCAACGTAATCCATTCTGGTAGTACACTCACGGTCTAGTTCTCAAGCATTCAAATATGGCCTCACCCGATCTGTATCTCTCAGTGTTTCATTCAGCGCTCGGCACTGTGACAGTCTGCAATCCTCCGGCATTTCATTCCGGTTTCCCAATAGGTAAGAGAACAGAATATTCACACTTTCACCAGGCCTCACACTAGCGCTTCAAGGCATTTACCGGCTTTTCCTTTTCTCTTTAAAGAAATAGCCACACGGCGCACTCTGTATTAGCTGCACCATTTCGGCCAACACTGTGTCGATCGACACCAACGAACAGGCACACTTCGGCATGGGCATGAAGGTAATAATCGTTACCAGCACGTTTGTAAAACTCTGCATGTCAATACGTAGGCCTTTTCAATTCCTTAATCATAGGACTATCACTAAAATAAACGATAGCCCACAAAGAATTAAAATTCAATAGCCCAAGCTGCTTACTTAGGGTCTGTGCAGTTTTTCGCACATAATTTAATAATTAAAATACAAATAAATGTTGTTCAACAAACAGCTAAAATTTATTTTTCCATTTCAGTCATTCTAACTGTGAATTCCCACAGTTACTACCATCGAATTCGGTCTACATGGTCACCAAATCCGATGCCACACACAGCTACAAAGCAATTGCAAGGTTAGTGCTAACAGTTGCACATGTACACCTATAGAGATTTTCAACTAGTTTTTAAGGTACCACTAACACGTTTTTTTGTGTTTTTGGTTTTTAGCATTATCATTGTGCCCCTGAGATTTATCCTGTGGCCCTACAAAGTATTGTCCTGAAGACGGGTCCAGCACCCCTCTCATAGCAATCTAACGTCAGCTAGAGAGTTTTTCTTTCCAACAGCATCCGCTGGTACCCAGAAACACATTTCTCTGTGTCGACAGAGTCAAGGACAAATAATAACACCCATTGAGGATATATGAATTGTCAATATAACACTTGTACTAACCCCACAACACTGTTTAAAAATGATGTTTGCAGTTGTTGTCTTCCTGGTTAGGAAAAACGCTGATTCTCAAAATATGTTTTTATGTTTTGTTTAAACGAAATGCATTGTTTTTTTTTAACATGTCGAGTTTTCTCATATACTAATTAAAATATGTTTATCTCTATCCCTTTTTCCTGTTTGGATCTATAGACCAACATGATTTGTTAACACTTGGTGCAACTAGTCACACCTAGCATGTGTGTAGGCGGGTAGCTGTATTTAGTGGCATTCCTGTTTCTACTCCGTTTTATGATGGCAACATGGCAACAGCACACCCCATTGCAGTTGCAATGGTTTCTTTAATGAGTTTTTTGATTGTTGGCCCCAGTTGGGCCACTAGTGAAGCTAGACCGCTCTGGAGCGGGCAATTGCCGGCTGGTTAAGAGGGGCGATTTTTGATTGCGTGTGGAGTAAGGGGAGGGACACTGCCGTTTGGGTTTGCGTAGTGAGGGAAGGAGAGGGACAGAATAGGGGAGTTGATATTGAAAATGGCAAAGGCAAAACAGCAGTCCACGATGTGAAAGGGCATTATGATATATAGACCCTGAGGGCAGGCACGTTATCCTACACTGCACAATGTTAAACAGAGATTACCTTCTGGTGAACACCTATGGACCCAACATCCATACCCCAGATTTTATTGATGCTGTCGCCTCAATACTGCTGGGCTATGTGTGAATTCAGATCATATGGGGGGCGGCATGAACCTGATACTAGACACCAGCCTGGACAGGATGGGAACTGCACCCAGACCCCTATCATCCTCTGCATGCAGACTAATCACACACTGTGCAGCGCTTGACATCCGGGATGCCTGGAGGGCTCTCCACCCTCAATTGTGGGAATATACTCAATATTCATCTGTCCATAACAGCTCATCTAGGATCGATCTGTTCTTAGTATCTAGTGACATGATGGGTGGGGTTGATAGGGAGCAGATACTTACCCATACGCTGTCTGACCATGCTCCAATCACCCTATCGGTGGAGTTTCGCACTCCGGCACTGGCTTTTAGCACTTGGCCCTTTAAGGCCGCAGCCTTCCTGGACGTGATGTTCAGAGCGGACATACTAGCTAACATTGAAACCTTTTTTGAGTGTAAATCCCCCCTGACCACCACTGCAGAAACCTGTTGGGATGCCTTCAAGGTATATATTAGGGGGATGTCCATATTGAGGGAGGCAGGCGTACTGAAAACCATAAGAAACAATCTCAATCGCTCTGAATCTAGACTGCGCGAGCTGGAGCAAGACTGCTCAACGGTGGCTGATCCGGCCAAACTGGCATTAATCAGCAAAGAACTCAAGATATTTGAGACGCATGTCACGAGAGAAGTCAGCTATGAGAGACCTGGGAAAACACTGGAAAATTTAACTAAAAAGGAGTGGAGCTAGGCACAAATTACCTCTGTCAAAGATAACCTGTTGGTCAGATCAGCAAATACTAGATATCTTCACTGAGTTCTAGACAAATGTATATGCCGTACCCCTGGAACACAGTGAACAACACATGAGAGATCTCCTCGAGCAGATCCCCACAAAATATATTTCCTCCTCGACCAGGGACCAACTTGATTCCCCGATTCTATTGGATGAGATGGTACGGGCCATCTCAGATCTACCTAAGGGTAAGGCACCGGGCCCAGACGGGCTCACATCCGAATTCTACCAGGAACATATTGCCATCCTCAGCACAAAACTAGAGGTTTGGGATGAAGCACTCCACTTGTCCGTCCTCCCACCTTACCTGCATGAGGCGGCCATAACAGTGTTGCTCAAGCCAGACAAACATAGCTACGAATGCGGCTCGTACCACCCCCTTTCTCTTATGAACACTGATACTAAGATCGTCGCTAAGGTAATAGCAAACCTTTTCTTCCCAATCATGACGCGCCTGGTTCATGAGGACAAAGTTGGTTTTGTACCAGGGAGATCCACCTCTCACAACATCAGGTGACTCTTTAATGTAATGGCCAAAATTGACCAGGACTCGAATGCCTTCGCGGTTACGCTCGATGCCCAAAAAGCATTTGATATGGTATCATGGAAATACATGTGGCGAGTATTAGAAATGATGGGCATTGGCCCTAACATTATTGGGTTTATCAAACTACTGTATACCGCTCCGATGGCGAGAGTCCAGGTCAATTCCTTGACATCCACGTTATTCACTCTCTTTAGAGGCACTCGTCAAGGCTGCCCGTTCTCCCCGATCCTTTTTGCATTAGTGATAGAGCCAATGGTGGACTACACCAGAACACGCCACTCCCATAGGGGAATATGATTGAAAGATACCCCCGAGATCATTTCCCTATACGCTGACGATGTGTTACTATATGTCAGAGATCCTACCACCCAAGCTTGGGCACCCACTCTGGCTTTGTAATTAATTATTCCAAGTCCGAGATCTTCCCGCTCACTAACTCCACCCACCAACCTACCACAGAATATCCAGTCTGCTGGTCCTCTGACGGAGTCAAGTATTCGGGAATCCGGGTTTCTCTATCCAAGACCTCTCTGTTGGCGAACAACTACCTGGCTGTAGTGTGGCTTGCGGAGTCGAAAATGGCGTGGTGGTGCTCTCTCCCATTGTCACTAGTAGGGAAGCTTTCCCTCATTAAAATGATCTTGGTCCCCAAGCTCCTCTATATCTTCAGCAACGTAGCCGCCTGGCCTGGGAAAACATACTTCATTTAACTCCATAACCCTTGTGCACAGTTTCTATTGCACTCTGGTGCAGTGCTTAAGAAATGTTCTGACCTGGCACTCCCATATGAGAAAGGGGGATTCACAGCCCCTGACTTAACACTGTACTGGATAGCAGCACAGGCCGAACATGCCAATAACTGGTACCCCAGCTCTCTGATTCGCCCGCACGTCAAGCTGGAAACCCTGGCAGCGGATGGAGTCAACATAATGACCCTTATCCTACACCACCATTACATGCCATATTCCCCCATTGACCCAGTCGGTACTACTCTACTCGCCTGGGATCGTCTATTGTGGGCGACAATAAGATCCCATGCCTATTACAAATGGCTCCTTGTGTGGAAGTTCCCCGGACTGGAGCCGACGCATGACGTGGCCTTAGCTCAACAATGGGAGGCTCTGGGCTACCGGGCTCAAACAAATTTCTATCCCAACGGGAGGTTCATTGATTCTCAGACATGGAAGCAAGGACACTCTGGGTTCGCACTCGAGATCCTGCAATACTTCAGGATTTGCACTGCATTCCGTGCTAGTTGGCCCACCTTCCCTGATGAGCCCCCCGACACACCGGAGATAGCATTCATTGCAAACACGAGTGGGGTCCACGGCAGAGTCTCCGCTGTATATAAAATACTACTGGCGGGCGCCCCGGTCCAACCTTCCAAGGCACGCTCCGAGTGGGCGACCGAACTGGGCTTTGAGATCACTGATCAATTATGGGAGAAGTTGTGCTCACACACTAATAGGGTATCCCTCAACTTCCGCTACCATGTCATGCACTATAAATTGCTGAACAGGCTATACTACACTCCATCTAAAATCTCCAAGTTTGCTCACACCTCTACACATTCCTGCGCTCGCTGTAAGGCGGAGAACACAGATCATTTGCACATGTTTTGGGCATGCCATAAACTGGGGAGCTTCTGGGAAGGGATCCTGAGGACACTTGCTGACATTACTAGTACTGTAATTGATCCTAATCCGCTGGGAGCCTTGTTTGGGGTGTGGAATACGGGTGAGACTAAACGTATGGCCAAATGCCTAAATATAAGCTGCATGGTGGCCAAGAAATGCGTGCTCCAAAGCTGGAAGAGCCCCACTCCCACGACCTTCCAGAAGTGGCTCAATGCACTTACCTGGTCCCGGAATTGCGAAGAGGAATACTTAACTATGCTCCCTGGTCATTCCCACCCTAAGAACATTTGGGCTGCCTTCAACAGCTACCTGGACAACCAAGAGTAAAGCACATCGGAGAGAGACTCATCCCCAGCCCCAAAGTAAATATATCTAATGTCTCGGTTCCTCATAACTAAATATACATGTACTCCTGGCTGCACTGCTTTGCCTGAAAACGCCCTGTGCTTCTTGTGTATATTGATTGCTCTAAATGCTTTGACATGTCTTTCTGTTGGAAACCTCTGCCAATAAAAATAAAGGTTTTTTAGATAGGAGCCGCTTCTCCTTTCTGGTGTTATGTTTTGTGCGTTGCAGCCCACATGGTTGATGTGGGAGGGGTTTCTGTTCCGGCACAAGTTTGCGCTTAATCAGTAACGGTGTTGAAGCTACAGTAATTGGCTCAGTGTCTTATTGCATCACTGCCTCACA
The DNA here is from genome assembly GCF_040938575.1 of Ambystoma mexicanum. NCBI lineage: Eukaryota > Metazoa > Chordata > Amphibia > Caudata > Ambystomatidae > Ambystoma > Ambystoma mexicanum. Next base: position 343,636,956 of record NC_090940.1, read on the forward strand.
TTATTCCTGAGTGTTTAATTACATGAGCTTCATCGTTAAAAGTCTCCTGTGTCTCCATGCAGTACTCCCTCAGCCTCAGTAGCATTTGAATTAGGTCTAACGAAGATAACATTTGAAATTATGTTGAAACCTCTTTCATACTGGCTAAACATTTGGTACTCCAATATGCTAACACTTTATAGAGTGGGCCTTTTGGATGTATTGTTTTTGTACAGTGATATATATGTTGAAGGTGCACTGTATTTTTTTATGTACCCCTTATACGATGCTGCGAGGCGCAAGTGGCTTAAACCAGTTTTTGGTATGGTTGCAGATACAGGAGTGAGGCTCTTAAGTTAATGAAATCATGTCCGTACCTCCAGGGTTTTTGGCCGTTTCCTCGTTTTCAGTTGCTGCTATCTGTATGAGAAATAATGTTATGGGTAGCTAATTGTAGCTTGCTATTGGATCTTTCATTCTAAGGGCCTGATTCACAGACGCATTTTATAATGGCGCAATCCTATAGGAAAACGCTCTGTGAATCAGGCCCTAAATGAGTTCTGGAAAGTAATCTCTGATTTGGCCGCCATAGGGTCATAGGGTGATTCTTAAACCATAATATGAGTATGCAATTAGATTACTGTACTATAGTGCACCGCACTTTGACAATGGGCAGCTATGGTCTGTCTTATACCAGCTGTATGACATGCATATATATTGTGTGTTTTAAATCTGTTGTGCTGTTTTATGGATTTATATGAAGTCGAATGCTTGTATGGCCTAGTTCCGAAATAAAGTTGATTTTGATTTGATTTGATTATGATAATTTAATTATTTCATTGTAAGCATAATGCATTATGTTGTTGCTTAACATAACCATGGTAGGTTGAATGATTCCTTGACACACAGTCTCTAAGAGTAACCCTGAAAACCACGGACAACATTTATATCACATCAAATAATGCTAATTGAATGGTGGGAATAACAAGCAACTGATTAAAGCACAGACAAAGCTCAAACTCCAATGACGTGGAAAGGAAATAACACTGAAACATAGAGAAATACTTCCATGCAAAGGGCAACAAAGTTCCATTAATAATATGGATAGGAAAGAATATGCCTCACCAGTATACCACTTTGGTCTAACCTTGCTCTTCTTAACAGAACATACCTTGGGTGGGCTTTACCTTGACATGACACTGTTCATGCCTCTACAGGCAGTAGAAACCACTTTGTGGATCCAAACAGGATAGATAATACACTTAGATAAGAAAAAACGTACCAAGTCTTCCATTTTTCATCGAATGGTAAAGGAACAGAATCAGGATCCCCTCCAGCCTTATACCAACCTAGTGGCTATGGTCTTCCAATGACTTTACGAGAAAGACCTGGTATGGCTATTGCTTCCACCAAGCGTATACCAGGCCCAGCAGAACAAGACTCACCATATTCTTCTATGTTTGTTCTTCACCTATAGCTCAGTTGCTACCCGCTATATTGCGAATAAAATGAAGGTACGAGAAATGTTACTTTGGCTCTAATAAATAAATAAATAGTGCTTCTGGCTCAACAAACAAGCTGGCTGATCTGTAATGTTTACAGTCCGATATTCTAATGGACAAGAGGTCACTGTGGCTAATCATGGGCCATCATGTATTCATAGGCATCTATGTCACAGTCACATTCTGTAACAAGGATACGAAGGACCTTATCACAAGTTCAGCAGTAAATCAGCGCAATTATTGCTGGCTTGTGTGGTGCAATTAGCGCTGTATCACAACCTGGTGTGCACGTGGCCCTGACACAGACGGTAACGCTATCATCGCCTGGCGGTAATTGCACTGGAATAAGGGCTACCTCCAAGGTAGCCGCACTAATAGCACTTTCGCCGGCAAACTCAATGCTATTAGCGCCGTCAGAAATTGTGTCAACGCCGGAACGGGAAGCGTTGCGGCGGCCATTTTGAAAAACAAAATCCATTCAATATCTCCACAACCTTCAGCCATCCGGTCCTGTAAACATGCGAATATGTCACAGGAGAGGCTACGAGGTAAGGGCACTGAATATGCCTGAGAAAGCTAAAATTTGGTGAGGTGGAGCTTGTGGTCCGCAAAGATGAGATGGTGGCCCACTGTGAGGAGCTGTATGGAAGTAGGCAGAGGAAGACCAGTGTCCAATGGCGGACAGCAATCTGGAATTTTATTGCCCAGAAGGTGTCAGCAGTTGACAGTTTACCCTGTGATCGTGAGGACTGCTGCAAGAGGTGGAAAGACCTGAGGGTAAGGGTGCAGAGACTGCAGTCCCAACACAGCCATGAGTCCCTGGTGACAGGAGAAGGCACTGTCCAGCCACTGACACTCACCGCCTAGGAGGAGAAATTCAGCATGGTGCTGGACCTCGATGGGACCTAGGGAGTTGGCAGTGCAGAGGCAGGAGCCAGCAGCCAGGAGGCAGAAGGTGAGTGACCCCCAACAAATGCATGCAAAACTGACAATCCATCATAATAAGCCCCAGTAGACAGGGGCACAAGTCAGCAGACCACGAAGCTGAGCATGCTGACAGGACAGAATGATGGGGTGGCACATCAGCCACCCTCCTCATCAGCCATGGGGCATGGCACCAAGGGCACCCCTGAGCCTCACAGCAGCGGTAAGGGCAGGCAAGTGAATCAAACAAATGCCTTGCGCACCAACCCCCTGCTGGTGCACCCTGTGCTAGCCGGATTGAGGTGCCTGAATTACCATGACACTATGCAGCGATCACCTCAGCAAGAAACTGTCCAAGTAGTCCTGTCCCATGAGGGCATTGCAAACAAGCCACAGGGAAGTACATGTCCCACACACAGACATGTGCCCAGCTTGTCAAGCACTGTGCACCACAGTATACCCCTGCTGGCAGCGCAGCATTGCCCAATGAAGCCATGACAGTGTTATGGAACAAGCCACCCTCCCCAACCCCACCATGTGAGTACCACCTGGGAAGGGATGTGGGGCATGAAGGTCCACACGCATGCATGTCAAACATAAGCCGGCCCAGCATGGCCACCCTGCCCTACACAAATACAGGCCAATGACCAACAGGCCATGGGTCTCACACCCATCGCCAGAAGCAACCCCTTGACAGTGGTCCCACATGCATCCTCCCAAGGCCAACCATGCCCATTCGCCCTTATGTGTGTGATCACAGTCTCTACCATTGCAATTGTGTCTTGAATCCAACACATGTGGGTGAACCATATCTGACAACATTTCCTATGTCCCTACAGGCACTCACACATCGGCAGATGCCTCTGAGGAAGAGGAGGAGGTTGCAGGCAAATCAGGGAGAGGCTCTACAAGGTCCTCTAAGTCTGTCACCACCACCCCATGAAGGCACACACGATCATCGCCTCAATGCAGGGGCTACCATGCAATGCCTGCAGCCAGTAAGGCCAAGCCTGCCGGTACATTGCAGGACCTGCATCAACACCAGCAGCCACAATGAGCACTTCAGGCCAAGCTGCACCCACAGAGCCAACACCTGCTGCCATTGCCACTGAGAAGCCACAGGGGGACACCAGCCCAGAGTCCACACCTGGGTAAGGCCTACACTCCCCAGGAAGCCCTCCAGGCAGTCAGTGCAAAGCAACACCAGAGTCAGATGAGGACACTCCATCCTGTTGCTCAGCCACATACAGTCCTGGCCCATGCATAGCCCCCTCCCCTGACCACATAGTTTGTCTCGCAACATGGTGCTTCAAAGTCTGGATGACATGGAGCGCAGACAGTGGGAAATGGAGGCCATTGGGCATACTCACTCTGCCCACCTGCAGGCCATCAGAGAGAGTATTCAGGCAGCCACCCGCAGGGTTGTGCAGCCAATGGTGTGGAATAGGGCCGAGATGAGTGCCAACACTTCCGCCCTAACACTCTATGCACAACATGTCAGGGTGTCTCTGCCCTAATTGAACCCATCTGACAGGGCAATGAGTTGCAGTGGCAGCAGAACCTGGTGACAGGCTCCATCCCGTCCACCTCCACAACACCCACAGTGGGGTCACAGCGGGGTCACAGCAGGGCACGCCACAAAGACATTCCCAGCTCCTTCTTCGCACAAAGTAACCAGGGACAGGCAGGTGGGGGGGGGCAGACTATGAATGACTCCGGGACACTGCCCACCATGAGTGGCTATGCTGGGGAGTTGGTGGGGGGAGGGGGGATTGGTGTACTGGGGAATTGGTGGTGGGAGGGGGAAGGGGACAGTGTGCTGGGGAGTTGGAGTTGGAGTTGGGAGGGGGAGGGGCTAGTGTGATGGGGCATTGGTGTGGGAGGGGGAAGGGGACAGTGTGCTGGGGAGTTGGAGTTGGGAAGGGGCGGGGCTAGTGTGATGGGGCATTGGGGTGAGAGGGTAGAGGGGGATACTGTGCTGGGGAGTTGCAGGTGGGAAGGGAGAGGGGGATAGTTTGCTGGGGATTTGGGGGTGGGACAGGGAAGGGGATAGTGTCCCGTGGAGTCGGGTGTGGGAGAGAGGATGCGGATAGTTGGGGCACTTATTTTCATAAAAACCGTAATTCTTCAATACGAGGACATTCACGATTGTGTTTTAGTCGTCTTTATTGATTGGGTGGTATTACACAGTGGTGCATGGCTTGTGTCATGTGAAAGTGTCAAAAGAAATAGGGCCTCATTACGACCCTGGCGGTCAGGGGTTTACGCCAGCGTTAGCTGCGCCGACCCCTTACCGCCAATTACGAGGTCCCCTAGCGCCATGGCGCTTTTAACACCTGCTTTTAGCAGGTGTTAAAATCCATGGCGCTAAGGGACCATGGAGTTAATTACGCCACCGTAATTTACGGTGGCGTAATTAACGCCTTCCCCACTCCCATTATGCCCTATGGGGCAAAAATGGGAATGGGGAAGGGTAAATGGGGATTGGGGACTTACCGCCCCGCCTAGGTCGGAATGGGGCGGTAAGTCCGCCAACCACCATGGCGTAAACGTAGTTTACGCCATGGTGGTAAAGTCACGGCCCAGGCGGTAACTTACCGCCTGGGTCGTAATGAGGCCCATAGTCTATCAGTTCCTGACATGCCATTCTCCCACCCCTCATGTGACTGGGTCTAGTAAGATTGTTGTTTTTGTTCTCCTCTATACCCCTCCCTTTGCCTGGTTGCACTCTGAACCACCAGCGTACACGCGTGATATAAATAAAATATCATAGCATATCATATCTCTGGCAATGTGTCAATTTGCCTCAGCCACAGGCACTGCATCCTCATCCTCTGGGGGTGGCATGTTCACATCAGGGGGTAGCAGCACATTTCTCTTCAGGCAGATATTGTGCATCATTGCACACTGAAGCACAATTTTGCTGACTTTCTCTGGACTGTACATAAGGGCTCCTCTGGCACAGTCGAGGTAGCTGAAACATGCCCTCAGGATGCCAAGGGTTAGCTCAGTGCACACACGGGTCTAGCTGTGAGCATGGTTGTAGGCATTCTCTTCAGGTGTTTGTAGATCTGCAGAGGGGCCATTAGCCAGGGCAGCTGTGGATATCTGGAGTCACCTGCATGGGTGGAGGCACAGACATTAGTCACAGTGTAAGGTGTGGGGGTGGACATACACAATATCAGGTCAATTGACTACTTGTACATGCAGATGGGCCTTCATTTCATGGCATGTGTCTATACTATGTCTGGGCATGCAGTGTCACTCGTGTCATGCACACTTTGTCCTTCACATGCACCCTGTTCCCTTGTAACATATGTTACATACAGTGTCTGTCTGTGACATGTGCTGCAGACATGGTGACTGTCATGTGTTTGTGTCTTTACACCATGCATGTACCATGCTGGGCCCCCATTGACCCTCCCTGGGTGTCTGGTGGCTACGAGTGGGCATTGTTGGCTTGCCACACATTTGTATTTTGTATTTGTATTTTATTGAATTTATATAGCCCTTTAATCCAAAGTGCTTTACATGAGAACACGCAAAATACAACAAGCATAATATGGAAATTTAATCATAACTTGAAAACAGTGTAAAGAACCATTTACAATATTGCAGAGGTGAGGAGGGAGTAGGGAGGGGCAGAGGAGAGTGAGGGAAAGGGAGATGTTAGTAGAGGTAAGAGCAGAAGTAAGAGGGAATGTATGAGTGTGAGAGAAAGAGGGGAGAGAAGAGTAGAACTAGAAGAGAGCAGGGAGTGGGGAGGAAGGAGGTAGGGCGGGATAGGGAAAGTAGTGGTAGGAGGTGAGGAATGAGGGGGAGGGAGAAGAGCGAGAGGAAACAAAGGGTGTTAGGGAGGTGAGTGGAAAAGATAAGATTTGAGAGAAGAGCGAAAGGAAGGGAAGGAAGGGGAAGAGCGGATGTGAAGGGGGAGGAGGTTCCAGTGGAAGGGAGCAAGGAGTTGGAAAGATCGGAAGCAGGAGGGGGCACAGGGAGGAGGAGGAGAAGAGAGTAGGAAGAGATTAGTAGAGCGGAGAGAGCGAGAAGGGGTATAGAAAGTGAGAAGGGAGGAGAGGTAGGGGGGCAAGGCCATAGAAGGATTTGAAAACAAGACAGAGGAACTTGAATTTGAGCTGGGAGTGAAAAGATAGCCAGCCTAAAGAGGTGAGAGAAGGGGAGATAGAATCAAGTGGTGAGAGAAGGCAGAGGGAGCGGATGGCTGAGTGGTAGATGGATTTAAGTGGGGCGAGGTGAGAAGAGGGGAGTCCAAAGAGAAGGGAGGAACAGTACAAGAGTCTGGAGAAAATAAGGGAGGTAATTTAAAGTTTAGTAGCGTGAAAGGTAAGGAGGGGTCGGATTTTACGTATGTTGTAGAGGAGAAAGCGACAAGACACATGGGTGCATGGCCAAGGCACTGGCAGGGATGTGGTTCTGAGTGCCAATTTGGCAATTTCTCTGCATTGCTTTGGTGGGTGCATGTTGCATTGTGGTACCTGTAGTCATGTTGGTTTAATTGGTTGATACTGTATGTGTACTACTGCTTCTCCGTGCAGGTAAGTCTGACATGTGCATGCTCCCTGGTCTGTACTGTGAGGTTGCTGCGGTGGGTTGTAAAGTGCAGCTTTCACATTTGCTTATCATGCCATCCTTTGTGTGGTCATTCACAACACACCTCACCTCCTTTCGGCATTAGCTTTTCTACTCACCCACTATCCAAGTCCATTGTCCTCTGTGCCTCACCATGTATCCTGGCAGTGTGCTGTTTCATAGGACATGGCAATGTGGATGGAACCATGGGTAACGGGTACAGCAGTGGGTGATGATGAGGTTGAGGTTGCAGGTCAACTGCACATTCAGGTAATGGTAGTGCTTTTGGTTTCGGTACATTGCTCCATGGGCCTTGGGTCAACCAGTGCAACATGGGTATAGAACAGGCCAGCTATCACATTTGGCATTTGGGCAACTGCATAGAACTGTGCCTTCATGGCGTTGACCTGTGCTGGGGTGGAGGGCAGTGAGATGTGGCATTGCACTTGAAGCAGGATGGCATCAAGGACATGAACCCGCCATGTTGTGCATGCTGTGACATGCTGTGCATGATGGCCACAGAGTGCTGCAAGTGCCATTTCCATAGGATACACGTTTCTGCAGTTGCAGTGCAGCTGTCCAGATGTTGATCCTGCTCCCTATTCATCCAGTATTGTGTTGATCAGCTCTGTTATGGTCTCCTGGTTGTCCAGCCTCTCTACTTCCAAGTGCAGCATGTGCCAGTGGCAACTTGGTGTAGGAAAACGTTTTTTGGGTAGGGGTGTCGCTTTTGTAGCGCTCTGTAATGTATTGAGATCACCTAAGTCTTTGTTTCAGACATTTGTTTTCATTTACCTCCAGCTGGAAGCTGAAGGAAACTGCACCATGTTTTTGACGGTGTTAACGCCAGTTTTCAACGCTAATAGCACCAGACATGAACTTGTGATGTGGCTGTGTTTGCTCCTCATGTGGCCGGCTGTAATAGTGCTGGCTGATTTTACTTAAAAAAAAGAAGAAAATAAGAAGAGGAGTGCCACAAGTCTAACACTTTCAGCACTGACCCTAAAAAAGAAAGAATAGGAATACCAAATAATGTGTCTTTCTGGAATTCTATACAATAATTGCTAGACTCATTAAAGGTTTATTTCAAGCACACTTCAGGGGGTGAGTCACTGATTTAGTCGGTTCTTAAACACCTCAACTCAGCCTTTCATCCTTCTAAGGTCGATAAATGAGTACCAACACAGTTTGGGTGATATTGGGTGTATATTTTTTTCTATATAAAGCGCTTAAGCGCAAGTGCTATATAATAACACATCATTATCATTCGGTCATGGACGTCTGCTTGCAATCACAGTCATGTGGTAATATGGGCCTATACACACTGATCTTAATGACACATATGGCGATCCAGTCTTGTATGACATGTATACATTATAGTGATATCGTAACCATATTTTTGTAGTGTACAACGCTATGTGATGCCACTTCCTGTTTTGTCAATGGGTGAAAGGTCGTGTTCCATCGCTTCCCGCGATATCACTTTGGGGTGGGGTCAAATGACATCACTTCCTGTGATTTCATCAGGGGGTTAAGGGGCGTGTGATGTCACTTCCGCTACCCCTGGCATTTTGGTGAAATGACGTCCCTGGTCAGAGAGAGTTGGCTTTAGTTGTGTAGAAGCCAGGTTTCTGTAAAGCATAAAAGACGATTGTCTATTTGTAAATTGCGTTCATATAGATAGGTTTGTGTTATTTCGGGGTCTTCTGTGAGGAGTTAAAAAAGAGGTCAGAATTCCAGCTTCAGTTTGGTAAAGTGGTTGTGTAAGGGTTTCATGATATCAGTTTATGGTTTGAGTGGTTGGTTCTTTTTACTGGCAGAAGAGTTTTATTTTATAAAAATAACAGAGGGTGTTTTTTTTGTAGAATGCCATGCGCGCAATGCCTGTGCGGAAATGAAAGGGTAACATGATTCTGCCCGGTCCTTGGTCCCGGCAGAAAATGACTGTTTAGTTTGCAGCTACGTATCTACACATGAAAACTGTTTGACTAGTGAGTAGTTTTCATGGGCCTGATTTATAGAAAAGTGCAAAGTACGGTTAATGTAGTTATCACGAGTGCGAGTATTGCACGGCGCAAACGTGTCTCGAAGAGACCTGATTCACAGAATGCAATGCGCACAGACAGATGCAGCACAAATCAAAACATTTTGCGCCTGGCCCGCCTACAACACGACCAAGCACAAAGCATGGTAGCACTGCAGAGGTGCATTGCAGCGCAATGTGAGCCATGACATAGCAAAGGCACATGTGATAGAAGTAATCTAGGATTACTCAAAGCTAAGCAGCATTACTTGCACTCTGACCATTCTTCTTACAGTACTCAGACCATCAGTACTTTACCTTCACTAAAATGCACTCCCCATGTCTACCGTATGGCTACACCCAGTACCTCCACCAATAAACACAACCAATTCTACCTTAAGGCTACACCAGCTCTTCCTTGTCCCAGTACCACAACTAAACTGCACCACCAAGTCTACTTTAAGGCTACACACGCTCTTCCTTGTCCCAGTACCACGACTAAAATGCACCACCAATTCTACTTTTCCTTGTCCCAGTACCACGACTAAACTGCACCACCAATTCTACTTTAAGGCTACACACGCTCTTCCTTGTCCCAGTACCACGACTAAACAGCACCACCAATTCTACCTTAAGGCTAGACCAGCTCTTCCTTGTCCCAGTACCACGACTAAACTGCACCACCAATTCTACTTTAGGGCTACACACTCTCTTCCTTGTCCCAGTAGCTTCACCAATCTGTGGCCCCCTTCTACCTTAAGGCTTCTCCACTGTTCCATGTTCCAGTACCTCGACAAAACTGCACCCCCCTTTCTAACTTAAAGCTACACCCACTCTTCCTCATCCCAGTTCCTCCACCAAACAGCGCACCACAGTTCTTCATTGAATCAGCAGCCACTCTTTCTTGTTCTAGCACTCATTTAAGGTGTATCAATAACTGAAATTATTCGGAGCAATGCCCTCTTCACACAGCTTGCCTCAGATGTTCTTCCTGAAGGTACAGGCTACCCCATTAGACCCCACAAATTCCTGCAGCACATCATAACATGGCTATCTTGGAAATAGCTGAATTAATGTCTCCATGTATCCCCTTGCACTCAGGAACACAACCATTTACCTGCCAATCAAGTACAAGAGTTGTTGGTCACTGAACACGCATTTATTAGCTGCCTTTGTGACAGGAAATGTCCTCAACTGTGGCTCTGTCCCACATGCTACCTTAATTGATGTTATGAACACCACTTGTATCCCAGAAGGTGCAGAACTTCCTGTTGATATTCTTCGCTCAAATTGAGGTATCATAGCAACAATATCAAGTAAGTGCAAGGATGTTAGGTAGCTATGTGCCGTGTTCTCTCATGTTACATTTTTAACTTGACATCACCTTTTGTTCACTGTGTCTCCCATGATGTATGCCTTGGAAGCAAGATGACACGGAGCACCACAGGTTCAATCCTCGGGTCTGCGCTTAGAAACCTCTGCATATTAAGCGCTTTATAAATAATCATTGAAAAATCAAGCTCTTACTTGAACAGGATTTACCTGTGCTGGGGTCCCCACCACAATCTCCTGCTTCTCACATGGGAGCACCCTCAACCACTCCTCGTCAATGTAAATGTTGGACTGATGTTTTGGGGTGCAACGCTTGCATTATTTGCCTTTCACAATAATTATTAATCCTGGTATGGGCAGGAGAGCCCATTTAATCCGAGAACATATACAGGAAATGTTTACTCTCACATTGCTGCAAAGACCCATCTCTTGTGGACACAACATTGAACATGTGTCCACTCATTAACAGTCATCACACGATTCTACTACATAGGTAAGTTAATGTGCAGAGTTGAAGGGACTGTATCCCCAATCCACCAATATAGGAGCCAGGAGGAACATCTTAGAAAACACATTCACAAGTGTGTACCTGTCCTCATCTGCCGATTGCAGAGGAGGACTTGTGTACATGTATGTGTGCTGACAATGTCCTCAAGGATTGACCCACATTACCATATTGGTTCAGTATGTAAACATCATTTGCATCTTAACAATCATCCCAATTCCCTGCAGTCAGATTCTCGGATAGGGTGCTGTCGCTGAGTGAGCTGTGGATGAATGTATTCAATGGACAACTGGTGCAGGTTGAAAGTACAGGGGCACGGTTGGAGTCAGGATGTACGGAAGCACAATATGCTTGTCACTTCACACAGAATGTCACTTTTACACTTGATGAGTCAAGTCAATGCACACCCACAAATGCACCAACATCAGATGATAGTCCATGTCATAGCTATACTCTGTCTAACACCGTTTCAGTGTGCACTGTACACGCTCCATGCAGCCAGTATTGACATCAAGTGAAACACACCATAGTTGTACTCTTACACTAAGCTGCCCCCCAGGCATAACACTTTCCATTGCACATCACCTCAATGCAGTGCCAGATGCTCACCAGATGTGCACACGTATGTTCATTCCACTCTGCCTTTGACTTCACATCTGATGTGGTGTAATTAGTTGTGCCAATCAGTGCAGCTGCAACTCAGCAGGGTGTGCATACACGCATGTGCATGAACGAAAACAATATGCACATCGGAGCAACTTGGACAAGGAGTGCAAATTGCCTGTATTGAATGGCCATGAACGTCAATCCATGAGAGGACAATGCTTCTCAGGAAAATATCACATCATACCCTTACACCCCACACATTCATGTCAAGTAAAGTTATTCACACACCTGTGGTAATGCACGAGGTGCATGGTGGAACTAATGGTGAAGGAAATAGTCATATATTAAAACTGGCACATAGCTACAACAATCACGTGTCAGTGTTTGGTCACTATAAAAGGCCACTTGAAGGCATAGTTACAAGTGTACACCATTGAAAGTCAACCTTCCCTACAGCCAGATTGCATGTCCACATGACCATAAGGGTGAGTAATGCAAGGTAAGACCACCTTTCCTACCTCAATGATGATCCCCGACGAGTGACCCTCACCTGTAAAAACACAATGTTAACCTGAAATGCCCATCACAGTCTACATACAACAAAATCACACCCACCTATCCAATATACATCCATCAAGTCACTGAATGGACACTGAAGTTCTGAAGGCGCACATTCACATTTGTGTAGCCTAAGTTGCACAACTGTCTGCATGTGAACTGGATGCAGTACATACTGTCCATATCTTTAAAAAGCACATGTAACACAGATTAATCACACAACACTCACCCCACGCATGGACACATGGTTCCCTAGAACTTTTCAAGTAGAAAAGAATAACTGTTGAATGAGGCATCAAACCTTCCAACATGAATGACATACGAGGAATGAAAAGAGAACGATTTGCCCACCATACATTGACTTGCATATGCAACAACAAATTCACATATGCATCAGCAAGTCAGAACAGTTTCCATGTTACTCGGATTCTTACAGATCCTATAGAATCGATTTTATTGACTCAGTTTTAATCGGCCACCCATAACTGAGCGCACCAGGAGTTGGTTGAGATTTGTAAGAAGTCTTAATCTTCTTACTTTAAGATCGGGCAGATCAAAAGATGTGGCTGTCGGCGCATAAAATGGGTGACCACATGTGATACCTGGACATACCCATGCAAGGTTCCCAGATGGGTATAATTACACAACCATTCCTACTGGGCTAATTTCCTCAAGAACACTTTTTAAAATTTTACATAACTGGTTCCACGTGAGAAATCTGGTCACCCATTTATATTTGTAAATAGTTCATTAAGCATTTCTAGGTAAGTATCATCTTCCATTGTCCCTACTTGCTTGTACCCGGCCACCCTGGCCATCAGGGAGTCTTTAACTGAAATCTGGGTGCGAATAAACAATTACTCTCTACATTTCGACACCATTGCTTTAATTGATAACAACCCTAGCTCTAGACGTAGGTATTCCATTGGGGTACTTCGTGGTAGTTTCAGCCTATCATGCAAAAAACAAGGCCCTCAACCTGATTTAGCCATTCCAATCTGTGCAACTGTAGGCCTTCTAGCCCATATAGTATGGTTGGACAGAACCACTGTTTATATAGCAAATTCGCCCCACCCTTTCAAAAGCCTGCATTGCCTTTTGAGAAGTGGCTTATCAGATAAGTTAGTCGCCTTGCCTTTGAGGTCTTTGTGCTTATTATGCTTTCATAACTGGCGTTATGCATCAGGTTTAAACCCAGATACTTTTATTGGGAGTCATACTGAAACTGTCCAATGTTGAGGTCAATCCGGATGTTTACTTTCTTGTGGGTTGCTAACATTACCTTTGTTTTATCGAGATTTCTTTCTTTCTCGTTTTCATTCGCATTTTGTACCAAATTCTCCAGTAAGATTTTTATCCCTTATATCGTGTGACTCAGTAGCAACAGGTCATCTGCGTATAAAATCACTGTGATGCGATTATGGCCGTTCTTAGGGGACCAAGTGCCCAATGCTTTTAGCCGGCAGATCAGTTCAGCGAGGTATAAGTTGAAAAGAAGGTGGGACAGCATACAGCTCTGCGTTACACCTCTATTCATATCAATCTGCTCTTAGAGATGGTTTCCATTTCCCAGTCTAATCCGAGCTGTGGTTTTATCATGTAAAGCTTTGACAATTTCTAATAGCAAGCTAGGACACCCCCACTTTTGCATTTTTGTCCAAAATCGTTCGCTGTTAACTAAGCCAAACGCGGATTTAAAATCCACATACGCTAAGTACAAGGATGGATTGGCTTTTTTTCCAGCAAGATTGATTAAACGGTCAACCACTCACAAATTTAACTTAGTACTTGCCACTGCTCGAAAACCAGTTTGTAATTAATGAAGCAGCTCATTTTCATCTACACATGCTTGTAAGTGCTTTAGCACACAAGTTGCAAACATCTTTCCGGTGGTGTCCAGTAATGATAGCAAGCGATAATTTCCCAGAGTCAGTGCAGGACAGGTCCAGGACTGAGGGATCTTTTTCTAATGGCAAACTTTAGTAATTACAGAGCAGCAGGGTCCACTTCCACGGGTCTTCTTTCAACACTGCCGCCGCCAGCCAATTAGGACCAGGGGCTTCAGAGTTATTTGCCTTTTTGATTATATCTGTAGTACAATCCCAGTTAAAGTGCAAGGGCCAGGGGCTACCTTCTCCCACCATACTTTTATTCCCTTTTTGGCTCACCCACATTTTCCATTCCATGAACGTCCGCCAGATGTATTTGTGGGTAGGATTTATCATTTGGGCCGCCAAACAGTATTGGGGTTATGGGTCAGCATAACCTTTAACAGCTGTTGCAGGTTTTTTTTCAAACCCTGGGCCTTACGTCTCTTTTGCCAATTTTGATACAAGTTTTTGATTTTACGGATATTGATCATAATCTCTGGTGTATGAAGTGCAGATCTTTTTATAGTTCGCACTTGCATATGCAATTTGTGTTTTGCCAATTACACCTCCATATTGAATTGTTTAGTTTTTACCTCAGCTAGTGAGACCTGGGGTTTTCCCCTGGCTACCCGTGCTTTGTTGGTCAGTTCCTTAATCCATGATTCAATACCATCGGCATCCAGATCACCCAGGAACTCCTACCCATCAACCATAGTGTTAGCCAATAGTTTGCCTGCCCTCCTAATGTTACCATCAGACCACCAAATTTTGTTCCCTCCTTGGTTGACCTCAAGGTCACCAGGGCCGAGTACAGTATTTGTCCTCCCCGTTCCATTCATACTTAATACCAATCTGTAATGATTGCTATATACTGTGGGTATCGTACAAATTTTTGCTACATATTCAAGCAACTGTCGTTCACACATATGTAATCAATAGTGCTTTTCTTATCACCCATTTTCCAAGTTGGTTGCTCTGGGATATCGTTTGGGAGCCAGCCATTTAAAGGCATCAGTTCCCACCAGCCCAGAACTGAATCCATTCTCCACCCTTGATGTTCCTTGCTTTCATTATCATATTATCCCTTTTTAGTATGTGGCTGGAAACTGATTTCGTAGTAAACTCCCCACACTTTGCATTCATATCTATACATGAGGAACATATCTCGGTCAAGATCTTCCACCCAAGTCACAAACAGCCTATCAAAATATTCAAAAATACTTTCATTTTTGTCATTAACTGGGGGATCATATAGGCATACCAACACTAATCCTTTACTTTCACCCTCATACACAAACTGTTTTTCACTGCAATGACATTCCCGCCCTCTTCTAAAGGGGTTATAATCGAAGAGTGTAGGTCATGTGAGATCCCTATCAGTAAACCCCATGATGGTCTTCCCATTAAGCCCTCTGTAGCCACTTCCACCCCTGTGTGTTATCAAAGTCTTGGGTTTCAATTCTGGCTTACTATCCAATTTGTATCCCAAGAATTCCAGAGAATCATATTGTGCTCTAATTAGAGATGCTGTGGCTGGAAGCACACAATTAATCTTTGACATGTCATCATACCATGTGCCCAATGGTTGCACAAAATCCAAGTCACTAGAATTCAGGATGCGTAATGAGGGGTCCTTGGTAAACAGTTTTAATAAAGCCGGATGATTGATCACTGTTCTTTTTACAATTTAAGGGCTCTGACAAATGGTTACTATACTCGTATCAAACTCCGCTTTCGGTGGAGACTGAATTTGGGGTACAGTTATCATGGCATAATTTCAGGGCTTTTGGCTGCAGATTCACAACGGCCTACGGCAGAGGCTTTAGGAAGCCTGGTTTCATTAGGGCCCCCATTGGATTGTTCTGCTACTACCACAATTTCCTCCAGTTCTTGTGGAGAGGCATTTTCTTTCAGTAGTCAACGAGTTAATGTGCCCTTGTGTTAGTTAATGTGCCCTTGTGTTGCTGTCTGCTTTTCTTCCTTCTTATTTTTTTCTTTTTAGTTTTTTTAGATCTATGCAGCTGTTTACATTCTGTATCAATGGTAGAGCTCAAAGCGTGGTCAGTCTCGCTAGACAGTAATTCGTGGGATTTGTTCAGTCCCCTTGTTTGTTTTTGTAAACGCTTCCTTCTGCGTCCATCCCGATGGGTGGACTAGTTGAAGGGGGTTACCAGTAGCTCTTCTTGGGGGCAATCCGTGTCCCTTACTCCTGTGATTCAATATTTATCGGAGGCGGAAGCAGATTACTAATGGACACCGCTTCAGGCTCATCAGTTGAGGTTGGAGGTTTGGATTTTTCCAATAGCACGCTCAGCATAATTCCTTGTTTTTCCACCTCTTCGTGGATGCGGCCACAGAGCTTTAATAGGACCTTCACTGCAAAATTGACCACGTTGTTCTCAGCCAATTGATTTAAACTGGTCCCATTGTGTGGGCTATTGGAAAGGCTATTTACACCTACCGGCGCCGAGCCTAACGATGGAGGTGTATTCTCCATTACCATATTTGGTGATGCTGATAATAGTTGTGTCAATAAAGCATCAGCAAGACCAGCCCGTTCTTCCGTATAGAGGGGCAACCCTACCACTTGAGGCCCAATAGATTCATTGGTATTAGCCTCTGGTGCTGCCACACTAGAAGGTCTCATTGAGTTACTCACCAGATAACCTAAATCCAGCAATTAGTTGTTATCTATTCCCTCGAAGGTACTATGCAAAAGAGATTTATTTGTCTCAGGTTCTTCATGGGTTATTGCAATAGACTTGTTTTGCACAGCAAGCAGCGCCGGCTTCACAACCTCCTGTTTTTTAGCAAAGAAGGAAGTAATTTCTTTAGTTTTACATAGGCCCTTTTTTTTTAATCGGCCCGCTGTTGCTGATATGTTTGGTTCGAAAGTAGTTTCCGCAGATATTACATCCGTGGTCCCAGCTGCAGGAGCACGTCGCTAGCCATTGCTTTTGCCATATGGCTTCTGTTTCCTGCAGTTGTAGTTTCTGGGTTTTGGCACCACTTTAAATTAAGCAAGGGTAGTCAAGAATATGCCAGCCATTACCGCTGTTTAAAGCATGCTACAGGTGCACTGTTCTGGCCGTGGGCTCAGAGGGAACCTTCCCCCACCGTCGACCCGCGGCTGAGCGAGCAGACCCAGCTAAAAGGGGTTTGGGGATTTCATTTTACAACACGCCAACCACTTACTTGTTCTTCCGGCGGCATGTTTTACAATCCACTACCCTCGCACCGTCGCTAGGTAGCAGCAGAGCAGAGTCCTTCTCTTGCGCCACCAACAGCACGAAACACAAAACGCTCTGCCACACTGCGCCAAGATATTGTGAATTAAGTGAGAGACATTAGTGGCCATATAGGAAGCTGAAAGCGAGTAATAGAGGTTGGAGTGGTGCAGACAATCGAGGTGGATCCAGAGCAAGGTATTATAGTGCATGTTACAGCTTCACTACCAGAGGGGGGCTGATTCTGTGGTAATTTGTTATGATATGATATGATATGATATGATATGATTGTTTGTTTATATAGCGCCTATACACAATGTGTTTCAAAGCGCTTCAAGGCAAGGGAGGGAACAAGGGAAAATACAACCACATTCTTACAGACAGGCCATGAACAGTAAGGATGTGAAATTAACTATCATACTCGGCCTGATGACATTTCAGATAGTGCAAGAGCTAAGACATAGATAAGGAAGGGAGGGGGAGAGTGGGAAGGAAATGGAAACAGACAGGCGACTACCGTACTAGGCCTGACGACATTTCTGGTAGAGCCAGAGAAAAACAAAAGGTGAGGGAGAGGGGTGCAGAAAGGAGGGGAGGAACAAAACAAGCGACTATCATACTAGGCCTGACAACATTTCAGGTAGTGCTGGAGGGGTGGTGGGGAGGAAAAAAACAGTAATGGGAGGGTGGAGGAAACAGACGAGGTTGCTATCATACTAGGTCCAGGGACAATTCTGATAGAGTAAGTGCATAGAAGAAAGTAAGGGGAGGAGAAAGGAAAAGGGAGAAGGGAAAGGAGGAGAGAAAAGACAAACATCATGTCCTTTTCAGTATTTATGTTGTGATAACTGGGACGTTCCGGTGTAGGACCAGCAAGTTCTATCTCGGGCTGCCATGTATTAATGTAATTTTGTATTTTTTACATTTCTTATATGACTTGATCCATTTAATTCAGTTTTTGCAGCAAGTGTTGCAACTGTTTTTTTACATCATGATCAGGAGTTGACATGGAAGAGCATGGCCGAGTAAAGAGTCCGGAGTTGTTGAAGAACAGCAAAGGGAGCATAGGAGCAGGTGTTTCTAGATGTTTAGCATGTTTTTTTTAACACACACTTGTTTTGTGCAGCAAACAGGAAAGAGCAGAAGGAGCAAGGGTGTTTGTCACTAAGGAGGCGGAGGAGCAGCTATTTCATTATTAGAGCATGTTAGCCATGCCCACATCTGTTTGGGGTGAGAGTTTGGACTGGTCTCGAGTATAGATGGCTGGGTGGTTCATGATTTACACAGAACATGTGACGGGCAGACCATGGCTTAGCTGAAAGGATCTAGTTGGCGGTCCGTGTCTGTGTACTCTGATTCTAGGTTGCTCCAGGTAAGGTTGTGATACTGGTTTGGTGTTGGTTGTAGTTGGGACAAGGAGCTTGCTTACAGGAAGTGCATTCCATATCTACGGGGACATGTAAGGACAGTGGCAGAACATAATTGCATACTAAATACCTTGGGAGAGTGCATCAAGGGTTTAGTGTTCTGGCAGCAGGGTTTTACAATAGCAGTCAATGTCACACAGGGGATTGTCTGGTTGAGTCTGTGTGAAGGTATGTATTGTATTTTCTGAGGAAAGTATTTCTATGGGGTGGTGAGGTAGGGGGTAGCGGAAAGGAAGGACAGCATGTGACAATGTATGTTGCATCTTTTTTTTATTAGGGGGTGCTACTGTGGCACTGGCTTTGTCAAAATGAAGGTGAACTTTAATAAGGGTGCCAAGGGTTGCTTGCAAGTGATGACATTGCCGTAAGTATTTCATATGTATCGTGCTGCGGGCGCCGAAACAGGTGTCGGGTAGTGCAGAAGATGATGGTCTGGAGTGAGAGGAGGGTCATAGGGCACGATTTTGAATTACATACACAAAGTGTTCTGCATTACCTTTTAGGTTATGCTGTGGAGGAATGCAACTTTTACCGATCATGAGTAGTAGAGCAGTGAGCATGTACTATGAAGTCATTTGTCATAAGTGGCTGGAAGAAAGGGTGTCTTACAAGATACCATGAAGGCGCATGCAGGGATACACAGGCAGCCAAGGTATGTATTGTTAGCAAGAGGTGTGTGCTTTCTTTTGTCTACAGGATTTATGCATGTTTGTGTGTTCATTGGATGGCATAGACATGAGGAGTTTGTGAGGTTTTCTGGGGAACTGCTAAATTGAGGATGTGGGCAAAATGAAGAGTGTTGAATGTGGGGGGAAGGGCTGAGGTTTAGGGCATGCTTTATGTTCATCAGTTTTTGGGCTTAGGTTGGGTGTTTGTCAGAAAGGAGCATATTTGTGCATTGTTTTTGGGACACTCCGTGACATTGGTAAGGAGACTACTAGCTGAAAATAGTTTATGATGAGTGTGCTTGTGATTTTATAGGTTTTATCCTAAGCCGAGCTTCTGGTCATGGCACTAGGAGCATGCAGTGTATGCATGTAGATGGGGTTGCATTGTTAATATTATGTAATGGAAAACACACTCTTTGTCACTCCATAACAGACATGCTCAGGGTGTTGTGTATGGGCCAACTGGAGTTGCCTGATTTCATCGTTGAAGTCCATCTAGGAAGTGGGTTTGTATTTGTGTTCCACACAGTATGTCAGTTTTAAAGTAATTTTGATCTGCATAGTTGTGGGTGTCCTGTCATCATACCCTTTACCCTGCTAAGGGAATAGGTGGTGTCTGTGGATGAGGGCACTACCCCTTCTGCATCTCAACTGGTTTGCCACGCTGTGTGCCGATATTATACAGGACACAACATGCCACTATAATTTTACATACATCAGGTGGTACATTTAGCAATACACCACCCAAGTGGTCAAGGGATCAAAATAGTGACTTGAGCATTTTGCACGTCTGCTTCACTATGCCCCTAGTGGGTATGTAAGTATCATTGTAGCGTTCCACACCTGGGGTGGCAGGATTCCTCAGAGGTGTCATCATGAATTGTGATAGCAGGTAGGCAATTTCCCCTACAAAAGAGTCCATGGTCAACGTGTTGATTTCACTGTCATTTGGTAGATGTGTGTGTGGCATGTGACTGCTTGTGTGTGTTTCGATGTGTGTGATGGTTGATACTCACCATGGAGCCACATGCTGGCCAAGGTTTCCGATTCAAGAGTCTGGTGGATCCGCGAATGACGCAAGATTTAGCTGTCAATCGTACATCCTGGGAAATTGACAATTACATACATTTTGTGTGCCTTAGCATCACAGAAGACCTGCACATTGATGAAATGCCAATATTTCCATTTGCGATTAATGTGTTTTGTCTCTTGGGTGGGGGGTTATAGTGCAACATAGGTGTAGTCGATGGCTCCAAGGACCTAAGGAAAGTGGGAAACTGCATAGAATTCCTGGCCCACTCTTTACCTTTCCTGCAAAATTTGTGGCATGTCTATGTGGGTACGCATGCATGCCATGATGCACCTGGTGTAGACACCATGATTGGGTAGTTTAGGAAATGCCCCAAAATAAGGCAGTGGTGCTCTGGAAAAAGCAAGTGGCCAGGAAGTCAAGGACAGATAGCACTTTCACCAGAGGTGGTACTGCCTGTGAGCACATGGTTGGCAACACAGGACATTCTCTCACTCCCTGACCAAAGTCAACAATGACATGTCGGGCGAAACACTATGTGCCATGCACATTCTCATCAGCCATCTCAAATATTGTTGTGCAGGTTTCAAATAATCTAACCCTCCTAATACTCAGCGTCCTCCTCCTTCCTTCTGGCAGTACAAGTGTGAGCAATACGTGATCTGGCATTGCCACAATTTTGCATTAAGATTGTTTTGCGGTTTTCTAGTTTGTGCCTGGGAAGGGCTGCCAGTAAAATGTTACCTCTTTGAAGTTTGCCTGGTAGCACTATGTAATCTGTGAATTCCCTTGATAGGGTCAGTATGTTAGTTTGCACGGTGCCACCCATTGCACGCCCGTGTTCTTCCCCATTTCCTTTCTTTCTTGATGTATTTTGCAACATCCACCCCATTCTCTGCACTATTTTTTTTCAGTGCAAAGTACACTTTCTTTGCGCAAAGCGTACTTTGCGCCATGCAAAACATTTATTAAATTTGCCTCAATGGGACTGATTCATGGAATTTTTCTATTTTATTAAAACTTTTTTTATTTGACTTGACAACGCACCAGAGAACAAAAGGAGCCACATGGCACCAGCAATAAAAACCAAGCAATATACATATTAAGCAGTACATCCTGAGTCAACTGAAACATGCTGGGGGGCAAGGCAGTAGACAACGTATTAACAACCATATCAAGAGAGACAACATTTACGGGGACCCTTCAAGGGAGGTCGAGAGAGAGTTTGACGGTGAAGCCATGGCGGACATATACTCGCGGAATTTCCGCCAGATGTCCCTTGGCCTTGAGTGTGGGTGTTGCATTGCGTTCCAGGACTCCTTAGTATCATGAGCCCATGTGAATGTCCTGAGCCACTATGAGAAGGTAGGCGCCCTAGGGCGGAGCCAGCATAACAATATGCAGCGAACTGCCAACAGCAGGCAGAGACCTGCCAGTTTCTTAGAGTCGCGGGACAACTGAGGAAGGTCATGGAACAGGCAGTGCAGCAGGGCGGGGACAATAGTGTGTTCCAAAATGTCTGAAAGTGTGGAACAGATGTCTAATCAAAATTGGGTCAGGCGGGGACAGTACCATAGCATATGAATATAGGAAGCTTGATCCGTGCCACATCTGGGGCAACTGGGAGGGACGCTGCAGAACATGCGATGAAGTCTCACTGGTGTATGATGGTATCTGTGCAGCACCTTGAATTGGATTAATTCAAATTTAGTGTTGTAGGACACATCGTGGGTGCGGCCACACATTTGGGTCCATCTCTCCTCAGTGAGCTCGACACCGAGATCCTCCTCTCATTTGTGTTTCAGCTTGGTGAAAGGGGGGGCTGCTCTAGTCTGCAATAAGGAGTAAAGTCTCGACACCTTACCCCTGAAGGAGAGGAAGGAGCAGAGCTCCGCAAATATGGGCTCGTCAGGCGGTAAGGAGGGGAAATCAGGGTATCTGGATTTGAGGTTCTCCCGGAGCGAGGAGTATTGTAGCCACACTGAGGGCCGGCGTTTGAGGGCGGGAGGGAGATCAGGCCACTCAATAATGTTTCCCTGTTCGTAGGCATCACGGAGTGTCAGGAAGCCGGCATCCACCCAGCGGGATACCACTGGTTGTGGAATATGTGGGACATCGGGGAAGAAGTTCCATAGTGGCAGGTCCCCGTGGAATGGGTGAAGTGCACCGACCATTGTCCAGAGTTTGGTCAATGATAAGGATGTGCTAGCCATGGGGTCTGCGGAATCTGAGTCCGGGGGGATCGGCTTGAGGATCAGGGAGCCAATCACTCAGTCACAGACCGTTAATTTCTCCAGGCGAACATGTGGGGGGGGATCAATGGTGTTAAACCAATGAGCCGCAAACTGAGATTGGGCTACCACCCAGTATCTGATGAAATCTGGGGCGCTGAACCCACCCAATTCCTTGGGGGGGTCAGCGTAGACAGTTTGAGGTGGACTGATCCTGAATGCCAGAGGAAGGTGTTGTTTATACGGCGTAGTGATTGGAAAAAAGCGTCCCCAGGCCACACAGGCAGATTGGTGAATCGATAAAGTAATTGAGGTAATACAACCATTTTAAGTATTCCAATTCTGCCTGCCAGTGAAATGGGGAGTCTGGCCCAGCTGGAGGTCTTTGCAGCCAGGTTAGTTAGGTAATTCTGGTAATTGTCCTCGCACAGCTGCGCTGTGTGATGGGAGACCACCACCCCCAGGTAAGTGACACTAGATGGAGACCAGTTGAACCCGCATAGGTCCAAGGGGAGTTGTGTGGATTCTGTAAGTGGGAATAAGGCAGACTTGGAGCAGTTTACTTTCAAGCCAGATATGTCCCCAAAGCGGGCAACATCTGCCAGTATAGGGGCAAGGTTGGTTTCAGGGGAACGGATGTACAGAAGGGCATCGTCAGCGTAGAGGGAGATTATATCGGATTGGCCAGATGAGCGCAATCCCCTATGCGAGTGTGACTGCCGAACCATGTCAGCGAAGGGCTCCATGGCTATGGCGAAAATGAGCGGGGAGAAGGGGCATCCTTGACGTGTGCCTCTGGATATCTGAAAAGTAGCGGAGCACCTGTCCTCCGTGCGAACTCTGGCCAATGGAGCGGTATATAGCAGCTTTATCCAGGTTCGGAAGTTAGGGCCGAACTAAAATTTCTCGAGGACTCGCCATAGGTATTTCCACGAGACCGAGTCAAATGCCTTCTGCATGTCCAGAGTGGCTGCTACCGCCTGATCCTGCTGATCACATTAAGGAGCCTTCTTAAATTCAGAGATGGGGACCTACCCGGGACAAATCCCGCCTGGTCGGGGTGGATGATGTGGTGCATGTATGGGGCTAAGCGGTAATCTAGCAGTTTAGCGTATATTTTAACATCACTGTTAATCAACGAGAGTGGTCAGTATGAGCCGCACTGAGTAGGGGGATTACCAGGTTTGAGAAGTACCGTAATCAGTGCCTCCCGGAGAGATGGAGGAAGTATCCCCCTATCACACGCTTCTTCCCATAGTGCCAGTAGGTGTGGGGCCAGGTGAGATTTGTATAGTTTGTAAAAATCCATAGGGAGCCCATCCGGACCAGGGGCCTTCCCTGACGCCAGCGACTCAATGGCCTCAATAAGTTCCTCCGAGGTGAAAGGTCTCTCCAGGAAGATGCTGGCGTCGGCTGACAGGACTGATAGGGGAAGATTCCCTAAATAGAAGTCAATTTCTGGTATCTGGGGGCCACTGGCCTCAGAGTACAAGGAGGTGTAGAACGAGAGACACTCAGAATTGATATCCTGTGAGGAGGTGGTGAGTGAGCCATCCGGCCTCACTATGGCCGGAATATTGGGGGCTCTGAGTTCACGGTGCAGCAGTCTAACTAGCATCTGACCGGGTCGCTCTCCCTCACCATATTTCCTCACCGACTGAGGGGAGTCCAGGAATTTAACCTCGAGCTCGGCAAGGCCACGGAACCTGTCCAGCTCCAATCCCAGTGCCGCTAGAGTGGTTGGGGAGTGATCTTGAGCATATTGGGACTCGAGGACAGCCAGGGCTGATTCGCTAGTGGCAATATCTGTGCGGATTCCCTTCAGGATGCCACAACCTTTGGAAATGGCGTTTCCTCTTGTGTGTGCCTTAAAGGATTCCCAGAAGACAGCTTGCGTTGATACAGATTTTGTGTTGATCTCAAAGAATTCCTCAATGGAGGATTTGAGTTCGGTCGTAAAACCTGATCAAGAAGTGAATGAGGGCTCATCCTCCACTGCCTAGTTTTATTGACGTCCAGTCCCCAGTTTAAGGAAAGTACCGATAGCGTCCTGGGGAGGATAGCCAGGTGAGACCGGCTTCTGACCAGCAGGTCCATAATGAGCCATCTGTCTATTCTAGGATGCGAGTCATGCACTCAAGAATAAAAGGAGTATGTACGAGAATCGGGGTTCATTAGATGCCAGGCATCCACTAGTGCCAGACGGGGAAGCGTTGTAAGGACAGTGTAGGCTGCTTTGGATAGTTGGCGAGGCCTAGAGCCTGATCTATCTAGGGTGACATCCAGTATTGTGTTAAAATCGCCTCCCCATAAAATAGGAATAAGGGGGTAGCCTTCAAGTAGAGAGGCCAAGTGTAGGTATAAATCGGGGTCGTCGACATTGGGGCCATATATATTCAGGATGACTACCTCCTGGTGTTGCAGTTTGCCAATGATCAGTACATATCTGCCAAGAGGATCTATGTGGGAGTGATGACATGTGAACTTCAGACTCTTGTGTATTAATGTGAGAGTGCCACGGCTTTGAGTGGAATAGTTGGTATAGTATCTCTGGGGTCCCCATTGCTTAGCGAAACGCTCACATTGCTCAGAGCGAGCATGGGTTTCTTGTAAACATAAGATTTTAACCCCGTGGCGTTCAGCGTGCAACTGTATCTGCCGCAACTTTTTGTAACTGCCCAACCCCCGGACGTTCCAGCTCATAAAGGTCAGGTCTGTATTAGCCATACCTCTGAGGCTATTGATTGTATTTTTGCGAAGGGGCTATAAGCAAAAGGGAGTTGAGCGAACTGGATGTATGTGGCCCCCTGTCTACATGTACAAGATGTTCTGCTGTGATGCATGTGGCGCCCCCGGCGGCCGTCAAGACCTTTTTAACCATAACATCCCTCCCCCCCTCTCCCACCCACATCCCTCCCCCAATCAGAGGGATGAAACCCAAACAGAACCATAACAACCACGAACTTCTAGGCATCAATGCCTGGGGTCTGTTAGCAAGCCGGGCGATGGCGCACCGGACTGGGGAGAGTATGAGGAGATTATGCAATACAATAGGATTAACCAGAGCATTCGAAGTAGGTACGAGATGCAGAGGGGCCATGGTAGAGAGGAGGAAGACAAGTGGGACCATGGGGATGTAGCCATGGGCCCCGACACATCATCTCAAGGACAAAATGTAGACCCAGAATGGGCGTGGGCGGGCCAGGATACCGGGGTCTAGTCACCGTGGGCCCAGCTGTGGTAATAGGATAGTTACCAAATAGGGATCCCATCAGGAAGTCTTACAACTCTGAAAACAATGAGACAGTGTGGCGAACAGGGCCACAATTGCGGAGGATTAATGGAGCAACATGAACAAAACAGCAACCAATGAACTTCATGCGATGGATGGCCGTCATAGAGAGGACTCGCCAACGGTGGTCCCATATGTGGCTTAAGTACAACAATAACCATAGTAGACATGAATCTTGTATTGACGAGGAGTGGATCAACCGGGAATGTGTTTGTCTATGAATTTTGAGGCCTCTTCTGGAAAAGTGAAGAAGAATGTTTGGTTGGAGTGTTCGATCCTTAGCTTTGCGGGAAAGAGCATGGAGTATTTAACTCCTAAGTCTCGAAGTCTCTTTTTTACCACCAGGAAGGTTTTGCGCTCTTGTTGCACCGCAACGGAAAAATCTGGATACAGGTGTATCCTCGCCGCCCCAAGGAGTAGCTCCCCCTTGGCCCTGGCCACCCATAGGAGGGCGTCCCGATCGCGGAAATTTAGGATTCTGGCTATGATGGGACGAGGCGGTGCCCCAGGTCTGGGCCACGCGGTTAGGGAGCGGTAAGCTCTTTCCACTGCAAATTGTGCCGAGAGCTTAGGGTTATCAAGGAGTGTTAGAAGGATGCGTTCCACATAATCCTCCATGGGCTCCTTGATGTTGTCCTCGGGTATGCCAACAATGCAGAGGTTATTCCGCCTAGAGCGAGATTCAAGGTCGTCATTTTTCCTCTCCACTGCCAAGACCCGACTGGTGAGAGTAATCACAGTGGTGCGCAGGGAACCCAGGTCATCCTCCGCGGTACCAACCCTTGTTTCAATCTCGGCAACCCTGCTGTCCGTTCTTTCGATATGGGCCTTTATAGATGAGATGGTGCCATTCATATTGTGCAGCTGGTGAAGCCTTCGCGCATGTACTCCAGCATTTTCTGCGAGTCATCAGGGGTTAAGGATGCCGAGGCGGTTGGTGATTCCTCTGGGGGCTCAGCCGGAGGCCTGGAGGGTGTTTTGGCGAACATCTTTAGTGAGCTTTGCTTCTTCCCAGCCCCAGCTCCTTTGGTCATGGTGACGAATACAGTATGGTCCCAGGACCCTAGAAGGAACAGCGATCAGCAATATCAAGTTCCACGTTGCTGGATGACCTGGGGGGGGTTGACACAAGGATAATGATGAGGTACGCTGGATACAGCGTTAGGGTGATCTCTCTCACGGTCCAGTGAGGACCAAGGCATGCCACACGCAGCCGTAGGGGCGCTCCGGTGTGATGACGCCAAAGGGCCGCTGCTTCACTAGAGTGGTATGGGAAGAAATGGCTTGGATCAAAGGCAGCGGAGGTCCACGAGAGTCAGCCAGTGAGGCAAGGGTATGGTCAACTCAGTTACTGTGGGGAGTCGTGAGCAGGGCAATACAGGTGCCAAGGGGAGACCCAGACCCTAGGTAGGAAGGTGTGGAGCGCTTATACAGTGCAGCACAACCGGAGGATTGTAAGGTTGGACCAGCAGAATTAATTAGGCACAGTGAAGCAGCGGGGACCCACAGGATCTAACTCAGCGGTTCGTAGTGATTAGTACAGTGGCTGGTGAGGCCCGGCAAATTAGCCCAGTCGTGTAACTGTCCAGCTGTGAGGGCAAAGAGAGCCAAATGTCCATAGCACCGGAGTGTTTTTTCAGTGGGTCGCTCAGCGCAGGCTCGAGATCCACAGCAAATGTACTTGGTATCACCAATAAGCAAACAGGGGAGCGGGGCGGCAGCAGGAGAGGACAATGGTGCTGTGTGGGCTAGGCACGAGCAAGGTAAGCGCCCCCAAGGACTACGGGCGGGGAGCAGCTCTGCCACAGTTCTCTGCACCAGGGACCCAGCGCCAGCCCACACCTCCCAGACCAGGCCGATGCACCGCCGCAACAGCGGGGGTGAAGGATGGCGGGCTATGAGGCACGCAAGCGGCAGACAAGGGTGGCCGCAAGGACCGCCGGAGCCGGTCACACCCATCCCCCCACACCCCCTACCTTGCAGCAGTCCGGGTCCAGTGTTCATGAGAAGGGGGCGTCAGGAGGGGAGGGCAGACGAGGTGCAGGCAGGAGGGTCAGCCGCGGTGCCCAGTCAAGCAGCATAGGGAATCTGAAGCCTCTGGAAGCCGCAGATGCAGGAGGCAGCAGCCTCGCACGGAAGGGGCCAGAAGCCCAAGGTAGTCTGCAGTAGGGTGGCGAGAGGAGCAGGGGGGCAACCCCGTAGGCCACAGTAACCCGGCGTGCCTCAGAGGCTCGGCGCCCCTCCCCCACAGCAGCCCGCAGCGCCGCGCCCTCAGGTGGTCGAGAGGGCCGCGGCCCCGGAGCCATGGGGCGGGGAGAGCGGGCAGCAGCAGCCCCAGCTCGATCGAGAGGCGCAGCACGGTGCCCAGGGCGCGTTCAGCTCTGGGATTTCACAGGAATGCGGCGAAGAGGTTCCTGAAGAGGCACCAGCAGTGCTATAGGGATTAGGCAGAGTTGTAGGTGCAAAAGCGAGGATTATCCGCTCTCCCCGTCCGGAGCGTTACACTTAGGCGGCCATCTTGCTTCGGCGCAACAGCGCCCCCCTGATTCATGGAATTTTCAGCGTGGTGCAAACTGACTTTCCACTGCCAACAAACACCCTGATTCACAGAGCAGCGCAACGTGTTTTATTGCAGTCCAAAATGACATTTTATTGCCAACACCCTGATTCACAGAGCAGTGCAACGTGTATTTTTACAACAAGCATTTTTGCAGTGCAAAATAACTTTGCACTCCCAACAAGCACCCTGAGTCACAGAGCGGTGAAACATGTATTTTTGCATTGCAAATTGACCTTGCACTGCCAACAAACACCCTGATTCACAGAGCAGTGCAATGTGTATTACTGCAACATGTATTTTTGCAGTACAAAATGACTTTGTACTGCCAACAAACACCCTGATTCATAGAGCAGTGCAATATGTACTTTTGCAGTCCAAAGTGACTTTGCACTGCCAACAAACACTCTGACTCACAGAGCAGTGCAACGTGTATTAATGCAACATGTATTTTTGCATTGCAAAATTACTTTAATTACTTTGTACTGCCAACACAAACCCTAAGTCAGAGAGCAGTGCAACATGTATTTTTGCAGTGAAAAGTGACTGTGCACTGCCAACAAACACCTTGATTCATAGAGCAGTGCAACGTGTATTAGTGCAATGTGTATTTTTGCAGTGCAGAATAACTTGTAACTGCCAACAAACACCCTGATTCACAGAGCAGTGCAACGTGTATTAGTGCAATGTGTATTTTTGCAGTCCAAAGTGACTTTGTACTGCCAACAAACACCCTGATTCACAGAGCAGTGCAACGTGTATAAGTACAATGTATCATTTTGCAGTGCAAAATTACTTTGTACTGCCAACATACACCCTGAGTCACAGAGCAGTGCAACATGTATAAGTGCAATGTGTATTTTTGAGTGCAAAACGACTTTGTACTGCCAAAAAACACCCTGCTTCACGGAGCAGTACAACATGTATTAGTTCAAGGTGTATTTTTGCAGTGCAAAATGACTTTGTACTGCCAACAAACACACTGATGCACAGAGCAGTGCAATGTGTATTTTTGCAGTCCAAAGTGACTTTGCACTGCCAACAAACATGTTGATTCATAGAGCAGTGCAATGTGTATTAGTGCAACGTGTATTTTTGCAATGAAGAATAACTTGTTACTGCCCACAAACACCTTGATTCACAGAGCAGTGCAACGTGTATTAGTGCAATGTGTATTTTTGCAGTCCAAAGTGACTTTGTACTGCGAACAAACACTGTGATTCACAGAGCAGTGCAACGTATATAAGTGCAATGTTTAATTTTGCAGTGCAAAATTACTTTGTACTACCAACACACACCCTGAGTCACAGAGCAGTGCAACATGTATAAGTGCAATGTGTAATTTTTCAGTGCAAAGTAACTTTGCACTGCCAACAAACTCATTGATTCACAGAGCAGTGCAACGTGTATTAGTGCAATGTGTATTTTTGCAGTGCACAATGACTTTGTACTGCCAAACAACACCCTAATTCACGGAGCAGTACAACGTGTATTAGTGCAATGTGTATTTTTGCAGTGCAAAATGACTTTGTACTGCCAACAAACACCCTGATTCACAGAGCAGTGCAACGTGTATTTTTGCAGTCCAAAGTGACTTTGCACTGCCAACAAACACCATGATTCACGGAGCAGTGTAACATGTATTAGTTGCAAGGTGTATTTTTGCAGTGCAAAATGACTTTTTACTACCAACAAAAATCCTGATTCACAGAGCAGTGCAACGTGTATTTTTGCAGTCCAAAGTGACTTTGCACTGCCAACAAATACCCTGATTCACAGAGCAGTGCAACGTGTATTAGTGCAATGTGTATTTTTGCAGTCCAAAGTGACTTTGTACTGCCAACAAACACCCTGATTCACAGAGCAGTGCAACGTGTATAAGTACAATGTATCATTTTGCAGTGCAAAATTACTTTGTACTGCCAACAAACTCATTGATTCACAGAGCAGTGCAACATGTATTAGTGCAACGTGTATTTTTGAGTGCAAAACGACTTTGTACTGCCAAAAAACACCCTGCTTCACGGAGCAGTACAACATTTATTAGTGCAAGGTGTATTTTTGCAGTGCAAAATGACTTTGTACTGCCAACAAACAAACTGATGCACAGAGCAGTGCAATGTGTATTTTTGCAGTCCAAAGTGACTTTGCACTGCCAACAAACACCTTGATTCATAGAGCAGTGCAACGTGTATTAGTGCAACGTGTATTTTTGCATTGAAGAATAACTTGTTACTGCCCACAAACACCCTGATTCATAGAGCAGTGCAACGTGTATTAGTGCAATGTGTATTTTTGCAGTCCAAAGTGACTTTGTACTGCAAACAAACACTGTGATTCACAGAGCAGTGCAACGTATATAAGTGCAATTTATAATTTTGCAGTGCAAAATTACTTTGTACTACCAACACACACCCTGAGTCACAGAGCAGAGCAACATGTATAAGTGCAATGTGTAATTTTGCAGTGCAAAGTAAATTTGCACTGCCAACAAACTCATTGATTCACAGAGCAGTGCAACGTGTCTTAGTGCAATGTGTATTTTTGCAGTGCACAATGACTTTGTACTGCCAAACAACACCCTGATTCACGGAGCAGTACAACGTGTATTAGTGCAATGTGTATTTTTGCAGTGCAAAATGACTTTGTACTGCCAACAAACACCATGATTCACGGAGCAGTGCAACATGTATTAGTTGCAAGGTGTATTTTTGCAGTGCAAAATGACTTTTTACTACCAACAAAAATCCTGATTCACAGAGCAGTGCAACGTGTATTTTTGCAGTCCAAAGTGACTTTGCACTGCCAACGAACACCCTGATTCACAGAGCAGTACAACATGTACTAGCGAAATATGTATTTTTGCAGTGCAAAATTACTTTGTACTGCCAACACACATCCTGAGTCACAGAGCAGTGAAACATGTATTTTTGCACTGCAAAGTAACTTTGCACTGCCAACAAACTCCTTGGTTCACAGAGCAGTGCAACATGTATTAGTGAAACGTGTATTTTTGCAATGCAAAATGACTTTTTACTGCCAAAAACACCCTGATTCACAGAGCAGTGCAACATATATTAGTGCAACATGTATTTTTGCAGTGCAAAATGACTTTGTACTGCCAACACACACAGTGAGTCACAGAGCAGTGCACCATGTATAAGTGCAATGTGTAATTTTGCAGTGCAAAGTAACTTTTCACTGCCAACAAACTCATTGATTCACAGAGAAGTGCAACGTGTATTAGTGCAACGTGTATTTTTGCAGTGCAAAATTACTTTGTACTGCCAACACACACCCTGAGTCACAGAGCAGGGCAACATGTATAAGTGCAATGTGTAATTTCGCAGTCCAAAGTAACTTTGCACTGCCAACAAACTCATTGATTCACAGAGAAGTGCAAGGCGTATTAGTGCAATGTGTATTTTCGCAGTGCAAAATGACTTTGTACTGCCAACAAACACCCTGATTCACAGAGCAGTGCAACATGTATTTTTGCAGTCCAAAGTGACTTTGCACTGCCAACAAACACCCTGATTCACAGAGCAGTTCAACATGTATTAGCGAAATGTGTATTTTTGCAGTGCAAAATTACTTTGTACTGCCAACACACACCCTGAGTCACAGAGCAGTGCAACATGTATTTTTGCATTGCAAAGTAACTTTGCACTGCCAACAAACTCCTTGATTCATAGAGCAGTGCAACGTGTATTAGTGAAATGTGTATTTTTGCAGTGCAAAATGACTTTGTACTGCCAAAAAATACCCTGATTCACAGAGCAGTGCAACATATATTAGTACAATGTGTATTTTTGCAGTGCAAAATGACTTTGTACTGCCAACAAATACCCTGATTCACAGAGCAGTGCAATGTGTTTTTTGCAGTGCATGTGAATTTGCACTGCCAACAAACACCCTGATTCACGGAGCAGTGCAACATGTATTAGTGCAACGTGTATTTTTGCAGTGCAAAATGACTTTGTACTGCCAACACACACCCTGAGTCACAGAGCAGTGCAACATGTATAAGTGCAATGTGTAATTTTGCAGTGCAAAGTAACTTTGCACTGCCAACAAACTCATTGATTCACAGAGAAGTGCAATGTGTATTAGTGCAACGTGTATGTTTGCAGTGCAAAATTACTTTGTACTGCCAACACACATCCTGAGTCACAGAGCAGTGCAACATGTATAAGTGCAACGTGTATTTTTGCAGTGCAAAATGAATTTGTACTGCCAACAAACACCTTGATTCACAGAGCAGTGCAATGTGTATTTGTGCAGTCCAAAGTGACTTTGCACTGCCAACAAACACCCTGAATCACAGATCAGTACAACATGTATTAGCGAAATGTGTATTTTTGTAGTGCAAAATGACTTTCTACTGCCAAAACACACCTGAGTCACAGAGCAGTGTAACGTGTATTTTTGCAGTCCAAAGTGACTTTGCACTGCCAACAAACACCCTGATTCACAGAGCAGTTCAACGTGTATTAGTGAAACGTGTATTTTTGCAATGCAAAATTACTTTTTACTGCCAAAAAACACCCGGATTCATAGAGCAGTGCAACATATATTAGTACAACGTGTATTTTTGCAGTGCAAAATGACTTTGTACTGCCAACACACACCCTGAGTCACAGAGCAGGGCAGCATGTATAAGTGCAATGTGTAATTTTGCAGTCCAAAGTAACTTTGCACTGCCAACAAACTCATTGATTCACAGAGACGTGCAACATGTATTAGTGCAATGTGTATTTTTGCAGTGCAAAATGACTTTGTACTGCCAACAAACACCCTGATTCACAGAGCAGTGCAACGTGTATTTTTGCAGTGCAAAATGACTTTGTTCTGCCAAAAAACACCCTGATTCATGGAGCAGTACAACATGTATTAGTGCAATGTGTATTTTTGCAGTGCAAAATGATTTTGTACTGCCAACAAACACCCTGATTCACAGAGCAGTGCAACGTGTATTTTTGCAGTCCAAAGTGAATTTGCACTGCCAACAAACACCCTGATTCATGGATCAGTGCAACATGTATTAGCGAAATGTCTATTTTTGCAGTGCAAAATTACTTTGTACTGCCAACACACACCCTGAGTCACAGAGCAGTGCAACATGTATTTTTGCACTGCAAAGTAACTTTGCACTGCCAACAAACTCCTTGATTCATAAAGCTGTGCAACGTGTATTAGTGAAACGTGTATTTTTGCAATGCAAAATGACTTTTTACTGCCAAAAAACACCCTGATTCATAGAGCAGTGCAACATATATTAGTACAACGTGTATTTTTGCAGTGTAAAATGACTTTGTACTGCCAACAAATACCCTGATTCACAGAGCAGTGCAATGTGTTTTTTTGCAGTGCATGTGACTTTGCACTGCCAACAAACTCAATGATTCACAGAGAAGTGCAACGTGTATTAGTGCAACGTGTATTTCTGCAGTGCAAAATGACTTTGTACTGCCAACACACACCCTGAGTCACAGAGCAGTGCAACATGTATAAGTGCAATGTGTAATTTTGCAGTGCAAAGTAATTTTGTACTGCCAACAAACTCATTGATTCACAGAGAAGTGCAACATGTATTAGTGCAACATGTATTTTTGCAGTGCAAAATGAATTTGTACTGCCAACAAACATCCTGATTCACAGAGCAGTGCAATGTGTATTTGTGCAGTCCAAAGTGACTTTGCACTGCCAACAAACACCCTGAATCACAGATCAGTACAACATGTATTAGCGAAATGTGTATTTTTGCAGTGCAAAATGACTTTGTACTGCCAAAACACACCTGAGTCACAGAGCAGTGTAAGGTGTATTTTTGCAGTCCAAAGTGACTTTGCACTGCCAACAAACACCCTGATTCATAGAGCAATGCTATGTGTATTAGTGCAATGTGTATTTTTGCAGTGCAAAATGACTTTGTACTGCCCACAAACACCCTTATTCACAGAGAAGTGCAACGTGTATTTTTCCAGTTCAAGGTGACTTTGCACTGACTATGCACTGGCGCCAAGTTACTTTGCACCACACTAAAATTCCATGACTCATGCCCCAGGACATCTAAATGTGGAGTTGTGTGAAAGATATAGATTATTTTCAAATCCAGATGCTAGTTTGCTAACGAGAAAAGCAATATTTGTGTGCCAAAAAACTTAACAGCCAATGCTATATATTAAAATGTGCCCAATTAAAAACGATTAAATCAGAGTTTAATCTGGGAAAAGCAATCCAACTCGGGTTTATGTTTTCTGCTCATTTAAAGATGTGGCTGATGGAGCTTTTTATTTTTTTAACCTATACTGCAAGTATTTAAGAAAATATTTGGGCAAACCAATGCGTCTCTCAGTTATGCAAATATTTTGTTAATTTGCACACTGCTGATTCGGCATCTTTACAGCACATTTGTAAACATGTCTTTCTTCTTCGCAACTGCTTTCCCCCTGCCTTGATTACAGAGGAAGCGAAGAACTGTGCCGTTTCGCTTTCAGATACGCCTGCTTGCTTAACGAGCATTTCACATTTCTGTACAACGTAAAAAGCGAGACACTTCATTCTTTTCAATATAACCAGCTCTGCTATTGAGAGCCACGATAAAAGGGCACACCTGTGTTTTAGAATCTGTTTTTGTCGGAAGCCTGTGATTCTAGCCGGCTGAAATGCATCAGGGGATTGCATCCTTCCCTGCTTTCTAGATTGCTGGAGACATGTTGTTGATGATTTCCCCCTGGGGAGAGGGAATTGAATGCACTTTACAATTTTACCAAGTGTTTGTTGTGGTCTTGCAAGGTTTGAAACATTACTTAACTGAAACGAATTCACCGTACAGGATCTGATGCTGTAAGGGCACAGCATTGGTAGATGAAGGCGTTACATGGCTTCTTAACAAGGTATTACATTTCAGCAACTCAAGCAATGACACCAGGGCTCAGGAGCAAACCGGAGCACTGCAATCCATCAGCAAAATGCAATAGAACGCACAAGGGTTCCCCTTCTCTCTGTTGTTAGATGATGAGTACATGGGTTTTTGCTGGGCACGGGTTAACCAGTTAGATTAAATAGGTTCTATTAAGACGGTTAATGCAGTTCCCACATTGCAATGTTTGAAACTGAAGTATTCCCCATGAGTGCTATCTTTTCTACTAAAAAGTAGCTAAAACGTTTGCTGAATTTAGGGGATGCTGCCGAAAAAAAAGAGTACACATGCTATTGTCTTATAATACATGACAGAATGCAATATCTGTATAACAACCTGGATAGTATGTTCATATTACAGGCAAGTTGTGACGTCACAACTGGCCTGTAATAAGACAATGGAGTCACAACTGCTTGTAATCAGGTGTTATGCTTCGGTTGTGACGTCACAATGCCTGCTGCTTCAGCCAGCAGAGCGAATTCCAGCTGTGTCTGCCGCCAGAGGCATTGCCAGGGGGGGGCTAAGGGGCCTATAGCCCCTGGTCCCCTGGTTCCAGCCCCAGATAGAATCTCAGGAACTACAACCAAAAGACCAGCCAGCCCCCAGTACCACAGTTCCGACATTAGCGTAGCCCCGGGTGTTTGCCAGACCTAGCAACACCCCTGCCTGCCGCACTTAATTAAAGCCGTGAAAAGCTTTTCAAATGCCTTGCATGCAAAACGTTTTCTGCGTCACTTTACGGCAATGAATGGGCAAGGGACTGTTTATGGAAGAGTGTTTACTTTGTGAACTGATGAAATCTAACCCATCGGAGCAAGAATCTACGTGGTATGTTATTGCAGATTTTAAAGTGCAACATGAAAACCTTTCTTGAAAACATTTAATTAAACTGCTTAAACTATTTTTCTGCAAAACATTAGAAGCTGCATTTTGCTTTGTTAGTCTTTTGTTAGTGAATATATGGATCAGCAAATGTTAGATCTCTTACATTATATTACGCAGGAGACGAAGTATTATGACAGTATGAGGCCATGTGTTATAAGGAATAAAATACCCCCTAAAATACATAAAAAGGATATTGCAAATCACCTTGGAATTCCTCCTCGTTCCTCTATTTCGTCACAAAACTCCCTGGCGACTTGAATTATCCTTCCAACGTATCCGATATATAATGCATTATGTCTTCAATTTCGGTTGTTGCATTATACATGCAAGTGAAAACTGCACAATCTAGGTACTCAAAAAAGCAGAGTTGACTAAACAGAGCAAATGCCAGTATTAGGAGTCCTTCATTATGTTCCTGTGGTTGATGCAAATTAACATAACCCATTCAGTCAACTTGGTGATGTTGCATTAAACGATAATGCATACATTGTCCATTGATATCACATCTATCTACCCCAAAGCAGTTTATTGCAGCTGTGGGTTCTGTAAAATATAAATGTAGTTCAATTAGTTAAAATTATCTCAAATAACTTTATTCTTGGCAGGGATTTACAATAAAACCTAAATGGAAAAGAGAAAACAGACAGCCATTTTTAAGAACAACTCACCCACTCTTCTATACAGACTCACAGACACGCACGACATTCAACATTTGTCTCTACCCAACTAACAGCAGCTGATACTCTTTTCATTTCTATGTAATATGGCTTGTCTTTAAGAAGAACATTTGGGGGAGGGGGAACTGGTAATTGTGAGGTAACAATACCTAACTTTTCATTTGATGATGAGAGAAAAGGGAATAAAGAGTTCATGATAATGAAAATGCCAATCAAATGCGTTTTTAGAGGAAACAATTGTCATTGGTGTGACTTTGAAGCTCTGTAAACTTGTTTGAAAGTGCAGTCGTTGAAGAGATCAGGTGACCGACAGGTCTGCAGTATGGTTTTCGGCTGCATTGTAGAGATGGGCTCAACTTGCCGCACTCGTAAAAACTGTAGAGGCGCAGGTAGATGTTATCTCGCCAGTTCCCGTCCCCTCACTGCCGTCATACTAGAACAATCAGAGAAAAGCAATAAATGGGAGATCCTGCATAGTTCCCATATTGCATCGAGTGTATGAGAGACGCTATCCACTCAGAAAGCAATACAGAATGTACCCTCGCACTAAAAGTGTGGACAAATGCTATAAGGAAGGATGTTGCCTGCCAAGATGTCAGAATGCATCACTGAATATTATGAGCGGACGTTAAAATGAAATCTGACGAGGACAAAGTGATGTCTAAAAGAAAATGTATGAACCTATGCTAAAACAATATGAAAATACTTAGAAGTAATGATGTAACTGAATCATTAAGAGTAACATGTACCTAAAGCTAAAGTAATCATGGATCTAAAGAAGATGAAGTAACATTCTTCATAGATGAAGGAAGAAGAAAACATCTGTGAGAGCTAAACTGCTGGTCAATTAAACGTATACAATGTTCAAATGAGATATAGTGAGCACATCTCTAGAGTCCTAGAGGAGCAACAGCTCCCTGCATACACAAATCAAATAGCATTAAATAGAAAGCTGAAATTGACACATGTGTGGTCTCTTCACGCGTAACTCAGAAGTTGAAAACAAAGGCTATTCATTAGAGCCTTAAGCTAAGATAGTGGTGTGCTCACACTACCTTGAATGTTCCAGGACAGTGAGCCGGCAACAAGGTGAACTACAAATAGAAGACTTTGGCTTATGGCCTGCTGATGAGAGAAGATGGACTAATTTGCAACATGGGGAGTAGTCAGATGGGATCCAAACACCTAAGTCTTGTTTCATGTACGTGCTGCCAAAGAGCTAAACGTCCAAGGTTGGATAGTATGCCAACCAATCAGTGGTGTTGAGGGACAACCTAACGGGCAATGTAGCACAGACCAATCCACTGTTCTTTTGTCTGCTATAATCAGTACTATACATATTTAGAGGTTTGTTCGAGGTGTGCCCTACAGAAAAGGGGTGGCCAATGATGTACTAATCTCCACATGTTCTCTAAGTAGATATGTTGTTCTCATTGCCGGTAAGACAGCACAAGTCCGTGGAGGAAATATCGATTCTCATTGCTTCAGCCAAACTTAGGGCATGTAATGGCCGTTTCCCTGGGGACTCGCCAGTGTCCTCAACCTTTGGTAATACCTTGTTTTCAAGCAAAATTGATTATAGTTTTGTGAATCTTGAGGCATGGGGAACAATAGGAGCCTTCTCAGTTGAAAAAAGCGTGGAGAGCAACCAGTACCCGTTGCTCTTGGAGGTGTCCAAGGAGCTTTAGGGATTCCCTGGAGGGAGTCAGGTAGATTCCGGGAGAAGTGCTGTCTTCTTGGAGACCATAGGACATGCTAGGAAAAATCTTAGGCGGGGAGGCTTGGACTTGTTGGAAGTTCTCCCACACGTGTATGATAATATTCACTATCTACTAGAGGAGCATGTGAGGTCTGAACCATGCAATGCTGTAGCATTTATTTCTCTGCATTAGGATATAATGGCTCAGGTGGGGCAATATTTTTCTAAACCCGCAAAAGCCGTCCGCAAGCTCATGGAGAAAGTTACCCCTTGGTATGATAAGGATTGCAGTGAGGCCAAAGGACGGCTTATTATAGCCGCTAAGAACCCAGGTCCCAATAGGGGAGTTTAGGCAAGAAGGGCAAGAGGGGACTACCAGAGGCTGATAAAGGATAAGAAGAGGGAGTGGCACGAAGACTTATGGAAGGCACTCTTGGAGGCAATAGAAAGAAGGGACTCTATGAGTTTTTGGACTAGGATGGGGGCAGGTCGACGAGCGAGCCATAACCAACTGCAGGGCTTGAACCCTGAAAAAGCATGGGTAGAGTACTAAGACAATTTGTATCGGGCAGAAGGGGCATATTCTATGACACCAGTTTCTGGTAGGGAGTGTGTTACCTCAGCTGGGGAGTTATACTCGACCCGTTGATATTTACCCCTAAAGAGGTTGAGATGGAGTAGGCGTGTCAAAAGATAGGTAAGGCGCCAGAACTGGATAGGGTGCCGATAGACTTCTATAGAAATGAGCTTGATGTGTGGGTACCCTATCTGACTAAACTATATAATGCAGCATTGTGCATGAAACAGGTGCCTGAGTCCTGGACTACTGCAGAAATTGCCTCAATTCCAAGAAGGAAGCTTGCAGTGACCCAGCCAATTTTAGACCAATTTCTTTATTGGATGATGGGGGGAAAACATTTGCACGGGCACTACTGTTCCACTTGGATGTATGGGCCTTGAGTAGTGGGATAATAGATCACTGCCAGGTGAGGTTGTGCAAGGGCTTAAGCACAATCGATGAAAGTCTACCTCTCTGCCTGGTTTGTGAGAAATATGCTCTGCTCAGGAAGATCAATGTGTATGCTGTGTTCGTCGACCTACGAACTGCCTTCAACACTTTACCAAGATCCCAGCTTTGGGAGATGTTAGTGGAGCTTGGTATCCCAGCTGCATTGCTTTCAGCTATCCAGAGCTCATATACAGGAAACACTGCAGTGGTACATTGGGGAGTTGATGGAAATACTACCAGTGGAATTGATAGTCAGAAGAGGGTTTGCGGGTATTGGCCCCCAAATTGTTTTGCATCTTCATTAACGAAGATTTGAAGAAACTCCTGGGTGTGCAAACTGATGCCCCTTCTCTGGCAGGTGATAAGCTGCCAGCATTGCTGTTTGCGAACGACGCAGTGCTCTTTTCTTTAAATCGTGTAGGTCTCCACAAGCAGCTAGAGATTTTTAGTTTAGTTTAGTTTGTTTATTTATAAAGCGCGTCCGAACCCTCAGGTAGCTGGGTATATGTAAGGATATTTGGCGTGTTACAGCACAGAGTACAGCACTACTGCACAGGTAGCAATTTTTTTTTGATGCAGCACCACCACATGGGTGTGGTGCATTGCTATATGTGTTGCCAGATTAACATGGACATATAAGTAAAGACAGGCTATTCAGTCAAAAACGATTTTAACATATAAGATGCAAATCTATTTTTAGAGTTAAAAGCACACGTGCATATTAAAAAATGCACACTATTTTTCACCTGAAATGCCTATGGTGCAAGAGACACATTTGAAAATTAATAACTAACCTTATTAATAACTAACCTGACTAATAAAACTGCATTTAACATAACCCACTAATAAAAATGTGTCTCCACTGCAGAATTAGGCCTACTCTGAAAGTGAACTTTTAAACGCACATTCATTTTTTTCTTTTTCTCTGCTGCTCTGTCCACATAACTACAGGAAGCAAAGGGCTCGAAGGAACAGGAAATCAGTTGGTTACAAATGGTTACTGTACAAATGAGCCATTGTGTAGTGAGGGAGGAGATGGCATGATTGATTCTGATTGGAGCAGCGTCATAGCAAGTATCATGCTAGAGGCAGTGATTAGAGTTTTGCTGGGGGAGCTTGAGGAGAGGGGGAGGACAATCGAGATTTGGCAGAGCTGGGAGAAGGACCTGTTTCCTGGCTGAAGCATTCCTGCTGCAAAAGCTGAGAATTCCAGGCAATAACCCCGGTTTGAGAACGAAAGACGCTTGTTTTCACTGGGGTTAATCTTCAAGGGAGCCAAATTCAGAAAGAGAACAGCTGAAGAAAACTCATGCTGAACACATAAGGTAATTACAGAAGTGTGGGGGCTGAGTGTGTACGAGAATATTCGGTCAGTGTATGAAAGGAGATTCCTGTGCTTTAATCACATGTTTAATGTTGCAAATTGAGTTCTTGTCTCCGCCACTCTCTTTTCAGTGTATCACAGACAATGCTGTTACTGTGCTATTTTATTTATTTCTGTAAAGAGTGAGATCGTGTTTAAATGCAACTTTTATAATACACAAAAATATTTGAAAGCAGACGGGTGGTGTGTTTTAGACAGTGCAATTGTCATTTTCAAGGTAGCTAAACATCAAATTTGGCTGCAGCCGTGTGCACAATGTAATTCAGTATGAGCAATTATAACTAACTGTGTGTGTTGTAGTTTGTCAGAGGTCTATGAGTCGGCAAAAAGGGATGCCCGGGACATAGTTCACTACCGTATATAAGATAGTGAAAATACCACATGATAGCTCGCTGCCGTAGATAAGACAGAGAGAAATTGCCCATGGTGGCACACTAAAAATGAAAATGTGGTGTTCCTGAAATGCAAGCCTGAGGTCTCTCTAGTGATTACACGAAAAAATCTAAACAAAAATAAGGGGTTCTGGATATTGGGGCCACAAATAAAACAAGGGAATTATGCTCACCAAAATACCACCAACCACGCATACCAACCACGCATACCAACCACGCATACCAACCACGCATACCAAATACGCATGTCTGTGTGCTGAAATAATGCATGTCCACTGTATTATTGTTGTACATGGCCCAATCTGAATACAAGGAGTGATTGTTGCTAAGTTATTTTTCGGTGGTAAGAAAATACCGTCACGCCCCAAATCTCCACAAAATACCCTACACATTTATGGTGCGTTGCAGGCCGGGAAAGTGATCATAGAGTACCTACTGGGCGTGGCAAGCGTGTCTCACACTGCCATTTGCACATTAAAGGGAACCCATTTTATAATAGCAGTGTGCTACTAAAAACGAATTTCAGAATGTCACAAAGGGAAACCACATTCTCAGACCTAGTGCAATATTTAGAGGCAAAGTTGTTTGCACGTGGGACTTGGTCGTCAAATAGCACGTTAGAATGGCGTGAACGCATTCAGGGTGAGGTGCAGAAAGAAAAACTAGACAATATTTTTGCAGAAGGCAGCATAATTCAGGTCTGCCTTACAAGATTATTGAATGCAGCCGATAAAAGTGCAGAGAAAGACTGTTTAATACGGCTATGCAGCAAAATATGGTTTATTTTGAATAAGTCCCTGCGAAAGCAGGAGAATGATACTCAGCTAATTAACAGGTTAAAGACTGAATTAGATGGGGCAAGTAAAAATCAGGAAATGTTAAGAGCAGAATTGGATGTATGCCAAAAAGACATGCAATTAAAATGCAGAGACTTTGATGCTCAGTTATCCAAAAGCAAGAAACAATTTGAGGATAGTGAGCAAGAATTGGTACACTTAAAAGCCTTAGTGGACCACATTAGACAGGATAAAGATGAGGTTGTTTCAGAAATGCAGATTTTACAAAAAGAACATTGTGAAAAAGAATGTGATCTCCAGAGTGCAGAACAAGAAATGATTAAAATGATTCAAGAAAGAGACAAGAGAAATAAAGAGTTCAATGAATGCCAAATGCAAATGTGCGACATGCAGGAGGTGATTAATAAGATGAGTGATGAAAACAACTATTTACAAAATGAAGCAAACAGACTCCTTAAAAAGTGTAAGGACTTAGAACAGCAAATGTGCATTCCCAGGTCCCAGGAGAGGCGGCAGGGTACCACATTCAATGGAGTGGAGGTGAATTCTAGCTCTGCCCAAAGAGCTAGTGCTCCAGTGACTGGGCCGGTGACTGAACTTGGTTGCAGCGCCCTTGGGGGATTTGATACTCCCATTGGGGGCAGCCACCAATCTCATACACCTGAAAACAGGATTGAATCACAAAATAGTGCAATTCCATGCATTGCAACAAGTAGCCCCATAAAAATAATGAAATCCATTAAAGCCCTGATCAAACCATTTAAAAAGGGAGGTGAATGCTGCATTGAGGATCACTTAGAAGCGGTTCATGACATTTTTAAAGCACTCCAGATACCTAAGGAACAGTACAGACAATATTTTCATTTAACTTTAGATGCCCCGACAGCCAGCATCATAAGGGGATTAAATGAACAGCAGAATATGACCTGGTTGGAGTTTGAAAAAGAAATTAGGCGTCATTTTTCTCCTTTTCAGTCATTGCAGGAGGCAAAGAAAGTCGCTTACACAATTACTGCTGGACCTAATACATCCCCTCGCCAATTTTTTACAAGACTTAAAAAGAGCATTTTCTCACTTTGATGTATCTTTTGACTCAAATTACAATGAGTTTAAAACTGCATACTTCTATGGGCTACATAAAGACATCATATCCCAATTGGTCCGTGAATTTGACCGCGACAAGTCCCTTGAATGGATTGTACATCAAAGCACAAAACTATATGAGGTACTCTATTGTCAGGGTAGAGAAAGTGATAAAATGAAAGATACTAGACCTAAATCTAAAGAACCCTCAGCCACAGTAATGGAAATCAGGTCAGACAAAATGTCCCTTGAGTCTGCTCAAAGCCAAGGTAAAAATAATGTGACACCTGAACAAAGGGGTAATCAACAAAGATCGCCATTTCCTGTACCAATGTTCCAATCACATGATCCTAGTAATAGAGAGAGCTACATCAGCCCTAGGTATTTAGGGGACAGACCCCGGGTAGGATATCGGCCTGATATGGCAAGTATGAACAATAACCAGAGACAAAATCAAGATCAAAGAAATGATGGTCCCTACCAGTCATTGGGGACACAGAGCAGATTTGATCCCAACACCATGATATATGGTAATCAGGATAGGCCCCGATATGTGGATCGATTTACTGATAATGGAAATCAACCTAGGGGCCAGTACCCACAATCTGAGAGACAGGACATGAGGCAAAACGTGAATGACAATCCATGTCAGTACAATGATTCCCCACCAGGGGACTATAATCAAAGGATGGGTGCAACCCGCTCCCCTCCACAAATGAATCAAGAGTTCAGAAACCATCCCAACCGACATCAATCACCTGAGAGGTATCAGAATAGATCCAATCAGGGGGAAAACAACCAATATCGACCTAGGCCACAGAAAGAGGATCCTAGAGAGATGGAAAGGTTCCAGTGCCTTGAGGCCCAAGTGAAAATGTTAGCTGAGCAAATAGGAAAGCTCTGTACAGCGCAAAAACAACCTTCCAAAGAGGGGGCTGATGGCCATAGCAATGACCGGGGGGCTTCCGAAAAGTGACTAAGTACTTATGATAACTGCAGTGCCAAAATGACAGATTGCTCTGATATAATTTTGCATAACGACTCTGAGATGCCTAATGGATTAAATGTGAAAGTGCCAGTAAATGAACTTGTGACAGAAAGTGCAAATACTTCTAAAAAAGAGGTACGGTTTAACCTAGAGCTAAATAAAACAGTAAAGATTTGTACAAATGAAAAAGAAACATTAGGAATTCCAAAAGAACAAAGGGACAGATTTAAGAAAAATGACTCATGCATGGGGAATACCAGTGGACAGGGAGTAAGTGGGGATGCTATAGCTCCTTCCCTGGGCAAGCAAAACAATGACCAAACACAGACAGAAAAAGGAAATACTCAAAAGGAGGGTACAAGTCAATCACCTGAAGAATTCTTTGAGCCACATATTTTTGAAGAGGCTGAAAGGGCTGGTATCACACTAAATGATCACAAATGCACAGAATTAAAAAATGACAAATTGCTGAATGATGTTGTTACACATGTTCAGTTGGAAGGTTGTAATGTGGTCTCTGATGTTACCCAGATGGATGGGCGAACAGTGGCCACACTCCAAAAATCCTCTGATCATGGAGAAATGAATAAAGTCTCTCGCGCAGAAATGGGTAAAAAGGAGGGAAAATGTCTTTCCATTTACCAATGTGTTTAGCCAAAAGTGAAAAAGATATGAGAAAGGTGAGCCCTGAAATCAGTAAGAATTCACATTTCTTATGTGTATTAGAGGAAGTTGAGGACAGATATTATGCACCCATCACTGTAGAAGAAAAATGCCACACCTTTGCTATGATTGACACTGGCGCACAGGCCACAATTATGTCCAAGGAGCTGGTAAAGAG
Organism: Ambystoma mexicanum; assembly: GCF_040938575.1. Classification (NCBI taxonomy): domain Eukaryota; kingdom Metazoa; phylum Chordata; class Amphibia; order Caudata; family Ambystomatidae; genus Ambystoma; species Ambystoma mexicanum. Next base: position 343,681,955 of record NC_090940.1, read on the forward strand.
TATCAATGAAGGGAGACCCCCACAGAGTCAGATCACAGTGAAGGAAAATCAAGGCCCAGTGCATAACTTTAATGGGGAGGAGGTGCCCATCATAGGTGTAACTGAGGTTGACATAAAAATAGGAAAGCACAGAATGAAACAAGAGGTATTGATCACATCTATTTGTGAAATTCCATTTCTGATGGGGACAGATTGCCTGAAAAGATTGCCTCCTCTAATAGATGGGTGAATGGAGTGCTGTGGTCCTTAACCAAAAAACCATTGAGGCCTAAGAAACTAAAATCACAAAACAGCAATATAAATGAATGTCACACCGTTGCCAAAACAAATGATGCTGTGGAGGTATATCTCCAGAATAGCTGCATACCTAGTGTCACTGTTATATTAATGTGTCAAGACAAAATGCAGAGCGACAATGAAAAACTACCTGTACAAATATACTTGGACCCAAGGAAAAATTGGCAGACTGCCATAGATGAGCACACATTACGTTTTTATTTAAAAGAGAAAACATGCACACAGAATATTGCTCCTAAAACAGATTCAGAAAAACACATTACCACTCTGGCAGAAATACACATGGAAGATGAGGAACCATGGGTTCATGTTGGTATAAATGACTATTTTAAAACAATAAAAGCCACTTTAGCGCTTGGACATGAAAGGAGTTTCATTAATGAGAAATTGTTGCAAAAAATAATGGAGAGGGAAGAAATCCCGAGATTTAGGATTAAAAACCAATATGTTTCTGGGTTGGACAGTCCAGACTTTGAAAACCGAATTGCAGGCAGATGCATGCTTAAAATTAGCATTGGGCAGAAAACAATTTACCATAATGTATGGATAGTGAGTGGAGCACAAAATGAATTTTACATGGGCAATGACATCATGCACAGAATGTGTATGGTGTTAGATTTCCTTAATCAAAAAATATGGTCACGCCTAGGTGGTCCGGCACCTGAATTTGAAGACAAAAGAAGGGCTTATCATTGTGCACAACTGGTTCCTTATGCAATTGAATTACAAATGACGAAAGATACTATTATTCCTGCATTTACAAAACAGTTTGCAATAACACTGAAATGTAAAAATGGACAGCAGATGAAAGGCTCTGATGCATTTGTATGCCTGAATGAATCTATAAAACAGCAAGGCCTGTATTATGAATACATTCCATTGGTAGACATTGGTGAAGGATCTGTAAAAATGATGGTAAATAATAAAGGTTGTCAGGATATTCATTTAGAGGAAAACTCCCCATTAGGAATGGCCATACAAAAATCACATTATAAAGCAGATTTAAATATCATGGTGATTGGAAATATTCCTGAAAAGTATGTAGATGCCAAGGGTGAGTTGCCAGAACACCTGGACTCTCAGCCCAAAGGAATATTTAAAATTCATTCTGTGTATCCTTATGATTCAAATGAGACAGTGTGCTGCCATCAAGAGGATTGCATAATATTTAATTTAAATGAAAATGAAACAGAAAATCAGCCCATTGAAGTGGAAGCTGATATGCCAAAATATTTAAAAGTGGCAGCTTTACAAAAAGACACAGCCACACAGTTAGAGGAAAGCGCTGAGATTCCCTTACCAGAAGATTTTCCAGAATTTTCCAAAATGGTAGAAGAGCAGATCTCCTTAGCGGATGCGTGTGAAAGCAATGAGGATAGGGACAATCTGAGGGAGATATTTATGGAGTTTAAGGATGTATTTGCAAAAGATGCTTATGATTGTGGTTTAACTGATTTACTTGTGGCCACACTACCAGAAGGGTGTATCAGAAATCCAGTGTTTGTACGCCAGTATAGACTACCGCTGGCATGTTTAGAATCATTGGCAGAGATTATTAAAAATTTGGAATCGCGGGGAATCATCAGGCCCATTCATAGCACATCCAATACACCTATTTTAGGTGTGTTAAAGCCAAATGGTCAATGGCGGCTATGTGCAGACTTGAGAGAGTTAAATCAAAGAGTACCAGTATCTAGATGGCCACTGTCATTCATTGATCAGGGCCTAACTCAGGTACATGGTTAAAATGTATTTACCACATTAGATCTCACCTCTGGATATTGGTGCGTGCCATTGGCAGAGGAGATACAACATTTATTTTCCTTTACATTTGACAGGACTCAATATGCCTGGCTTAAAGCTCCGTTCGGGTACATCAATAGTGGGAGTGAATTTGGCATATTTTTGAGAAAGGCCATGCCGGATGCAGCGGAAAGAGGAACAGTAGTTTATGTGGACGATGTCCTGATAAAAAATGAAAGCCTGAAAAGCCATTTTGATGAAATAAGACATGTACTTGGCCAATTGCAGAAATCAGGCGCCAAAGTATCTTTGCAAAAAGCACAATGGTGCAAGAAAAAAGTTAACTTTCTAGGGCATGAAGTGACTGAACATGGGCTAAATCCACAAAAGAAGAAAATAGAGGCCATACAAAGATTAAAAGATCCTAAAAATGTGAAAGGAGTAAAAAAAGTTTATTAGGGATGACAGGCTATAACAGAAAGTTCATTGAAAATTATGCAGAAATCACTCAACCATTGAACAAACTGCTTAAACTGAATACTCCCTGGAAATGGGAAAAAGAGCAGTCTGATGCAGTGGCTAAATTAAAGGAATGTCTTGTAAAGGCACCATGTTTAGCATACCCCATAAAGGACAGGGATTTCTTTATAGAAATAGGTTTTTCTGAACATTGTATGTCAGCAGTGTTATCACAAAAACACGATTTGAATCACAAAACCATTGCCTATGCAAGTAAGGCATTTTCCCAAGTTGAAATGAAATTTAATGAATGTGAAAAGGCCCTATTAACCACTGTGTGGGCGCTACAACATTTCCGCCCCATTGTTCAGGGAGAAAAGGTGATTATTGAAACAAATCATCAACCTTTGCAATTTTTAGAGAGTAAAAGAATTAGATCAGGTAATCTAGCGCAATCCAGAATCACTTCATGGACGCTGGCATTACAAGGTTTTCCCGTAGAAGTGAGATATGGACAAAATAAAAAGAACCCAATTGCTCAAGGGTTAGCTGACTTACATGACTGTGCAGCTGAACAAATACCAAATGAAATGGAAGTGGAAACTAGTTTGCAGGAATTTGAACAAACACCGCACAAAGCTTTTGATGAAAAAACATGCAAGGATTTACCAACTGTATATGTGGATGGTTGTGCTTTTCACATTGAAAATGACAGTAATAAACAGTTAGTGGCAGGAATAGGAAATGTCTGGTTGAAATGTGAAGGCGTCCCCAGTATAGGGATGAGGATTGGAGATAGGAGCAGTCAGGTGGCGGAATTGGCAGCCATTTATAAAGCAATTGCTACTGCAGTTGATAAAAAGTTCAGTAATATTGTCCTGGTGACTGATTCTGACTATGCACGGAATAGCTTTGTGGAGTATTTGCCTGGTTGGAAAGCAAGAGGCATGGTTACATACAACAAAAAGCCACTTAAACATGGAAAAATGATACAAGCCATAGACAAATTGGTGTCAGAGAATAATTTAACAATATACTGGAGAAAAATTCGTGGGCATTTAAAAACACCAGGAGAGGATAAGGAGGGAAATGATAAGGCAGACCACCTGGCTAAGATTGGGGCTGAGATGGGAGAATTGCTACCTATTGATTATTTAATGGGTGAAATACAAATTGATGCAGTGACACGTTCTAAAGCACCAAAGGAGGTAGATCAACCGGTGGTGCAGTGGAGTCATGACACGCCAGACCAAGATTTGATTGAGGCACAAAAGAATGATCGATTTTTGGGAATCTATTATAATCATTTGATAGATCCTGAACAAAATTCTTTAACAGAAAATGATTGTATGGGAAAAGAAGAGTTGAGGGTGCTATTAAAGAACAAAACACGAATTAGATTACAGGATGGACTCATGATTAGAGAGTCCATAACAGGACAAATACAGTGGGTAGTACCCCTTTCATTCAGAGGACTAATGCTACACCATGCACATGATGCCATAACTGCAGGCCATAGAGGTTCACAAAAAACATTAGAAATACTAAAAGATTATGCTTACTGGCCACATATGTCCCAAGATGTGGAATTATATACTAGAGGATGTCTAGTATGCGCCCAATTTAAACCTGCTTCACCAATGCATAGAGCACCATTGATGAAAAGAGGCCTAACTCTCCCATGGTCAGATTTGCAAATAGACTATGTAGGTCCTTTAAAAAGGTCGAGCAGGGGAAACTGTTATATTTTGAGTGTGGTATGTTTGATGTCGAAGTGGATTGAATGCATTCCGGCACCAGATTGTAGTGCGCAAACAGCAGCCACATTGCTGGTGAACCATGTGTTCTCAAGGTTTGGGTTGCCACAAAGAATTGAGTCAGACAGAGGAAGTCATTTCACAAGTACTCTAATGAGTAAGGTATGGCAAATACTAGGTGTGAAAAGGAAACTACATATCGCATATCGGGCAGCGTCTTCAGGTACAGTTGAAAGAAGCAATAGGTCTGTTGTGGATATTTTAAAGAAATTTGTGGCAGAAGCAGGTTCCAGCTGGGATTTACGTTTACCGTTGGTTTTGATGGCAATCAGATCAACTCCTGCCAAAGCAACAGGTGTTAGCCCCCATGAGGTCTTGACAGGTAGGAAAATGGTGTTACCACAACACCTACTATACAGAACACATGAGCAGACACTTGTGAGTGCATCCACAGTTCATGAATATATTGATGAACTGAGGAGGCATTTGCTTTTGTGCAGAGAAATCTGGAAAGAGCTGCTGACAGTGCAAAGTCTTATTATGACAAAAAGACATCAGTAAAGGAATACAGTGTAGGGGATCAGGTGTACAAGTTTCATTTTGGAAAAAGTAAACAGAACAATTCTAAATTTCTAGCAGCCTGGCAGGGGCCATTTCAAATTATAGATAAGGTCTCTCCTGTAGTTTATAAAATTTTGAAAAATGAAGGGGAAACGGCAATAGAGCAGTTTGTCCATGTAAATCAAATCAAACCATGCCATCCCAGACATGAGATCAGGCAGCTTGAGCATGTAGAAACAGATAAAGTCCCTTGAACACAAAAAGAGAAAATAAATGGGTACAATCAGGAGGCAGTGACAAAGAAGTTAAAAAGTTGATTGTTATAATGGCACATAAACACTGTAATATATGTAAAAATATATATTAAATAAATAAATAAATAAATAAATATATATATATAATTGAAGCTCATGGTTGGTGTGCAGAGAGAAAATGTATTAAATATTGAATGCTGTTTTATATGTGCTTGTTTTCTTTTTAACTTGTGTTTATTTCAGGAAAAAAAAAAAAATAAAAAAAAAACATATTTTTACCAAGCATGTTTTATTTTTGCCAAAAGGGTGAAGTTAGTATTGTGCTATGTACTTAATTTGTTTATTTTCTATTTGATTTAGAAAATTAACATTATTTGGTCGGAGGTTCCGGGATCAGAGCCCACGGGAGACGATGGAGTCCTGGAGCCCACATGGACGGATTCCGGGAAAGCCCCAAAGAGGGGTGAAGACCAAGGCTGCAAAGCGATCAGCATTGAAGATGATACCGATGATATGGTTAATGATGATGATATTTGGAGGGATCTTCAAGAATTCAGAAGCACAGGTTGTCATTGAACCTGGACCAGCATCTGGTATCGCGGTGGAAGAGGCACCAGGATTCATCATGAGTGATAGAAGGATGATTTTCCAAAATATATACATACCATTGAATCCTGAGATTTTGATTGAAAAACACTTGAACAATACCGGAAATAAGATTGAACAGACTAAAGAGTGGCTGGAAATAAGAAAAGAGGACACTAAGCAGTCAATAAGAGATATATTAATGCAATTGGAAAAAACATTTGTGAATTCAGCAGACATTAAGAAGAAGAGAGGAAAGAGAGGTGCGGTGATGCTCGCGATATCATTGGTAATGTCTATAGTTGGAGCCATAATAGGTACCACAATATCAACAGCCAATTCTATTTCGGTAGGAACACTGAGTACTAAAGCGCAACAACTGAGTATTGACCTAGAAATAATACAAAAAACATTAGATGGAATTAGAGGGGGACTGGATGAACAAGTAAGATTCATAAATGAAACTGCAATCATTCTAAATGAACAAGCGGATGTAATGCAACGGGCGACTAAAATAATACTTAAGCATGACAGAACTTTAAATGAAATATTGAACATAATGAGTCCTGTTGATAGACTATTAACAAATTATATGAGAGAAGTTCAAACGGCAGTTTCACAATTGATTCAAGGACATATCCCCTTGTATTTTGTTTCGCAGGATATTATTCGTCAAATGATAGAAAGATTGACCAGGAGGGAAATTGATATAATACAGGTAAAAATTGCATTCGAAATGGGTAATGCAATGCCGTTATATGTGGACTTGGAAAGACTAGAGATCGGATTTTTGCTATGCATCCCATATGTAGCCCCTGAACTTATTTATCAAACGAAGTGGGTACACAACGTGGGATTTTGGCAAGAGGACAAATTTATTAAATTAAGACTCCAGAAGTGGTGGCATTTCAGTCATGGGAACCTGAAGTTTATTTAATACCAAACCTGGAAACATGTGTAAAATTTAAAGAACAAAATTATATGTGTCCAGGTAAACCGTTTGTTCCTGATGCCACAGATGCTATTTGTGGTTTGAAATCTGACCCAAGTATATCAGAGGGATGTGAAGTGATTATTAGCAATATGGGGAGTGAAGAAATGGCACAGGCTAAGATGGTCAGAGGTAAATGGTTGGTCAGCACCTGTTTAAAGAACATGACGGTAGTACATTTAAACCATGGAACATACGTGGTTAAACAGGTGAAATATAATGTTTTTTATTTACAGGTTCCAAAGGATACAATTGTGTCAATTGGGGGGTTAACATTGTTTCATGTAACAAATGATGTTTGGGAAAGCCAAGTGGAAATTATCGATTTTTTTCAAAGGGATACTTTTCCAATAGATCCGGATGTGGAATATTTATTGAATCACAAAGAAAGACATGTTATAAAAATGAATTTGAGAAAAAACAATATTACAATTAGTAATCTGGGGATAATAGAAGTGGAAAGATTTAATTGGGGAACCTGGGGGGAACGCTCAATAGTGGGTTTGGCTGTCCTGGTGCTAATCATGGGTGGATGGTTGATTGTGCTATCAGTAAAAATGAAAATGTTACTGATTTTACTAGCTACGTCAGGAAGAGAAATATATCCCAATACACATGCATTTTAAAAGAAAAAAAAGAACAAGTTGTTTTTAGGAATTGGCTTGGATCGTAGCCAAGTTCTAAAAACAAAAGGAGGGTATATGTAAGGATATTTGGCGTGTTACAGCACAGAGTACAGCACTACTGCACAGGTAGCAATTTTTTTTTTGATGCAGCACCACCACATGGGTGTGGTGCATTGCTATATGTGTTGCCAGATTAACATGAATATATAAGTAAAGACAGGCTATTCAGTCAAAAACGATTTTAACATATAAGATGCAAATCTATTTTTACAGTTAAAAGCACACGTGCACATTCAAAAATGCACACTATTTTTCACCTGAAATGCCTATGGTGCAAGAGACACATTTGAAAATTAATAACTAACCTTATTAATAACTAACCTGACTAATAAAACTGCATTTAACATAACCCACTAATAAAAATGTGTCTCCACTGCAGAATTAGGCCTACTCTGAAAGTGAACTTTTAAACGCACATTCATTTTTTTCTTTTTCTCTGCTGCCCTGTCCACATAACTACAGGAAGCAAAGGACTCGAAGGAACAGGAAATCAGTTGGTTACAAATGGTTACTGTACAAATGAGCCATTGTGTAGTGAGGGAGGAGATGGCATGATTGATTCTGATTGGAGCAGCGTCATAGCAAGTATCATGCTAGAGGCAGTGATTAGAGTTTTGCTGGGGGAGCTTGAGGAGAGGGGGAGGACAATCGAGATTTGGCAGAGCTGGGAGAAGGACCTGTTTCCTGGCTGAAGCATTCCTGCTGCAAAAGCTGAGAATTCCAGGCAATAACCCCGGTTTGAGAACGAAAGACGCTTGTTTTCACTGGGGTTAATCTTCAAGGGAGCCAAATTCAGAAAGAGAACAGCTGAAGAAAACTCATGCTGAACAGATAAGGTAATTACAGAAGTGTGGGGGCTGAGTGTGTACGAGAATATTCAGTCAGTGTAGGAAAGGAGATTCCTGTGCTTTAATCACATGTTTAATGTTGCAAATTGAGTTCTTGTCTCCGCCACTCTGCTATTTTATTTATTTCTGTAAAGAGTGAGATCCTGTTTAAATGCAACTTTTATAATACACAAAAATATTTGAAAGCAGACGGGTGGTGTGTTTCATATTTACCAATACAGTGCTGATGATGTGGGGAGATGTTTAGACAGTGCAATTGTCATTTTCAAGGTAGCTAAACATCAAATTTGGCTGCAGCCGTGTGCACAATGTAATTCAGTATGAGCAATTATAACTAACTGTGGGTGTTGTAGTTTGTCGGAGGTCTATGAGTCGGCAAAAAGGGAGGCCCGGGACATAGTTCACTACCGTATATAAGATAGTGAAAATACCACATGATAGCTCGCTGCCGTAGATAAGACAGAGCGAACTTGCCCATGGTGGCACACTAAAAATGAAAATGTGGTGTTCCTGAAATGCAAGCCTGAGGTCTCTCTAGTGATTACACGAAAAAATCTAAACAAAAATAAGGGGTTCTGGATATTGGGGCCACAAATAAAACAAGGGAATTATGCTCACCAAAATACCACCAACCACGCATACCAACCACGCATACCAACCACGCATACCAACCACGCATACCAAATACGCATGTCTGTGTGCTGAAATAATGCATGTGCACTGTATTATTGTTGTACATGGCCCAATCTGAATACAAGGAGTGATTGTTGCTAAGTTATTTTTCGGCAGTAAGAAAATACCGTCAGGCCCCAAATCTCCACAAAATACCCTACAGGTAGCTGGGCGCATAACCATGTGCACAGCAGAGTTACATATCGTTACACGAACATCATAATACAACAGGCAGAGCATACATTGGTCCAGACTCTGAATGTTTACATACAAAAGTAGAATATACCGAGAAGATTATGTACAGAGAATAGGCACAAAATAGTTACAGAGGCGAGTGAGGACCGGGTCAAAGGTTGGTCCTGAATAGGCTGTAGATAGAGTAAACCATACTGGTTGCATTACAATTACATTGCAGGTAGAGAGGCGGCGGCTGGCCGGTCGTGTCGGTGAGAGTCTAGATGTCTAGGCTAGTAGCCAAGATTTGACCATGGCTCTGAATGGCCAGAATGCGGTTTCCAATCTAATTGTAGGAGGGAGGGAGTTCCAACATTGTGCTGCGAGCACTGGGAAACTGGAGCCTCCTGCTGTTTTTAGGTTATAGTTAGGGATCTTTAGTTGGTGCAGGTAAGGAGTTCTGGTGGGTCTAATGGGGCAGTGTCTAGAGAATTTGTCTGAAAGGTAACGTGGGGCAGTACGTGACAGGCACTTGTTGGTGATGACCAGGGTTCTTAGCTTAATTCTGTCGCAGATCGGGAGCCAGTGGACTTCTTTGCAAACTGTGGATATGTGCACCTTGCGCGGGAGTTTGAGGGCACATCTTAGTGCATTATTTTGCAGGATCTGAAGCCTGTTCAAGTTTTTTGTGGTATTGCCTAAGTAAAGTGTGTTGCAATAGTCTAATTTAGACAGTATCGGCCCTCTAGATGGGTGAGGCAACTAGAAGTGGAGAGAAAAGGCCTGCAGGCATTGATCAATTTATTGGTGTATGAGGTAGTTGAGATGGTAGTGTTTATTTGTTTCTTTAGTGACAAGGTAGAATCGAGGTATACACCTAGTGTTTTGACCTCTTTGGATACTTTTATGATGTTGCCATCAATGGTAAAGGATTGGTACCTTTGGTCCAGTTTGTTGAGGCGAACCTGGGAGCCTACGATAAGCAATTCTGTCTTATTGTCGTTTAAGCAAAGACTGTGTGTAGCCATCCAGGCTTGGATTTCTAAGTAGATATCATTAAGCTTTGCAACATCTTCTTCATAGCTATCAGTAAGCGTGATGAGGACCTGGGTGTCGTCCGCATAATTAGTGTAGCTGACACCCAGATCGTCAAGACGGTCAAATAGGAGCTTCATGAAGATGTTGTTAAGTGTGGGAGAAATGCAAGAGCCTTGGGGCACTCCACATGTGATTGGGATAGGGTCCGCAGTCGCAGTGGGGGTGAAGACTCTAGTCGACCTGTCAGACAGAAATGACTGGAAATGACTGGATCCACTTCGTGGCATTCTGAGAGAATGCAGCAGCCGAAGAGAGGTGTTGAGTGAGGATCTGGTGGTCAACCAGATCAAAGGCAGCAGAGAGATCCAACAAGAGCAAGATGGCCAGTTTGCCCTTGTCTTTTGCGTCATCCATTTGGATTTTTAGATCCAAGAGGGCAGTTTCAGTCCTGTGCCTTGGTCTAAAGCCGGATTGTCGCAGGCCTAGGAGGTTGTTGTCTTCCAAATGTTGTTGTATTTGGAGATAGGCTACCCTGTCCAAAATTTTGAGAAGAAATGGGACTGTGGTGATGGGCCTGTAGTTTGTGGGGATGATGGGATCTAGGTTAGGTTTTTTGAGCAGGGGTAGGACCCACGCTTCTTTAAGGTTGTTGGGGACTACTGAGTTTTTGAAGGAGGAGTTGATCAGAGAGGTGATGAGAGGTGCTAACTCATTGGCACCGTCTTTGATGACAGATGCGGGACAAATGTCACCTTTGCAGTTGGATGGTTTGAGACTGGCGATTATCTTGATTACTTCCTCTTCTGTGACTGGTGAGAAGTGGAAGGAGGGGCAATTAGGGGTGGTGTGGTTAATTTTGCTGCTGGGGTTCTGCTTGGAGGCAAGACTAGCTTTTTTTGCTTCTATCTTAGTTTGTAGGAGGGCAATTTTTTTAGCGAGGGAGAGCTGGATATTGTTACACCAGGCCTTGTCTTTGAGGCAGTCCTTTGTAGGAGGCAATGGTGATTCAAGTTCTCTTAGTATAGAGAAAAGTTCTTTGGTGCCAGATTTGGCATTTTGTATTCTCAAGTTATAGATCTATTTTTTAGCATTTAAGATAGCGGATTTGTAGGTGGAGGCAGCTGAAGCGAATTTGTCTTTAGTGGCGAGAGAAGGGGCTTTTCTCCAGCTAGTTTCTGCAGTTCTTTTAATATTGCGGAGAGCTTTTAATTCTGCTGAGAACCATTTGTTGGAGTGGGCAATAGGCTTGGCTTTTCGTTGGTTGAGAGGAGCTATCCGGTTGAGGGCTAGTTCTAAGGTATTGTTATATAGGTCTACTATGGCTGCTGGGTTGTTATTTTGCGTTTGGGGGTACATTGGGGAGTTGATGAAAATACTACCAGTGGAATTGATATTCAGAAGGGGGTTCGGTGGGGATTGGCCCCCAAATTGTTTTGCATCTTCATTAACGAAGATTTGAAGAAACTCCTGAGTGTGCAAACTGATGCCCCTTCTCTGGCAGGTGATAAGCTGCCAGCATTGCTGTTTGCGAACGATGCAGTGATCTTATCTTTAAATCACGTAGGTCTCCACAAGCAGCTAGAGATTTTTGTTGCTTTTAGTAAGAGGAATGGGCTCTCCCTGAACATTAGCACATCTAAGGCTATAATTTTTAATGCTAATGTTAGGAAGAAACAGAAGGCTATTAGACTTACTCTGGAGGATGGTGTAATTGTGCAGGTTGTATCATATGACTACCTGGGGGTAAGTTTCATGACATCCTTTGGGTGGACACTTCAGGGCCAGAAGGCCAAGATTACGCTGGCCAGGTACCGCAGGACCCTTGCTAGGTTTACAAATGAGGACGGAAACGGAGCAAAACGGGTCTCGCTGGAGGCATACAAAAGCTCGGGCATGCCAGGCCACACTTTATGGGGCTGAACTCTGGGGGCAAATTGATATTGCGCCCCTTGTAGTGGCTGGGAATACATTTTTGAAAAAGATCCTTGGGCTGCCCACCAGTGCACTAAACATACCAGTGCTGCTTGAGACTGGCTTGCAAGGGCTTGTGTCAATTATTAAACTTCAAACTGTTCTGTATTGGGCCCGCTATGGTCAAATATTGAACTTTGTAAATACAAAGAGGCCCTTCTGGATGTTCTGCCCGAGCAAGGGAGTAATCCCTGAAATGGTTTGACCATGTAAAAAATACCCTGGGTGAGCTGGTCCTTGGGGAATATTGGTTAATCCCTTCCGTTATGACATCTGTATTGAAGGAAGTGATAAAGGGTGCAGCGGGGGGTCAAGTTGGAAAGTGAAATCCTGACCAAATCCAGATCCTCTGAGTCGCTTGCCTAGTATCTTGCAACTAATTAACAGGTTGGCTGTGAAGAGTATTTAGATTATGTGACCACCAGGAGGGACAAGTTTGTATATCTAAATTTCCGTCTTGGGATTTTGCCCACGGCTGCACTCCTACATAAATGGAATAATGCCCGTCCCTCAACATGCACCCTCTTTGGTGATGTGGCTGAAGATCTCAGACACTACTTACTACTTTGTCCTGGGCCTAAGCCGCTGAGGAAACACTTCCTGAAGGTGTTATTTTTTAACTGTGGTTGTTGGACAATAGGCAAAGCCATGGCTAAATGTTGGGATAATACAGATGTTTTAGCTGTTTATGCGACAAGTAATTACTTGAGCTGGGCATGGAGAGTCCATTTGAAGAAGGCTAAAGAGCCAGCTCAGCCAACCCCGGCAACTATTGTTTGATTTATCGCTGGGATGCTTTAATTCTCTTACTTATGATGTACTGATGAATTTTGTCAGAATTATATAATACCCCTGCCTTTTAATTCTTTTATTCATGATGTATTGATGAATTTTGTCAAAATTGTATTGGATTGTTTGTATTGTACTTATGTAGTGTTGCTTTTACTGTTGAAATAAAGCCTATACATGAATGAAATATGTTCCCCTTAACCAATCCCTTCCCTTTATAGGTTTTGTATTTTGCCACGTAGAATGACATCATAGATGACCCATATTGGGGTATAAGAACTCCATGTAATCAAGCTGATGTGTGAGAATGCATGCATCAGTCCGATGTCTGCCAGTTTTCCCTGCTTTATTAAATTGATAATACAGGAATTATTTGCCATATTCTTTAAATCTGTCCAATTATTTGGTCTGAGATTATTATTTGTAATTCTATCTAGCACAAAAGATTCTTCAAGGAGCTAGAGCACAAAACAATACTCAATGATGGACACAGAGTGCACAGTAAAACCCAGATTTATTCAAAAAACAGAATATCGGTCATTACAACATACAACCAGCTCTTAATATTACGATGAGTGTGAGTGGATTTTGTACAAAAAATACATAAGCAATTACGTCATAATACAATATCAGTTACAAAACCTTTAAGCTATGAATGGTTAATATCTTAATATATATATAGATTATATAAGTGTTCATTTTCTCCTTGGTTTATGCATCTCTGATGGCTCCTCCTGAGCCCAACCCATCAGAGATAATAGAAGCAAGGTAGAACCTTGATTACAAGTGCGCTGGGTCAGCAATATGTTCTGCAATGATTGGATGTTGTTATAAGAACTTGGTCTAGTCAGATGAAGTTGATCATAGATGTTGTTTTAATTAAGCTATCATCCAACATGTGTTTTGACCCTCCAGGGTCTTTTCAAGGCATGTGGTTCAAGTTAAAGAGTTATTACTACAGACCATGATGTGAGATTCAGATGAATCTCTGCTGATATGCTGCCCTGCTGGCGCTGGATAGCAAGCATATTGGCCCGTGGGGAGTTTGCAGGAATTTTATCAGGTGGAGTTAGATAATGTTGGGTAGATCCTGAGATACAAGCCTGATGCAATAGTCCTGTGTGGCCGAGTCAGACCTGCTGGTCACGATAGATGGTGACAGTGATCTTCCATTCCTGCAAGCCCTCCCACAGGGCCAATACGGCTGCTATCCAGTGCCGGCAGGCCAGCACATCAGAAGAGATTCATCTGAATCTCACATCATGGTCTCCAGGATTGACTCTTTAACTGGAACCACATGCCTTGAAAACAACATCTATGATAAATTTCATCTGACTACGCCAAGTTCTTATAAACCCCTTCAATCATAGCGGAACATATTGTTGACCCAGCACCTATGTGATCAGTGTTCTACTTTCCTTCTGTACAACCCAATTCGAGATGGATGGGCGCTGTCTCCTTAGAAACCCATCACTGGCAGCAGGGTCCCACTCCTAGTCCAACTGATCAGCACAGTGATCTAATTATTCTAGCCCTACCACTACATCATATATAGTCATTTCATTACATCATTGCATTGGCCACCAATTGACTGGCGGTGTGGCAAGAGGGATTTCTATTGCTTAGCGGTTTACTCACAAAAACATGGACATTTTGAAGGAATTTCAAGATATGAGAGACGCATATTTAGAGAGAAGCCCATGGTCTGTACTAATTCCCATGGCAGAGGCATGTACATTGACTATTTAAAGGATTGTTTGTTGGAACCTGTCTTAGTTTGTCTCGTCTCTCACCACTAAATTCCCGGTAGGGCTGCCTCAGCTGGTATTGTTTCTCACCTGAATGGTAATGGTGAGGAGAAGGGGCAAGAATTGGTACTTGCATATTTATCTGAGATGGGCACTAGGTAATTCCTGAATATTCATCTGCCCCATTAATCTCTGCCTCATTGCCATTATAGCCATGCTTTGGTAGCCATATTTTGGTGACCCCCTTGACCCTCCTTGCGTACTACATATTTGTCCCTGCCACATGTCATTAAACAGCAGGTCTTTATTCTCTGCACAATCCATCCAATGTTCGTGGTAATTGTGGGGGTCAGCAGGATACATCAACATTGTCCCAGGAGTCCAATAGGACATTCAACTGGATAGATATGTGTTAGTTAATCTAATTGGGTATATCTGTGCACTTGTTCACCCACATTCACTATTATTGTCATTTCCAGTGATTTCTTCATATCCTTTTTACATTGGCTCGTGGCCATTTTGAGGACACAGAAAGCTATCAGGACCAGTAATAGTATGGTCAGTAATATTTTAAATGCATTCACCAACCAGGTGGGTACCTTTGAAAACAGGTAATTAAACCAGCCATCATCTTCAATGTCCTCCACCTCTAACATCATCTTAGTGTGCAGCTCCTGTACGGTTGTTATGGCCTCTGACATAGAACAAGGTGAGCTTATCTTGACATAAACGCCCCCTCCTTTGCCGTGATAAAATCAAGAACACACCTATTTTGGAGAGTCATTAATCTTACTGCTCTCAACTCCTCTTGATTGTGTGAACCATGTCACTGTTGCATTTATTGTTTGAAACAGCTCCCCTCTGGTTATTTGTAACCATTTGACATTTGTTGCTGCTTGCAAGCCAGGGGCAAGGTAGGCTATAAAGAACACTGCCATTCTGCCGAAAAGTGTATGTTCATCTGGTATGTCACTTTCAGGTTCATTTTAGGGCAAAAGACCTTTTTCTTCATGGTCTTTGTGCTCATCAGTGGAAAATCACATATCTGAACCTGACTTTGTGGCACCACCAGAGCCAGTGCACATAATGCTACTATGGAGAATATGCCTCCCCTTTTTGGAGGTAGCTGCATATAGGCCTTTGAACCAAAATCCCAGAGGTCCATTTATACAGCTGTGCCCACCTTCATGCCTGATGGGTTCACGATACATTGGCAAACCTCGCTCAGTCCTACTTTCACCCAAAAAAAAAATCTGAAATTAAGGGTTGCATATTGTATTGGTATTATGGGTACTGTTCCTGCTTCATCTTCTACCCATATAAACAATTTGGAATCTTCAGTCCACTCTTTAAGGCACACACTGTTTATTAATTTGGCCATCTATCTGTTTATTGTGTGCCATAGCCCGCAGGCATCAGAGCGCACATCAACACAGGACATTTAAGAAGATGGGACATAGAACGAGAACCGGTCAAGGTATTCCATTACACACACACAAAGTCATTCCGGAATGCCAGCAGGTGTTTTTCCTGTCATAGATCTTTAGACAAAGTGTTCCAGGCCTGGGCTGCTTGGACTGGGAATGACTACCCATTCCTGCTCACTTTGTTGGCTTTCGGGTTAACTAAGCGTTGGGTGTTACTTGAGCATTGGGGGCTGCATGGTTCATATAGTTTGAGACTATGTTTGAGGTAAAATGGGGAAATTCCATAGAGGAACTTGTGGGTCAAAGAGTTCACTTTGAAGCATATTCTCATGGCCACTGGCAGCCAGTGAAGTGTATCCTAGCACTTGAGACGTGTTCTCTTCTTGCAGCACTGCACACAATCCTGATTGCATAATTTTGGATCACCTGGAGTTTATGGTTGCAGTCTTTGTTGGCACCAATCAGAAGGGCATTACAATAATCGAGTCTGGGCATGATGATGGCCCTGACCTGGGTTTCACAGTCCTTGGGTGCCATGTATGTTTTGGTTTGCCAAAGCGCTCTCAGGTTGTACTGGGATCTCTTGACGGCCCTGCATACATGTGCATCCACTCCAAGGGAGGCCACTAGGAAGACACCAAGGGTCTTCACCTTATCCAAAACAGTGATACAACTGACTGCAATAGTCAGCTTTTCCTATTGGGATCCAATTTTGCTGCGGCATGCATAGATTCAAAGGTCATGAGTTCATTTTTAGCACTGTTTGAGCCCATCTATTTGTTTGACATCCAGTTCATTGCATTGTTTTCATTCTCCATGACCTCCTTTGCTGTTGTTATGAGTGCAGCTACCTAGGTATGTAAGGCTGTTTGGGCAATAAGAGAAAACATTTGATAATATTTAAAAAATACATGTTACTTCAGAAAAAAAATGTCTCTTTTGTGTCATAAAAGAATAAGTGTCCACAGTAAAAACCTACATTGGGCCTCATTCCGAGTTGGGCGGTAAGGGTTAACGGTCACCGGTAAGGAGACCGGTGCCGTTAAATCCTTACTGCCCAATTCCGAGGTCCCTTAGCGGGAGCCGCAAAGAACGTGTGGTCTGACCACACGTCCTTTGCGGGTCCCGCCAAGGGACCAGGGCGCTAATAACAGGCCCGCTATTTGCGAGCCCGTAATTAGCGCCTTCCCTATCCCCCTATGGGGGCTCAAATGGGAATGGGGAATGGTTGGTTGAATGGGGACTTACCGGGTCTGCACAGGTTGGAATGTCCCGGTTTTGGAGGCAGCCCTGGCGCTAATAGCACCATGGCTACCTCCAAACTCGGAATGAGGCCCATTATTTTCAAAGCCAACATATATTTTATTTAAAACTATCATGTAAATGTTCAAAACCTGTGGAAAAAGGAGGAGGAGTCCAAACATGTCTTTGGAGAACATTCAAGGATCGTCTTGGAATTGAAAAACAGCACACTTTCTCTACTTTTGCTGCTGTTCTTGCTGCTGATTTGCTCTGATCATAGCCCTCATCTGGGGTCTTTGGATTTCTTCTTCCCCTTCTGGCTCTGTATCTTCTGACAAGGTGCCTCACCACAATGCCTCCTAATATCACTAAAATGCGACCAGGCTCTCCTACCCCTAATTTTACTGCTTTGACCGGTTACATGTGATTTAATTGAATCCAAAAACAACTAATGAAATTTCAATGAATACAAAGCAACTAATACCAAAACAACACATTTCTTTTTTGTTGTTTTGAGGGTTCCCCCCAAAACCTCCCCTTTTTTTCTAATACTTTCCCCCACCCCCAAAACTGCTATGTCCCCTCCCAACCCTATTTTTAGTTTTTCCCCAAATTAGTTATTTTCGTTTTCTTTGTTTTTGTATTTGTTGTAATTTCATTAGTTATTTTCTATTCAATATAATCACTGCATACCATCTCAACAATGTACGGTACTTCGAACCTCGGCTTGTGGCACTTTCCAGTGAAGATTCGACAAAGAACCTGGTCTCCAGGAATAAATGGGAGAGGTTGTAATAACCTAGTTGGGCCAAAATGTTCATTTACATCTTCAATGATTCTTGCTGAGCTCCCCCTGTCTCACCTGCACCTGTTTGGAGATACATTTCAGAGATTTAGGGGGTAACTCATAGAATTCAGCTCAGAAGCGGCACACGCGGCTGGCGCACAGAAGGAGCGTGCGCCAGTCTGCGCCAGCCGTGTGCGGCAAATCCCATTTTGACGCACAGGTTATTCATGGATACTAATATCCATAATCAGCTGTGGCGCAGGGTGACGCAGCGACCCTGCATCTGCGCCAGTTATGCCCCCAACCCCGCCACGTGCTACAGAAAAATCGCACAAATCCCGTACATGGACCAGCATACAGCCACAAACCACGAAAACGGGCTAAAAAAGCCATACAGCCCTCATGTGCCAGCGAAATCGTGTGGAAAACACCCAACGCACCCCTCGGAATACGTGTGTCCCACTCGCGCAAGCAAAATCACATGTAAAACTCACTGTGCACCCCTCGTAATACGTGTACCCCACTTGCGCCAGCAAAATTGTGTGTAAAACTCCCCGCGCACCCCTCAGAATACGCGTACCCCGCTTGCCCCAACAAAATCGTGTGTAAAACTCCTCGTGCACCCTTCGGAATACGCATAACCCGCTCGCACCAGCAAAATCACGTGCCCAGGGGTGATGGGCTGCCTGTGGTGTATGCCCAGGGGTGATGGGCTGCCTGCAGGGCATGATCAGGGGTGAAGGGCTGCCTGTGGGGCATGGTCAGGGTGATGGGCTGCCCATCACCCCTGGGCATGCCCCTAATGCAGCCCTTCACCCCTGGTCATGCCCCACAGGCAGCCCATCACCCCTGGGCATGCCCCACAGGCAGGCCACATGTCAACATGCACTTGGGAGGCATGACTCATGTCGCCCCCAACCCCCCATTTAAAGGGCACCTGCCAGCAGGCCCCGACTCATGCCCCCCCACCCACCCATCCCCCATTGAAAGGCACCTGCCAGCATGCTCTGACCCCCCATTGACAGGGCACCTGTCAGCAGGCCCCGACTCATGTCCCCCGCACCCCTCATTTAAAGGGCACCTGCCAGCAGGCCCCGGCACATTCCCCCCCAACCACCCACCCCCATTGATGGGCACCTGCCAGCAGGCCCCGACTCATGTCCCCCACCCCCGTCCTCCCACCCCCCATTGACGGGCACCTGCCAGCAGGCCCCGACTCATGTCCCCACCCCCCATTTAAAGGGCACCTGCCAGCAGGCCCGACTCTTGCCCCCCACCCCCATTTAAAGGGCACCTTCCAAAAGGCCACGACTCATGCGCTCCGACCCCACCCACCCCCCATTTAAAGGGCACCTGCCAGCAGGCCCCGACTCATGCCCCCTCCACCCCCCATTGACAGGGCACCTGTCAGCAGGCCCCGACTCATGTCCCCCCGCACCTCCCATTTAAAGGGCACCTGTCAGCAGGGCCCGACTCGTGTCCTCCACCCCTCATTTAAAGGCCACCTGCCAGCAGGCCCCGACTCATGCCCCCCCACCCACCTCCAATGACGGGCCCTGCCAGCAGGCCCTGAAACATGTCCCCACCCACCCATCCCCCATTGATGGGCACATGCCAGCAGGCCCCAACTCATGTCCCCCACCCACCACCTACCCCCATTGATGGGCACCTGCCAGCAGGCCCCGACACATGGCCCACCAAACACCATGTCATAACAAAACAGACCAATGGCCCTAATGCCAACCCAAATCCCCCGCCCCCAGTATAAGCACTCAACCATCCACTGCACACACTCCCAAATTACCCATGCCATGAGAGTCTTAAAAGAACCAGCATGGCCATGCATAAATGTACAACAGAGCTGCCCAGTGGGAACACATGACTGAGGCAATGCTCATAGAGACATGCACAAAACGAATGCGTGTACACAACATCAATAATGAAGATATATGAAATGTATTAAAAAACATAATACATTACATAATGAAAATCACACTTGCAAATTAATAAATAATGAAAGCAATACCAAAAAAATAGTAAAATCCATTGAAAAACAAAAATCCACGACATGAAAACAGAAAAGTGGTCCATCGCCAAAGTCCATATAAAGTAAATAAAAACCAAAAGCACAAAAAAACCATTGATCCATGGGATGTTGAAATAATGAAAGTATGTGCAAGTCTGGAACTATTTACACTGCATGTCCGAAGGGTCCATGATCCCCAAACAAAAGGAAACCTACCAAAAATCATATAAAAAAAAACTATATACATAAAGTCGAGCAAAGTCCATGAACTCCCAAAAAAATATAAAACAAATGAAACCTAAGCCTAAAGAACTATGTACAAAGGCGGCGGGCTAGTCCAACGGCTCACTTTTTGATGTTCCGGACCAGGGCATCATCGAACTCCACGTCAATGTTCCGGAGGCGGGCCTGTTCCCTGGCCTCAAGGTCTCGCAGGGATGCAGCCATGGCCTCCACCAACTCCCTGCGAGTTGCCTCGAGGCACTCAGCCCACCTTAATGCCCTGTGCATGGAGCTCTCCGCCCTGACCATAGTGAGCTGTGCCCTCTCCGCTTGCCGCCGCTCTGCATCTATCTGCCGGCCCAACTGCTGCCACACGGAAGACACTCCCAATCCTGGGTCCTCCTGCCCGACGGCCGATGCCTTGCCCTGTGATGTTGATGGCCCCGAGCCATGATCGCTCCCACCCTGAGCCTGCTGCTGCCGTGCACGTGCCCTGCCTGTTGATGCCTGCACGTCCTCCTCTTGCTGGGGTCCAATTGGTGGGGTGGCTACCCCTGCTGGACCTCCGATTGTGGCAGGGATGTGTCCTCCATCAACATGGCCGCTGGCTCAGGGGCAGCTCCACAGGGGGCCCAGGTGATACTTGGCCGGGAAGATGGCACAGAGGATGACTGCCGCATAGGGGGTTCAGTTGAAGAGGGGGTCACAAGAAGTTCCAGCACACGGATGAACCCAGTGCCGACGACCTGTCCTAGTAGGTTGACGCGGCGAAAGAGGGATTCGAAATAACATGCATTGTCCAGACGAGAACCCTGCACGGCATCCCGAATCCCACGTTGGCGCAATGCCACCCCAGATAGGACAGGCTCAATCCGTTCACAGATTGCAATGTCCGCAGGGAGAGGAAGGCCAGTTGTTGTATGCGCATCCCCTCCCGGAATACGGGTCTGGATGGAGGCATCCCTGCTGGTGCCGGATGATGCAGTAACAGGATCGGGGACAGGATTACACACAGGAATCTCTGCGGTGTGCCATGTGCTGTCTCCTGTCCCTGCCCCAGGACTGCACCACTAGCACCAGTGGAATCCCCCCTCCAGGCCCCGTGCGAGGGCCTTCCGTGGCCTCCTCCTCAACCAAACCCCCCACCAACCTGGATGACTCTGTGCCATCTTCCTGCATAGGCCCCTGTGGAGGCTCAGCTGCCCCTCCTGCTGCCGAGGATTCCACCTCCAAAAGCTGCCTCTTGGGCCTTCCCTCGAAAGCTGCGGTCATTGATGCAGCACCAGACTCCTCACTCCCCGAAGAGATGACTACCTGGGAGGGGAGCTGGGCCCTGCGTCTCCGGATGGCGGTGGGATCGCTGCTGCTGTGCTCCACACCACTGTCTCGGCCCTCTTCATCAGTCGACGCTGCAGACAGGGAGAGACAGAAAACAGGCATCAGGGCACTGTACAATGGTTGTATACACACATGACAGTTGCACATGAGTGGCAGTGTCAAACTTCACAGATGGCATCACATTCCCCAACACACATATCATTTGAACCCACACACATGCACAAATGAACAGAAATGGTGCAGCAGGCAGCAGCATCCATACACACACATGCATGAACATCCGAAGGTCAGCCTGAAGTCACAAGCAACACGGGGAGTGCCAAACACATGCACACACGCCACCAGACAGACATGCATCTGTACATCTCCACCACCTGTCACAGTGCAATCACCGGCAACTATGCCACATCTGCCAATCAGCTCCCTACACATCTGTGTCACATGGATCCATGGCGTATCACAGTCGCACACATGTCAAACAAACACACGTGCACAATTACAACATGCACGTAAATGAAGGTGGAACCAGCATCCATGTGTCACACCCCAACCATGGCATAGTACATACACAGAAATGCTAACATGTGTGCGTCTCCACAAGCATTTGTGCATCATGCTTTTGGAACACATACACCAATCATGTGCATCACACATGACTGGACTCACATGTGGCACGCTCATGTCCCTGCACATACACATCCATACATGGGCCTTTCCAGACATATGTCCAAGCTGCACACTCCTGGCACACCTCAACATGCACTGCGTCCAGTCAGTACACATGGACACTTACTGGTCGACTCCAGATGGATCTGCCTCTCAAGGACCTCGAGGTGAAGCGCTGGGCGTATGCATTCCAGGACCCTCATCTGGTCGTTAGCAAGACGGACCCGGCACCCCTTTGCATCCGCTGCATCCAAGAGGCGCCGGGCCTTCCTGAGGGTCCTGGACCTGAAGTCCTCCCAGTGCTTATGGACGTGTGTTAGGTCACGGGTTGCCACCCCCTCCGCGTTGATGGCAACCACAATGTCCATCCAGATCCTTCTCCGCCCATCCATGTCGGCGCATGTTCTCCGAAGATGGCATCATAATGCACCAGGACTTGCTCCATCAGGATGCCAACCTCTCTCTGGCTGGGAGTTGCCAGTGGTCTCTGATGGTGTTTCCCCCGACATAGCAACCCCGAGGCAGGTGTGGGTGGGCAACTGGGTCCTGGTGCTGGGCTGTGGAGCCATGGAACTGCAGTCAGGAGTCTTCTGTTCCACCAGGGGTGGTCACAGCAACTGCACCGCTGCATATAGCTGATGTGCAGGCAGCGAATAGCAGGGCACGTGGCCAGCAGGCAGCAGCAGATGGCTTCCGGGAGTCGGCTCAGGGCTCTAGGGGGCAGGAAAATGGCCTTCTGGGCAGGATCATGGTCTTCTGTGTGTTGTTGCGTGGCCAGCTTGATACAGAGTGATTTTGCACGTGAAAAAACATCACCTCAGCGTGTAATTCGAGGAAAGGCCCTTAGCTCGTAAGCGCGTATGTGACGTAACACACGCAGGTGTTTCTCTCAGCATGGGTGCATCTGCACGTGCAAAAACAGCACATCCGCAAGGGAATACGTGTGATTTGAGGAAAGGGCCTTAGCGCACATGCATGCCAATGACGTGGGCGTTGCTTTGCGTGCGGGCCTTGCCTTCAGCACAGGTTAAAGATGAGCGCAGGCCAGCAGTCCACTTAATGTGCTGTTCATGGAGACTGACGCGTGTGTTTACTCTTCTTGAATCAGACGCGATTACTTCTCAGCATTTGAAGTTCGTACCTCTTCTTTTGGCGGGGTGTTGCCTACGCGCACAAGCGCGTGTGTTTTTCTTTTTTTTTTTTTGCAAGGCAGGCGATGAGTCACTCACGCTATTTTTCCCACTGTGGTTCCCCCTGTGCATCGCATACCATTTTCAAGGTCATAGTAGCCCACATGTTCCACGCATATGTGTTTTTTGTGTCCCTCAGTGCCACACCGTATTGCTGGAGGTTAACTCCATGCACGTGGGCTACCGGGGTCATGTGCACATTTTTCTTTTGTAAAATTAAAATTTCTTGTTTTTATATTTTGTCATTTTCTTTTTTTCATTTTTAGGGGTGCCTGAGCGTTGCGTGAGCCGTCATTTTTCCCCAGGGGTCACAGACAGTCTTGCAGGCGCACTGGGGTACCTATTCCAACCAGTACCCTTCCCCCTTCTAGCCAATTGCCCAGGACAATTGTTGAGTGCACCAACCATCGGCTATTTTCTATCTGTGCCATGGTTGGGAGGCCACCAAAGGCTAAGGGCCGCAAAGTTGGCCATCCTCCCAGGGCTGGGCGTGGTCGGGCACGTGGGCGTGGAGACCAGAGGGGACAGGGAGTCCAGGGTGGCCAGGGTGGCTACAGAGGGAGAAGAAGCAGGGGTGCCCCACTGGGGCAGGATGCCCAGCCACGTGCTGGTGCAGACATGCCACCACCCCCTGTGGCGCCTGGTGTTGCAGCTGTTGCATCACAACCTGGCACCCATATGACCCAACAGCAACTTACATCTCCTGTCACGGGCCCACCGGTGGTGGTAGCTGCTGGTGCAGCTGTGGGCACCACCACCCGGTGTTGCGTTGCGTGACGAGGACTCCCAGGTCAATTTCCATCTTGTCAAAAGGTTCGAGTTACGTGGGTCCAGTATAGCTGTGCCTGGGGCATACACATCTGGGTCAGTTATGACATCTGCTGCCCCAAGCAGCCGGGTGGTGGTAACTGCATGTGCAGCTGCAGCCAACACCACCCCGGCAGTGAGTCAGACCCAAGCCAGACCTTCTGTCCTCATACCAACACCCACTGCCTCGGTCCAGTCCACCACCGCAACTGCCCCCACTGATCATGGCCACATTAGACACTCAGGGTCAGTACCACCAGCCAAAAGGAGGAAGCGTGCTCCTGCTAAAGAGGCTTGGACCCCAGACACGCCTCCAGCCTCCGGCATGTCAAGGAAGAAGCCTTTCGGCAAGCAGGAACTCTACTTCCTTGTGGACTACGTGTCGGAACACCAACGCGATATGCTTGTGGGCCCACAGTGCCATACAACGCATCACCAGCATTCTGTCCACTGGCAGCATGTTGCAGATGGTGTGACAGCCATGGGATTCCAGATGCCCACGGCTCAGGACTGTTACAAGCATTGGAATGACCTCCAACGCAGTGCAAAACAAAAGTTTGCCTCTAATTATTCCATGTCTTTGGTGACTGGTGGTGGGCCACCACCAGAAGAGGATGAACTCACTCAGCATGAGGAGATCGCTTCAGAGTTCATCCCAGAAGAACAAATCCTTTGAGTGGGAGAGAGAATGGATAATGATCCATCGTCTGGTGAGTACTGATGCATGTTAAACAATGACATGTGTGTTTGGCATGTGTGACCCTCCCAGCTACAACTTGGCTCCTTCCTTCCTTCAATCTCCCTCTCTACCTGTGGTGTTCACCAGGAGTCTGACCTCTCGGCCTGACTTTACAAACAGCACCTGGCAGCTCTCGCCTACTGCATTTTCATCTTCACCATCCTTTCCCCTCACTCTCTGGCCAGCCCTACTTGGCCCTCCTCCTACCTCCAACTGCAAGGCCAACAACCTCAGGGTCACCTTTGACTCCACACATTCCTTTTCCACACACATTTCTGATGTTTCTTGAGATAGATTAACTTCTTGCTTCACCTCCTCAGGGGTACTGTGCCTTTCCTATCGTTCACCTACATGTTCACAGTCTCTCAAGCTCTGGTTTATTCAAGGTTGGAGTACTGTGACAGGCTCTTTCAATATTCAACCTGCCTCCACACTCCGCACTGTACCACCAATCCAGTACAGGACTGCAAGACTTGTCCTTGGCCTCAAGCCCTGGGATCATATCTTTCCAGCTCTGTAATCCCTCCATTGGCTACCTGTGGATGCAAGATGATACTTCAGACCCTCTGCATTGTGCACAAGGATTTTTGGGTCCAAAATACCTTCAACAATCCCTCTGCCAATTCCTCCCCTCTTGAGTCCTTTGCTCCTCTACCTCACACTCCCTCCAGTTCAGTCGTTAATTGAATAAATACGCTGGGGGCAGATCTGTGTGTACAGCTGGGAGCTTCCTTTGGAACAGCCAACTGGCCACGTTGAAACTTGAGGAGAAACATCTCTGCTTCCAGAAGCACCTCAAGACCTTCCTATTTGCTCCTGAATTAGCCCTTCTTCTCCCCAGCTGAACAGTTTCCTCTGTTGGAACTGTGCCCCTTCACACACTCTGTGTTTCGGGCCCAGGTACCTGCTCACCCTGCCTCACTGCTGCACTGCCTCCAGGCCTCCCATTGCAATGGGTCCTGTGTGTGTACCCATACAGTCCCCCAATCTTCTTCTGCACTAGATTTGCCCTATCCAAATTATCTTGCACTTGTCACTTGCTGGCTGCACTACCACCTTTTGAATGGTTATTCTATCATTGGACTTCATTTTTCTTCTTTGGTCTCCTCTGTTTGGCACGTTCCCCTTCTCCCTCTTCAAGGGTCTTCAACCCTTTATCCCTTCTCCATGCACTTGCGTGTTCTCAATGTCACTGTGCCCAGTATGATAGTTGTTTTCCTTTTCTCCCTTGTTACCCTCTATTTGCTTGTTTGCGCTCTGAGCCACGTGTGTACGAGTGCAATCTTGATGAGATGTCATATCATGTTGTATACATCCTTGGTCCTTGGTGCAGTGTGTCTCACTTTGACTGTGCTGATGGCAGTGGCTCCCCATGCACATGTGTGCACAATCATGTTCCATGTGCATTCCATGTATGCCCCTAGGTGTCCTTGACCACCTGCTCATTGTAATATGTGTCCAGGATGATCCAAGTGTCATCTCATTTGGAAAGCCATGTCATGCTCACTGTAGGTTGGTGGGTCATCACGCACAACTTTAGGCTGTCCACATCTGTATCATGCACATGGCTCCCCCTGTTACAGGCCCACTGCCTATTTCCAACTGGTGTTGTGTTTTCTACAGGCATGGATGTACTATTAATGGTTCCTCATCTGTCCTCCATCATGTCCACTTCTCATCGGCTGTAGTGACATTTGAATGATGAAATGCAATAGACGCATGCCAACACTGTCTGGCAATGCACAGTTCTGTGGGGAACCTTTCATTGCCATGCAGTGCCTCCCTGCTATTGCCCAGAGGGTGGGTGTTTCACAGTATCCATTCTACATGGTGCATGCCATTTGCACATTATAGCTTCAATTGCCCTTACACTGCCGTCATGTTTGGAGATTGTCATCAGTACGTGCGTGTTGATGTTGGAAGTTGAGGGGCTACATATGCACTGCGCCGCATACAGCCACTCCTGTACCAAGTTCAGCCCTTCAACATGCAAACACAATGCTCCTGTGTGATGGTGACCTGACATGTATGTACCCATGTCCCTCTTTTCACTGTATAGGAAGGCACTAGTGTAGGTGCCTCCTGTGACACATGTACTCTGCATAGTCGATGGTAGTTCAGTGCTGCACATGAACATGCATTTTACATGTGTCATGGTGTGTTTGGTTTGATTTCTAGCTGTGTCTATTTGTGTGTTACCGCATGCTTATGCTAGGTGCCAACTCTTTGTTGCCATCTCTCATTTCTGCTTTGGATATGTGCCTGCTAGAGGTTGTGTGTGATGCAGGTGATGTGCAACATGCAATACATGTGTTGCCTTCACATTTTGCACACATCCTTTTCTGCTTTTGGGATACCCTTGCATTGCAATGCCACTGGAAGCATGTTGGTGTTTGAGTTGCCTGTGACATGGCAGTTTCATTAGTTGGCTGTCAATGTTGTGAACGGTATGTGTGTGGTATGTGCTACTGACATGCATGTCCATGTTTCTTTTCTTTATGTTGCAGGTGATGATGCACTGGTGGCAGAGGATGAAGATGTCATCCCAGACACGGTGGTCAGTGCACATGACCAACCAGGCACCAGTGGTGGTTGTCGGGTGGCAGCCCACGAGAACCGACTGGTGCTCCAGACCATCGTGTCCAGACCTGACTCTGAGTCAGACTCTGATGTATCCTCTGACCACTATCTTGAACCGGATCTGCATCATGACGTGTCATCAGTGGTAAGTGATCCTGTGTTGGATGATCTTCTGTCCGTGACACCTGCAGTAGGGGGCCAGGCAGGGTTGGAATGTCCTCCTGTGGTGGTTACGGGTTCACGGTCACACTCAACACCAGTTGGCCATGTTCCTGGGGCATCTGGTCAACGGAGGGATGCAGTCCTGCAACCGCCGGTGGCACCAACCCAGCAATGACCACGGCTCCTTGGGCCCAGCAGGTGTGGTGTCCGGCAACGCGGTAGCTGTGTGCCACCGGGGTCAACTGAGTGGGAGCATGACATGATTGCCATAGCACAGCAACAGGGTGGAGCAGTTGAGATGATTGCTCAAGGTATGGAAAGTGTGGCACATTCCATCCTCCCCTCAGTAAGGCAAATGGTGCTCCAGCAGCGGGCTACGCAGTCCACGTTCCGCTCACTCAGGCTGGGCATGGTGGCGTCAGACAGGGCATGCCGGGCTGAAATGGTGGCTCTGCAACAAGCACTTGATGCTCAAACAGAGGCACACAGTGAGGCTCTGAGGGTGGAACACCAATCCCTCCGATCTACTCTGGCTGTGCTCTGGCTGGACGAGAGTAGGCGGACAGAAGACAGGATGGTTCAGCTTGAAATAACCATCTCAGCTGAACTCTATGCAAGCCAGGAGTCGCTGCGTTTGTCATGTGAGGCCATGTAGGCAGAACTCCGTCTTACACGTCAGTCCTTACAGGAGGAAGCATGTGTGACACGTGAGGCAATGCATGCTGACCTACGTCTCATTGCCATGCAGGACCTGGCTTACCAGACCCGCATGCTTGCTGCCGTTGAGGGGCAAGGCGCAGCTAGTCATGGTGAGGCAACAGAGCCACATCCACCTTCTGATTTCCATCCAAAGGGTGACAATGACAACCTATCTCCCACATAGGTCGGGCCGTGCAGGCACTGAGCCCAGTTGGTTTTTTTTTTATCTCAACATCTACACATGTGGGTGTTGAGGTGCACCCTGTACCCCCCCCCTCCTGGGTGCCACCTGATCCCTGCGTCATATATGGCCATTTATTTATTTATTTATTTGTTCTACAAATAATTGTTTTTTCCTACAATTTATTTATTTTTTGGTAAGTATGTTTATTTTTATATTTTTTTTCTTGCACATTTTTGTTTACATTCTTTTTTTCTTGTTTTTTATGTTTTGTTTTATTACTTTCTTTTCAAAACATTATACTTTTTTTGAATTTCTTATTTACTGATTATTTTTATATTTTCTGGCAAATAATTATTTAATTGATTTTTATTTTCTGCTATTTTTTTATTTATTGCATTTTCTTTTGTCTATTCATGTGACAGTGTGGTGCTTTGTGGCATTTGAAGGCATCCACTGTGTGTTCCAGCTGGGCCCATTGAGGCTTGTCTTGTGTATGTGTTTTGCTTGGGGTCGTGTTAGGGAGAATTCTCTGTTTAGGCTGAATTTCCTAACCTAGTGAGTCCCCCAGCAGCTTTGCTGGATTTCTGGAGTTTGTTTTTTCCATCCTGCCAAGAGTGTGACCCTTTTCCTCTCACTCTTGGACATGTATGTGTGGAATTCCTTTGAATTGTCAATGTGTTCGGTGGGCTCTGGGGTCTTTTACTCCATAGGGTCTCATAAGTTTTTCTATGTGTGTCACCCCGCACCTTACGTGTCGTGACACGGGGGCACCCTAGCTGGTCCCCCCACCATAGACTCCATACCCGGGGACTGACTACCGTCTCCCCGGGCATGTAAAGTCACCATTGGCTTTACTAGACCTAAATTTGCTAACAGAACTAGTACCAACCATCTTATTGTGGACGTGCTAGTAGGGGTAATTCGATTACTCCTGGATCTGTTACTCGAGGGGGCACTGTCCCGTCCCTCCTCGTCGAGTTTTGGCTGGTGGCAGTGGAAACTACTTGTTATGTTCGACCCCGAGCATAACCCTATGGGATCCGTCCCATTGTTGAAGATTAATACTGTTTTTCGTTAATCTCCAACGTACCACCGATCTACTTATCTTAAATAGGTTTATCGAGTGGTATTTTCTGCCAGAACTCGGGTTGTAAAATGGCGTCTGTGTTTTTCTCTGTGACTCCTAAACCAAAGGTTGAGCCCTTTGTTCCACTTTTGGCGGGCCTCTGGACAGAGACCCTCCAAAGTGGTGCCATTCTGTCTGGGTTACCTCAGGGGTGTGGGAGGGGGTTTAGACACCCTGGACCGAGTTGCCTTGCCAACTCAGGTTGCACTCTGAAGTGATTGGCCCAGGTGGTGAGCCTTCCCGCTCACCACTTAGCATGTGTTGATTGACAAGCTAGGCTGAATGAATGGGGGACGTCTGCATAAAAGCAGGGCTTTGGGACTGGATCTTCAGGAAGTCGCCACTGGACCTAAAGAATCCGACGAGGGTAACGCTGAGTCGACCTGCACGACAACACCTCTGGTGAAGCCCTGCGGAATCGTCTCACAATCTCCCGACGACAGAAGAGATCTCCCTGCCGGAGAGTCTCTTTCCCTGGCTGGTGGGGACAACCAGTCTTCTTCTTCTTTGTGCTTTTTGGTCGCCCAGGACGCAGTGGTCGAATTGCCCGTGCAGAGCACCCGGCAACCGGATAGCCACTACTCCTGCCCCG
Organism: Ambystoma mexicanum; assembly: GCF_040938575.1. Classification (NCBI taxonomy): domain Eukaryota; kingdom Metazoa; phylum Chordata; class Amphibia; order Caudata; family Ambystomatidae; genus Ambystoma; species Ambystoma mexicanum. The sequence goes on from NC_090940.1 coordinate 343,712,315, forward strand.
TGATCGAAAGGTGGTGCCTTGTGACGAAGCACTCCACGGCTGGTTTCTTCCCTGGTGGTGCACCGGACATCTTCTCTTCGACGACGAGAGCATCTCTTCTCTTGGCCAAGACCCGTTGTGCATCCACCACCAGGAACAACTGCCCCCGTCGGAGCTGTCTTCCACAACAAGGTACCGTAACCGCCTGGCTTCCCTTTTCGATCGGTTCGTGTGAGGTATCTGATTCCTCTCCGTTCCGTTGGGTTGCCTCCAAGCTTTATTCACTCTTTGTTCTGAACTGGTTCAACCTGTCGCTAACCAATTTGCTAAACAAGACTTGAGTGCATCATCCGTAGAGACTTTCCAGGACATCGTGCCTTGCCTCTCACCGAGTGGGCCTGGCCGCCGAACTGTATGATCTAGTGTGATTAATGCCTTCTTGCCTTGCATTTTTACCCGCTTCAGTACGAACCGTGTTGACTTCATTACCTGCCTTTCTCTTCTCTCCCTTCCTCACTAAATATTCGAGTGTCATCTGGGTTGAGGTATACACCTCTGTCTGAAAATAAGTGGTGCCGTAGAACCTAGAGTTGTCGATATTGTGTTTCGGGGGATTGAGCTTTATTCCATTCTGCAGAGTAATTGTATTTTGATTTGTTTGCCGTGGTTCACTTTAGTATTTTTCGTAGACGTTCTGTTATTAATAAATAACTTACTATCTTTATACTAAAGCCTGGTTGCGTGTTTACTCGTTTTGCTGCGAAGGATTACCCTATCTTGTATACTCCCTATACTGACCAACTTTTCTTGAGAGAAGTCTGACTGCTCAGCCACAGCTACCAATTGGTTCTGTGTGGTACAGACTGCTACCAAGTGGGTTCATCGCAACACCTGTAGTCCTAAATCTTTTGCAGTGGTCCCAGAGGGAACTGCACAGGTTTCCGCCTAACACTGGTGTACAGCGGTGGGATTAGTATCGAGTATACAGTTTAGAGTGTTTTTCGACGCTGTAGGACGACTAACCACAAAACTTTACAAAAGCAACTTTCAAAAAAACATGTCTACGATGGAAATTTACAGCCAAGAGTCTTTGTCGGATAAAAATACTGAGAGTCTGCGAGCTCTCTGTAGACAAGAGAATCTTCCTGTAAAAGGCAAGAAGTTAGAACTGATAGAGAGATTGCTGGCGAACCAAAGTCTGGGTACTGGTTCAGAGGAACCAAACTCTCCAGCATCTGTAGATAACAGTAATGGTGTTGATCTGAATCGTAATTCTGATAGCGATGAAGAGGCTGACGAGGACGGCGAGGCTAACGAAACTGTCTCACCTGTTCCTCTACCTGCCTTACCAACTGTGCCTACGGGGCCAATACCAGGTCCCACGAGTAATTCTGCTTATTTTGAACTTGAAAAAATGAAGCTCGAATTAGAACATAAACGGTTCTTGGCTCAAGCTGAGCAGAGGCAAGCTGAGTTAAGACTCAGGGAAATAGAGCTTAATCATGAGTTACAAATGAAAAAGTTGTCTATGGAAAATGCTTCTCTCTCCTCTGGTTCCTCTAGGAGCTCCAGTCCCAAAAGACCCCGGATGCCGAAGGAATTAGTGGGTATGTACGAACCGAGATTGGATGTGTTGGATTGGTTGAAACTGTTTGAATACAATCATGGGCTCCAGGACATCACCGGGAATGCGTTGCTTCCCTGGTTGTTCTCTAGGCTTCCTCCTGTTGCGACTGATGTGGTAATGGAATTGGGGGAGGTGGATAAGACGGATTACGAAAGTGTGAAACTAGCTTTGATAGCTAGATTCGGGAAGACCCCTTCCCAGTATCTTAAGAGGTTTAGAACCCTCAAAAAGCATGATGGTACCCCTTGGGCTACCTGGGTGAGTGAAGGGTTGAAAAACTTAGAGGGATGGATTAAGGGTTACAAAGTTGACACTTACGAGGGTATGAAAAATCTTTTTATGTTGGAGTCGATTTATGATGCCTGTTCTCCTGAGCTCAGACAGCACTTGGCTGATTCGAAGGAATTAGATTCCAGGGCTCTAGCTAAGGCTGCTGACTTGTGGGTTGCCAACAGGGCTACTCACAAGGATTCTGGGGTAACTCAGAAAAAGGACGAGGGAAAACAGCCTAAAAAAGACTCAAAGGAGAATTCGAATAATTCACATTCCAAAGAGGGCCCCAAACAAAACCAGAAGGGTAAGCCACCGGGAAAACCACAGCAGAATAGTGTGTCTTCTGGTGCCAAAACCGGAAGGAGGTCAGAACAAGCCACCATTCCAGAAAGCATTCGGGAAATGCTTTGTTTGTGGCTCGACTGATCACGTGAAAGGAGATCCCAGATGTAAGGGTAAACCTTCAGGGGTCCAGCTTGTCTCCTTAGCCTTCGCTCCAGAGGAGGAAGTCCAAATGGCAAGTGGAAACTTTCTACTGCTAGCTGACGAACCCATTGGAGTCTCAGCCAGCGTTTCTTTAGTATCTCTGGGGTTGTGGGAACAACAGAATTTAGATGTCTATAATTCTATCCCCGATAATACTAAAGAGTATTATAAGGACAGTGTCCAGGTGAATGGTCAGGAGACGCCTGCCATTAGGGACACTGGGGCCAGCATAACTGTGGTGGATAAATCGTTTTTTCAGGCTGAGGATGTTGCTAAGGCACCCAAACGCCTCACCAAGTTAGCTGGAGGGCCTGTGCAGATGCTTCCCCAATTACCAGTTCTCATCCAGTGTAACGACATGACTGTAAAGATACCTGTCAGCATACAGAGTGAGGTACCAGGACGCGTACTGTTGGGTAACGATTTGAAAACTCTCGGAGTTGTATCGCATACTCCCAGACCTCCTAGTAAACGGTTACAGGAGCTAACCAGACCTGCAAGAGAGAGGAGATGATGAAGAAAGAAATCACTCCTGCTCCATTGGAAATGGCGGCCGCTGTCTCTAGGAACACAGAAGTCAAAGGGAAACCTAAAACTTCTAAACTGAAACCAACAGCCCACATTCCGATGCAGCCGACACGGACTTCCCCGCGGTTGTCCAACGTCACACCCGTAACTCCACCTCCAGCTGAGGCTGAGGGGGAAGTACAACCCTGTATGGTAGAATTAGACTCTGAAGAAGAGCTAATGGAAGGCCAGGAACTCATTGGAGATCTGGATCCTGTTGACCATCCTGAGCTGCAGTCGTTACTGGCAGAAGGTGGACCCAGCAGGGCAGACATCAGTAAGGGACAGAGAGAATGTCCAACTCTGGAAGGTCTTCGCCGTCAGGCAGTAACTCAGGCTGAAGGGCAAGAGCCTGGGAAACATAGGTTGCACTGGGAAGATGGCCTCTTCTATAGTGAACCGACCGAGTCTACACCTGGAGACTACAAACGCCTTGTAGTACCCCAAGAGAACAGACCACAGTTCTTGCAGTTAGCCCACGAGATTCCTTTGGCTGGTCACTTGAGTTTCAAGAAGACTAAGGAAAGGCTCTCACTCTACTTCTATTGGCCAAAAATGGGGGCCGAAGTAGAAAAACACTGCAGAAGCTGCCATACCTGCCAGATCTCTGGTAAGGTTGGGTCCAAGAATGTGGCACCGTTAGTGCCTCTTCCCGTTGTGGGAGTCCCATTTGAGAGAGTAGGGATTGATATCGTTGGTCCCCTTGATCCTCCAACCTCCTCAGGCAACAGGTTTATACTTGTTGTAGTAGACCATGCTACTAGGTATCCTGAGGCAATTCCTATGAGGACTGTTACAGCTCCGGCTGTGGCTAAGGCCCTCCTTGGTATTTTTACTAGGGTCGGATTTCCTAAGGAAGTTATCTCTGACAGGGGGTCAAATTTTATGTCCCACTACATGAAAGCCATGTGGAAAACCTGCGGGGTAACTTACAAGTTCTCAACGGCTTACCACCCACAAACCAATGGGTTGGTAGAACGGTTCAACCGAACCATGAAGAGCATGATAGGTGCTCTAGAAGAACCCCTTAAGCGTAAGTGGGACCTTCTATTGCCATGCCTTCTTTTTGCTTATAGAGAAGTCCCTCAGGAGGGAGTAGGCTACTCTCCCTTCGAACTGCTCTATGGTCATCCCGTCAGAGGTCCATTGGCCCTGATTAAGGAGGGGTTGGAGAGTGCTCCTTCCCCCAAGCCAGTCAGAGTGACTGACTACGTGATAGGTCTCCGGAGGAGAATGTCGCACCTGATGACAGAAGCAAGCGATAACTTGAAAGCTGGACAAGCATTGGTCAAGCACTGGCACGATCAAAAGGCTAACATGGTTGAGTTCGCTCAAAACCAGCTTGTTCTTGTTATGATCCCCACAAGGCAGAGGGCCTTGCAAGATAAATGGATGGGACCCTACCGAGTAGTGGGTAAGCTCGGTGAGGTTAACTATCTGGTGGACTTGGGCAACCCCAAGGAGGCTCCAACAGTCTTTCACACCAACCGACTTAAAGCGTATGTCTCACGACCTGACGTAGGAGCGTTGCTTCTAGCATCAGCCGAGGAAGAAGAAGAGAGTGAAACTCTTCCGTATCTCCTCAGAGGCTTACCTTTAGATGAAAACATTGAAGGAGTAAATCTCTCCTCCAATCTGACACCCGAGCAACAAGAAGAGTGCAAGTCTATGTTGAATCAGTTTGCCTCTCTGTTCTCGCTCTCACCAGGCTTGACCCCTTGGGGCCAGCACGAGATACTCACTGGTGACTGTCTGCCTGTCAAAAGCAGAGGATATCGCATGTCAGAAAACGTAAGAACCCACATCAAAGGTGAGGTCAGCAAGATGCTTGATCTCGGGGTAATAGAGCCCTCTACTAGTCCATGGTCTAGCCCAGTTGTGTTAGTACCAAAGGCCGGATCTAAAGAACTTAGATTCTGCGTGGATTATAGAGCTCTTAACGCAGTCACCACGACTGATGCCCATCCTTTGCCAAGAACAGATGAGTTGGTGGATAAACTTGGCGCCGCCAAGTTCCTCAGCACATTTGACTTGACGTCAGGCTATTGGCAAATAGCCCTGACCAACCATGCCAAGGAGAAAACTGCATTTTCTACCCCCGTTGGTTTATACCAGTTTACGGTAATGCCTTTCGGACTAAAAAATGCACCTGCTACGTTTCAACGGATGGTAAACCAGGTTCTAACCGGGATGGAGGACTTCTGCATGGCATACTTGGATGACATAGCAGTGTTCAGCAATTCCTGGGACGAACATGTAACCCACCTGAGAGATGTTTTGCAGGCTCTTGGACGAGCCAATCTGACCATAAAGGCGAGTAAATGCCAAATTGGACAGAGTAAGGTAGTCTACCTTGGGCATGAGGTAGGCGGTGGAGAAATAAGGCCTTTGCTCAGTAAGATTGAAGCTGTGCAAAATTGGACAACACCGACTACTCAGACTCAGGTGAGAGCCTTCCTAGGCCTCACCGGGTATTACAGGAATTTCATAGAGAACTATGGGACCATAGCTTCTCCACTGAATGTCATCTCCTCGCCCAAATTCCCTAAAAAGGTTAAATGGAACGAGGAGTGCAATCAGGCTTTTGAAAACCTAAAAAAGGCTCTTTGCCAAGCCCCAGTACTCAGAGCTCCTGATTACCGCCAACACTTCATTGTGCAGACAGACGCTTCCAATGTAGGGATAGGTGCCGTACTCAGTCAACTGGATGGGAAAGGTAGGGAGCACCCCGTTTGCTACATCAGCCGCAAGCTGAAGGATCCTGAAACAAGGTGGGCAACAATCGAAAGAGAATGCTTTGCTATCGTGTGGGCTCTGAAGAAGTTTAGGCCGTACTTGTATGGTTCTACTTTTGTTATTCAGACTGACCACCAACCCTTGAGATGGTTAATGCAAATGAAAGGGGAAAACCCAAAACTACTGAGATGGTCGATCTGCCTACAAGGGTTCGATTTCACCATTGAGCACAGGTCAGGGTGTCACCACCAAAATGCTGATGGTCTCTCTAGGATGTATATCATCGACTAGAGGTATGAGATTCATCCAGGAGTGGATTAAATCCTCCTGTCCCTTAGTCTGGGGGGGGCGAGTGTTAGGGAGAATTCTCTGTTTAGGCTGAATTTCCTAACCTAGTGAGTCCCCCAGCAGCTTTGCTGGATTTCTGGAGTTTGCTTTTTCCATCCTGCCAAGAGTGTGACCCTTTTCCTCTCACTCTTGGACATGTATGTGTGGAATACCTTTGAATTGTCAATGTGTTCGATGGGCTATGGGGTCTTTTACTCCATAGGGTCTCATAAGTTTTTCTATGTGTGTCACCCCGCACCTTACGTGTCGTGACACGGGGGCACCCTAGCTGGTCCCCCCACCATAGACTCCATACCCGGGGACTGACTACCGTCTCCCCGGGCATGTAAAGTCACCATTGGCTTTACTAGACCTAAATTTGCTAACAGAACTAGTACCAACCATCTTATTGTGGACGTGCTAGTAGGGGTAATTCGATTACTCCTGGATCTGTTACTCGAGGGGGCACTGTCCCGTCCCCCCTCGTCGAGTTTTGGCTGGTGGCAGTGGAAACTACTTGTTATGTTCGACCCCGAGCATAACCCTATGGGATCCGTCCCATTGTTGAAGATTAATACTGTTTTTCGTTAATCTCCAACGTACCACCGATCTACTTATCTTAAATAGGTTTATCGAGTGGTATTTTCTGCCAGAACTCGGGTTGTAAAATGGCGTCTGTGTTTTTCTCTGTGACTCCTAAACCAAAGGTTGAGCCCTTTGTTCCACTTTTGGCGGGCCTCTGGACAGAGACCCTCCAAAGTGGTGCCATTCTGTCTGGGTTACCTCAGGGGTGTGGGAGGGGGTTTAGACACCCTGGACCGAGTTGCCTTGCCAACTCAGGTCGCACTCTGAAGTGATTGGCCCAGGTGGTGAGCCTTCCCGCTCACCACTTAGCATGTGTTGATTGACAAGCTAGGCTGAATGAATGGGGGACGTCTGCATAAAAGCAGGGCTTTGGGACTGGATCTTCAGGAAGTCGCCACTGGACCTAAAGAATCCGACGAGGGTAACGCTGAGTCGACCTGCACGACAACACCTCTGGTGAAGCCCTGCGGAATCGTCTCACAATCTCCCGACGACAGAAGAGATCTCCCTGCCGGAGAGTCTCTTTCCCTGGCTGGTGGGGACAACCAGTCTTCTTCTTCTTTGTGCTTTTTGGTCGCCCAGGACGCAGTGGTCGAATTGCCCGTGCAGAGCACCCGGCAACCGGATAGCCACTACTCCTGCCCCGTGATCGAAAGGTGGTGCCTTGTGACGAAGCACTCCACGGCTGGTTTCTTCCCTGGTGGTGCACCGGACATCTTCTCTTCGACGACGAGAGCATCTCTTCTCTTGGCCAAGACCCGTCGTGCATCCACCACCAGGAACAACTGCCCCCGTCGGAGCTGTCTTCCACAACAAGGTACCGTAACCGCCTGGCTTCCCTTTTCGATCGGTTCGTGTGAGGTATCTGATTCCTCTCCATTCCGTTGGGTTGCCTCCAAGCTTTATTCACTCTTTGTTCTGAACTGGTTCAACCTGTCGCTAACCAATTTGCTAAACAAGACTTGAGTGCATCATCCGTAGAGACTTTCCAGGACATCGTGCCTTGCCTCTCACCGAGTGGGCCTGGCCGCCGAACTGTATGATCTAGTGTGATTAATGCCTTCTTGCCTTGCATTTTTACCCGCTTCAGTACGAACCGTGTTGACTTCATTACCTGCCTTTCTCTTCTCTCCCTTCCTCACTAAATATTCGAGTGTCATCTGGGTTGAGGTATACACCTCTGTCTGAAAATAAGTGGTGCCGTAGAACCTAGAGTTGTCGATATTGTGTTTCGGGGGATTGAGCTTTATTCCATTCTGCAGAGTAATTGTATTTTGATTTGTTTGCCGTGGTTCACTTTAGTATTTTTCGTAGACGTTCTGTTATTAATAAATAACTTACTATCTTTATACTAAAGCCTGGTTGCGTGTTTACTCGTTTTGCTGCGAAGGATTACCCTATCTTGTATACTCCCTATACTGACCAACTTTTCTTGAGAGAAGTGTGACTGCTCAGCCACAGCTACCAATTGAATATGTGTGGTACAGACTGCTACCAAGTGGGTTCATCGCAACACCTGTAGTCCTAAATCTTTTGCAGTGGTCCCAGAGGGAACTGCACAGGTTTCCGCCTAACAGGTCCTGACACATATGCTACTCCTGCTTCCACTTTCAATGGGCTCGCAAGAATGGCTCGGTATAAAAGCATCTCACACAGGGGCTTTGGGCTTCCGTCATATCTGTGGCCAGCCTGCAGTCCTACTTGTGTGTACACCCCTAGTGGGTATTCCGGATGGCTTCTCGAATACACGTCTGCACTTCACTTTGGTGTATATTCTGTTGACTGTGCATTTCATCATGTTGCTTATGATATTTGTTATGTATTGACTGTCTATGTTTATGCACTTCCTGCTGTAGGTGGTACCATGCAGCCTTTGACTGTGTAACACACACTGATGGTGGGAGGGTCCGTATGCTGACAATGTTGAATTGGGACACTTTCCCCACAGTGAATTTGATATGCCACATGAAGGCTCCATGCTGAGTTATCCATGTCATCACACATTTCAACGACCACCCATTCCTTGATTGTACCACTTTGGACATCTTCCAGCCCTGGCTGGTGTTTTGATGTGCCATTTTAAGTATGGGCGCATTGCTTTTGACTTGACTGTCATGTTTGTGTCCTGGACCTGCTCCCCACTCCCATTGGTTGCACTTGGCCCTTGAGACAATCCGACCAACCAGGAGGCTGGAGCCTGCCACCATTACCAAAAGCCCACAATGGAGGCCCTGTCTAGCCCTGTCCACCAGCCTTCTGGGTCCCTTGATTGCCTCTTGTCGCCCCTGCCATTCCCCCTCTCTCTCCCCCCTTCACCATCGCATCCCCTCCCCTTCTGCACCGTCTTCTTTCCCTCTGCCCCCTGTGTGTGTTGTCTTTCCCTCCTCCTTGTCATCTGTCTGTCATTTTCCACCACTACCCCAATTGCCATCAGGCATGGTGATACGTAGCTGCTTGTTCTTTGCAGACATTTCCCCTTCTGCCTCCGTCCATCCACCCCCCACCTTCACCTTTTTTAGTATTATTTTGGCACTTCCTTTTATCATTGGTCCCTCTACCACTGATTACAGGTCGTCACTTCCCCCTTTCCCTTCTGTCTTTCTTCTCCCCCTCCCCAGCACTATCTTGATTCTTTGTCAACCTTCCACAGTTTGTCACGTGTTTTCCTACTCTCCTCACCTCTTCCCTCCTCTTCCCTCACGCCCCTCCTTATGTGACTCCTGCACTGCAACTATAGCCGTCAGGCATAGCAATGTTGATGCTAGTTTTGTTTTCCCACATTCCCTCCCTAGACTCTCACTTATTGTTGCAGGCACTTGTAATATGTACTTTCATTTGATAGTTCATTTTCACATTGTGGACTGTTTGAAGGACTTGTAGGAATGGACTGTTCTTCTCCCTTGTTCCCTCCCTCATTGAGGCGCTTTGATGAATTTTGTGTGTAGGTCCTATAAGAATTTTCAATGAATCAGTGATGGGTCACTGTCTGCCATTGTCGATGTGGGGTACTCTGTTCATGATATGTTCTGCTGGTCAATGGCTGATCCTATGTTGTGCTTTATTTTCGGGTGTCAGGGGATGGGTGTGGTTTAACACACAGGGGGGTCCTTGAGTGCAATGTTCACATGTGCTGTGTACAGGACACTGAGGCTCACTTCATTTCACATGCATGTTTTCGATGCTTGTCCCTACTGACACAAACACTTAGGCAACGCCCCCCCACACCAACTACGTTGACACCGTGCACACACGTGCACCCAGATTGCCTTCTCAGGCATGCTGTGTCCCGACAATCCATGTTCATATCTGAGTCATTGATCGTGTACATGCATGACAGGGTACTATTTTGTTGATTGCACTTTTTTAAAATGATGCTCAATGGTTTTCCCCAACGCAATGCACACTCACTGTGCTGTCCAGTGAGCGGTGTGTTGCAGGGGACACACAGGCAGCTCACGGTGTTTGATATGGCAATTTACGATTGTCCAATGTGCATGCCAACAGGTATTCTGACTTTTGTTGCTTGCACCACTGGTGGCATGCATTTGTGCCACCGTTTTCAGGGTGTGAGGTTTTGGACAGTCATTTCTTCAGATTCCATGTCAGGTGTGATTGTCTGGTGCCTATTTACATTTCTCACATGGCACTTCATGACTATTGTGTCCTCTGTTGTGCATATGGTTTGATGTTTTGCCATTGCATACCATGGTATGGTGTGGCAGACAGGGGTCATGGGGGTTGGGAGGGTTTGGGTGGCATACCAGTACTTTCATGCCCTGTTTTGCAGGGGTGGGGATATGCACCTTGCATGTGTTCCCTTTGGTCACATGGGATTGGTTGTGTTTAGTATCTAGGGATGGACACAATGTGGCACTTCCATGGACACATCCTCAGGGTGGTAAGGTTGAGACAGTTAACTGTCCCTTTCTCATCATCGATTGTGACCTGGTATGTGCCAGGCCTGTGTGCACTCCGCAGGTGTTGGAGTTTAGGTGAAAAATGTGGCCACAAGCTGGGTACGGGCTGCCTCGCCATATGCCCTTTCCCCGCCCATGTGCAGCGGTCGTGCGTGTGGTTGGGGATGTGGGGGCACCACCATGTCCACCGGTACACCATGCCGTGTTGCATCGTTGTGCAGGACACATGCTGCCACAATGATCCTGTACACTACTGGGGGTGCATATAGTAGCTGTCCACCAGAGCGATCAAGGGAACGGAAGCGTGACTTGAGCACTCAAAATGTGTGCTCCACTATGGCCCTGGTTGCAATATGGGCTGCGTTTTATCTTACCTTTGGTGGTGTGGTGGGGTTCCGTATTGGCGTCATCATGTAGGTCCTCAGAGGGTAGGCACTGTCCCCTGGTAAGGTGATAGTGTTTGTCATTAGTTGGACTTGTGTATTTGTCTGCATGTGAGATGCATGCATGTGCACAGGCATTTGTACTCACCTAGGAACCATGTGTCGCCATGCTTCCCAGCTTCCAGGGCTCGGCTTAGGGTGGACATTCCGAATATGAAACTATCATGGGTGGACCCTGGATATTTTGCATAGACAGAGGTTATGATTCCCTTGGCATCGCATACCACTTGCACGTTGATGGAATGCCAGTGCTTGCGGTTTCAATAGATGTGCTCAGTGGCCCTAGGTGGATATAGGGCCACATGTGTGCAATCTATGGCACCGAGCACTTTGGGGAAGTGTGTCACCCTGTAGAGGTCCAGGACCACGGTCTGCCTTTTTGTGGGTGTTCTGGGCATTTATATGTGCCTGTGGACTGAGGGGCGCGCAGTGATGATTGCCAACACCTGATGTAGGCAACGCGACTGCATGGGCTGTGGGACGCCCCCCACTATGGAAATTGTCTGCTGAAATGACCCAGTGGCCAAAAATGCAGTACATTGAGCATCTTCTCCAAGGGGCTCAATGCTTGGGAGCACAGGGTGGTAATGTGAGTTCATCCTCTCACTCCCTGCCCAGCTCTAGTATGATATGAGGTGGACACCTATGCCTGCCACAGACCTGGTCATCAGGCATCCCAAAAAGGCCGATCCTGGACAGAAAAATGTGGGGCCTGGCTATTCTCCTCCTCCTGCGGTGTCCCACGATCACTGCTGCGAGGAATGGGAAATTCACCATAGCTGTATATGCTTGTTTGTTGTTTGCGTGCACTTTTATGCTGCGGGGGGGGCTTCCGGCTGCTTTCGTGTGGCGGACAGAATTGTGCGTGTTTTTTGACGTGCGTGGGTTTGCCCTATTTGAGTCCATGAATATGTGTTGTTCACCAGCGTGTGGGCATTGCGTGTATTTCCCAGCGGTACTTCCCACGTTACACCTACATTTTAAAGCGTTGTTCCCCATTCCACGTATTCCGCCCCCTTTTTAGGTGTGTGGGCGAGAAGTTGTGCGCTTTCCCTGTTCCTGTCGCGCACGCATTTGGAAAGTCGCAGTGACATGTAAGGTAAGCGCAGATTTGGTGCACATCCCGGAAAAAACACGCACAGGGCCTTCCATGAATCGCACGCATGCGATTATCGCGTGTGCGCCAGCTTTTTCACACTTGTGCCAGCTTGCGCCACAGATTTCGGTGCACATTTATTCCATAAATTAACCCCCCAAGTCATAGCAATCAAATATTCATGAACCCCTTTACCAAGCAGTGTTGCTGAATTCTCAGCATCTGTTCAGGCACTTGAGGGAGGAGAAATTGGGACATTAATTCTACATCCTGTCACCAGCTAATGTTGTGTCAGGTGGTGATCAGAGTCTGGCTTATTGCGTCAGGCAAAAAGAGCCAAGGGAATGCAATGCAACCAATTTGTGTGCAATGTGTCTTTTAGTTTGGCAATGTGTTCCTTCAAAATGCTGTTAAGGCACTCACACACGCCATTCGCTTGGGGATGATAGGCAGATGAGAATGTTTGTCTTATTCCCACTAGAGATGTAATTTGTTCAAACACCTCATTCACAAAATGAGGTCATTTGTCAGAACAGATCACTTTGCACACTCCCCATCAAGGAAATACCTCTCGTACATGGAATTTTGCAGCTGATATGGCATATGTATGCATGCAGGGACCTTCTTCCATCACTATCATGCATTGGTAGCCATTACAAGTTTGAAGCATATCTGCATAATCGATATGCAAATGCCAAAATGGTCCAGTAGGACATGGTATTGCTTCTCTCACCATTATTAATGCATGACCGACAGTGAATGTTTGACATATTATACAGTTAACAATGAAATTGGCCACATGCTCATTCAGATTCTGGACGCACCAGATGCTGCAAGACAGTCTCTTGAGGTATGTGCTGAATAGTGCTATTGATCCAGTGCTACTGAAAGCAAACCAATAGGCATGACAGATTTCCTTGTGCTATCCTGTTGCCAAATTAATTCTGAGGGGGATAGTGAGCATGTACTCTTTTTCCAAAATCCCTGTTGTTCTTGTGGTATGCATCCCTGTGACACTACAATCTGTTCTACTGGCAGTGTATTAAAACCTACTTCCATCACCATGTTACATACACATGTGTATTTGTCTGGTGCAGTTGTAATGTGTAATGTCTAATATCTCAGGGAAATTTGCTTTTGCATTTGCAGCTTCATTACGCAGTAAATCATGTCTGCAACTCTTGTGTGCACTGCTAACTATGCCACAGCAATCACTGAGGGACATTCAAGTTCATCTAATAACCTCTCTAACAATGGCCCATACTGTACTGGTGTGCAATCTGCATGCTGGAAGCACCTCCCTTTCCAACATGACAGTCCTGAGTGTACTGTTGATGTCACAAAGGCAAAGTTTGAATATGCTGTTAGTGTGCTTCAAGTGCTAAATTCATGGCTAGTAATTCTGTTGCTTGTGCTAGGAATTATACTGGCAATCTTACACTTTTCACTATCTCAAACCTTCCTTTGTCTTCTGCCTTCACCACTGCTGTCCCACTATGAGGGTCATTACGAGGTTGGAGGTAGCCATGGCGCAGTTAGCGCCATGGCTACCCCCTTACTGCATACTGGGTCCGGGTTCCCTGAATGGGGAATTACCGGGCCATTCCAACCTTCGAGGACCCGGTATTTCCCCATTCAGGGGCAGCTCCCACTAAGGGCGCCTGGAAAAACCAGCTGCCCTTAGTGGGTCCCGCTAAAGGAAATTGTGATACGGCGGTAAGGGGTTAACAGCACCGGCACCATTACCAGCGCCGTTAACCCCTTACCGCCAACCTCAGAATGAGGCCCAATGTCTTTCTCTGCTGCTGTGTTCTATCTCCAATGATCCATCAATGAAGAAAATGATCCCCCCTCTTAGGGCATTTTCCTTGATATGGGGCATGTCATAATAATAAGTGTAGATAGTACCGTCATGTACGTAATCTCCCTCCTTCACTGTCTCTTCTATGAACCTTGCAGGGTTCAATGTGGCATTTCACAATTTTGATTGATGGATTTGATATTATAAACTCATAGCCCAACGCTCTCTCTGTGTATTCAATGTGCTTATGTGCTTTTGAAGGATGCCAAAAAGAGCATGTTCAACATATACATAACAGCCCATCGTTATATTGCATGATTTCTCAATTGCAAAAACTGCTGCAGCCAATGCTTGCTCAAATGAGTAATGGTCTCTCATTACTGGGTCTAAGATCCCACCATACAATGGCAGTGGTTTGTATTCCGTTGAAGTCTGTTGTAGAAGTACAGCTGTCATCACAACTCCATTTGATTGGGAAAACAGGAAGAAATCTTCATTATAATCTTGAATCCCTAATATGGGAGCTGTGTGTATTGCTGTTTTCAGTTCATCAAAGGCTTCTTTCATCTCTCCTGTCCCTAGAATATCACTTCTGCCTTTCTGTGCTTCTTTGAGTCCCTCTAAGAGAGGCCACCCATGTGTGCTGTAGGGTGTCCTGACCCACGTTTAAGCTACCCTGCTACAACATTTGGTGCTGTGGGCTCAGGAAATTCAAGATGGCGGAAAACCCACATGTGCGCCGAAATCCAGGAAAGCTGCGCAGTTGTGCGCACACCAAAATGGTTACCTAACTTGCCACCCACCAGGGTAAAGAAAGGTCTTTGTTAACAAAATCCACTTTTACTGATGTCAAAAAGTTGCTGAAATCGTGACTCATTGGACCACTTTAAAGATTCAACCCTTTTTGTGGGGTTCCACATAACCATCTTACTGTAAGGAGCCCCATCAAAACAATGTTAAGCAAGGATTTACTACCATGTAAGAACCATTCCTGTTTAGAATGCATTAATCCAAGAAAATCCCAAAAATGGGTGCAGTACCAGTACTCACCACTATCCAAAAGCCGGCGTTTTAAAACCCACTGTGTGTTTTTCTGAAGGCAAGCAAAATGCCTATTTCAAACCTTGCAACATGTGCAAAATATTCACTGAACACCAGCAGACATTTGGCAGAATGGAGTTTTGTGTGCCTACAAAATCTGGGAAATGAAGAGCCCAAAAACAATGCTTATAACAAAAATGCTATGGAGTCAGCAGCTTAAGCCTAACTGCAACTGGATTTAAAACCACCAAAATCGAAAATGTTAAATTAAATGAGTGACCTATGTTTGGTGTCACATGCCTTTGTAACTGTTGAAATGTCATAGTTTTGCACTTAGAATCAGCATTCTAGCTGCATGTGTAAAATTACAAGTTATTTTAAAAGCAACAAAAAGTTAGCTGAAGGTCTGGCTTAAGGAACTTGATTTTGCCTAGCAACGGATCCCATCAGGAGTGAAACTTGAGTCACAACTATGTTCCCAGGCCAATGTTCCTTTTGCTGCCCACACTAAGGATATGCCATCTATCTGATAATTGAATTTCCTGTGCTCTGCCAGAGAGTGAACAAAGCCCTCTCCACTCAGGCAAAGGTTTTTATTACAGACGTCGTAAAAAGTGGCTTCCTCCTGGAGAAGCTGGGAGGGGCACTGCCTGTGAGAAGCAAGCTGGCTTGGCAGAAACTGGAAAGACTGGTTTCTGTACCATGTGACCTGAAAAGACACACCCCTGCAGCAAGGATATGGTTTTATAAAAAGGGGGATAATTCATAGTGCGGACATGTGAAAATTTTATAAATGATACCATAATTCTTGTGATTTTTCTGCCCACAGTTTAAGACGTGGTAGGAACCGGTGGTATGTTCAGGGGGGTTTTAGCGGAAAAGTGGATATTACTCTAAATGTGTGCATGTTAAAAATCTGAAACTTCATCAGTTAATGTCCCTACTCCCTGCACACATGTATGTAAAGTTGGGTCCATGTCGGAAATTGAAAAAGCAGTTAAAAAGTCAATTATGTACACTCTTTGAATGCAAGCTCCGAGAATGAGCAGATTTGGACAGAGACATGGCTAAATTCAGCCACACCATGTATATGTAATTTCAAACAACTGTGTAACTCTGAAGTATGGATTTTGATCATATATATATTTGGGTGCACAGATGATAAGGGAGGTTGTTTCAAGAGATCATAAAATGACATCAATCTGACTCACAGTTCAGTTTGCCAATCAAGCGGAGGAATGGAAGCCTGACCAATGACGAATGAGAGGGGCAAGTCTAGTGATGCAACACACACACCCATTCTCAAGAAACAGATAAAAGCAGAGAGTCAGGACACATAGAGACATTCAATTTCATCTGCCGCTGGAAGCCCTGCCGGAAAAATCCATACTTACCTCCATCAAACTCCAGAAAGCCAAACTAGAGACTTCAATCTATCCAGAGCAGAGACCAGACCAGAGAGAAAGCAGTGCTGTGCCTAGCAGAGACCAGACCAGAGAGAAAGCAGTGCTGTGCCTAGCAGAGACCAGACCAGAGAGAAAGCAGTGCTGTGCCTAGCCGAGACCAGACCAGGCGCTGTGAGCAGAATCCGGAAAGACCTGACCAGACTGAAGATCGTGACCAAGTCGCTTTCCTGTTCAAAATCTCTTGTGAGTACTTAGCAAAACTCAGAACCAATCTCTTAGTTTAAATTCATCTAATTCAATCTATTTAACCTAAGTAGAACTGCCTCCTAGCTGTCACCTGTCAATTCTAGTAAAATTTGTCACTTGTCAAAGTGTGCGTTTAAAATTGGCAAAACCAAAAACGACCTTTACTAAATTACTCATATCTCCGCAACCGTTTGGGCTAGAGACTTGCAATAACTTTCATTTGGAAGCTGAGATCCCAGGCTTTCCTAGGACCCCAAAACGGTAGAGATAGTCCTTGCGGTTCCTTTGTAATAGCGCTCAGCGCATCCGCGAATTTTGCCGCGATTTGCAATTTCTTCACATGTAAAAAAACTGCTGCTGCCTGATTTCATTTGCCAGAAATTCGTTTAACCTGCTAACTATCCCTGCATCATTGCTAGTGTGAGCCTGGACTAATATTAACTAGATACCACTCATCCTGAACCTCTAAAAGGGAATTAAGAGCGTTTCCAGCATATTTCTCATTCATTGCTAGCACCTATCAAAGCATTTGCCTGTGTTTTCAAACTTCTGTTTAAGCTTGCTGGATTGAACTGAATTACAGTTGATTGCATTTCTGAGAACTGTGTG
Organism: Ambystoma mexicanum; assembly: GCF_040938575.1. Taxonomy (NCBI): domain Eukaryota; kingdom Metazoa; phylum Chordata; class Amphibia; order Caudata; family Ambystomatidae; genus Ambystoma; species Ambystoma mexicanum. The sequence goes on from NC_090940.1 coordinate 343,729,454, forward strand.
TTTTCCTTCCATTTCCTTGCCTTGCATCAAGGGGGGGAGGGGAGTAGCCAGAGAAAAGTGATTACATTGTTTGGTTGAAATCATATTGCGTATTTTCTGTACTGCATTCATTGAATATTGCATCCACCTGAGCCTACATAAAGCATCCTCTACCACATTATACTTTTGTTCCTATTTACCAGTGTGCTACCTTATCCATTTCATGTCAACTCATTAGTGATTAAAGAAGTGTGCTAGTGCCAGATTCTCCGTTGTTAATATTTACCATATCAGATTAAGTGTGATATTCAATTATTAATTTATTAAAAAGTGTGATATATATTTTAATTTATCAAATAAACCTTTTAAACTTGCAAAACAGAATTACTTCTTGGCTCAGTGGGGTCAGGGGGATTCCAAGAGAGGGGTGTTATACAAGGGTAGTCATCCAGAACGCATGAACTGGACCTAAAGATATATCAATAAGGGTTTTCATTCAGTATTCTAGACTAGGCGTTAACTTGGCTGTAGTGCTGAATTGAATCCTCTTACAGTGCTGTAATCAAAGACTCATGCAAGACAATAAATGCAAAGTCCCAAAAACTGCTGCAGCTCTTTTATTGTATTTGTCCAGGGTGTTCTGGGGATAGCTTCTGCCCTTTCAGGTGTCACATTTCTCCCCTCTTTTGAGATTACCTGGCTTAGATGTAATATTTCGCCCTGACAATATTGCAGTTTCTCCTTCTCTATTGTGTACCCTTTCTCATGCAATACTGTCAAAAGTGAAGAGGTGTAGACCAACAAAAATGACTACCTCTCCGCCTCTGGTGATGGACAGATAAATATGTGGGGCCTGGCGCCCTGCTCTCTGTGCTTAGAGAGGCTCCGCTTCACCTCACTGATGATGCCCAACAAGGCTGAAACACGTGTATGGGGTTGCTGATGGTACTCTTGTTCAGAGAGGAATTGCCATAGCATTTCGGTGCTGGACTGCCCTTGTGGGCGGGACAAAGTCTGATATGCAAATGAATATTTCCCATCTGTGAAGGTACAGTGAGCAAAAAGCAATGGCTGCGAACTCTCAATGTGGATAATAACCTCTGAACAGGTTATCATGCCTTGTTCTTTCGAGAGAGGGGCGCCTGCTACCTTTTTTTGTATTTTTGAAAGGAACTAGGGGTTGGTCACCCTAGGTTACCTGGGGGCAACCAGACGTGGACTCCCTGCTCACTGTGCTTAGAGAGGCTCAGCTTCACCTCACTGATGATGCCCAACAAGGCTGAAACACGTGTATGGGGTTGCTGATGGTACTCTTGTTCAGAGAGGAATTGCCATAGCATTTCGGTGCTGGACTGCCCTTGTGGGCGGGACAAAGACTGATATGCAAATGGATATTTCCCATCTGTGATGGTACAGTGAGCAAAAAGCAATGGCTGCGAACTCTTAATGTGGTTAATAACCACTGAACAGATTATCATGCCTTGTTCTTTCGAGAGAGGGGCGCCTGCAACCTTTTTTTGTATTTTTGAAAGGAACTTGGGGTTGGTCACCCTAGGTTACCTGGGGGCAACGAGACGTGGACTCCCTGCTCACTGTGCTTAGAGAGGCTCAGCTTCACCTCACTGATGATGCCCAACAAGGCTGAAACACGTGTATGGGGTTGCTGATGGTACTCTTGCTCAGAGAGGAATTGCCATAGCATTTTGGTGCTGGACTGCCCTTGTGGGCGGGACAAAGACTGATATGCAAATGCATATTTCCCATCTGTGAAGGTACAGTGAGCAAAAAGCAATGACTGCGAACTCTCAATGTGGTTAATAACCACTGAACAGATTATCATGCCTTGTTCTTTCGAGAGAGGGGCGCCTGCTACCTTTTTTGTACCCTTTCTCATGCAATACTGTCAACAGTGAAGAGGTGTAGACCAACAAAAATGACTACCTCTCCTCCTCTGGTGATGGACAGATAAATATGTCACTCAGCATTCTTGTCCTTAACCTGGTACAATATTGTAAATATGAGAAGAGTTAAACAACTGTATCATCCATACCCTAAGCAGAAACGGTGAGGATGAACACAGTGTGAGCCAAGGATGACAAAAGCAAGGGATGTCATCTCACTTATGACACAAGTAGCTGCATAAGACATGAGACAAACATGCATTTATTATAAATTTACACAGACATTAGGTCAAACTGCGTTTAGCTGTGAAGAATGTTACCAACACTCAACACTCAATAGACACTGGAGAAACATATCATAAATAATGTATCAGCAAAAATGTACTGCTGAAATATATGCAGAATATAGGTCAAACTGTGTTTAGATGTGAAGAATGTTACTCACACTCAATAGACACTGGAGAAACATATCATAAATAACGTATTAGCAAAATGTAATGCTGAAATATATACAGAATATAGTCCATGACATAGAAATGCTGAGGTATAGCATATTAAAATTAATACAGGCCTCAAAAGCCTCTTGGAAATTCAAACTACTGAAAACAAACACACAGATCTGTGTGGAGTTCAGACAAATAGCAACTCAAGCCAAGGTTTTTGGGAACAGGGGGAGGCCTGGGCAAAAGCCAGGTACAATATTAAATGGTAGGGAAATACAATTCTAGCAGTGCCACATCAGAAAGGGAGTCTTAGACTAAAAGTTGGTAGTAAGTTAGAAATAGATAAGGACAAAGTAGACAATGGAAACAGGACAGCAGATTGCATATCCTTTGCAGGCTAGCTGGAACTTGTGTAATTTGAGAACCGCTTTTCATCCAGTTCTTATGATGCAACAATATGTTTTGTGATTCATTGAATTTAGGAACAACAAGTTTTATGCTGATCAGCAGAGTATGAGTCATTACAATAAGAAATAATTATTTATTTCAGGAAGCGTTTTGTGTCCAATGGAAAAAGGTAATACATGTTATTCATAGAAACCTGATCAATTATATTGTATGGTTCATATTAGAACACAATTGATGTATCAAATATTTTCTTTCTATAAATATATGCTGGATGTAGAAGAACTTTGAAACTTTCCATGCCAGTTGAACCATCTTGTTGCCATGTGAAACGCTCCCGGCTGGCCGTAACGAAATAATGTTTTTGTTCTTTGCACAATTGCATGTCTCTATCCAGGAATGGCTTTAATGGGCTATGGCTGAGAAATGACCCTATCTCTACAAAGATTTCACACAGTCCTTCCTGCACTCCTCCTCTGTGGTGCTGCAGACTAGCAAGTCATACACGCGCTGTATGACTGTGCTATCTCTTTGTAAATGTTCCAGGTCCATCTGCAGCACACTATTGAAAACATTGGGGACTCACAGTACCCCTGTGGGAGGTGACTGTGCTGTAGCCTGAATACAGTCAAATATTGTAAGTCTTCATGAGGGGGAATGGAGAAGAAAGCATTTTTCGGGTCAACCACTGTAAAACATTGGGCCTGGGGCTGTATGTTGCATAATATTGCAGCTGGATTTAGCAACAATGGAAATTCTTCCTCAACAATAGCGTTCAAAGTGCGTGAATCCTATATAAATCTCCAAGACTGCGCGTTTGCCTTTTTTACTGGATGCACAGCTTTATTGCATGGCAAATCTGAAGCCACTAATATACCTTGTCACATCAGGGTGGCAATAGTGTCATAGACACACTCATCAGCTTATTTTGACATGGGATACTGTTTTACTCATAGTAAAATTCTACCTTTTTCAGTTTTATCTTCACTGCTCCTACTCCTTTTAATAAGCTGACAATATATGGACTGCTAGTCTACAATCAACCCGGCACCTTTCACAAATCTTCCTGCAAAAAAGGTGGTACTTTTCTCACCAGTATTATTGTTTGGAGACCCTCTCTGTACTCTATTTGCCACTGATAGGTAAAACAGAAGTTGAACGTCACCTCATTATCTGAATAATCATCTTCAAACAGTTTGTCATCAGTCAAGTCAGTAAGTCTGTGTGCTAAGTCAAGCGCTATTACTGTGTGCAAGGTTACTCCTTAATCATCAGCTCCATGCAATATCACTCTGTCCTCTCTCACCATTGCTGCTTCTAAATCAATTGCAATAATTTGCCCTTCTAACACATCTGCGGGTCCCTCCAGTGTAAACAAAAATTCTGCAATATCAACAATTTCTGAATTCGTGGCAGCCATGCCAATGTATTTTATTTTATTTATTTATTTATTTATTTATAATGCGCCTATACACAAATGTGTTTTGAGGTGAAAAAGACAAGATGGTGGGGGAACAGTGAGGACAAAAACAAAAACCAATCCTACTAGGCCTTGTGACATTCGGATCAAGTGCAGTAATGCAGTAAAGAGAAGTGCAGGGGAGGGGGCAAGTGCCGGTCAGGACGGAGGGGCCCATGAGAAAAAGCAAGTGACTGGGGAGGCCAGGTGGACAGAGCCAGGGGAAAGCAGAGAGTGCAGGGAAAGGAAGGTCCACAAGCAAGAATGAGGTAAGGGACTGGAAAGGCTGCAAGGGTGCAGGCCCAGCCAGGCTAGTGGGGGGGTTCAGGGGAGAACAAACACAAGGGTATACAGGATTAGGGGTTTCTGGTGCCCTGTAAGTCTCTGAAGGGGTTAGGCAGGCAGTCAAGGGGCAGACACGGACATTAGCAGGGGAGGGAGAGAGGGAAGGAAGCAGATAAAAGGAATGTTTTGATAAGCTTCTAGAACTTAATGAGATCCGGCTCAAGTCTCAGAGGGGCAGGGAGGCCATTCCAGAGGGAGGCACCTGCGAATAGGAGAAATCTATCCCCCACTCTCTGCTTCAAAAAGCGTCTGCTCTACAGAGAGTTAGAGCTAGATGATCAAAGGACTCTAGCAGGGATGTATTTAGGGAGAGTGAGTTGAATGTAGAGGAGTCCCAGGCCCAAGAAAGCCTAGTAGCTGAGACAGAGGGTCTTGAGATTGATCTTTGCAGCAACCAGGAGCCAATGGAGAGATTTCATGACTGGAGAGATGCAGTCCCTGGGCTTGAAGCCAATGATACATCTTGCAGTCCTATTCTGGATTAGTTGAAGAGGGAGATGTGAAGATTGAGGAAGAGGCTGTTGCAGTAGTCCAGCCTGGAGAGGTCCTGAGGTCTGGAGACATTGAGTTCTAGGGGAAAGGTGCAGAAAGGGAGAATGCCTCTGAGGAGGTACAGTTGAAAGTGGGTCTTCTTGGCAAGGTCCGTGATGTGAGGAAAGAAGGAGAGAGTGGACTCAAAGATGACACCACGGTTTTCTGCCTCAAAGGAGGGTGCGGGAGGGGGCCCATGTAGGGTGGTCAGAGTGTGGGAGGGAAAGAGGAAGCAGGGACTCCAATGAGAAGGATCTCTGTCTTTCTGGCATTAAGGCAGAGATTCTTAGCAGTGGAACATGCCTGAACAGCAGACAAGCAGTCGGAAATGAGAGAGGAAGAGGAGGAAGCTGAGGAGGGAAGTTTGGAGGAGAGCTGCCTGTCATCAGTATAACACTGGAAGTTAGGAGAGAAGCTAGAGAACAATTGGGCTAGAGGGGCCAGGTAGATGTTGAAAAGCCAAGGCAAGAGCATAGAGCCCTGAGGGTACCACTTGTACCCCATAAAGGAAAACCTCTGGGTTTAGGGGCACCCCTCTTCGTGCTTTCTGGCCATAAAATGCCCTCATATATTCTTGTGCGTTCACATAATAGATAACTGGTATGCAGCATATTGTCCTCCCTTCAGTGAAATAATTGTTCATGTTTAACTTGCTCATCAAGTCTCTTCCCAATATGTTATCTTTTGTTTTCTGGGAATATAATAATGGCATAGCCATCTCATGTTCTATTGTTATGGGCAATTGATCTGTAAAAGGAACTGTTGTCATAGCATCAGTGAATCCTTGTGAATCCAGAGAATCCATTGATATTCCTGACATTGGGACCTTTCCCTCTCTAACACAGGATCTCGTCACCCCAGTGTCAACCAAGAAAGAATAGGCCTTGTCGCCTATGTTCACCCCCACCCTTGGTTCCTCCTGTGGGTCTGGGGTAATCGATATAATTGGGCACATGAAGTCACTTTGTGGGTTGTCCTATTTTAGATACATGTTCAGTCCTATCCCCATAAAAGAGATTCCCTCCCGCGACTGTCACATGGCCTACTCTAGGTGTCGGTGGTGGTTGCTGCAATATGTTTGCATCCCATTGTGCTATTGTATTCTGTGGTACTTGTGGTTGTACATGTCCATGCTGCATCTGAGGCTGTACCGCCTGCTGTGGTTGCAGTATTTGCCGCTTTACTGCCTGCTGTTTTTACTATTTTTGTTGCATCTGTGCCTGGGTTTGTTGATACTGAGTATAATCTAGGGCATTATAATCATGTTGTGTAGTGCTATATGGTGGTGGATATGCAGACCCCCTCTTGGGCCAAATTGCTGCCAATTTGGTTGCATTCCTCCCCTACTTCTACAAAACCATGCAATGGGCCTCATTACGACCCTGGCGCTAATGGTTTAATGGCGCCGTAAAGAGTGTCAGCGCCGTTAAACCATTAGCGCCTGATTACAAGGTCCCTTAGCGGGTTGGAGGATAAATCCAACCCGCTAAGGGACCTTGGGGCTAATTACGGCAACCGTAATTTACGGTGCCGTAATTAGCGCCTTCCCCATCCCCATTATGCCCAATGGGGCAAAATGGGAATGGGGAAGGGCAAATGGTGAATGGGGAATTACCGCCCCCGCCAACCTTGTGATGGGGCGGTAATTCCGCCATCCACCATGCCGGAGACAGGCATGGACCATGGTGCTAATAGCACCATGGTCCAGCGCCTGGGTCGTAATGAGGCCCAATGTATCCTACTTTTCCAAATGTCCAGCACTGTGCTTCAAATCCCTAAAATTGCGCCTGTCCTCCATTAATCCCTCCTGCCTGCATTGCCTAAAATCTAGACCCTCTTCCTCTTGGTGCAAACCCCCTCCTCCAGGGATAATAATTATATTCTCCTCTTACCGCAAAATTTCCATTCAAACCTGGCTGCATTTATTGTGCTCCTGCACAGTGTGGTTCTTCCCAACATGTGTTAATACTGCTCCCTCTAATGCTAATTTTGTCAATTTCTTTTGTACCAGCTTCGCTTTCTCTACCTTTCTTTCCTCAACCTTTTTTCAAACTTTCTATTGTTTTAATCGACAATGATGAACAATGTTCAATTGTATCTCAGGCCATGTTTTTGCCACTATCCCCACCATTTTCTTTAATTGCCTTTGTACTTCTTTGGGGAGTCCCTAACATAGAATCTGATAAAAAAATTGTTACATTTTGATCCCAAGCTTCCGTGGTTTCTAAACTCCATTTTTAGTGTATGTAAGCAGCTGTGACCTCATCTGGGCCCAGTATTCGTGTTATTATCACACTCATGTTTGATGTGTCTGGAAATTGTATTCTGAGTGGCCTCCAAATATCTGCTCAACAATTGTTAAAATGTGCCCCATCATGTCTCGTAATTTGCCCTGTCACCCCTTGGTCCCTGCCCATTTCCAAATATCTTCTGATTGTTTGCCCAATATGGCAACAAACAAGCTTTACATGTCACAGCATGCCAAAGTCATGCCTGCTGTCTCACTTTTTAACTCATATATCCACTTCCCTGCACCCATTGCCTTTCTATGATAATGGGAATTGTGTCAATCCACTTCAGTGCATGGGTGCAGCAGCAACCTTTGTTTTTTTTTCGCTCTGCTGCTATCCAAACATTTTTACGGCCTGGTTGATGTCTTAAACTGTTTACATATGGTGTGCTCCTTTCTGGACTCATGGGATGTATCTCTGGGAGCAATGGATTCCTAATAGGCTCTATCGCTCTTCCATCCAAATCTATCAAATCAATCTCTCTTCCAATAAGTGTGCCTGCATGAGGTGCATGTGCAGCTTACTCCTCCTCATTCTCATCATAATCTTCCCATCCATTCTGGCTGTCTTTCTTCTTCCTCATTGTCTTGATCCACATCTTCTTCCTCAAACTCCAGCCTTCTAAGGGGTCCTCTCACCTAGGTCCCACTCACTATCTTCTCCAATACATTCCTACCCATACTTTTCAGAGACTTCCACCAAATCTCTCTTCTACTCATGTTATCTCTTCTACTCCTATTTAAACTGTCACTGCTTCTTCTTGTAATGTTTTCCTTCTCTCCATCAGTCAATGTATGGCTATTAATTATGTCATCAACTTCCTTCTGGCGTCCCTCCTTCTCTTCCTCTCATTTCCTTTCTCTTTCTCTCTCTCTTCTTCTTCCTGTTTCGTTTCTTTTTCTCTCTCGTTTTTGTGTTTTCTTTCTCTTTCTTTGTCCACCTTTTTCTCCCTTTCTATCTCCTGTCTGTTTCCATCTTCTAACGCCTTTTCTGTAGACTCTTCTATTCCTCTTACGTCAGGTTTCAGTATTTGCTGCCCTCCTATCCATTTATCAGACACAAATGTTGACCCATCCCATTCTTCCTGCATGCCTCATGCTCTTTGACCTTCCTTCACTTCTGATAGCTTTGCTTGCATACTTCGCTGCATGTCATATTCTCCTTGCAGCAACACTGGTCTTTGCTTGTTCACTTTATCTCCCTTTATGCTGTCATCATCACTATGTGCTGGTGGCAAATATTTGGAATTGGTATACCCAGCAGCAGCCTTCAATGCATACAGTTGAGGAGGGAACACTGGTCAGTTGGGGGATTGTGCACCCTTTGTCATGCTGGTAAAGCATCCATTCCTTCTTGCTCGGTTCCACTACCAGTTCCTTGAACATTTTCCACAGCTCAAGTATACTTAGTCTGTTTGGTAATTGTTTTCCCTTATGAGTGGCACGCACATTTATGCACATGTGTTGCAGCACCTCCTTCAAATGTGTATGACCTTGAGGCAATGGAATAAACATCTTGCCGGCCGTATCCGTAACCAACTGAATGTGGTAATTAAGTATCTTGTCTGTATCTGGGAATTGACTTACTCACATGGGCAATGGGGGTATCTCCCATAATAACAATATTAAACAAAATTTACTAATAACGTGTAAACAACACTTCAACACAAACTCACCCTTGTCTCTCCCTTTTCTCCCCCCTCCCCCAAAAGGTTCTCATGCAACATTACCACACCCACATCTCTCTCCTGAGCACCACCACAAAAACACTGCTAACACTCTAAAGTACTCTTCTACTAACACAATAAAACATCTCTATTACCATATGCTATACCAAAACAAAATCAAAAAGCACCAGCAATCATTAACATAAATCAAAATCCATTATATACAGGGGATCGTCCTCTTCATTTCACTGCCCTTCAAAGGGGCTTAACGCATGGTTTTTCCCGACACTTGTCAGATGTTTTCACTCTTTCTATAACTCACAAATCAATAATACACATAACTCTAAATTCCCAGTTTTGCTGTGGGCAGTTCATTCTCACATCCATGGATCCGCTGAGGTTGGTCGGCTTCGAGTCTCCTCTATCTGCCTGCTCGACCATCCACGCCAAGTGGGATGGTTTGTGACATGGGCAGGACTTTTATGGATCCCCTGAGGGTGGTCGGCTTCGAGTCTCATCTATCTGCCTGCTCGACCATCCACGCCAAGTGGGATGGTCTGTGACATGGGCAGGACTTTGCTTCACCTGAGTTTCCTGCCGACCTCTCTTCTTAGATATGTGTTACTGCTCTCTCCACAAACTGCCTTCCCTGTCCAAAGGGGACGATGAGGATTCCTCAATACTGTGCAAAACTCCTATGGAACCATCCTCTGCTACCAAATGTAGGGATGGGCCCAATTTGCTGCACTGGTAAAAACAATACTGAATGACACAGTACTCAGAGTGCTCAGTAAAACCCAGCTTTATTCAAAACACAGAATCTCAGCCAGGACAGCTGACATGCAGCTCTCAATATGACGATGAGTGTGAGTGGACCTTGTAAAGAATAATGTCATAGTATGATATCAGTTACAAAACATATACGTGGGTATGATTGGTTAATATCTTAAGATATGTATAGATTACATAAGTGTTAATTTCCTCATTGCCTTATACATCTCTGATGGATCCTCCTGAGAGAGAATTTCCGAAGACTGCAATTGCACTACCTAAAGTAACAGGGTGACATGAGAGTTTAATTGGTATGACTGTGAACGCATAAAGAAACTAATAGAAGTTGCATCTACATTTTTCTAATTCACAGCTACAAGGCTCATATGACAAGGTATGATTGACAAAATTCAGAGATTGTTGCTAATATATCTAACACATTAGTATGGCAAAAGAGCTAATTATGTACCCTAACATGGTTTTGGTATTTCTTTATTTCACATATATGGCTGACTCTGGTATGTATGTAATACTATATGTAATATTATTTGATTGCTTCCATTTATGTCTTTCTAATATGTTGTGTAGCCCTAAAGATGGAGCTAGACTCTGAAATGCATCGGCTTGAGACACATTGTGACTTGGGAAACTGTTTGCCTTGAAAAAAACGATTGATATATTACCCTATTTTGAATTTAAAATCTTGTTTTACGCAACCTTGTATATAATTCTATGAATCACACGCAAACACAGTGAACTATGAGATGAATCTATTCAATTACAGAAAAGGAATAAAATTATAAAAATGATCACTATATGATGACTCGATTTTGAGAAATATGAAAGCATCAGGCATTACTGGGTAGATTTACCTGGTTTTTGCGTTTTGAAGATCCTCCTGAGCCCAACCCATCCCAGATAATAGTTTTTCTTCATCAATACATTGTCCACTAATTGATTGGCATTATTAATCATAGGTAGCGTGGCAAGAGGTATTTCTTCTGGTTTGCACTTTACTCACCAAACTTGGATATTTTGACAACACCTCAAGATATGAGAGACACATAGGGTAGGGGGAGAGGGAGGTCCATGTTTCACACGTATTCCAATTAAAAGTACTCCCCATCATTCCCAGGCTATGTGCCCTATCTATTCCTTTGTGTATGGCCTTTTCTATCATTTTGTGTCTGTGTGCATGCTAGGAAGCTCAGCAGGTGTCTTATCTGTACTTGGTTTATAATGACTAGTCAGTGTTCTTCATGTCTTGATCACGTTTTAGGAGACCATGTTGGAGAATTAATTTCTTCCTATTTACTGAACTTGTAGCTAATTCTAACGTGCATGATGTACTCCTTATGACCACTTGAGACACTCTTGGTCTTTCTGCAATAGACTCTTTTGGCATACTGATCTTAAACATCTGGGCATCAACGGCCGTTTGTGCTGTTATTGAATTTTAATTAGCTTTGGAGTCTAATGCTTCTTGTCCTGGGAAAGTATTATCTTGTCATTGCGCTCTGCACATCCACTACTTCCTTCCATGCATCTGACCTTGGCACTTGCTATGAACTACTCTCCGGGCAGCTTCAAAGCTTCTAGAATAAATGTGTTTTTTATGAATTCAGCATCTTGCCTGAGGCCTTACTAACTCGTAGGTCTACTGTGCCCTCTCTGCTGGGAAAATGGTTGTACTTCTGTGCTTCTCGCCTCGCTATTGGTGACCTATACTCATGTCTGTTCATGTTACATTCGCCTTGTACATCTTCCATACTTTATTTTCCCATCCCGTGTATGCTGCATCTTATCTGCCTCCAATTTTAATTACCTTTTCAGTGTAGTGAGTTCTTCTCTTGGTATTCCAGAATCCTCCTCCCTTCTATGCTATATAGAGCACACTACTTGTGCTTTCTGCTATCTAATTGTAACCCCCACTAGTGTCGCACAACCTAACTAATTTGTTATGGCAGAGGCGTGTACATTCACTATTTAAGTATTGTTTCTTGGAACCTGCCTTAGTTTGTATCATCTCTCACCCCTAGATTCATGGGGTGGTAGGGCTGCCTCGGTTGGTATCGTTTCTCACCTGTACGGTAATGGTGAGGAGTAGGGGTACTTGCATATTTATATGAGTAGAGGCAGTAGGTGATACCTGCATATTCATCTGCCCCCTTATAGTATGTTGCCTTGGAGGATGATTGACTATTATGTTGGCTGAGTAGTGTGAAGACGTGTTCTGGAAAACTCATACTCCAAAAAGGTACTGGTTTGAAAAGTTATATTTACATTTTTTCGAGGTTTTTGGTTTTTGCAAATACCTAAAACAACTAGATGCTCAAAAGAACTGATAGCAGATTACTAAAATAATGTGAGGGCTAGTAGAGTAACCATTAAGGTGAATGGGAATATGTTGTTCTGCACAGCTTACCTATCAGTCAGGGGTGGTCTTGTGTAAAACGTTCAAGGCCCCTTCCACACACCCTCCCTGCATAAAAACTCTATATGGAAACAGGAAATTGTCAAAAAAATGATCTTATAAGTGCTCAAGTCCCTTGGCCCCAAGTTACAATAGAATGATTCAGCAGTTCTATCCAAAATAAAGGTCAGATCTATCTTAAAGTCCTTTCCTGCCTATTGTGGGCTATTGTGGAAGTACTTCAGTGTCCTTGTCACTGCAATCTTTAATTGTCTTCTGCTTCAACTCATCAATTGGGCTTGGTCTGGTAGACACCGGGATGTAGTGTCCGATTATGGTTAGCGTTAGCTGGGTATAGTGATATATATCACTCTTTGGATTCTTTTCTTCATTAGGTACTGGGATATAGTGTGTGTCTCACTCTTTAACTCAATCACTTGCCTGGGGTTTCTGATAGTGAGGCACTCTTTATCTTCAAGTTTGGCAAACAAGATTGGCGTTGTTTCCTTTAACTGGATACTGGAATATAGTGCCTGTCTCACATCTTAACTTCTTCACTTTCCTGGAGTTTGTGGCAGAGTGCCTATAATCACCCTCCAATTTCTGGTTTCCAGGTTTAGGACCCTGTCCTTATTGATCTATTCCCCTAATGATCCCATTTAGTTAAATGGTAAGTGGGACACTATATTAATAGGAAATGGCATGGCCATCAACTTGGAAGCGTACTTGAATGGTCCTGTGGTAAAACAGAAAGTGGAGAAGGGGATAGCCATTCACTGCTCCTGGAAGGTATCCTGCCCTTACCCTACGCAAGTGTGGTTTCTGGGCCGGCAGGATGAGTATTGTAAGACAAATGCATGATCTGTAGCGATTGTAAAAATTATACTGTTGTTGTATTATGAGGGAGAGATGCTAGTTAAGGAGCCGGATTCCTGACAAAGTTTGTGATGATGAGTAGAGTATAGGTTTAGAATTGTGGGTTCCTTGGAGTGAACTAATTCCATTGAGGTTTGTAGGAGAGAACCACTTGTTGTATTCAATATGAGTGATATATATAAAGATATGTGTACAACTCACAAAACAATACAATATATTAGTCAGTGTTGCATAGGAGTACAACCATTGTGCATTACATGTACTTAACATTCAAAATTTCCAAAACAAGGTGTGACTCCAATATATGTGAAATAACCCCTTTAACTCTATTGGGGCCATCTAAGTATATCAGCCTCATTTGTCAGCTCATTCTGCAGTGTTTTTTCTAAACCCTGCCATATCAATGAGTTGTCAACACAACAGTGTTTTGGCCTATTGAGCAGTTGGATTGTGCTCCCATTTCATCTGCCTTCACCAGGACAGAAAATTGTCTTCATATCTCTCTCAATGAGGTATCCTGTGGTCCATTGTTGTGCACATTTGCCTCATGCCCATCTGAGCAATAGTTTGAAATGATTCGCCAGACTTCTCTGCGTGATCTCTTGTATATCTTCGGAGCATTGACTCATGATTCATGCATGGTTTGGGGTTATTCTGTTCAGTAGTTATTTAAATATTTGATGGAGAAGGGGGTGCCCACTTCTCAAAAATAGATAGCTATATCTTGGGGATTTATCCGCAACCATGTTTTTTTAGAAATGAAATGCCCGCCATCTTGTTTTTCTCTCGATACGAAAGATAACCGCCTTTCAGAGGATGTGGGAAAAATAAACGCAAGAAAAAAGCTATTTGCAGGTCAAAAAATATGCAAATGCCATCAGGCTACAGGTGGGGGGTGCTATGGGGCAGCAAATGAAAGTTGCACGTTGGATTGGGTCTAGGGACTGAGTTTGCAACACAAAGCTTTCTGTAGCCTTGAGTATTGCCTCGAATTGCCGACATCTCAAAGCTAACTTCGCGACAGAAACTGCATGTCTTGTGGGGGGAAAGTGAAGGGGATGTGAGGAGGCCATCTGGAGAGTGGGGGAGCTGGCACAGATTATATGGTTGCACAGTGAGAGCCTAGGGGGGCAGGAAAGCATTTTCTTTTCAGCCGGTATTCGCAGCTATATCTGAGGTTATGAAGGACTACGGGCACCCGCAGTTAAGAGTAGTTCTGTTCCTGCGGCTATTTATTTTGGGGTGCAATGTTTTATTTCTTTATGATAGTTATTTTAACAGGTAAAGTGATGTTGGGGGTAGGAAATCACTGGTCAGTGACACAGTAGGTATGTGGAAGTCTTATCTATTTTGGCTGTATGTTTTAAGACTTTTTTAGTTTTATCTATTACATTCACTATATTTTGTTCTGTGTATTGTCACTCATGCTCTTATATCTCTTGCCTATTAATGTTTCTGTACCTAGTTTACTGTCATGTATTATTCTATGCTTTCTTTATCTTCAACTGCCTTACATAACTACATGAGCAGTGTTGTACTGTATTGATCTTTTAAGTTCTATTGTATCATAAAACCTGAAGTGAGTCCACCCTCCTTTAACTAACAATTGCTATAATTGGTTGAAACTACTTTATTAATATTTCTCTCCGATTTCCCAATTTTACCATTAAATCTGGTGGTCCATCTCCATTTTTGCCTGAGTCAAATTGGAAAAGATAAAATGGTGTGAGGAAATAGTTCCATTAGTTTTCACATGTCTTGTTTCATTATGAAAGTAAGGGACACAACTCGTACATTTCCCAAATCATTGCCTACACAATGAATTAGTATGACGTCTGTCTGACCTGTACTTCCCCGACTGAACGATTTTGGAAAAACTTGGAACCAACTCATTCCCCGAAACCCATACCATTTCATTGTAAAATCTCTCAAACCTCCATGTCAATATTTTGTTTCTCACAAAAAGGCAGTAACCAAAACAGCCAACTGTCTCTGATCAGCCACAAAGTTTCCAAACCAGCCATGCTATCTGCATTCTTTCTCTATTTCCTGGAAAATTAATCCTAGTTTGAATTTCTAATAGTTTGTATGAGCAGGGTATGTATGATGTTTGTGTTTTCGAGATTGTAATTGGTTGATGGTACTGTTTTAATTATCTGCGGCTATCCAGCAGCCACTCAGTGTGTGGCACTGCTACCCACGGGTAGATGTGGCACGATATGCAGCCGTGGCTATAATGTGGCAAATGGCGCTTTGTGTGTTTGTGGACATACTATGCGACATTTTGGGTAGAGTAGCATCATGGATGCATTGAGTGTTTTGGGGGATTGGGAGAGACCAGATCAGTGGAGGAGGACCATGGTGGTGGGGCTGGTAGGCATGTTAGGGACACTTGTTTGGAGTTTGGGGCAGTGGAAATACATATTTTAATTCATATTTTTTTTTAGTGCAGCTGCGCCTAACAGCAAAAGGCCATGAAGAGATTTTCTATAACTGCATCCATTGAAAAGCACTTGTGTAGGCTCGTCAATGTTTTTTCTCACTTTATTGGTTGTACACGTAAGCACGGTTATATATAAAGCTGCATCCATGAACTATAAATTGTGCAATAATCATATTAATATGTGCATGATAAAGTACAGAATTGTATTTGTGTATGTTATTTTATCTGCTTCAGTGTTCTGTTATTTCTTTTGAAGGTTTGAAGGCCAATTTAGTTTAGTTTTGGGCTTTTAGAAATATGTACATGTGGCCACGGATAGAAAGCAAGTTCTGCAGCCTCGTCAAATAGTCGTGGCTATGAAAGATGCTGGGTGGGGAAAAACACGTTTCTGTGAGTTTTATTGTTTGTTATTGGTTGTTGTTACTGTTCTATTTGTGTTGCTCTTTGTGATTGGTTCTTGTGAAAATGTGTCATCCAGTTTAGTAGTTTTATTGGTATATAGTGCTCTTTTAATCATATTGATTTTGGGAAGTATAAAATCCACCATTTTCTGCATTTGTATCCTTTGGATTTGAGAACTCTCACTGTGCACAAGGCAGGCGTGTGGCCGGCTGATGTGAAATTAAGTGTTTATAAATATTTATGTATTTGAAGGTTTATTTGCATTGTTGTGTGTGTTAGTTATAATAAGCACTGCAATCAGGTGGTGTTTATTGTAATTTTGTTCATCTGCTCTGATTGTGTGGCAAGTGTTTTTAATGTATTTTTTAAGTTTCACTAACATGGGTTTACAAAATTAGATTTGTCAATAAGTGGCATCTGTAATGTAATGTAATGTAATGTAATGTGAGCTTATAAAGTGCCGGTAGCCCGCAGGCATCACGGCACGTTAACACAAACAAAACACAAACTGTCTAGTGATCTTAGTGGTGCAGCTAGAGAAGTAAAAGGTCTAGAGAGTGGGATTACTTGAAAAGGTGAGTCTTCAAGTGCTTTCGAAATTGTAGGTGATTCTCCTGTAGTCTCAGAATTACGGGAATGGAGTTCCACATCTGAACTGCCTGCACAGCAAATGATCTGCCCATTGCTGATTTAAGGTTATGTTTGGGGACTGCAAGCACATTTTTTCCAGCCGAGCGCAGCTGTCTCTTCTGCATGTAAGGTACGATACTCTTCTTCAGATAGTTGTGTGCTTTCCCAAAAGGCATTTATGCACAAGCGTGAGGGATTTAAACTTAATCCTCTCTTCAACTCCTAACCAGTGTAGCACTTTCCTAGCTGTGTTAATAGGGTCTCTTCTCGTAAGGTGCTTGATTAGTCTTACCGCATCATTTTGAATGAATTGACAGTTGTGTAGATCTTTAGCGCAAGCGCCTATGAGTAGGGCATTTGTATGCAGGCATATCGTTTTTGTATTCACGTTAGTGATGTTGGAGGTTTATTTGATTGTATTTGTTGTAATTTTAATGCACTTTCAGCTGTGAAGTACTCTTATCAGTTTTCAGTTTTCTTTGAGGTAGTACAATTGAAGGTGTTTTGCACGTTCATTTTAGCTATTTTTTTTTATCTTCGTATTTTGTTGTAGGTGCATAGTTCTCATCATCCCACTGGATGTTGTATAGTTAACTCATCTGAAAGGTCGACTTATGTTCAAAACATAGTACTACTGCTGGAGATGGGAGTAGTACTTCTGTAATCAGTTAATGAAAAGCCTCCTTTGTGAACCATTTTAGCATTTCTGATGATTTTTCAAATGGTGTACTGCAGGTCTTTTAAAACTCTGGCTTTTGTGGCAGCACCTTTAATGTCTGTAGGTTGATTGTGCACATGCTCCGCTCACAACTCCAGTGATGAGGGAACACCACATGTAGGTAAAAAAAGGCTGCAGGAGAGTATTGGGCCGACCATCTAGAAACATTTGAAGGTCCACATCTTGGTGTTTTTTTGCACAAGGTGCATTGGACTTCTCCATTTCCTTTTTTGCCACAAAATATGAAAAACTATGTTTTTAAAAGTACTTGTGTTTCTACCTTTTTGATTGTTTTATATCCCATGTTCTCCAAGTTTTCTTATCCCCCTGCTCTTGCTTGTTCTCCAAGTTTACTTAGCCTTCCCCATCCTCTGTCCTGCAACCACCTAGTATAACTTTCTTTCTTTATTCGTACCCAGTTTATGTATCCCTGTTTGTTTATTGTAGTGGTATTTTCTTTTATACTTTTTGATATTATTGTATGAGATTTATTTGCTCCAAGTTGGATTTCTTTTTCACAATGACCCAATGATTGGTATGTACAAAGAGAACAACAGTGTTGTATGCACAAATGTTGTATCTTATGTAGTCTATGTGATGCACTGCATACAAAGATATGAGGGTCATAAAAACATGTGTACATGTGTATTAAAAGTGTGTGTGTTTTTTAACTGATTATGTTTTCTTTTTTTCAGCTAGAAGGATATATTTTTTTTTAAACATAGATTAATAACTGCGGCTCCAGTGTGGCCCAATTGGTTGTTGAGTATTGGTGGCGCAGTTAACCGCAGCAATGACTGGGGAGGGTTATAGCCACGGGTACGTTGGACCATACCCATTGCTATAGGTATCAATGTGCAAAAAAGTATGCTGCTTGCACCCTAAATAGTCCTTTCTAAGAATGATCTTTTCAGCATACATTTATAAAACATCTATGTGACTTACCCACAAAAGTTTCATATTGTAATTCTCTCTGTGTGTTTTATTTTGTGTGCTTAGGTGTTCTCTTGTCTTAGTTAAAGTTTGGAAGATTGGCTTAGTTTGGTTTTCAGTTTGTAAGAAATTTGACATTTAGCCGCGGCTACAAAAAATATTTTTACTCGCTTTGAATAGCTGCGGCTACTAAAGAGGTTGGGCGGGGTTTGGTATGTGTTTCTCATTGGCTGGAGTTAAGATTTTACATGCATACTTCTTTGTGATAGGTTGCAGTGAATGTGTCGGCCATTTTATTAGTTTTCTTTACAATATAGTCCTCGTTTTCTGCTTTTGATTATGGAAAGTATGAAAGCCACCATTTTAGCTACGTTTTCTCATTTTGACTGCAGAACTCACACAGTGCTCATGTTATCAGTGACACAATGTGATTGGAATTAATCAGTTGTTTGTCATTGGTTTGTTGAAAGTTTTATTGGATAATATGTTGATAATGGGGCTTTGTGATTTTTTTTGTATCTTACTGTATTTGTTAACCATGAAGTGGTCCTGCTCTATACGTAGAAAATGAGTGGGAACAATTATTGGAAGTTGTTTATTAGGAAACAAAATTAATTTATGTGAGGTGCATGATATAGCATCATTAAGTATACTTGCTGCACTGAAAATAAAGGAATGATCACAGTGTGGTAGACATTTTATTTCATTTACAATGGTTTTTATAATGACTTATGGTGTGCATTAAAGTGCTTTTTGGGGTGATCTGAAAAGATGCATGTTTTAAAACAATGTTTTTGCTGGAATGGGGTGATCTGAAAATATGTGTGCTTTAAAAATATGTTTTTGCTTAAGTGTGTTACTGTGTGGTTATCTATAAGAGAAAATACATTGTTTTCATTTGTTTGTTGTTTTGTGAAACCTAGGCACTAATTCAAGGAATTATTTGCGTGCAAAATGGGCATTTGCGTGCCATCTGCCCGAAAATACCCCTTAGTCAAACAGAGATTAGCCAAGGTTGTTGGCGAAGGGGACAAGTAAAACTGCAAACAGGGCACCCTTAAGAACTTCACTTGCTACTGGTAATATTGCGGGGTCAAAGGGAAAGTAAGATAGGGCTGATACATGGAGATTTTACAAGCAAATGAGGTGATTCGATTGCAAGAAACATGGGCACTGAAGACCCAGAAGCTGAATGGCTTTGTCTCTTTTGCCATCCCAGCCAAAAATAAAAGGTGAGAGGTAGATGTTTTGGTGGTCTGACCACCCTAGTAAAGAGCTCTCTCAACTGTAGGGTCAAGATGGTTGAGGCTAATATGGACTTCCTCCAGGTAATTCGTATCTCCCAGGTAGGGGGAGAGCAGTTGTGTATTATCAGCTTATATAACAGCCTGCACAAAGCAGAGATAGATAAGCTTGTTAAGGTTCAGTGTTTATGGAAGATTTGTTGGCTACCAGTAGGAGTAGACATTAATTGTAAATATGGGTTGGTGACTTTAATCTCAAAATGGGTACGGGCATACCCAATGATCTGGTAGATCCCATAGAAGACATGTCCTTAGGCATCCCTGTGACGCAAATGAGGGAGACAAGGGGCTGTGCAAAAGGTTTGCAAATGTACTCTTCGTTGATTGAATGAGGGATGCGGACTGTGAATGAGCCTCTGGCTCCTGACATACCGGGTGATCTCACCTTCAATAGTCATGTAGGCTCCTCGACCATTGACTATTTTTGTATTTCTATGGGACCATGGGAACAGGCTTTGAGTTTCGAAGAGTTAGCAGATGTGAACAGTGACCACCACCCCATCCGTTTGACCCTAAAGTGGGTGCTGGGGAATGGGGGCTCATCTAATACTGTAACTTGCCCAGTGAAGGGGTGGCTTCAGGTGCCAGGAGAATTAAATGGGGGGAAAATTAGGAAGGCTAATTTGCATCTAGACTCGATCTCCAAGAATATAGGCTTAGATCATGGTATTCAGGATGATGGTACACCCCCTTGGCAGATTGTGGATCAATTTGTTGAATTGGTGAGTACTATGTCTAAAAAGTTCACAATTGTGAGTAAGGTACCTGGGAGGGCACAGTGTAAGGGATGGTTTGATGAGAGTTGCAGTGGTGCGAAGAGATCATTACTGAAGATTTTGGGAGACTGAACCAGTCTGACCAGTCTGAAAAGTGAATGTGTCCTCGCGGTCCCCCCCAACCCTAACACAGGACCAGTTACAGTTGTAATTACGTATGCGCTGATAATCACATTTCTGAACACCCGATGAAGATCTAATTTGGTACGTCCACTACTCCCAGCTTTCGAGGCACAGTGATGTCCCTAGATACATGGAGAATACAAATGTACTCACATATTCATGCAAGCAGTGACTTAATCGGCCCTTCATGAATAGTACCCGCTCCATATAAATAGATGAACGCGTGTGCTGTACATGGTTCATCATTCTAATGTAAGCATATTTGTATTTTTACTTTATAGGTGTGATTTTCGAATGCACTGGAGCGGTTACGTGACTCTTTGCTTACTCCACACTTACTCACTGTGTCTAGAGCACCATAGCTAAGGTAAGATAGTTTTATTGACTATTTTGGCCACATTCAGTTAAACTATCCATAGAGTCCTCTTTTTCCTACTAACACATTCAGTCCCTTTGTAGATTGGACCCGACTTAAGGACTTACGTAGTTTTGAACTGCTGAATAATACCATACGGTCCTGCAACTCCTATCTGTGGTTCCTTCTGGGCACGGTAAGATTTGCCTTTGTTCTCCTGTGGGAGACATTCACTGCTTAATCATACATTAATTGTGGCCCAATAGAAAGTAATTTTGTTCCTGGAACACCACACACTGTTCCTGATGCGTGTTTCTGTTCCATTTTTTCAACAGAATCCACAGGAAACTCCCATCATTCACTATTCCGTCCTGATGAAGGCCTGTCAAAGATTGGCTACAAATACAGCCATTCAAGGCCGAAACACATTTGTGTTGACTATATGATTTTATATTTCAGTGTCTGAATCCACCCACTGTTTCACTATTGTGCTTGGTACTACTGTGTACTATTTTATGTATTACCCATGTGTTCCCTCTATGGTGTCAGGGTATGTACCTTTTGTCTGAATGATTATCCAATGGATTGACCTTGGGTGAGCACCACTTGCACCATTTGTTGATCATTATTATGTGTAAATTGAGCTTTCCTGTGATTTTTCTTATTTGAAGATATACTTTATGCTGTGATTCTAATTAAAATTGTCACATGAGCAATGATCATTGCATACATTTTTTGAATTCATGACAGGATTGTGTGTGGTAATTGGGCTCCTTGACCCTGTTCATTTGTTTGTTTGAATGTTTAGTGGATGAGACATAGGGGAAAGTACTGGTTTGAGAACCTCACGCCTAAAGTTCGGTTGGAGGAAGTGTCTAGAGCCATCAGCCAGCAGGTGCACAATAGTGCTACGTCGCCTGATGTGATCCCTCCGACATGTTTAAGGACCCTCTGAATTTGTGGGCACCACTTTTAATGGTGGTGTTGAATGCATGTATGAAACGGGTAGATACCCCTGTCCTGGAAAAAGGCTATCATTTTTAAAAAGGGGATCATGCTAGTCCACAGGCCAATTTCACTCTTGGATACCTCCTTCAAGATTTTTCGGAGAGTGTTATTGGGCGATATAGAAAGCCGGCTCAGTGTGGAGTCGGTTTTGTACGATATACAGTTTGGTTTCCGCCCCGGGGTAGGGACAATGGAACAGAGTCTTAACCTTTAGCTCCTGGTGGCTAATTCAGTCTTTTGCAGAGGTGAGGGGGTGTACCTGGCATTTTATTGACCTGAGCACGGCGTTTGATAAGGTAGATAGGAGGAAACTGTGGCCCGTGCTCGGGTCCATGGGCTGCCCAGTGGATGTTTTGAAGGTTCTGGTGGAGCTACACAGAAACAATGAGGCCTGTGTACGCAGCGGCCCGGGGGGTCATTGCACAGCATGTTTTAAGGTTGGGTGCGGCGTGCAGCAGGGCTGTTTCCCGGCTCCCATTTGTTTTGTCTATATATTAATGGATTTCCAAAGGACTTGCTTAACACCTTGGCTGATCTATTGGTTTTGGGAGGCAGGCCTATCCTGTGCTGGATTATGCAGACAACACCGTATTGCTAGCCAGGACCCCAAGAGCACTCCAGATTCTCATTGATGCATATACAGCATTGATGAGTAATTTGGGGTGCAAGATCAATACGAAGAAATCAGCTGTAATGGCATGTGTGGGAAGGAAACAGCCAGAAAACATGCGACCCATGCTCTGTATCGGAGAAGTAATCCCAAGTGTGAAGGGGTTTGACTATTTGGGGATTCGATTTTCAGAAACACTCAGCGGGAAGATTCATTTAATCAAGCAATCAGCTAAATTAACCAAGAAAATAGGGGGAATTTTTTGTTTTATGCCACGCTGTGAGGGTCACACTCTGGACGTTGTGGCCAAGATTTATGTGGCTCAATCAAAGGCTGTTACTCTGTATGGTGCATAACTATGCGGCCTGCAGAGGGCTGATGAGATCCAAACAAAGGAGAATCAGTTCATCAGGAGATTAGTGGGGCTCGCGTGTAGTTCCCTGTGTCTATCCATCCATTTGGAACTAGGCTTGGAATTTTTGGAGGACCGTGGGCCCTGGCCCCGATAATTTTCTTGGTCCAGATATGGGCGAACAAATGTGCCTCCTTCTGCCATACTATAATAAGGTCAGTAAAGACCAGGGCGGGTTGGAGAAAAATCCTGTGGCTCAATTACATAGGTAAAGCCTTTGGTGAAGCGAACCTAAGCAGCCTTTCGCCAACAGTTGCTTTACTGACCAAAATAGAGGCAGGTAGTTATAAACGTGTTCTAGGAGAAGCGTTTGCTATGAAAAGACTATTTGCTGAGCATGAGAGGAATGATGATACAGTGCATGCTGTGATTGGCCGGCCAAATGAGATCCAACAATACCTAATCTGGGGTACTAGTAAAAAATACTGCTGGCTAATCACAAGGGCAAGGTTTGACTATCTTCTCCTAAGGGATAATACAGTGCACTGGAAGGGCTACCCAGATTCGGCTGAGTGCCCAGTGTGCGGGTACAACAAAGAACATTTGTTATTGTTTTGCACAGGGTACAAAGGGATCCGAAGAGCTATGTTATTAGCAGTGTTGAGGGAGGCTAAAATTCGCCAACATACAGCTGCCATTTTGTTTCTTCTGAGCGCTAATTCTGTTCTGGTTGCTTGGGCCTTACTTTCTTTCTTGAAAAGAGCAATGCATTTTAGAAAGGGGATACTGAGGTTACAAGGTGAATAATGCTGTGAGTTCTACTATGGATTGTAATGGGAAGGGGAGTTATGCGTTGAAGATTGTGTTTTTATTGTGCGTTTATCAAAGAATCAGTGAACTAGATTATATGTTTATTGTTTTATCAGAGTGTATTTGTTATGTACTATGTGGGTGTCTGGTGATGTATGTAAACTTAGGGGAAGGGTTTATTTTTAACAATTATTAAGTGTGATCATTGTTGTGTAATGTTTTATGTGTGTTTTATGGATTTTGCATCCGAAATAAACATTTTTGGCTGACAGACTGAATATAGGAATGGTATTAGTTGTGCAAACTCCTATTATGTAAAAAAAAGAAAAATGTTTTTTTTTTTCTGGTGAAAATTGCATCAATAAATGCAGGAGAAGTATTGTATTGTATTGTATTATTTATTTATAAAGTGCTTATATACAAAACAAGTGCTTCACAGTGCTATAAGGCGGGAGGAGAACATGGGATACAATCATTCATAAGGCCTTGGAAATTTCTCCTAATTTAAGTGCGTGTAGTTAGGAGGGGCAGGGTGGGTGTGGGGAAGAAAAAAGGGGTACAAACTTCACAAACTGACAATAATGGATGTGCATGACCAGCAGTTAGGATAGGAGGGGACATGGGCAGGATATTGTGTCTCTATAATGTGCCACTAACACAATTGTTTCAGGTGTACAATGTAAAGGGGGACGACAACGGTAGACAAGGACAAACAACAAACTTACTGGGTAAGGTGCATTCAGATCATGTAAGTGCCAGACAGGAAGTGTGAGAGAAGGGTGAAGCAAATTGTGCCTGGTCCAGGAGGGATGGGTTAGTGCAGAGGTTTGTCTTTTAGGGAAGTGTGCAGTGTTTCAGGTAGTGCGGCGGCCCGTAGGAAAGTGCATGGACTGCTGTGGGACCCTGGGACCTGTACGTTTCTGAGGTGAGCCAGGCGACCAGTCAGCAAGCTGAGCAGAGGAGGTGGTAGCAGGTTGAAGACATAGGTTAGCAGTAGAGAGGTAGAGAGAAGGGAGAGAAGAGGAAGGTCTTGAGGAGATTCTGGAATTTAAGGAGATCTGGCTTAAGACAGAGACAGGCAGGGAGACGGTTCCAGAGGGTGGCCCCTGCAGAGGATAAGGATCGACCCCCAAGTCTCTATTTGGAAATATGGCTCACTCACAGAGAGTTGGAGGAGGATGAGAAAAGTGCTCTAGAGGGAGTGTATTTGGGGAGAGTATTTTGTAAGTAGTGCGATCCCTCGCCTCGGAAAGCCTTGTGAACTATGCAGAAGGTCTTAAACTTGATTTTTGCAGCTACAGGCAGCCAGTGGAGGGATTTCAGTGCCAGAGAGATGCAGTCCCTGGGCTTGAGGCCAAGGATAAGTCTTGCGGTTCTGTTCTGGATGAGTTGTAAAGGTCTGAATGTAGAGGTAGGAAGATTGAGAAAGAGACTGTTACCGTAGTAAAGTTTAGAGTGAACCAGAGCTCTGGAGACAATGAGTTTCTGGGGTAAAGTGAGAAAAGATAGGATGCCTCAGGGGAGGTGCAGCTGGTAATGTGATTTTTGAGATATATCTCAGATGTGTGGGGAGAAGGACAAGGTGGAATTTAAAATGACCCTTATGTTTTTTGCCTCTCTGGTGGGTGAGGGTGCAGGGCCAAATGAGGCCGGCCAGAGAGAGAGTGGAAAACAGTAGCAGGGGTCCATTGAGAACAATCTCTGTCTTAATTAATGCAGAGGTTGTTGGCTGCACACCAGGACTGAATTGCAGACAGACAGTCATGAATGTGCGAGGATGAAGAAGAGGCTGAGAGTAGCTTGAAGGAGAGCTGAGTGTCATCAGCCTAACACTGAAGGTTGGAAGTGAAGGAGGAGATCAAGTGCACCAAGGCGGCCATGTAGATATTGAAGAACCAGGGGGATAGGTTAGATCCCTGGGGGACTCCGCGAGTAGAGAGAGTGATAGCGGAGAGAAAGGGGCCTAGTTCCTCCTGGGATGGACGGTCAGAGAGAATTGATTGATTGATTGATATTTTATTTCTATCGCGCTCGTACACAAGTGTTTCAGAGAGAAAGGAGATGAGCCACGCCAGGGCCTGATCAGTGATGCCCAGGGTATCACAGAGATGATTGATCAGGGTGCTATGGTTCACTATGTCGAATGCAGAGGAGAGGTCAAGGAGAATGAGGACAGAGGGAGAGTTAGAGTCAAGATTTGAGAGCAGGTCTTCACAGGTGTTCAAAAGACCAATTCCTGTGCCTCTGATGCTCTGAATCCAGACTGATGATTGAGGAGACAACCAACAGATTCAGTGTGGGGAGTAAGCTGAGAGATAGCCAACTTCTCAAGTAGTTTTCCCAGAAAAGGAGTGATAACAATAGGCCGATAGTTTGCCGGGATATAAGGGTCAGCAGAAGGTTTTTAGAGTAGTGGTCACACCAGAGTGTTTTTGAGAGAGGAGGGGAAAACTCCAGAAGTGAATGAAAGGTTGAAGAGGTCCACCAAGGCTGGGACTAAAGTGTCTATGTTGTCCTTAATAGTTTTGGGAAGGCATGAATCCACCTTTTTGAAAGAGGCTTTCATAGACTGGACTAGCCCAGTGACCTCCTCAGGTGTGATCGGGGAAAAGGCAGGAAAAGGGAGAAGGGGAAGAGCGTAAGAGGCTGAAGAGGGCTCCCAGGATGTTGGTGCATGTGTGGGTGAGTGAGAGAGGAAAGTATGTCCAAGGTTTTGTCTTTGAAATGTTTTTCCAATGCTGAGTAGAAGGCCTGGGTGGGCGCAGGGGAAGATGAGGCTGCAGAAGAGTTTGCCAATTCCTTTCAGACTTTGAAATGTTCGGCCATGTTGTAAGATGCCACAGACATGCAGGCTTGAATATGACTCTTTTCTTGGACCGGAATCCGAGTCTATATTTCCTTTTTAGAAGGCGACAGGCCCGTTTTTCAGAGGGTGCACCTGAGGCCACCCATTTTCATTCTGCTGCTCTGCACTTGCGTTTGAGGGCATCCAGATCAGAGTCTTACCGGGAATTGCTCTTTTTGGGAGGCTCCATGCACACCCTGATGACAGGGTGAAGGATGTCAAGATTATTGGACATTGAGAGATGAAAGTTAGAGAGGGCTGTGTCAGGGTGGGAGGGAGCCAGCCGCAAGAGTAGGGGGCAGAGAGTAGGAGGATGCAAAGGCAGCCGCTGTCACACTTTTGATAGGATGGGTGTCCTTGAAGTCGGGAGGCAGTGAGGGGAGTGCCCGTGCTAGAGGAGAAGAGAGTGGGAGGCAGGAAGAGAGAAGAGAGTGATCAGTCCAGGAGAGTGTTGTAGTAAGAGGGGTAGAGAGAGGGATGTCAGTGGGGATGAGAGCAACCAAAGTGTGGCCTGTACTGTGAGTTGGCCCAGAGAGTAAAATGGATAGAGAGAGGGAGTCACAGAGTTTGCAGAAAGATCCTAAAGAGTCCGGGGAGTCCAGATGGATGTTTAGATCCCCCCGCAAGAGGAGTTGTGAGGAGGTGGGGAGGAGAGAAACCGCCGGGAAAGCCAATTCAGAAAGGATGAGGGTGGACTGGCCTGGAGGCCTATAGAAAGTGGCCAAAGTAAGAGAGGGGACTGGGAGGGAGCGAGCCTGAAGACCAGGCATTCAAAGGAGGAGTAGGCCTGTGTGAGAATGATGGGGACAAAGCTCTGCTCTGGATAGATTAGGGATACTCCCCTCCTGGTCTTTTATTCCTGGGCTCAGAGAGGATCGAGTAGCCTTCAAGGAGAAGTGTGTCAAAACTTTTGACAGAGCTGTCCTTAAACCATGTCTCAGTATGGGCAAGAATATAAAGGTCTAAGAGTTCAGGAAGGTGGCAGATGGTGGAGGAGTGCTTGACATCAGAGTGAGAGTTAAAACTGGCAATATGGAGCAGGTTGACATTTTTGAGAGACTTACAGGGGTACATGGGACAGTTGTCCCCACAACAAGTGACGAGAGGTCCTGGGAATTGGAGATAGGGGAAGGTAGAGAGCCAGGAAAGGTAGCAGGACAGGTGATAAGGCTGGTACTAGGGCCATGGCGCAAGTACAGGTGAGAGCAGAAGAAGACAAGGGTGCCCTTTGAGAGGAGGGTGAGAAATTGATAAGGCACAGGAGTATCCTAGCAAAAAGGAATAGGTTGGGTTGAGGACAATGTATCAGGACAGTACCATTTAGACATTGATGAGGACCCTGTAGGAGGAAAAGGAGGCAAGAAGGACCTCCCAACGGGTGCCACCATTGGTGAGTGAGGAGGAGTAGGAAAAGAGCAGAGTGACCGACCATATGAGGGGTCCATAGGCCACGTGAAGGGACAACAAACACTCACTTTGACATCTGGGTAGAGCCTGCTGATGCAGGTTCGAATCCCGGCAGGGCTAAACTCAGACTTTCATCCTTCTGAGGTCGATAAATGAGCACCACACACTGTGGGTAATAATAAGATGCCTGAGGGTTCGTAGGGCTATATAAATGCTAAATAATAATAATAATAATATTATTATTATTATTAATATTATTATTATATTATTATTATTATTATTAATAAAGAGGATGTCTGTAAGAGTTTCTCTGGTGGAAGCAGTGACATAGGTGTCAGCAATAGGTAGGACTGGGTTTGATGTCAGGGTGTCCTTTTTGATTTTCTTCCTGCCAGATTTCCTGAAAGGTGAAGGATGGGCGATGGAGAAGATAGGGGAGATAGAAAGTGCCATAGGAGGCACAAGGTGGTGCACTTACCCAGCAGGGACCTAAGGAATGTGGCAGGAATAGAGCAGGTGCACACGGACACAGAGGGATGGGAAGAGGACAATGTGAGAAGCAGAGGGTGAAGGATGACAGACTAGGGCAAACGGTAGGTGAGTACAAGAAAATGTATCGATTCACCAATGAAATTTCAGTACACAAACTAGAGGTTGTAACGTTTTGGGATGGTTTATTGGAAATGTCCATGTGCAACAGTTAAACATAGGAAACACAATGATTTTGTTTAATGCTTATGTTACTCTACTGCTACTTAATACAGGAATACTGGCAGCTGTCAATGGCACTTTATTTGCACACTGGTTCTTCCATGGAGTTAGGCGAATATTTATCATGCCCATATTAAAGGTCTAACCAACGTGAGGGGCGTAACAAGGACCGTTGGGCATTACCTGACGCGGTCATGCCCACCTGACTGTGAGGGGTCCGGCCCATTAGACTACACTAGGATGAAGTGGATGAATTGTGTAGGATGGCTAATGTGAAACAAAGGTGAAAGCGGATGGAGCAAGATTAGTACAGCAGCATTTATCATTTGTGCCGTAGAGTTCCAATATGATTACTAGGTATTTTCTACTAACACCCAATGTCAGTCCATTTTGCATGTACCCAATCTTTCAAACTTTGTGGAGATGTGCAGAACTTATCACAGCTTGATCGAGGTGGAAAGTGATGTCCTAGATGCTTTGGGCAAGGCACGTTTAGAACATACAGTCTATTGTGAACACTAGGAATATTTATAAGTGGCCATTTTTTGTACTGCATTGTTTAGAAAAACAATATTTACAACATTTACAAAACTTAACATATGAAAACAAACACGTGTTCCTTTTTTTACCTTTTGTTATATGTATTCATTCTAGTGTTTTTCCCTTCGCAGTTATTACCTCTTTTTTCCTTATCTGTGCATATAATGATCTGTGTCAGCTTTTGATTTGTGGGGGCAAAAGTACATGGGCATATGTTATTCTTGCAGTCACCAAGAGACGGTCATAAAATAATGGGGTTGTAGGACGATGTTTAACCAAAGTGAGAGATCCTCAGGAAAACATTTAACCTCACTATGTATTGCCTAACAACATTGTGAGTCCTTAATGTATGCAATATTTTATACATAACAATATCACTGTCACAATAGGTCAAAAGGCTGTGGCAATGGTTTGGTACTGTTCGGCTGTTCCCGCCTGCAAGTGGTCTGGTAGTGTTTTAAATTGGACAGTAGGCACGGCCAAAGGCAGTGCCCACTGACCATGGCTGAAGACCATGCTAGTGGTCTGCAAGCGTTCTAAATGTATGCAATAACAAAACCCTTGAAATTCAAGGAACACACTTTAGTTGCAGGGACGTTAAGAGGAGATTTTAACACAATCAAACTCCTGAAATTCAGCAAAAGCCACATTAACTGTGTGCCTCCTTTTGCGCCACCTATGACAACAAGGATGACATCACAGATCACATCACTGATGAAATCAGTAATTTCAGGTTTTATGAGAACACTGATGACATTACAAATCGCATCACTGATGCCATCACTGATGACAACACTAATTAAATTGATTATAACTGATTACATCAATAATGGAATTAGACATAACGTCATTTATAAGTTTGCTCATGAAAACTTAATTACCTTAATAACACTTTAGGCCGTGGGCTTGCCCATGGAAAAGGCTGGGGTCAGTGGCCAGCACCAAAGGCCATAGCTAGTGTTCGGTCAGTGTTTAAAAATACTAATGTGCATGGTTAAAAGCCATGCATAGTATCCCATTACTGTTTTAAAAGGTATCCATAGAAAAAGTCGAAAAAAAGAACGTATGGTATAATTGTTTCAATTTCGGCTGCACTAAAATTTCGTACGGCCAAAAATTTCAAACAGTTACACTGTATGATCACATTATAGCGAACAGGGAAAGCAGCGATGCGGGTGTGTACCCTGCTCCCTTTTTAGCTATAATAGCATTGGGGGCCTGCTGGGGTGTCCCCCGCTCTCGGGTGGGCAGACAAATAAAGACATTTTTAAAAAGGACCCTGCAGCGCCGGTTCACATCCATGTAAATGAAGGGAACTGGCATTGCAGGGAGACGGGGGAGTTCCTCATACACGATACCGTAACGTACCTCTTCTTTTCTATCATTAATTCTGCACGCTAACTTCACTTTTAACTTATAATGTAATAGTGTTCATGCCTGCACATGTAATACTAACAGTAATTTTCCAATACAAAAGTAGTGTACTTTACAAACAATTTTTTTTTTTGTGGTGAGCACTTTTCTCTTTCGATATTTTCACATACATCATTTTAAAATATAGAGTGGCCAATGTTGAAAGCTGTAGTCAGTAGCAATGGCTAAATACCATAGCTAGTGTTCATTAATATGTTAGAATATACAGTTGGCACAACCAAAGGCCGTGGCCACCGGCTAGTATTGTGTTGAAGCCCATGGCTAGTGGCTGGTTAGTGTATATAATATACAGTGGACACGGCGAAAGCCACAGCTACTGGCTGGTTAGTGTTGTATTATACACAGTTGGCACGGCTGAAGGCCATTGCTTAATGCATTTAACATTGTTTTTAATATACAGTGGACATGGCCAAAAGATGTACACACTGCTCAAGGTCAAAGGCCAGGGCTAGTGGCCCATTTATATGTTAGAATATGTAGTGGGCACAACTGAAGATTGTGGGCACTGGCCAGTATTATGCTAAAGTCAATGACTGGTGCCTGACCAGTGTATATAATATATAGTGGACATGGTTGAAAACTGTATCTACTGGTGAAGGCCAAAATCTATAGTTGGTAGCATGTTACTGTTTTAAAATATTCAGTGCACATGGGAGATGGTTCTGACCACTGTCCATAACTGAAGGCCATAGCTACCACTCATTCATGTGTTAAAATATATATGACCAAGCACACTGACCATAGCTGAAGGTCATGCTGAATGCCAGTTAGTGTTGTAATGTAATTAGTGATGTGATTTATGATGTCATCATTGTAGTCATAGGCTGTGCAACAGCGGGTGAGAAGTTAAGGTGACTTTAGCTGAATTTCAGGGGTTTTGTTGTGTTAAGTTCTCACCTTAACATCCTTGCAACTAAACTTTTTTCCTTGACTTTCCTTAAATTATGTATATAGATTATTGTTACCTGGATAGATCAAGGAATAGCTAGGCACCCCTTCTTATACATGGTTTGTAGGAGAGAAGAGCTCCAAAGAGTCTCTCTCCTGACACTCTCTGGGAGTTACTTTGGGTTTTGTTCTGACAGCACTATGGAGCTTGCCCCTCCACAATTTAGGACATGGTGGTCAGCCGACTCTCCTCATAACGCTTTCCTTTCATTCGTGGTAACCCTTGATTTTCCTATGGCAACAAAGTCAGTAAGCCAAATTTTACAACAATAAGTTGGGCTTGGATTGAGCTCCATTTCTCATCGAGGACGAAAGAGATTTTCTCTTGAAGAGGTTTTGGACAATGAATCAAACCAAACCGGGAATTGAGGAAAATTAGTTCCTATTACATCTTCTAGGGCGTCTGGTATTACTGATGCTTTGATAGGTACTGAGTTTATTAAATGTCTCAAACTGGATTTGAAGTTTGGGACATAACTTGGTATATCCATGCACACACATGGGGGCATGTCTTAGCTGTTGGAGTGAGCAGATGTAACCTCGTCAGGCTTCCAGAGGACCTCACAATCGGAAGCGGCAATTTGCCCACCAAAATATCGGTGGGTCACTGATTGCAACTGAGCGCCATATGTGGGAGATGTATGAGCATCTCCTGGATGGAACTCGCGGGATTTTCAACCCAGGAACATCACATTTTTCAACACGACAGGGTCCCCTTCCTGCACTACAAGGTCTCCATAACAAAGATAGCCGCCATGACCCATATGCACCTGCTGGATTGCCGGCACTGCTCCTGGGATATGGCAGTGATTTCTGTTGCTGGAGGGGTGTTTGGAGCAGAACTGCTGAGTGTACCGCTTGCACCCTGGATTGCTAATTGCGCATTGTGTTGCACCTACCTTCTGCCCAGAGCCTGGTCTGGAAGATGGTGGAATTTGTAGACCTGGAATCTGATGTGCCATAGCTGCAGGTGTCACCTCCACACTGCTTTGGTTGGAGCCCACTAGGCAATAGTGAACACTGCCCTTGTTGTGGTGAACACAGGCATTACCATCTCTAAATACCAAGCTCCACCACACTCTGCCTCATTATGAGCATGCTTGCAGGGAAGCCCTCCTCACAGCAGAAACAGAGAGTAATGAATCGATTTATGTTGAGTGGTCAGACCCAGAAGACCATGGTTCGCCGCATTGCACACCACCAACAGCATTAGAAACCCCAGGCCACACGCAACATGGTTGATCAGATTAAATGGTCCTGGAGGCAAAAGCAGCAGTGTATGAGTCACTAGAAACATAAGTGGGCAAAATGAGATTGGACATTTCAATTCTGCACCTAGAACTCTGTAACATCACTGAGAACGTTACTATCCTGGAAAAGGAGGTTGCTGTGATCATGACTTTGGCCACCACCCTAGTTACCACCGTGAGGAGGCAGGTGACAGAACTTAATGATCACACCAAGACATTGAAATATCGAGTGGAACATGCCAATAGCAGTGCAAGCAGGAGTAACCTAGGCATTATTGGCCTGTCGGAGGATGAAGCGGGTGCAGACCCCATGAACTACGTGAAGAATGTATTGCTGCAGTCGGTGTGGCCTGGGAAATTGTCATAAGGGTTCATAGGGCAGGGGGCATATTGAGCACTGTTGCAGAGCCCACCACCTGGTGCAATCCCACATGCTATCATTATGAGGATCAAGAACTGATACTTTGGAATTCACAAAAGGGAGGACTACTCAGAGGGGGCAACAGGAATTTAGCAGTCTTCATGGATTACATGTCGCCAGTACAATCAAGATGCAGGACCTTTGAGAGGGTTAGGTTCTTGCTGAAACTTGCTCATACATGGTATATGCTCCAGTTCCTGGCTACACTCTAGGATTTTCAAGGTGAGACGGTGTCATTCTTTGATGCACTGGAAGAAGTTTTGACATGAATGCGTCAGCAACATTTGAGCACTACCTTGGACGATGGATCTGATGAGCAGGCTAAGGGGAGACTTCACAGGGGTGACAGGGATGTCCCAAACTGCAAGTCCACCTTGTGCAACAAACTGGAAAAAAGACTGGTGCGCAAGCATGGTCCTTCTAGGAACAAGAATGGACCTGCCTCCCAGCAGGTGATGTTTAGGAATCCTTTGTGCCTTCATTGGGAACTTGCTTTCAGTATCTATTGAGTAGGTGGAGGACACAATCAGAGAGTATGCTACAACGTGATACCATGCCATACTGTGAGATATTGGCAGCTGGTGGATATGTGAAGGATACTTATGCATCTCCTGGGGGTGACAGCCTCATGCCTGGCCGGAAATGATACACCCTATAGGCAGTTTCACTCTGCATACACACTCTCTGTATGTACAAACACATGTTCTTACCTGATGGTAAACATCCTTGATTTAGGGGCCTCCCGTACATGATCTTGAGCATACATGAGCATTGCAGCTCAGGGACTATTGTTTAGCGGTGAGCTATGGAAAACGTTTTGGTTGTTTTCTAATTATATTTGAAATCAGAGTTTCGGGGAGTATGAGAGGATACATACAAGTTTGGAGTATGGGCAGCACATGGAATCCACCCCATGTTTAACCAAGTAATCATGAAGCAATGGTAGGACTGGAGAGAAAGGTTACCACTTGGAATTTTACACAAATGTTACCATTTCTTAAATGTATAACATGGAAGGTTCTTGATTTGAACACATTTATGAAAATATTTAGAGTGAGAGCTTACGTAAAGAAACTGGGAATGGGTAGAACATTTCTCCAAGAGACCCAATTGTTGAATGATAGGATTTGTACAGTGATGGGGAAACGAGGCGGGAACTGATATGACTCCTTGTTTTTGGTGTATTTCATGGGAATGCTCATATGGGTAGCTGCCGAGAATCTGGAAGCAGTGGATGTAGTTCATTGCGACTTGGAATACTGGTATGTGATCGTGAAAGGTACACTTAAGAGTAGGGAAATGTCTCTCATCAACTCAAATATGCTTCAAATATTGACTCTGGTGAATTTTTTCCGAGGTTGGTAAGTAAATGTGTATAATACTGACACATGATTTGGGTGT
Organism: Ambystoma mexicanum; assembly: GCF_040938575.1. Lineage (NCBI taxonomy): Eukaryota > Metazoa > Chordata > Amphibia > Caudata > Ambystomatidae > Ambystoma > Ambystoma mexicanum. The sequence goes on from NC_090940.1 coordinate 343,763,955, forward strand.
GGCGTTGCGGGGTTGCGGTTGCGAGCTGTGATTCGAACCCTGTACTGGACCCATCCCTTGACAGGTCAAGGGCATCTGCAGCACAATCGAAGGGAAGCCCTGCAAAATGTACTAGTGAATCTACATTTAGTGGATGTGCAGAGGGCCTGGACAGAGAGGATTTCCTTTTCTATTCACACCTGCACAATGCATCTATCTGTAATAATCACTTCTTTATTAGTTTAGAACACAGGATTATTTTTAGTGGCATACGTTATTGGGGTAGAACACTATCAGATTTGTCAACTTTGTCCCCATGTATACAGCTCTTGAGGGGTGGTTCTAGTATACCGACATGGAGATTCAGAATGAACAAATTGAAGGATAACGCCTACCTGGAGATAGAGCCTGCAGTATTTCAAAGTGGATGAGGACTCTGTGGATATTATCGGTATGGAGTGGCAAGCCTTGAAGGTGGTGGTAAAGGTTATCTGTATGTTGACCTCATTTATGCTACGTTCAGCTCAGATTCACTCACTGGGGGACACTGAGAGGGATATTGATAGGTTAGTATATAGGCTAGGAGGCCCTGTTGGATGTGAAAAGGTGTGGCACAGACCGAGATCTAAATGTTTAGAGAGTTAGGAGACGTTGAGTAAACATGATTATACCATGTGGTTGCATGTGTTTTAATCATGGCTAATTTCACTGTGGCTATTTTAATTGTGGTGTTTTGATTGCAGATGTTTTTTGCCAATTTATTTCTCAAAATGTGGGGGTTCTCCCCATAACCCTCCATCTAACCCACCCCCACCACCTCACCCTGCCACACACTGCCTGTAAATCAACTACTCAAACACATAATGCATGTTTTTTTTGTTTTGTACTCAACACGAATGGCCCTGGTGAAAACACTATGGGTAGAGAGTTCCCCGATTAATGTTTCCCTTATTTTTCTGGCATCTCTCTTTAAAATAATGGACGAGGGTCTAATTGACTTTTTAACTCAGAGGGTTCTTTTTGTGCTAGAAAAGGGCTGGATGTGGAAATGGTCTGTTGTCCTGACAGTCTGTAAGATAGTTGCAACTGATGCCCTACCTCTGTTTTATTGGCTTTTCTCTAAAGTAGGATTATATAATTGTCTTACCACATGTTGTAAGTAGGGATGAAGAGAGTTTGTGAATTGTTCCAAGGTCAATAGATGTATTATTTGTTGTAAGCTAAGGTTTTTGGTCAACTTTCTCAAGCGATCTTCAATTCAAGCAAACATTTTTCTTTGGGGACACCAGCAGATTGAGCTTACTGTCTCAGAGCTTTATACAATGGTATTTGTCACTCTGATCAATGTGCACAGATTATCTTATAGATTTATTTTTGTCTTGAATGATGGCTTAGCACGCTGTTTGTAAGTCCTCTGAGAGAAGGGAGTCTAGATAAAAAGACTGGGATTCACTATCTTTTTTAACGGATTTGTCCACCTGTTCAAAGTTGTCCAGAAACGCTTCCAGATCTGCCCCATTCTTATAAGGCTCTATTAAACCCATGGGTAGTTGGTGACACTCCCGACAACTCAAAATGGTCTTTGACTCTTCTGTTATTTTTCCATGTCACAGCCACTGATCGAAGTGATCAGGAACTGTCCTGAGCGGTGTTTCACTACTTTTATTTTTTTCTGTTTACCATTCCTCTACTTTTTATTACCATATTCACCATTCTATATAGAGGATTTGTCCATTCATGTCCCTGTGCAAGTGTAAAGTTGTAGTATAAGCCTTAGTTACTTGTCACTTAGACTATTGCAATGCCCTGGCTGTAACACCTTTTCACATGTTGCACTATGCTTCCGCCTACCCTCTCCCTTGCCGAGACCATAGTTTTACTACTTTTTTCAGTACACTTCTACCACTGGTCACTGCTTGTTCCTAACTTTCCTCAAGCTCTTTTAAAGAGGCCATGCTGATTTCTGAAAGCATGGAAAAGGGGTGATCCTAATAGGACCAATGTAGATGGTAGTCAGCTGTATGGCCCTCTCTTTGGAGAGAAAGGATCAAAATGTGGGTACAAATTGGGAGATTTTCATCTTCAACTGACAACTCAGAGCCTGAAAGAGAATATTCACGGAGAGCAGCCCACTAATTATCTGATTGTGTTTTTACAGCAGGTAACTCTTTCAAATTAACTTCCCATCATCCTAGTAGAGGGACAATACCTGGGTAGGTGAAAAAACCCTAAATGGGTGGAACATGGAAGTGTAGGCATTTTTAGCAGATCAGTCTGTCCCACTTTGACACCATATGTGGCAACTGAGAATCATGACAGATGCGATCTGACAAACTGGGAACATAAAAAGTTACTGGTTAAGAATGTTTTTGATTTTTGGTAAGAATTTAAGCTGAAAAAATGCCTTAACTATGTTAGTGGATCAACTAGAAATAAAAATGGGCTTGCTAGAATGAAGTGAGGATAGTATGGTAATCAATAAGGTGAAGAGGATTTGGTGTTTCTGCATGCCTTAACTATAAATGAGGGTCCGTCTCACGTGATACATCCAAGTCCTCTGTGGAGACCTGGTCTACAAAATTAGAAAAATACTCCAAAGGTTGGGAACAGAAATGTCTAAAAATCTAATCGTATACATCCCTCAGCCGCTTGGCTGGTCCTGAGCTACATCAGAAAGCTGAAATAGTTTTTTCCAAAGTAAAATCCAAATCTAGCTTTAAATCCTTTCTACTCCAGGATATCAGAAATCATCATATTTGCTTGCCTTCATTCTTTTCAATTGTCTCCTGATTACAGGCAGCTACCTTTAGGTGCATACTAGCATATAGTGCCCATCTCACTCTTTGGATGCCTTTCTTCATTAGGTGCTGGCATATAGTGCCTTCATCACTTCCCTGGGGTTTCTGGAAGAGAGCTGCTACTTGCCTTTCAGTTTCCGAACTAGGATTGGGATTGTCAGCGTCCTTTAGCTGGATACTGGGATATAGTGACCACCTCACTCTTTGAACTTGCTTGCCTTGTTTATGTTTCTGGAAGGGAGCCTCTCCTCACCATCCAATTTCCCATCTGGGATTAGAATGTTCTCTTCAGTGAGAAGATTGGTGCTTTTGGAGAATAGCATCACCCAACATGCTTGTTCCAACCATAGGTTGTTTTGTGGACGCGTTCTTGTAAATTCTCTCTCTGTATATGGGTCAATGCTGGAGAACCCCTTCTGGCTAAACAGTTTTCCACACTGAACTGGTTCTATCCGTCTCTCTTTCTGAGTCTGGGTGACGGGTGGAGCACATCTTCCGGCTCTCAAGTCCCCAACCCTGGGCTTTTCTGTAACCCTACTTCAAAATCGCATCCCTCCCGTGTCAATGTCATCCTCCTCTGTATCAGGGTCTTCAGTGGTACTTCTGCACATTCCATGGCCTGCTGCCCTGTCACTGCTCCACTTCCTCTTTCCATTAATATCCAGTTCTCCATTTCCTTATGTCTGCTTCCACATTTTTGTATCTGTTCAGGTGGATTAAGTCCTCTCTCATTTGATGGTTTCAGTTTCTTAGAGTTTAGTATCCCTTCCTACTTGGCTGATTCCCTTAATGAGCTGATTTAGGTCACCTGGTGAGTGGGAAAATATAAGTACAGGGCATGGCCGCCATCTTGGAAGCATACAGGAATGGTTTTGTGGTACTGTGGCATGCAGAAATGGCATAGTATCTATTTATCTATTTTCTGTTCCAGAAAAGCTTTCTAACTTTCCTACAGGTAAGCGTGGCATCTGTGCTGGTGGGATGGGGCTGTCCGAACAGAGCATGGTTTGTCCCTGGTTAAAGTACTGACTTGGACTGATGGCTTCAGATGGGGAAGGCAGTCCTGGTGGACTTGAAAGATCACCTCGTCCCTCCTGAAGTCACAGGTCACCTCTTCCTTACCATAAGGGCAGGAAGAGTACATCAGGAAATTCCCCCCATGCCGGGTGAAGATCCTGTCTGGGGTTGTGTCATTATCGCTATCACTGTCACAACAATCATTGGGGATTGGTTCTACCAGTTCATTACCTAAATCTATGGAAAAATGTCAGTCATCAACCGCCATTCCAATAATGGTGCCTGCGCTAAGAGTGATACTCCTAAGGTCGCTGTTATCCACCACTATTGGAATGGTGTCGTGTTCTGTATTGACTAGTGGTGTTGGGTTTAACCCCAACCCTTGCTGTTGGAAATGGGCATTGAGGTGAACATATGCGTCAGGATTTTGCAGTTCCTGTCCTCTTTTAATTTTTACTTTAAGTGTGAATAGTCAGGTCCATTCTGGGGTGGTGACTTCCTCTCCAATCTGAATTTCAACTGCATATGGCAGCAATTGAGCTGACCAAAATGCTTTCTCTGGGTCATCAAAGTCCATGGGATTACCCCCTAATCAGGACCAGGCTTTGAAGTTTATTAGGTCCAAACCTAATGGCAAAGCGATTAAGAATGTCACTGCCTAAATAAAATGCAGCAGGGACATCTCGCATGACCCAACAATTATGCTCTTGTTGCTTATGGAAATTTTGAGCATACACCTGCTAGGCAGGAGATGTTTGGAATTGGGTGTTTACAGGTCAATTTCCCATTTGTCTATCAATGTAAATGCGGGAATGGCTGGATCTTTTGGGAGTTTTTGGAACATGGCCTCGCTGATGAAGCTCTTACAGTTGTTCACGCACACTCAGGCGAGAACAGTCCTTCCCCCATTTAACTGAATGGGGATGAACAACTGTTCTCCAATTTTCTGAAGGTCAGCCAAGCTTTGAGCTGGTTTCTCATAATTTTGGACTATAGAAGTGGGATATTCTGATTTTTGATCAGTATAGAATATCAGAGTATTTCCTTTCAGTGTGGAATGCCACTTAAGACTGGAAGGAAGGTTGATTTTCAGAAATAGAGAGGACTTCCCAACAACAGATTGTTGTCCTACTGCAATTACTGTCACGTCAGGGATTTGGTTGTTTTGAAAATGGAATTCAATTTGGTCAGGTTTTTGTTCAACCATGTGGCATGTGCCATTTAAACTAAAATGGTTGACACTATGTTTTAATTTTATTGGTCGGTTTCTCTGGGTCCAGAGGACCTTGTTTACACAATCTATGAGGGGAGACAATCTATGCAGGATGTCATTCCCTAATAAACATGGTGTGCCCTCTGGAGTCACAACTATGATCAGGTGTTTCATCTTGTGTCACCCAATTTTAATGCCTAATTCTGCAGTCCCTCGACAGGAATTTCATTCCCATCGAAGTTCTGGAGTTGTCCAGGAAGAGGGGTGAGAGGGATCTGGTATCTCTCCCCTCTTCCTGAATTCAGCTGATCAAAGTCTTTTTTTGACAGAAGGGTGGCTTGAGATCCAGTGTCCACCAGTGCCAAAAATTTACATTGCCCCTGTATTTGGACGGGGCATAAAATCTTCCCTCCTTCTCTTCATGGGGGCAAAGAAAATGTGCATTTTGGCCAATTGGTGGGTTAATGTCTTTGCTCTGGATTCTGACAGAGGGGTAATTTGGGCAGGATTCTGTTCGGGAGCATGGGAATCTATAACAAAAATGTGGCAGTTGGATATTGGGGAGGTTTTGGACTCCCCTGGTTCTGATTCTGGGCTTCCCCACCCTTTTTGGACGCAGTCACTAGAATTGGTTTGGGCAAGGTGACTTTCTTGCTGGTCATTCTGGGGTTCAATGATGGCCAGTTTTAACTCGGTCCCCACATCTACCCAGTCTTGATTAGGATCTCTTGGGACCCACTTTTCTTTGGAAGGAGTCCCCCCATTACTGAAGGAGAAGATCCTTTTCCCAGAATCCTCTGAGGACCCCTCTCCTTCAAATTGGAAGATTCTAACCTGCACAAAAATGGGTCTTTTTAGGCCCTTTATTTCTCCTACCCGCCCTCTGTTCCTTAAGTTGCAGACTTTCAGGGGCAGGATATTTTGGTTCCGGTTCCAGGGTTTCCAGGGGCTTTTCACAAGTGGGGAAGGAAGCTTCCTCTAAGGCCTTATACCCCCCTTCTCCCTGTGCCTCCTCCCTGGGAACCAGGAGGTTGTCGGGGTTCTCTTCCCGTCATTGCTCTGGAGTACCAGACCCTTGATTTGAGGGCTTCTGAGTATCCATGTTCATCTGAGGGTTCTGCCGAGCCCTCAACATGCGACCCAGATCCTGTGACAAGTACTGGACCTGGCGGTCCAGTTGGGACACCCACTCTGGCTGTTACGGGGTTCTCTGGTCCATCCTAGGTTGATCACTGGAAGGGTAACTGTCCCTTCTCCCATAATACCATTGGTTAGGATAGTTCGGGTACCCCTCAACCCTTGTCCTCCCCTCTCTCGGATTGGGTTGTCTGGGCTCAGGAAAGTGGGGAAAGAAAGAAGGGTTGTTTTGGGGGTTGATGTTTGGCGGGTAACGGGGAGAGAAACTCAACCCGGCATTTGGGGGATTGCTGCCCTCCTGGGGAAATTTATGAGGGAAGTTTCCTGGGTTAACAGCTACCTGTTTGGATCTCCCCTTGGGCTGGGGGAGTCCACACATAGTCCAGGATGGGTCTGTTGCCCTAGTAACGGGGACTGATATAGTCAGGGGAGTTAGGGGTTCCATTTGTGGAGTTACCTTCCTGACTAACTGTTTGGGATTGGCCCAAGGGCCTTCTGGGTCTTTGGTTAGGAGGATTTTGTGCAGACATATTTTTAGGCCCCCCCCATCTCCAGATCTAAAATGGGGGCAACCTTCACCTCCGCCACCTTAGCAGCAGCAGGGGTGTTGGTTGGTTTGGGGTTTTTATTTGTACTTCTATTCTCTACCGGTTTCTGCACTTCATAAATGTGAGTTTCCTGTTCAATGACCCAGTCTAGTGATCTCTTCTCATGAAAGTCCCTCACCAGTTGGGACATGATGTATTTAGGGAGTGATGAAAGAAGGTATTAACAAACTTCCTACTGTCTGTGCACACCCTCCTGGTGGTCTGCGCAAAGGCGCGTTTCAATACTTGTACAAATTCTTGTGGGGCCTGGTCTTCCCCACATTGCAGATTGTAGGCCGCCTTGCGGGCCGCTTGAGGGTGCCTATGTATGGAGAAATGCTTTGAGATGGCTGCCCTATAGGTGGACCATCTTGAGTGGTTCATATCCTCCAGCCCCGCAAAGAAGCTGGAGTATTCAGGGGAAAATGTCCACTTGGCATATTGAATGCAACCCTGGCTATCTTTCAGGTGGAGAGTATCCATTATTTGCTCATACAACTCGAGGTGCTCCCAAACTGAATATTTGGCATTTTTATGATAGGGAGTTATGACACTCCTAATGGCCTTGATTTGTTTCAGGGGATCTTTCACTAGGGCCCTCTTAATTTTGTTGGCCTATTTAGTCTTGGTCACCCTTGTCCACTTGTCCTCTGACTCAGAGGCACTGCTACAGGAGGTGGCTATCTGATCCTCTGGGCTCTCCCTAATTCTGCGAGCTTGGGAATGGCTTGTAGAATGTGGGGGCCTAGTCTCTTGAGACATGTGGCGCTCATGAGAGTCTTCTGACTCTCCCTTGCTCCCAGGATTGGCTGAGTACCCCCCTCCACTGCCCTAGCTGGGAAGAGGTCTTTAAGATGCTCTCTGTGGGTCTAGTTTCATGGAGTACCCCAGAAAATTTGACAGACTGATCCATTGTTACGTCGTATTTTTGATGATCCAATTCTCTGTTCTCCCCTCACTGGAGTCTTCCCGATCAGAGAGGCTAGCCCTAGCATTTGGGAATCTGTACAGCGATGCCCGCCCATCCATTTCTGGGAGGCGCTGATCTGTCAGTCCCATGTTTCCCATTCTACTGATGTCTACCATCCCGTGGCCCTTGGTTCATATGAGCCAGTGGACCTGAAGGTGACAGAGTCCATGGAACTGAAGGTATTAAAGTCCCTGATGACAGGGGTCCTGAGTTTATGCTCAGGGGTTTCTCTGTCCCTTCCTGCCTCATCTCTTTCAAACCCTATTCCCTGTTGACATGCCAAAATCTGATTCTTTTGCTCCTCTATTAAGGCCGCACTGGTCTCAATGATTTGCTCCTGCATAGCTATGAGTTTGTGGAGCCTATCATTCTTTTCACAGAGAGCCTCGTTGTCTCTCTGTGCTTCCTGCCTGGATTGGAAATACTGGGCCCATTTTTGCTGCAGGAGACTCACCTCCTGAGTTTGGTCATTATTGGTCTGAGTGTTCTTTGCCAGAGCATCCTCCACCCGCCTGGAGTGCTCTAGTAGCTTTTCATATTCCGTTTTAATTTCACGAAACTCCTGAAGGTCCAGCTTTCTTTCCTCTAACTTAGTTTTTAATTGGCTGACTTCCTGGCCTAAGGGGCCCCTCTCCTGAGCTAGACTGCCCCTCTGTGCAGCCAGGTCATCCCTCTGTTTTTTAAGTGCACTAGATTTCTGGTACTCCTCATCAGATTTCTCTTGAGAGTGTATGTCTTTAATAATTCATTTATTATTTTCCTCTTTCAAGGATTCTATGTGGTTCTCTAAAGTGAATATATGTTCTGCGCATGCTCTGTTAAAAGTGAATTGTTGCGCCAGATTCTGTTGACTCTTTCGTAAAGAGTCAAGCCTTTCGTGACATTGTTTTTGCAGTGTCTGTACCTGAGTATTTTGTTCTGCGTTCTCTTGCTGTAAGAGAGACAGATCTTCTTTTAGTTTGGTGATATACTGCCTAGCCTCTGTTTCTGATTATTGGCTCTTCTGGAGCTTTTGCTCTGCAGAGCCCAGATGAGTCTGGATTTTCTGCAGTGTTTCCCCTTGCCTTTTTGCAAGATCTATGTTGTCTGCATGTTTTTTCTGTATGATTCGTATGTGGAGGTACAGGTAGGGCGCTATTTTGGAAATTTTACACTGCTCCACTTTTATTTTTGGGCCATGTACAGTTTGCTTGATGTAATGGGCCCTGTCATGTATTCGGGTCTATTGCAATGACTTGTTCTTTTATTTCCTGCAGCCATAACTGTTCATCCTGTTCTGGCCACTCACCCCTGACAAACAGTTTGTGCAGGGGGTGTTCCCTAGCAATATTAATTTCCACTGGGTTGCCATCTCAGAAATATCAATTTCCTTGTGGCTTATTTCAGAGTTAATTTACTTTTACAAACAGGCCCAATTGTTTTGAGTCTTTCTTTTGAGGGGTGCTTGTACAGTGTAGCACAGTATGCCACACCAGAAAGCTGTCTGTACCCTACAGGCTAGTATGCTGTGTTAGACTGTCATGGGTGGTATTTCAATTCAGAATCGTGGCACGAGCCCGCAAGCTGTAAGGGATTTCAATCAGGCACACACCCAAGTCTTGCCTAGCATGTAGTGCGCAAATGAAACCCATTTATTTTTGTCTATAAGTTCAATATTCTGAATGATATACCACTCATATCACACCCTTCTCCAAATACCCCCCAGGTCACATTGAACCAGGAATCACGCTGGTTGTCAAAGGTAAAGATTTGCGGGGTACCACAGGGAGCTAGTCTGTCCCCTTTGCTCTTCAATATGTACATCCGATTCCTATGTGAGCTACTACAACAACTCCAGATATTTTTTACCAACTATGCTGACGATACTCAGCTGGTCCTGGAACTGAGTGGGGATTACGCTAAGAATAGTACAATACTAACTACACTCTACGGAAACATCGAAGATTGGATGGACAATAACTGGATGTGCCTGAACGGCAATAAAACCGAATTAATGGTATTTGGCTCCGTCCAGGCTCGTGCCAAACTCCCCGCGGAATATCAGGTCTTCTAAATTAAAGAAACCCTTATTCCAGTGACAGATAAGGTTAAAACATTAGGCATGACGTTGGAAGCATCCCTCAACTCTGATGCCCAGGCTACGTATGTTAGTAAAAACTGCAACTATTACCTCCGGCTACTTAAAGCCATCAGACCACTATTGAGCGAGAAAAACTGCGCCACAATAGCAAGAGCTACCGTCATGTCACGTCTGGACTATGGTTATGCCCTCCTGGTAGGAGCTAGTAAGCAAAGCATCCAAAAATTCCAACTGGTCCAAATTAACTGGATCAGAATGGTCAAAAAGAAAGCAAGAAGTGAATACATCAGTGAAGCTAAACAGGACCTTGATTGACTGAGAATAGAGGAACGCATACAATTTAAGTCTATGTGCCTAACTCACAAGTGCCTATATGGTAAGGCACCAGCCTATTTGAAGTCCAAACTCACTTTTTACCACCCGCCCAGGGCATTAAGATCAGAAGAAAATGGGCTCATAACGCCCCTGAAACACAAGAAAAAACTTGGCATGGGCAGAGCCTTCCCTAACCGAGCGGCCTCTAATTGGAACAAATTGCCGAAGCACCTTAGATTGGAGTCCAATCTTTTGGTCTTCCGCAAAAAACTCAAAACAGAGCTTTTCAAGTAACCTCCTGCCTAGGCCCCAATGAATCAGTTAATTGGTTTTTGTTGTCCGTGTTCCGTCGCCTCATTCTGGCTCCATCTTGAGCTATGTACATGTCTACGTGTAAACGCCCCGATGCATGCGGGCGGTCGGCGCTATATTAATAAATAAAAAAAAATAATAATAAATACAATTTATTTATTTAATATTCCGATCACAGATAGGTTTACTATAGATAGGTGTATGGGGCAGCATTCACACAAAGGGTGACAATACAATTCAGAAATATAAGTCAAGTAATTGAATTCACTTATAAGAAGGCAAAATAGAAAACACAGAGAAATAGAACAGTTTTGTTTTGCACACAGTTAGCGTTTAGGTTAATGTTCCCCCTGCAAAGTTGTGCTTAAATGCAAATGAGCAATCCTAAACCAATGTGAGTAATTAGCAGGTTTTCAGGAATGAAATACAATCTCTAGAGTTATAGGCAATCCTCCCTCCCACACAAGAGAGAAAACCTTATTTTGGCAAATGATACTTTGAAATGACAGATGAAAATGGCTTGGTGAAATACTGCAAAACGGTCAAACATGCTAAAATGGAGACACATTCTAAAGAAAGCAACACTAATCAGGTCCTAACATGCATGGGCTATAATATGAACCACAATATATACTTCAGATCAGGATGGGATGGAAAAAACACTTTGAAATGGGCAAACGACACGTGTACTTTGGCTGAAATGACAGGCAAACTTTTACTATGCGATATTGAAGAAAAACGGGTCAAATACACTGTTCTATGATGCAACGATAGCTAAGGATGCTAGGTATCAGTGGGAGTTGAAATTTCGTTTCTATCTTTAAAACTGAGGGAGTTATAGAGGTTTTAGTGAGAGGTGTTTTTCGAAAATAAAGACACAAATTTGGACAAGAACTTCAGTTTAAAACCAGAAAATAAGGATTATGCTTTTACTCAAGACTAGAGCATTCAGACTAGACAACCAGGATGGGACGAAGAAAGCTCTGAGACAGATTCCTGACCTCAGTAACAGATCCCCAGCGCCTTCCCTGGCAGAACCAGTCCAAACACTCGAATTGGGATTTATGGATAAGAGTTACACAGATAAAAATGACTATAAAATGACGCTTTAGCAAATAGACAGGATAGGATAGCACTAAAGATTTTGACACTGTTACCGGTTATGAAAGTAAGGATAGGTCAGAGATTAGGGTGGAACAAGATAAGGCAAGGTATACAATAGTTCTCTAGCTTCCTGTTAATATTCACAATCTAATGGGATTTAAGATTTTTGGACCGTCACAGTTCTGGTCAATGGATCGGTTTTATCAGGAAAGGACAGCACATCAGCTAGGCCGATCACCAGAACTGCACGGGATCTGCCCTGACAGATCAGCGGGATGGCGAGTTCAGCAGGCAAGCATTTATGGTAGCAAGCCAGATAGTTTCAGGATGCTTGCCCCCACCACAGTGCTTCACTGGGTTGTGAGGAATAGTTGAGGATTGAGGTCTAGCTGAAAATGGTTCAGCTACTGCTTGGCCTGGTGGTTGGCATCTAAATCTAGAAGGATGTTGAAGGTTGGATGTTGAATACTGGATCAAAGTGCTTCGCTGGAATCAGGGAGAGAGTGTGTGTCCTATGTGTTGTTAGATGTTCCTATTTATCTTGTCAAATGACATCACCAAATGGGTGTATGAGCGGCTTAACTAAACGTGCCTCTGTGAACTGGGATTGGATCAGAGCCTCATCTCCACCTTGCATCCGGGTGATTGGATCAAAGACAGATGATTTCAGGTATATGGTTTGATTTCTACAATACTTAGAAGCCTCCCCTAGCCACTAGTATCAAAATCAAATTTTGTCCTAAATACATATCCATACATTTGTAACCTCTATGAAAATCACATACAAGGATTACATATTTTATGGAGTATCTGTTCATCAAAATCCCACAGCTGTGAGATCTTGTTTCACCTTTCTGCAGCATTTTGTCCATTTCACCATGAAAACATTTTCCAAAATGTCTCCAAATTTCCACAAATGCGCGTTTACCATAGGAATGTGTGTGCAAAGTTTAACAATTCTAGCATAAATACAGTTCCCATAAAACAAAATATATTGCTGTTCCTGTTCAGAATATGCTACACAGTTCCACGAAATTTTCAAATGTAGGGCCAAAAATTAGATTAGCAAATCTGCCCATTTTATATTTTTCACCTCTTCTGATAGGGAGTTATAAACCTCTGAAAATGTTCATTACATATTCTTTAGCAGCAAATGGTCAGCCTTTTGTCTGTCTCTGGAGGCAAGGAGCAGCCCCCAACTTTGGGATTTCCTTCTGCAAGCCTAGTTTACGACCTCTTCACACGTCCATTTCCTGGCCTTGAGAATCAGCCATTGTTCAGTCCCTGGCAGCAGACACAAGTCTGGCATAACCCACAATTATCATGTGTCAGTGAGCATCTGCTGAGAGCAATGCCCTCCCCTTGGGTGGAAACCGGTTTGTCAACCCCTTGCAGGCCCAGCCAGCCTAGGTTAATTCTTAATTTCTTGACCTGAAATCCAGCATAAAACAAACTTGTTGCATCAGATAACATATATAATTTACATTCTTGATTTAAACCTGTGGGATCAAAACAACTGAGATCTGTGTTCCCTTCAGAAACAGTCCTTTTATATTTGCTAATCCGGCAGACCTTTAGTTAAGACAACCTTAAAGTTTAATCAGGAGAGACAATTTGACAGGGGCTTTCACTCACAGGTAGCCCAGTGTGGCTGCACAAAGATTTTTTTGACAGGAGGTGTCATTCACAGGCAATCCAGTTTTGCTGAGAAGGTGTTTTGCTCTTAACATTTCAGGACCTTGTAACTACACAGTGCTCCATTAGATTAAATGAATTTTAGCGACAAGCAAGATTTTGAGTGTTGGAAAGTGTTATGTACAGGCATTTTGACGTTTCAGCAGGAAAGTTAATGTCATTTACAGGCACATTTTGGGGTTTCAGCACTTCTCCCTCTGCACTCTATGTTTACTTGTCATGAAGCCCACTGGCACTTTTTCTGCAGCGTGTGCTCTGTCTCACCACACATGCACTATGGGTGGCAGCTTGTGCAGCCATCTTTTTGTGTGTTGAAAAACACGGTTTTGGAGGTTTTGGCACGCCCAAGGGTTTTGCTACCATTTTGCTCTTTCTCGCACCATAGATAGCAGAGTGAGATCACATAGTATAGCAGAGTGGGTCAATACATCCCACACTAGAAAATATTCTACCTATGAGCGGGACCCCTGTCAAAGGTTGAGTTAATGGGTAGCGTGTGGAATTACAACGGTGGGATCCTTGTGGTGAACTAAAGGTGGGTCAGTGGCCGATTCCATGGCAGCTACTGAACGGCCGCAGCTCCCTAGAACTCGGCAAACCTCACAAAACAGGGCATGGATGTTGACCTGCTCACCAGTCAATATGTGTAGACTGAGATATGTAATTTGAAAAATAATGGGTGCTTTGAATTTAATCTGAGTAAATTGATGGTGTGGTTACCTTGCAGTGAGGTAGTCTGCAGAGTAAGTAGTGCATGCATTGAAAAGTGCAGAGTCCATCGTGAGTGCTGGTGTGGAGGCTTGAGTTGCCATAACATAGGTGAATGTGTGGGTTCTCCATGAGAATGGTGGTAGTACTGCATATTGGTGATTAGCACTCAAGAATATCATGGTGGCATGTGTGATCCCTACAGAGGGTAAGAGTTCATTGCAGTTATCTAATACAATAAGGAAACTATTAACGATTGTTACAACCAAGAAGGTATAGGTTCATGTTATATAGCAATGTAGCTGTACTGTGCGTATGTCTGTGTGTGTGTGTGTGTGTGTGTGTGCGCCCTTTGCAGACTATTCTATTTCCTACGGTTATCTACTTAGATTAACAGATGACAGGAGGGTAGACTCACAAAGCATTGGTAAGGCAGCTTGATTTACTGGACCACATGCTCTTTGCATACCTCTGTTCTGGGCCAGCACAATTCTTGAACTGAGAAAGCAAGCACACATTGTAGAAACTCAACAGTGGAGAGTGTATCTCTGTTTTAATTGCTGATGTGCGTGTGGGGGGGATGGTAGCGGGGGGTTAAAGTTAAGAGTGACTGTTGAACATTTGACTGAGCTACTGAGAAGCAAATGCTCTTAGTAGTATGATCTCCAAATATGCTAGAAATAGAAAGCAGCCAGGCCCATAATTAAGAAAATTGAGTTGGAAACACAAATGAATTTGTTTTACTTTTTATGGCAACAGAAACGTAGTGAGTGTGAAACACAAAAGCCCACTGTCTCCCTTTTTAGTTGCCTCCATTACCTAAATACAATTATAAAAAACAAAAGCATGTTTCTGCACTTCAAGCAGTTTGAATGGTGTATTTAATGGAAATCCTTATATTGTTTTGCATGTTGTTGAATAACGTGTTTTTGGGCAAATATTTTCAGGAAAAAAAAAAACACACACACACACACTGCGAAAATAATTTTGAGGCGGGTGTCTACTTGTCTTGTAAGTAGGGATGGGAGGTTAACCATGGCAGTGTATGGCACAACTCCTACCTGCTTCTTGTATGCATTTACCAGCATGTAAGTATGCATGACATAGCCTAAGCTGACACTGCTCCCATAGCCTTTTCAAAACCTTGCCACCCCAAAAGGTCTTTTAAAGAGGTGCATTTAGTGCATCAATTTTAACTAGTGTCTGTTAAAAGACACCAAGAAGGGTGAGCCTGCAGCATCAGACCTAGCAGTGCAAACACTCACCACCCACTCAATGCACATTTCTTAACACCTGTTTTATATTTTTATCCGGCTATTGCAAGCGATGGCCCACTGGCCAGTACATGTTTTGCAATTCACTTGCCTTACAATCCTATATACAAATTATTTTCACTGAAGAGCATAAGGACAGGCGTCCTTTATCATTAATGAGCAATGTCTTACACTGTCCTCTATTACAGGGAACATGCCTTTAATTTACAATCTGTATCATTTGAATTCTCCAAAAATGTAGAAGACATCAAAAAAGATCTCGAGCTCAGTAATGTGAACATATGGTATTTTATTTATAACTTGCTTAATACCACCTCGGACTGGAGATTGAACCTGTGTTGCTTTGTGTCATCTTGCTTCCAAGGCGAGCAAGTTGCTCCTGAGCTATCCACCCAACAAAGGGCCTCATCACGACTTTGGCGGTAAATGTGGCAGATTATCCGCCGGACCTAATTAGCGCTAACGCCAAGGCCCCCGGCGGATAATCTGCCAGATCACGAGTTAACGTGCACGCGCTCCGGTCCATGGCGTTATCGCGAATAGCGGGAATCTTTAAATCCGGCGCACAGTACGCTACCGTCATGTTGCGCTCGTAGCGTGCGATATGAGCGCACGCGCTTTTAGCGCGCGGGAAATGCGTCACCGCAGGAACGGGAAATAAAGCGGCGGCCATCTTGGAAATCACAATCCGTCGGATATCACAGCCCCTGGAAGCCATCCACATGATCCAAGGCCAAAACATGTCTCAGGAGCGCACTAGGGGCAAGTCCGCCCTGGACAGGTTGAGGAAGCCCAAATTCAGTGACCAGGAGCTAGCAGTACTGGTCGAGGAGGCACAGATACACCAAGAGGAGCTGCAGCAGCGAAAAACAAGTGGCCAGCGCAGAGCCCAAATATGGCGAACCATCAGCCAAAGGGTCAGTGCTGTGGGGCGCGTGCCCCAGGATGGGGAGGATTGCCGCAAGCGCCTGAATGACCTGCGAGTCCGTGGCATCCTTTCACAGCACAGGAGTGCAAACAGGGCCACTGGAGGAGGCCCAGCCCCACCCCCACCCGAACTCACACCTTGGGAGGAGAAAATGACAGCCCTGACGACGTTGGAACCATGAATGACCGGGGCAGGGGATAGACTTCCATAGCCATAGGACAGCTACGTAGAGTTGGAGTGTGCATGAACACCCCCCCAAAACCCAGAGCCCAGTGCACCACAACCACGCATTCCCATGCAGTGTACCTCCACACACATTCACAACAAGCACCACATGGCGACTGAACAGAATGCAAGTTGAATGCGTCATTGTTACTGTCTTCAATCACACTTGTTGGCATGACCTGCATCACACAAATATATGTAGCATTGAACTCAAACCACACCCTGTGTACTCCACAGGCACACGTCGATCCCAACGGGACGAAGATAATGGGGAGGAGGCCACACAAACACAGCGCCCACAGCACCGCGCCTCCACCAGCACCAGCATCCCACAAAGAGGTTGCACCGAAGGGAGACGACCCAGGCCAACACCCACTTCACCCCAACGCAACCCCGCCAGACAGGCCACAGGGAGGCGACCGCCAGCTCACCCCAAGCCACCATTCACAGCCCCGATGCTGAGGGAGAGAGGTCTGCTTCGGAGCCCGACGTGGGAGCAACACCTCCACGTGGCCATCATGCCATAGGACAACGCTCTCCCGGAAGTAGCGAGGCTGAAGGGATGATCACACCCCAGGGAAGCCCAAGCCCAGGCACACAGCATGCAGGAAGTCGACATGTGCCTGTGCGTCGCATCCGCACACCGCAGCCGGACGTGGACACGCCATCTTATGGGAGCCCAGAAGACCGGCACTCTGAGCCAGGCAGCCCAGTCCAGGCTGGCGCCATGTCGCCATGCAGCCCCCCACCGACAGCACACAAGTCGTAGGCCTCCACGTGACGCACTAGGGGAGCCCTTTGTCACTGGGGCAGCAGTGATGGGCCGACTCGACAACATTGAGGCCAAACAGGCCAGGGTGGTATCGATGGCCAAGGTGCAGAGTAGGCACATCAAGGAAGTCAGTCAATCAATAAGGCATGGGTGCAAGTACATAGCGCGGGACAATGCGCGTACACACCGAGTTGTTGAACAATGTACCGCTGCCCTGACAGGCTTCGGCCAATGAGTGAGGGAGTTGACGGAAGCAGTCTCAGCACTTGCTGAACAGACACGGGAGGCAAACAACCTCATGCGACAGCACATGATGGCCACAGCTTCAGTCCCTTCGACATCGACCACACTCACGGAGGGTTCCCTAGAGCCATCTCCTAGGCGCCGGCCCATGCGCCACCTAAGGGCACGCACACCGGAAAAGGGGAGCGCCCGCGACCATCCTAGTGGTGCATGGCATCGTTGTTGTTGCCCCGATGAGACACATGTGCCTATCTGCACAGTTGGGGGTAGTTTACTGGGGGGACGAGGGATAGTGTGCTGGGTGTTTACTGGGGGAGGGGGATAGTGTGCTGGGTGTTTACTGGGGGGAGAGGGGATAGTGTGCTGGGTATTTACTGGGGGAGGGGGGATAGTGTGCTTGGTGTTTACTGGGGGGAGGGGGGATAGTGTGCTGGGTGTTTACTGGGGGAGGGGGGCTAGTGTGCTGGGTGTTGACTGGGGGAGCGGGGATAGTGTGCTTGGTGTTTACTGGGGTAGGGGGGATAGTGTGATGGGTGTTCACTGGGGGAGGGGGGATTGTTGTATGATAAATAAATCACATTAGAAAATTCACAATGCTTGGACTAGTGATTGTCACTGATGCAATTCAATGTTGAAGTGACATATTTCCGATTTACCCATTACACATTTCTAAAATAATCCATCAATAAATCCCTGTCTGGCCAACCTCCCCTCCGTCAGCCCAATCCTTTGTGCATGTGCAACACATTCTGGCACTTCATCGCCCTCACTACCATCCTCAGGTGGATGCACATGAGCATCAGGGGGCAGTGGCACATTTCTGCGACAGCAGATGTTGTGCAGCATGGCACATGTCAGTCCAATTTAGCCTACTTATTCTGGTGCATACATCATTGCCCCTCCCATGCGGTCGAGGCACCGGAAGCGTGCCTTCGCCAGTCCAAATGCCCTCTCCACGCAGATCCGTGTACGGGCATGGGCAAGGTTGTATGCCCGCTCCACCGCCGTGTGTGGGTGACGCACAGGGGTCATGTGCCATGTGTACTAGGGATATGCAGATTCACCTGCAGGGTAGAGGAAGACGGTATGGGGACAAGGTAAGTCCAGTGGGCGTACAGGGCTCTGTCATCAGTGTCATTTTGACTTTTTTATCATTTGGCCTATAACATTGTGGAGTGTGCTGTCCTACGGGCACGATTGAATCAATGGGGTACTCTCCACTTGGTACGCCTATGTATCTGCATGTAACAGTACTCATTCAGTTGTCGCAGGATAAGGGGGCACTTCCATCTACTTCTGCATGACAGAAGTGGCTGCCTCATGTGTCATTGCAAATCCATTTGGCTACAGTTGCATTTGCTGGTTGTCACTGCTCTGTACTGTTCTCCATGCATTTCCCTGGCAATTTTGAGGACAGTGTTTGTGGGATGAACATTGTCATTACTCAGCCTACTTATGTGTGGTGCGTTTGTGGTTGTGCCAGCTTATGGTTTGAAAATTAATTATTGTCGGGTAGGCAGGGTGGGAATTCTGTACTGTGTCAGTGTTCGGAGCCATGGTGCTACGCACACAGGAGGCTTTATTGGGGTGGGGCTTCCATATGTCACTGTGCCGCCACATGTCTTACATCCTGCATGGGTGTGTTCTGCTGTGCTGCACATGTCCGAGGTTTATCGTGCAAGGTGCTTGAATGTGTATGCTGCAGTAATGCTGCTGCCTATTTGGAATGATGGATTCTGCGACAGGCACCATCTGTTGTGGATTGACATGCTTTATGGTATACATTTGTACTCACCCAGTAGCCATGTGTTTTGCCCTCGATGCTTTTTCATGTACGCCGGTGTTCTGACTTGAGTGTCGTGTAGACCGATGAGACCTCCGTCCCCAAGTGACGCACAGGGGAACGAAATAGAAACCCGCTGTGCGACCCTTGAGGCCACAGGTGAGAGATGTCTTCCCAGATCCACGGAGCCTCTGGAACACCGATGCTGCTGTCAAGAAGGAATGAGGTTAAGCACCAGGCAATCACAATACAGGCAGGTAAACAAAATAATCTAAAGTGTCTTACCTATCTGGTGTAAGGGAGACCCAGGTAACCTAGTAGGGAGGTTCGAGGCTCAAAAAGATGCAGCGGTCCCTGGAGTGGTAGAACCGCTGGTAAGCGTGGATACAGGTAGGCCACCTGTAAGAAAGGGCTTGACTTGGGCGTAGAAGTACAGCAAGATATTCAGGGATGATCCAAAGACAAGTCGATATGCAGTCCAAAAATCCGGCAACAGGTAAACAGTTCCGAGCAAAGGTACAAAGGGGTGTCCAAGAGAGTCCAAGATAGAGTTCCGTGGTCTAGGTAGCAAGGAGCAAGTATAAACGCCAAACAGGGTCCGAAGCCAGCTGAGAAGCAATGATCGTCCTGCCTCTCAGTTCTTTATACTGTGTGTCCCTGGGTCATGTGACGTCTACCAAGATCACGTGCGGAACGCCACACTGTATCACGTGACCGACGTGATGACGTATCGCCGTCCCTTCTGCGATACATCCTCCAAGGCAGTTGCCAATGCAGGAAAGGCTGTAAGCGAGCCCGTACACCAAAGAAGGAACAGTGTTTTCGGTTCTGTGGGTTCACCGAATCCCTTGAGCCTCGAAGCTGGGGTGGAGGTGTTTGGGGAAGGTGAGCAGTGTTCTGATGTGGGGAGGCCTGATGTGCTAAGGATCGCCTAACATAGCCCCTCCCCAACGGCCCACGACCCCGTGGGCAGGATGGATGGTCTGAATGGAAACGGGCTACCAAGCGAGGGGCGTTCAGGTCAGAGGTGGAAACCCATGAACGTTCCTCCGGGCCGTAACCCTTCCAATCTACCAGGTACTGGATCCCTCCCCTAAACCACCTGGAGCCCAAAATGGCCGACACCTCGAAAACATCAGGAGAGGACAAGGATACCGGCGCAACAGGGGTACGAAGACGGACAGAGTCGGGACAAGGTTTGAGGAGGGAGACATGAAACACAGGATGGATGCGCCAAGAGCTGGGAAGCACTAGACGGAAAGCCACCGGATTAATAACCTTCGAAATCACATAGGGACCGACAAAGCGAGGTAGCAATTTCCGGCAACCCACTAGGCGAAGATGACGGGAAGACAACCAGACCCTGGAACCCACCACCAGAGGGGGAGCAGCCCGGCGTTTGCCATCCACACGGGCCTTCATAGCAGCCTTTGCTTCAGTGAGATGAACCACTGTACTAGCGTGTAAGGCAGAAAGATCCCTAAGACATGTCGTGGCCGCAGGGTTCGCAGAATCAGAAGCATCAGGGACCGGCAAGACCTTGGGATGTTGGCCATAGAGGGCGTAAAAGGGAGAATAACCAGTGGCTGAATGAGCCGCATTATTATATGCGAACTCTGCAAGCCGCAAAGCGGCCAACCAAGAGGTCTGATGTTGCAACATAAGGCAACGAAGGTATTGTTCCATAGATTGGTTCGTCCTTTCGGTCTGTCCATCGGTCTCAGGATGGTAGGCCAAAGAATACCTGGTATCAATGCCCAATAGCTTCGTCAGGGATCTCCAGAACCGGGAGGTGAACTGTGACCCTCGGTCAGATATAATGACCGAAGGAAGGCCGAATAGCATGAACACATGTTCAAAAAACAAATCCGCTAATACAGGAGCCGAAGGGATACCTTTGCATGGAACAAAACGGGCCATTTTAGTGAACGTGTCCACCACCACCCAGATGGCGTCGAAGCCCTTCGACTTGGGGAGATCAGTAACGAAATCCATCGTCAACGTATGCCAGGGCCTGGGAGGTACCGGAAGCGGAAGCCACAACCCAATTGGTCGACCCCTTTGATGTTTAGCCTGAGCACATACTGCGCATGATCTAACGTAACATTCTACATCGCGCTTCATAGAAGGCCACCAACACCAACGCTTGAGAAGATCTAAAGTGCGCTCTTGTCCGGGGTGAGCGTTAAAGGGAGCGTCATGAGACCACTCAAGGGCCAGATTACGTGTGTCAGGTGTGGGAAGGAACAGGCGTTCATGTACGAACGGTAATCCATCAGAGAACACTGGGTCCCATTCTCGCAACTGGTCAGAATGATCGCTAGCCCAGGATCGAACCGAGTCTATCAGTGACAATGAGGGAGTACAGAGACAAATCACATGAGTCTTTCCGAGAACAGTGTCGGGGTATGTAGGCAATTGGACCCCCCCGGGGAACGTGACAAGGCGTCCGCCTTCCCATGTGCCGTTCCAGGACGGTGCATAATACGGAAGTCAAAGGAGGAAAAGAAAAGATGCCATCGGACCTGCCTGCTATTAATGCATTTCAGAGAGGCCAAATCCTGTAGATTCCGATGATCGGAGTATACTGTGATAGGATATTTAGCCCCAAAAGATGATGACGCCAAACACGGAAAGCGTCCATGACAGCCAAGAGTTCTTTTTCCGTAACGGTATAATGAGACTCAGTACTGGAAAACTTACGGGAGTGGTATGCCACTGGATGTAATTTGCCTGTATTAGGACATGTTTGTGACAGTACCGCCCCGAGGGCAAAGGAAGAGGCATCTGCCTCGACTATGAACGGAAGATCCGGATTGGGGTGTTGGAGTACCGGTGCGGTAGTAAAGGCGGTTTTCAAAGTCTCAAAAGCCTCCTGCTGTTCTCTCTGCCACTGATATGGTACCCGAGGACTAGTCAGGGCCGTGAGTGGGGCTACAATCGTGGAAAAGGAAGATATGAAACGCCTATAGAAGTTGGCGAATCCTAAAAAGGCCTGCAAGGACTTGAGTGTTTGAGGTACTGGCCAATCTAAGACTGCTTTGACCTTCGACTCGTTCATGGATAACGCCCCAGGGGTGATGTGGAAACCCAAAAACTCAACAGAGGTCTTATGGAACTGACATTTCTCAGGTTTGGCAAATAGAGAATGTTTGCTTAAACGGGTTAATACTTCTCGGACGTGTTTTACATGGTCATCCAGATCACGAGAGAAGATCAGGATGTCGTCCAAATACACAACCATGTACACATCCAGAATATCCCTGAAAATGTCATTCATGAATCGTTGGAACGTGGCCGGGGCGTTACATAAGCCAAAGGGCATGACAAGATATTCGTACAAGCCGTAACGAGTACAGAAAGCGGTTTTCCACTCGTCTCCCTCGCGAACGCGTACCAAATTGTATGCGCTGCGTAGATCGAGTTTGGTAAAAACGGAAGCATGTGTTAAATGATCTAAGAGTGGAGTGATTAGCGGGATGGGATATCTATCCTTCTTGGTGATCGCGTTAAGACGCCGATAATCCACACAAGGACGTAAATCCCCCTCCTTCTTGGGTACAAAGAAGATAGGACTTGCCGCTGGTGAAGTGGAGGGGCGGATGTGTCCTAAACGCAGGGCGTTCTGTACATATTCTTTTAACACCAGTTCCTCCGAAGGAGACAAAGAGTAGATCCTGCCCGAAGGAACAGCGGAATCAGGAAGCAATTCGATTGGGCAGTCATAAGTTCTATGTGGAGGAAGTACCTCAGACGAGCCACGATCGAATACTGATTCGAAAGCCCGATATTCTGGCGGAATCCCAGACACCAACCCCCCAACAGTATGGGACTGTATGACTTCTGGATCGTCAACTGTCAGTGTGAGCTGTGCTAAGGCTCCCAAGACCCGAGAGGGTGTGTCAGGGGCTTGAGGGATCGGGAGACAATAAGTTTGACAAATATCGGACTCAAAGAGTACAGTGCCTACTTGCCAATTGATCAGAGGATTATGTTCACGTAACCAGGGAATCCCTAGTATGATACCGAATTGAGGTGCGGTGATCAAATCAAAACACAAGGTTTCTGTGTGTATGTCTTGTATGTTCAACAAGAGGGGTGCAGTTTGGTGTCTAACAGGACCAGAAACCAATGCGGAGCCGTCTACAGCTTGGACATGTTCCGGTCATGTTTTTACCACTAAGGGTAGATTGAGGGAATGGGCCAAATCAATATCTATGTAATTACCAGTGGCACCGGAATCTATAATGATATTGACTGCATGTAGAAGGCCAGTAGAGGGACATAGAGTGGCCTTTACGGAGATGGGTTGAACACGAGCAAAGGCAAGAGGGGTTCCCGGAGAAGATGATGGGACACTCGACCTGGTCTCCGGTTCTAAGGTCGAGCCATCCGAAAAACCTGACTCTTCTTGGGACGTCGAGGACACTCTTTCACGAAATGTCCAGTGGTGCCACAGTAAAAGCACGCATTGTCTACCCTTCTTCGTTCCCTCTCAGATGTTGTAATAGGACTGCGTACCCCTCCCACTTGCATAGGTTCTTCAGTACCGGAAGTGGGAGTATTAACAAGAGTAGGAGAGGAGGAGGCCCCCAATTCAGCTCTACGCTCCGATCGGCGTGCATCTACCTGCAGGACGAGATCAACCAATTCCTGATACTGAGTAGGCATAGAAGGGATCACTGCTAAAGCGTCTTTCATGGTGTTACTCAACCCCCTATAAAAGACCACCACCCGCTTGTTTTCTGGCCATGATGTTTCCGCAACTAGCTGATTGAAACGGGTGATGTAATCTATCAGGGTTCTTTTGCCCTGAGTCAATTCCAACAACTCCAAATCCCTAGACTGTGCCTTGTGTCGAGTATCGAATACTCGGGACATTTCTAGGACCAACAAATCAAAGTCATAAAGAACCGGGCTGTTGTTTTCTAACAGGGGATTAGCCCAAGTGGCAGCTGTTCCAGCTAAATGGGAAAGGGCGAAGGCGGCCTTAGCAGTGGACGTGGGAAAAGCCAAAGGCCTGCATAAAAAATGTAACTTGCACTGGTTAACAAAGGTTCTGAAGTTCTTGGGATCACCCTGGTATCGTTCAGGAGCAGCCAGGGGGGAAGGAGTTGGGAGGATTATTGGAGCCGGGACTGGGGGTGTAGTGGAGGAGCTGCCATCTCCAAACTCCGGGTCTGCAGGAAGGGAATGCTGAACGCTCTGTATGGTATCCAACCTTTGATGGATCACTGTGTTCGCGGCGGCCATATCTGCCCTTAATATTGTAATTGCCTGAACTAGAGCAGTTATGGGTTCGTCCGTGGATCCCTGCATCGTCTAACACGACTATACGGCTTCTCAGTCTGTTCTGACTTGAGTGTCGTGTAGACCGATGAGACCTCCGTCCCCAAGTGACGCACAGGGGAACGAAATAGAAACCCGCTGTGCGACCCTTGAGGCCACAGGTGAGAGATGTCTTCCCAGATCCACGGAGCCTCTGGAACACCGATGCTGCTGTCAAGAAGGAATGAGGTTAAGCACCAGGCAATCACAATACAGGCAGGTAAACAAAATAATCTAAAGTGTCTTACCTATCTGGTGTAAGGGAGACCCAGGTAACCTAGTAGGGAGGTTCGAGGCTCAAAAAGATGCAGCGGTCCCTGGAGTGGTAGAACCGCCGGTAAGCGTGGATACAGGTAGACCACCTGTAAGAAAGGGCTTGACTTGGGCGTAGAAGTACAGCAAGATATTCAGGGATGATCCAAAGACAAGTCGATATGCAGTCCAAAAATCCGGCAACAGGTAAACAGTTCCGAGCAAAGGTACAAAGGGGTGTCCAAGAGAGTCCAAGATAGAGTTCCGTGGTCTAGGTAGCAAGGAGCAAGTATAAACGCCAAACAGGGTCCGAAGCCAGCTGAGAAGCAATGATCGTCCTGCCTCTCAGTTCTTTATACTGTGTGTCCCTGGGTCATGTGACGTCTACCAAGATCACGTGCGGAACGCCACACTGTATCACGTGACCGACGTGATGACGTATCGCCGTCCCTTCTGCGATACATCCTCCAAGGCAGTTGCCAATGCAGGAAAGGCTGTAAGCGAGCCTGTACACCAAATAAGGAACGGTGTTTTCGGTTCTGTGGGTTCACCGAATCCCTTGAGCCTCGAAGCTGGGGTGGAGGTGTTTGGGGAAGGTGAGCAGTGTTTTGATGTGGGGAGGCCTGATGTGCTAAGGATCGCCTAACAGCCGGCAGGGTACTGTTGCGCAGGGCCATGGAGTCGTGGGTGGATCCTGGGTAGCGGGCAGAGCAGTGGATGAAGGTGTGGTCGGGACCACATTTCATCTGCACGTTGAGGGAATGGTACTGTTTCCAGTTTCTGTAGGCAGCCTCATGTGCCTGGGGTGCTACGATTGCCACATGTATGCAGTCCAGGGCTGCTATTACATTTGTGACTTGGGCAATGGCATAGTATTGACACTTCAGCTGGTGCAGCTGTGCCTGTGTGGCTGGCAATGCAATGTGTTCGTTCACATGATTCAACAGTGCATCAAGCACCTGTCCCAGCATGGCACTGAATGTGGACTGGCACATTCCACGCATCATGGCAACGGTATCTGCAAGTCCCAAGAAATTGAAGCACAGACACAAGCTTCACTAGGGGAGGTACTACCGTGCTGGTGGCTATGCGGCTGACAATGTCACCCTGGATTGTGTCCAGCTACTGGGTGATGGTCGCCCTATACAGCCGATAATCTGTCACCAGCTGAACATCAGTCAGGGCCCAGGGTGTTGGCCTGACCCTGGGGATGGCTGCCTTGCTGGTGCTGCTCTCCAACTCCTTTTCCTCATCCCCACTGACCCCTGCACTCCCAGGGCCCTGGCCTGGTTGGCTGGCCTCTGTAGCTCCAGACGCAGCAGCTAGAAGTCAACATCAAGGCTCCCAGCTCCAAAAGGCAGCATGGTGTTGGGGAGGGTGTCTTGTGCATGGGTGGGTCCTTCGTAGGCCTCTGATTTGCAGTGGTTCCACCTGGGTCCTTATTGCTGTCTCCTCCCTGCTCCTGCTGGTGTAATGGTGTTGGGGAGGGTGTGTTGTGCATGGGTGGGTTCTTTGTAGGCCTCTGATTTGCAGTGGTTCCACCTGGGTCCTTATTGCTGTCTCCTCCCTGCTCCTGCTGGTGTAATGGTGTTGGGGAGGGTGTGTTGTGCATGGGTGGGTCCTTTGTATGCCTCTGATTTGCAGTGGTTCCCCCTGGGTCCTTATTGCCGTCTCCTCCCTGCTCCTGCTGGTTTAATGGTGTTGGGGAGGGTGTGTTGTGCATGGGTGGGTCCTTTGTAGGCCTCTGATTTGCATTGGTTCCACATGGGTCCTTATTTCTGTCTCCTCCCTGCTACTGCTGGTGTAATGGTGTTGGGGAGGGTGTGTTGTGCATGGGTGGGTCCTTTGTAGGCCTCTGAATTGCAGTGGTTCCACCTGGGTCCTTATTGCTGTCTCCTCCCTGCTCCTGCTGGTGTAATGGTGTTGGGGAGGGTGTGTTGTGCATGGGTGGGTCGTTTGTAGGCCTCTGATTTGCAGTGGGTCCACCTCGGTCCTTATTGCTATGGCCTGTGTTCTGTTACCTCCAGCTTTTTGCTGGAGGTGTTTTCGGCAGATTGTCCGCCGCTTTTATGGCGCTAATAGCGCCAACGCCGGACTCGTGATTGCTGATGTTTTAGCACGAATGGTTCCTGGCGCTGTTATGGCCGGCGCTTGTACAGCCGGCTGTACTTGTGCCGGCTGTAATGGCGCCGGCGGTATTTGGACTCGTGATCCGACGGACCCTTAAAATCGGCGCTAATAGCGTTAACGCCGATTTTAAGGGTTACCGCCAAAGTCGTGATGAGGCCCAAAGACTGACGTTTCCATCTGTACTGCACTTAGAGCTTGATATGCCCACTGCACATTTGGGTCTGTGTTGCTGCCTTGTGCACAGGCACGCTCCTTGTTTCAGAATGCATTGCACCTTAGGGAAGCCAGCAGACTCGTATGAGGTTAACTCTGACACAGCACCATATCCGAGAGTTACTTTAGAGTCGATTCGGAATGCAATCACTTTTCTTTGTTATTGCATTCCTTTGTGTGTTTCTCATAGAATCTTGCGCCATAATATCCATTCAAAGTTGAACATCCCTTCTATCCACAATATAACTGTTTGTGCAGCAACAATAGGGAGTTTCTGAGCACGCACTGGATGGAGGAATTTTATAACAGGATTAGAAAAGCAGAATGCAGACGAGCCCTTTATCTGAGACAACAAAAGTATCAAGCATTCTGATCACATGGTACCATTCCTGAAGTAATCAGATGCGTTTCCTACTTTAATATGTAAATGTGAGCCCGGCTGTGTCAAGAGAGGCCTCTTCATAAAATATTTACATTGCTTTATATAGACCATGGCCACCTGACATTTTATTCAAGAGAAAGCCCAGGCTATTACCTACATTTAACAAAGAGGGATTATGATTGGTATGGCCGGTGGAAATATCGCATTAAACATTTATTCCTGAAAGCTCTACGCATAAAAGCATTTGAGATCTCTGTTTGCAGAGTAAACAAGATTAGACTTCTTCGATGAAACCTGGACCATATTAGAAATTTAGAGTTATATTTCTGCATTCACGTGCATCACGGAAGCTAAAAGGACCTGCTAAGAAAGCAATTATCGATGTAATGGCGATAAGAACATATTCCAAATAACAATAAACCTGCAAAACAGCTATGTGGCAAACATGCCGTTTTCTCCTTTTGGACAAGGTGATGCCTGCGGCTGCTTTCACCGCAAAATCTGACTATGCCATTGGGAATAGACCACAATGTAATTTTGGAAAGGAAATGAACCTATCCCAACCCGCTAGGCTCTATCCGGTGAGGCGAATCCCATGAGGAGGCCTGTGATGTGCCAGGGTCAGAAGGGCGTACTAAGAGACCCCACACAGACATAATATTATGCAAATTGTAGATGTTTAGACTTAGTGATCACATCTAAATCGACACCATTTTGTAGCTATGGCAGAAATATAGGGCCTGCATGCTAGCGCGTTAGACACAGGCCACAAACCTGATGAAGAAACATGAATAGGCTCAGGCACTGATGACAGAAAGAGCCACGCTGCTAATTTCCACAGAAACCCTCCTTTGTTCGAAAATGGTTGCCAATACGCTTATCCCGGGAAAGAATGTATCCTGCAAGGCCATGAGACAGTGCTAGGCGCCTCGCTAATCGTGTTCACAACCAGGTCAGAGCAAGTCTCTGACCCCCACCCACCACCTAACAGTTCTAACCCCTACAACTGTCTGAATCCAAAGACCCCTGAATTCTGAGATTCAAGCTGACCCTAGGCCACCACCATAAACCAGTCAACCAGATCTAAGAGAATGGCCACTGTATCGGTACTTTGAAATGACATGATTTGTAATGCAAGATGCAGGGAGGGATACATTATAGTTCAAAAGTGAGGGTGGAAGCCTTGAAAGCCGGACAACGCAACTGAAATGATTCAAACTTATACGGGTGACCGTGATCCCAAGCCTCCCCCTGTTGCAGTCCATGATCATGCCAGGTGCCCTGTGTAGTAATATAGTAGCACTGTTAGAATAGTATAACTAATTGTCTTGTCAACCTTGGTTGCATGCAGAAGATGAGTCCAGCTGACCCCACGTGATAGAAGATGGATGGACAGACGGGGCTTGGGCCAATGGCCTGGCATCCCTTATGGAGTGGGCCGACCATGCATAGGGTCGCACCAACCACCCATGCAGGCTTCTACTGTATATGAATGACAATGTGTCCAGTTTTAAGCTCTTGCTTGCATCCTTTTCACTCAGAAGGTTCCAGAGCAGTAGAGTTCTTGCTGGCATACTTATTTTGTGTTTAATTGTTACCTGCACAGGATTGGCAAAGAGAAAACCACAGACACTGGCATGGTAGTTGCAGGTGTTTATTAAGTACCAGTGCTCACTCCAGGTGGACAAATCATAATTCAGTTGTCAAGCGGTCGTTGTTCCAGCACATTAACCTACCCGATTCCATAGTCCTAGTCCCCCAAAACCAATGAAACAAAAGAAAAGTACCCCAGGAAGAACTGCTGTTAAAGTTGCTTGCACGTTGGCAGCGTTCACCAGTACGCTGAACCGGTCTGTTTGAACCTACTTGTGACCCTAGCAGGTTGTTCCTGGCCCAGCCTCCATGCTAGTAATGCAGTCCTGGTCCTGTGTGTACTTCCCTCCAGGTGGCAGCGTTCTGCCAAATGCTCCTCTCCCATGGGGAAAAAGCAAAGGAAAAATTACCCTTGGAATGAAAAAGGGAAGTTGTCCCTCTCCTTCCTTGCAACAGTTGTCCCTCGGTGGCGGCGTTCCATGTGATGCAGCCTCCCTATAACAAGCAGGCGAACACCAGCTCTGGCGGAAGGTTACCTTCCTCACATAGCCAAAGTTAGTTCGGTTAGCTGGTCTAGTGGCTTCTCAACTCCTTTCTAGTATGCCCAGACAAAAGCTTCTTCACCAGAGCTCTCCTCTGATGTTTTCACCTTTTGCCTCCTCCCAATGTCTTTGCACTCTCCTGCAAGCCACCCACCCCGTCAGCCCCATAGAAAAAAAAATGACGACTTAATTAGGGTTGATTCCTCACACCTGTTCCCCTCGTCACCACTAGGCTTGTCACAAGACCACACCTACTCCTCCTCCACAGCCCGCACCTGCTGCCTCATTGCCACCCTGCTCCCTGACACCCCTGTTAGTGTCCCATGGGTGCCAGCAGCCATCTCCTCACAGACCGCCCTTACCAAGCCCTGATGCTTGGGCAGTGAAAGGGACCAAGAATGAAAACTTGCCTGGGTCAACAGTTTCCTTGGACAGTGCGCTGTGGTAAAGGAGAAGGGTTGCAAAGCCAGAAACCACCTCAGAATACTGCCATTCTTGTATTTGTTCCTTTGCCATCCACACAAGTGGAGCATGGTCAGTCATCAAAGTGAACTGCCGTCCCAGAAGGTAATACCTCAAAATCCAGACAATGCAACCCAGCATGGTCGGCCAGGGACTTCTTTAAATTCTCAAATGCCAGTTCAGCTTCTTTCAAGTTCCCAGCCCTTTTCACCCATTTGGAAGACTGCAGTCTATCCATAAGTGGTGCCGCAAGGGTTGAGATTTGGGGAATTAACCTCCTGTAGAATTCCACAAAACCCAGGAAATCCCAAATGTGTCTAGTATTAGCTACACAGGGTAGTTTGTTGATGGCTTCAAGTGTATACTGTTGAGGTCGAATGGTCCCCTGTGCTACATAATTACCCAAATATCTGGTATGAGTGAAGGCCAATGAGGTTTTCTTTGGATTGATGTGGAGGCCCGCCTGTGGCAGAGGCTAAAATACACCCTGCAGATGATTGAGATGATCCCCCCAAGAAGTACTATAGACAATGATGTCTTCCAAGTACACCCCCGGTATAGGCTTCATGTCCTCTTTCTATGGAATTCATCAGCCACTGGAAAGTCACAGGTTCCCCATGCAAGCTAAACGGGAGTACAGTGAATTGGTAAAACTCTGTTGGTGTTGCAAAGACTGTCTTCTCCTTGTCGCTATGTCATAGAGGAATTTGTCAATACCCTTTTGACAGATCAATGGTTGTGAGGTACCTTGCCATCCCAGTCTGTCCCGGAGATCCTCCATCCGGTGAATGGGGTAGGCATCAAATTTGGATACCTCGTTAAAATTTCTGAAGTTCATGCAAAATATGATGCTGCATCGGGTTTCGGCACTAGCACAATGGGTGAGCACCAGTGGTTCAGAGAGGGCTCTATCACCCTCATCTTCATAACTGATTGAAGTTCCTGGTGTATTGCTTGAACTCAGGTCTATGGAATCCTGTATGGTCGTAGTCTTACTGTGGTTCCATGATCAGTGTCTATCCCATGATATGCTCTCGTGGTGCAGCATGGCAAAGATGAGAATATTTCAATAAAATCCTGGAGAAGTTAATCCACTTCCTTGTACTCTTGCTGTTATAGATCTGGCTTAATGCATAAGGCCTCATCCCCACGTTCTCCCAACCAAAATGCATCTCAAAGGGCGAGTGAGGTCAGGGGAGTAGGAGACACATAAAATCTGGGGGGAAAGGGGACACCTTGGGGACTTTGCATGGTAAGATGACATGCTCCATCATGCCAGGCCAGGCCAGCAGCCGCACAATTATGCTATACATGTTGTTACGTGCGTCTCCATCCCATTACATAGCAACCGTGTTTATGAAGTTGTCTCTGGTCTCCTCGTGCCTGTAGAAGCCACGATTCCCTAGGGAAAGTTTTGGCGGGCGGTGCCCGCTCCCTGACGACAGATGGAGCATGCAAAATATGGCCCTGTGTGTTGCATGCTTGTAAATGGGACGGTAACTAACGCCACATATTAGTTGCCATTGCTTCTTCCCAAGGGTGTCAAAGAACTGTCCAAGTGGTTGTGTTGGCCCAAAAAGAAACAAAAGTGGTTTTAATGAGCCTGTATGTTCCACCTGTGCAGTGTTGCCATGGCAACTGAGAGCACTGGTATTCTGCAACAAGAGGAGCCTGCGTATGACAGCATGACCAGGACAATCCAACAGCATTAGACCAGAGAGCATGGCACAGTAAAGAGTAGATTGACCTGCCCACCACCCTTGGATGGTGCATGTAAAGTGAGAAGCAGTGGCAGTGAGTCAAGGAAGACTAGAGTCATTTGGGTTAAATGCAGGCAGTGTGAAATGGCTTGAGGGGGAATTGTGTCAGTAACAGCTCAGAGATCATATAGCCCAAGAGCTTGGTGATGGGAAAGAGAACAGTTAAGGCAGAGTGTGAGGGTAGGGGAGAGAATGTGAGTTGTATGCAAGGATTGAAGAGGAGTTGGGAGCCAGGATTATGTAATTGGAGGGGACATACAGAATAAACAGTCACAGAGGGAATGGAACTAACATTGGAGAAAGCCGTCCATGAGATGATAAATCTGGGCAGCAAACAGCTAATAATGCCCAGAATTCCACAACTCTGTTTGGGTGGACCACCATAAACATTCTGGAAAGGGTCCTAAAATATATTTGTACCTATGCTGATCCAATTCTATGTTCTAGCTCATATGTCTGTTTGTATTGTTCAATTGAGGCAGAAAGTGGTGGCACAATAAAGTATGACTAGCCAGTGTGTCCCAACCAGTAATGGCCCACCACCTGAATTAAGGCGCAAATGCAGTGAGGGCTTTTGGCAGGTGCTGCACAGAGCTCTTTATTGCCAGTATGGTCTTTCGAAACATCCTTTATCACCACTATCACTCAATTTGTTTGTGGCAAACAGATGCAGGCTGGAAGTGCAAATTGTTTTCCAAAGACAAATACAACTACAAAAAGGTGGCTGTCTTGGAGAATCCAATGGAAGCTTTATAAATATCCCCCTTTCAGTTTAAATGGCAGTCACAGTGCTTGAGTTAATCTGGGTCGGGAGCAAGGGTGGAGTAAGCGAGCCGCCATATGTATTTTGATTCATTTAGTTCCATTAATTCCAGATCTAGAAGGAAATGGAAAAACAGGGGAAAGCATGGGAAAGCAGGGGAGATGGATAGTGAGCAAATGCTGTTATCCAACTAAGAAAGTGGGCTGGTTATAATTGATAAACCCATGTCCAAGCACACTCTTTGGCTGTAGCATCCATCAATAGTGCTAATGAATGATAACACATGAGTCTGCAGGTGAATGAATGTATTCATTGGACGGCAATACATACTTCTCATGGATGTGTGTGAACAACCAACCATTGTGAGGACTTCCAAAACCAAGCAATGGGAAATCGGAGGGATAACCCCCCACTCCCTTTAGATTTAATTTTTTTTAATAAAAGATTACAATTGTGTGTTTTATATTAGAGCTTTTTTGAAACAATGGGTAAATACCTATAAAACATACAATTGGTTGTGCAGGCGATCACATGAATAGAATACAAAAATTGAATGCTAGGTTACCAACAGTACACAAGAGCATTGTTCAGTGCATATCCCAGTATTCTGCTAGTGTCAAAAGACATTTTCAATCTCCATGTTTCAATATACGCCAGTATTCCAAAAATAAGAACACACTCATGTCGGTATTGCCCATAATGCCAGTAATGCCACTGTAAGAAGAAAAGTACACACTGGCCGGACTCATATATGGCAGCCTTCCCACATTTGTTAGTACTCCCATGTAAGAATACTTATGGTGGTTTGGCCCATAATGTTGTTGCCACATCTTAGTTGTGCTAATTAAGGGCAATATCCTTATCTAATAAAACTCAAATTGCCTTTTCACATACTTCCTCAATACTGCCATGTCACTAGATAAAAAAGATTCAAAGTTGGCTGTGGCAATGACACTGTGCAGGTCCAATCCCGCTCTTCTTTCACAGATGGGATATATTGATGTGGAATAGCATTTTGATGCTGGTGCATCCAAATATGGAATTGCACATAGTCAAGAGATCGCGCCTCTTGCGAGGGATCATGGCATGAATCCGGACCCCCGTGTAGCGAAGACTCTGGCCGTCTGCTGGAGAAGCTTCACTGTATCCCATGGTTCGGACCATTTGGGAGTCCACACGGTTTTCAACTCCACACCGTGATATCAATTGAACACGAGTCTACAGGAAAGTCCTGCCATAAACCTGCTTTGTCCTAATGAAGGCTGACATAACAGCAGCTACATAGTTCAGCTCTAGAAGGCCGAACCACAGTCGTGTGGACTATATGACTTTAAGTCCCAGTGTCCAACTTACACACTGTTCATATTTGTGCATTGAAGCACCTTGTGCTGTTATTTTATATTTGTTTCTCATGTGATTCTTCTAGGTTTTCAATCACTATCCAAGGTATTCACTTTGGGTGAGCAGAAAGTTGTATCATATATTGACATTGTATGTAAATTATTGAGCTTCCTGTGACAGCTTTCAGGTTGAATACCAATTCATGTTATATATTAATTTTGTCTAACAAACGGCAACCATTGTGGCAATGTGGTAATCCATGATAGGAGTGTATGTATTGGGTTCTGTGACTTTGCTCATTTGTTTTTCACTTGATGTTTACCTACCTGGGTAGAGCAGGGCTGTAACCAAGAGCCCTGTGTATTATAATAGCATTATTGACACATGAGGAAAGTATGCCCATGCTGCCACTGTAAACATGTCCATACAGGTTGTGTAACATTTACCCATATAAGAACACTCATTTTGGCTTTGCCCATAATGGCAGTAGCATTTCAATGACACAGCATAAAAACATGCCCATGCAGGCTGTGCCAACACAGATAAATACCTACATGTAAGCAAACTCATGTTGGCTTGGCCCATAATGCCACGCTATTGTATACAAATATGTTCATGCAAGCTATGCCAACATAGGCGATAACACCCTTAAGAGCAGTCATGCTGACATTTCCCATAATGCCAATAATATTGCCATGTCACATTAAAATAAAAGATCAATGGTTGTCCGCATTTACCAATCACCACCCTCTCCCAAAGTGCCCATGCACCAGCCCCTTCCATCACAGAGCGCAAGCCCCAATCTTTATTCATCACATCATAAACACATCCCCACGCAGACTAAATTTCACTCGAGAATTCATAACCACACAATCTAACACACAAATACTCTAACACAAACTCACACTGGAACACACACATATGCTCACATCCATGACTGGACTGGCCTATAGGGCAATAGGCCCATGGCCGAACCAAAAATACAAAATGCTGGTGTGGGCCAGTTGTTGGACAAAATGGGCCTCTTATTCAGACAATTTGGGCCAGTAGATAAGTTTATTCACTCTGCAGCTGGTAGTTTTGACCAATGTTGCTGAATAAATATTCTTTAAAATGCACAATTTACATCACACGTTATCAAAATCTCCTCCTTGGTTAATATTCAAACTGTGTCACAAAAGGAATGAATAACATTTTGCAACTGTGGGCCACTTTTTCATTGGTGCCCGAGACAATTGTATGGCCCAGTTGGACCCTGTTCAAATCGCACATGCATACACCATTATAGCACTTGCACATGAACAGTATCGCTTTCTCTCTCACTGAGACAGGCACACGCACATTTGCCTTTCTACTTACCTTCAGGCCGCAGAAGCAATTGCTTTATTAAAGGACTTCGAGTATGCATGCACAGCACACACAGGTGAGGGGTCAGGTGCCTCCCTTCAGTCCTCCATCTTATTACTCTGAATCAGACTGGGGGTCAGCAGGAGAAGGGAGAGGGGTGGGTGAAGACATTTGTTTCCAGCCATGGACAGGATTCCCAGTGGCCATTCTGGGAAATATATATTGTACGAGCAGAAGTACTTTTAGCCTGCAGACAGTCTGCAGAACTTGTACTTTTGCAAGCAGACGGCTGCAGCCGGCAGACATATTTTTACACGCTGCATGATGCAACTCCAGACAGTGCAGAGACACAGTGCACTGCACTGTGCACAACAACACTTACATATTATTGGGGGATAAATGCCATTATATCCCCCCACTTAAAATGGTGGGGGGATATGTCCTATGCCCATGAGTGAGGTTCTGCACTAATGAGTGCTATTGTAGGACGTGGCTCCGCCCATTTTTCAAAGAGATTTATGTGCTAAGTTTGGACTGGGAATTTCCGGTCTTTTTGTCTCACCTTATATGTAACTGGCCCCACTACTTGTTCTATTGTATAAGGATCCCTCCAAGTGGCCAACATCTTGTTCTCAGATGTTGGTAGTAGTACTAACAACATTACTCCCACTTGGACGCTCTGCATCCATGCTCCTCTGTTGTACTGAGTTTCCTGCATGTGCTGAGCCTGCTGTGGATGGGTGTGGCACATCTCTTGAGATTTCCCCACTCTTTCTGCTAATTTGTGTGCATACTCCATGAGAGACCTTCTGTTGAGGTTGTTTTTCTCCTTCCTCTCTCAAAATGTCCAGCAAGGAAAGAACTTACCTTCTGAATAAAAGCTCAGAAGGAGCAAACCAGGTAGAAGACTGTAGGGTGTTCCTAAGGGTCATTAGGATCCATGGAATTAATAAATCCCAGTCCTTATCTGCAGGAGTCATGGTTTTCCTAAGTATCTGTTTGATGGTCTGGTTATACCTCTCCACCAGTCCATTGGTCTGTGGATGGTACACAAAAGTCTTCAGATGGTCTATAAGTAGTGTTTGACACACTTTCTTTAGGATGGTAGACATAAAGTTGGTACCTCAATCTGTTATTATCTCTTTGGGAATCCCCATTCGAGCAATAAAAGGCATTAATGCATCACAAATGTGTTGCATGGTGATGTTTCGCAAGCAGAATGGCTTCTGGATTCTGGATACCTGGTGGCATAATCAACAATGACCACTAAATATCTATGTCCCCGGCTTGTGGCATCCAGGGGGCCCACAATATCCATTCCTATCCATTGAAACGGTTCCACTATTAATGACATGGTTTGTACCTATGCTCTGGGCACATTAGGATTTTTCTGCTTTTGGCACTCCCTGCACTGTTGGCACAACAATGATGTCTGCCCATATATCCCGGGCCAAAAGAAATACCCCAGTATTTTCTGTATTGTCGTTTGGGTGCCAAGGTGAATCTATCCTACTTGCGCATGAGCCACTTCTAATACAGTAGAACAAAATCTGGCTGGCACCAGTAACTTTCTTGTGGGTTCCCTGTTCATCTGCAGTACCATCCTGTAATAAAAGGCTCTGTTATTGCTGAAATACGGACCCTGCCCTTTTCTTTCTTCTTGTACAGACAGCCAGGCATTATGTAAGGTGTTATCCAGTTCACGAGGTAACCGGTAACTGTCCCCTTGTCCATCAAGTTTCCAGTCAATGGTTACTGGCATCATGACCTTTGCATGCCACTTGTCGTGTAAGTGTCTTTTCTCCACCCGGCTTTTGCGAGGTCGCACTGGTCTGGCTTCAATGACTTCTCAATGAAAAGGCACACTGTGCAGCCAGCTTTCCTCTATTTGTTGAATGAGTCTGGGCATGACGGCAAAGTCCACTCCCACTACTTGAGGTTCAGTGAGCACAGGTAGCACACCAGCTTTGATATTTAGCTGTTCCACTGCTATTTTAACCCTTACATCCTTGGTAGGATAGGATTTTACATCCCTATGCACACACCTAATTGGCATTCTACCACCTGTCCCTGGTGTCTCACCTACCAGTTACGCTCTTACCGCTGTCTGTAGACTTCTGGGATCCAACATCACTCTTGTTGGTATCCTCTCAACTTCTTCCTCACAAGTATACGGAGATGGTGCTTGTTGACAGGCTCGAGCCTCCTCTGTATACAGTCCACCCGTTGGCACATCAAAGAGGGCAATCTCCATAGGTTCAGCCTTACTCTTCTTGGGGCACAATCTTGCTATATGGCCCTATTTGCCACACTCATAACATTGCAGGCTTCCAGCTAGTACAAAAAGGGGTCTACCTGGTAGCCCTCCATCACATTCCGGCTTTTGGGATATAAGGCTAGCTGTCCTTCTGGGTCCCTAACCTGGTCCAGGCCAGAGTGGTGTGGTTGAGATCATTCCTGTTCAATGATTACTCGATCTACAGGTCATCATTCTTCCTTGACAGGTCTTTTGGTAAGCCAAGGTGATGTTGACTGCTTCCATCAAACTAGGCCTGTGATGTTGCTTCATCCAACTCTAAATTGGGGCAGTTAGGGCTTCCACAAATTGTTCTACGATGATCTGCTCTGCTATTTTGTTAGTGGTGCTGGCTGTCTGGATCCATTTGTCTGCCAACTCCTTCACCCAGTAATATAGTTGCCAGGGCAGTAGCTTTGTCTTGTAGAACTTTGCCCGATACATTTTTTCGTCATGTCCTAGTATTTCTAATACTACATTGTTCATGCCTATGCACGTGGTGTCTCCTGTGGGGATTGCAGCTTGATAGGCTTTGCATCTTGCGCGTAAATAATGGTGCAATCTAGTGGCTCCATCACTCTTGTAGTCATTGAGCATTTCGAGCTACCCGCTCAAACTTGACAAAAGAAATGAGCCAGGTCTTCCCCCGGGACACATATCTGCAGGATGGTGGCAGAAACCTGGGCCTGCCTCCTTACATTGGTTGCCTCCAATAATTGTGCTTGCTGTACCCCGCAATGGTTGCTGTAAAGTCTGCCAGTCAGCCTGGACCTGCTGATGATGAAGTTGTAATGTCTGTTGCAGTTGGTGTTGTCCCTCGCTCAGGGTCTTTAACAGGGCTTCCATGGCATTCTCTTCTCCAATCCCACCGCTGCCACCACTTGTTACCTGTGCGGGATTGGCAAAGAGAAAACCACAGACACGGGGCTGGTAGCTGCAGGTGTTTATTAAGTACCAGTGCTCAATCCAGGTGGACAAATGATAGTTCAGCGGTGAAGGGGTGGTTGTTCCAGAAAAATAACCCACACGCTTCTGTAGTGCTAGTCCCCCAAAACAAAGGAAACAAAGAACCCCAGAAAGAACTGCTCTTACAGTTGCTCCCACATTGGCGGCGTTCTGCAATACACCGAACCGGTCTGTGTGAGCCTGCACATAACCCTCTCTAGCAGGTTGTCCCTTACCCAACCTGCGTGCCAGTAATGCAGTCCTGTTCCTGTGTGTCTTCTCCCCTCCAGACGCGGCGTTCTGCCATGTGCACCTCTCCCATGATGAAAAATAGAAAGGAAAAAAATATCTTGGTTTGAAAGAGGAAAGCCGTCCCTCTCCTTCATTGCAACAGTTGTCTCTCAGCAGTGTTCCACGTGATGCAGCTTCCCTGTAACCAACTGTTAGAGGCTGGCTCTGGCTGCGAGCTACCTTCCTCCTGTAGCCAACGTTAGGTTGGGTCACCGTGACACCGGTCTGGCGGCCCCTCCACTCGTTCCTAGTATGTCTGGACAAAATCTTCTTTGCCAGTGGTCTCCTCTGGCTCTCCTCTAATGTTTTCACCTTCTGCCTCCTTCCTCAACGTCTCTGTTCTCTGCTGAAAGCCACCTGCCCCGTCAGCCCAAGAGGAAATAAAAAATACAGACTTGATTAGGGTCCCTGACGTTTTCTTTCTTCTTGTACAGCCAGCCGGGCATTCCGTAGGGTGGATCCCTCACACCTGGTTCCCCTCCTCGACAACCTGCACCTGCTGCCTCATTACCGTTGTGCTAGATGACACACCGTTAGAGTGCCACAAGTGCCAGCAGCCATCTCCTCACAATCATTTTAACTTGTTATCCTTGCAAGAATTTCTTGGCCTTTTTACCCTACTGTTTTTTTAATTCTGATGTGAGCGTTTAGGGTGGTGCCTTCAATCGGTGACCCTGACATGATCACAGTGCCCCACGTACCTGCATAGGTGTCCAGGCAGCCTCTCCAAAGGGCCATGCTCACTTACAATGGCCACTCCCATAAAATGTGTATTTCAGGAGCCGTCTTTGCAGAATTCCTGCCTTCTCTTAAGAGCAGGGCGCAGCTCAGTGGAGAGGGCAGGCCGATGTTGTTGGAACCCTGTGACAGAGGAGTTTGGGTGAACAAGCACACATGAGCATAGCCTTGCAAGTGATAACAGGTAGGGGACAGGTGTATGAGAGAGTGTGAAGAGCTTGAATGCGCAGAGAATGAAACTGTTGGTGTGTTGTCGGTGTGGTTTGTTTTATTTTTTGGTATTATTAATTTGTTAAGGAGAATGTTATGGAAAGGAAAATGGAATGGTAGGGAGCCTCCCAGAGAGAGGGGAGAAAGTGGTACCACAAGCATTGTATAATGGAGGGAAAAACCAAATAAATAGGAGCCCTGCATAATTAGTGGCCTTAGTAACAGTAGGAGTACTTATTTTAGCTTGTTATTTTAGCTTGTGTTGTGTATGATGAAGGCCTACTGAGGTTTTTTTTTTTTTGTAATTATTGGTGTAAGTTAAATGTGTGGAGTGCGAGAGCAGGGGGTAGTGGGAAGAAGGAGGGGTGGGAGAAATAGTTTTTTGGCTTTTTTGTGGCAAGGGAAGAGATATACTGGCTTTTTTTAAGAACAGCAGCAGCGTGCGTGGTGCGTTAACATAGTCATAGAGACAGTGAGGTGCACAAAATATTATAATGGGTGGAGTGACACCCATAGAATATATGTGTAAGGTCCTACGATTGTATCGAGACAGAATTGAGACAGCTAAGTATAAGGGGAAACAGTTACAAAAATGAAAAAAAGAAATTCGATGTGTTGAATATATTTCACGATACAGAAGATCTTGGGGGAGGGAAAGCACAATGTGAAAGTGTTGATGACTGTACAGGAAAGGAGGAAAGGAGGACAGGGCTCTGGCAGAGCGCGGGGCAATATATCCATTGACAGCTTTCTGCATTGCAGGTTAAACCAATCCAACCTATGTTTATACTGCAACAACAACCCCAACACCCCCGCATGCATCCCCTCCGGAAGTCTCAGCACATGCCAATGTCTATAAGAGAGACCTAGAAATTGCACTCCTAGCAGCACAAACAGAATTGAATAGATTGCGAGCAACACAGGTTGAAGTAAAGCCCGATAAGCCATCAGCGCAAGGGTCCCTTGGGTGGAAGGAAGGAGACTTTTTGTTCAGGGTAGATAACACAGCTATAAAAACATGTATATAGAGAAGGAAGGGGAAGGAGACGATAGGGCAGATAGCTTGGGGAATGAGAATTTTGGGTCCCTTTGAGGAGAGGAGGAGGGGTGGTGTACATTTCATGAGTATGAGGATGAGGAGGCAGAACAAGCACCTGAACAAATGCCTCGGGTGGTGAGTTTGTGGGAGGGCAGGTTAGGGAACAGGTTTGCCCAGATGGCAATGTCAAGGAAGAGAGGAAGTTGGAAAAGGACTGATGGGGGTAGGCCAAGGATGCGGAGGCCTGTCATACATAAGGGTACCGGCAGACCCCACTATGTGCACGGGCACAGATGGATAAAAACAATTTGATGAAGGCCCTCCCACCCATTACACAGGTGAGATCAAGTGGATTTATGAATTTGAAAAGCAAACCGCTGAGGTACCCTTGGCGAACGGCTACATAAAGCGATTATTAGTGGCAATGATTGGAGATCAGACTGGGGAGGTGTTGGTTAAAGAGGGGCACACGGGAGTGACTCTGGAGAATGATGCACATGATGGAGCATCATTTAACAAGATTCGAGCAAAAGTATGGGATGCGCTATGGTGGAATTTCCCTGACAAACTCGACTTGCAATGTACTATCATTGATGACGAAGACCCCGCCCTATTCATTCTTAAGGTTCAGGAGATGTGGAGAACAGAGATGGGTATTCATGGGATCAATCAATACCCTTTTTCTACTTCATTGTTAAAAAGGGTCTACCCAAAGCGGTGCAAAAGGCATTAAACAAAATTGTGGGTGTTGAAGCAAATGGTGGCCTGAAATACAGACCATAATAGTACACCATTGCAGAA
Organism: Ambystoma mexicanum; assembly: GCF_040938575.1. Classification (NCBI taxonomy): domain Eukaryota; kingdom Metazoa; phylum Chordata; class Amphibia; order Caudata; family Ambystomatidae; genus Ambystoma; species Ambystoma mexicanum. Next base: position 343,805,528 of record NC_090940.1, read on the forward strand.
GAATAAAAGAGTGTGACAAGGAAATGTCTCAGAGGCGGCAGGCAGAGGAAGCAAAGCTAGTACAAAACAAATGAGCTAAGGTCACTGTGGAGGCACCAGTATCAACGCCAGCACAGACAGAAGTGGCTAGAATAGCTGCAATGTGGTAGTAAGCAGGACAAGGACAGTGGGCTGTAATACACAGAACTCTTGCCCACAGTGGTAAGGAGGACAGAAGCGAGGAAGAGATGGGTTTGGAGGATCAAGGGCAGTGGGATTTGAAGGGATGGGACCCAAGGGTGGAAGAATGGGACCATCACAATGTTGGAACTATGGGAAATGGGGGCATTTTTCATGGGAGTGTAGGAGCAAGCAGGGGATGCGGTACAGTTACGGTCAACAGAATTATGGTCGACCACCTCACAGGGCCCCCCCAAGGGCTGATGGTTAGAATGACCTGTATACTCCACGAGATACACCAGGCTTACATGCAGTTGCCCCTGCATATCCCAGGCCCACCCTTGCAGCAGCAGCAACAGCAAGTGATGCAACAATATGTACCCAAGAACACTTTCCAACAGGCAGGTAACACAAAACTGTTTAATGAAACTCTGAATGGTACAGTTGCCCCGTTTCAAGGTGTAGCCGCGGTGGGGGTAACCCCTTCTAATTTCCCAGGACAAATTACATACCCCGACTAGGACAGCCCACAGAGAATTTTGCATGTCCTGTCCTGTGAATGACCCTTAACCCTGGAGAGGAACCCTTGTTGGGGGCAGGTATAGGAAACAAGTAATTCATTGTTATGGTTGATTTGGTTGGTAAGAAATAATGTATCATTGAAGAGAACTTGCAATTATCATGCAACACTCTTGACACGCAGGTCTTCTCTGGGGCTAAAGATTTGGATGAAAATGTAGGAGGGGAGTGGTGCACACTCCCCTATTGTACTCCGAAACTTCTCATGTGAACCCACAAGGCAGGGATCTGCCCAGTAAGTTGAAAATGACAATTTCATTCACTGATCACAGCATCATCTGCACCATGCCAGGGATGTGCGCAATGAGAACGATGGTGATAATACACGTGATGGCAGGTGAGTTGGTGGTTCAATGGATACCTGTAGATCCAGACATGTTTATCTACATCATAACATTACTTGTGGAGACAGTTGGAGTGTGCCAATGCTTTTCATTTTATGCCCTCTTTTGTCCCCAGAATTGGTGGTTGGTAAAATCCTGTCCTTAGACCTACAAGAGTTGGTGGTATCTGTGAAAAGAGTGGTTATGCTAGGAACAGACATGCAAGGTTGTGAGTGGTGTAGAGTGTTTTACATTGATCTCACCGTACCCCTCAAGGAGGTAACAGATTGAGAGCTTTTTGAAAACAATGACAGTGATGGAGAAATCATTTTTAGAGGTTTGTATCCTCTGTGAGGTCATGGTGCAGTGCAGAAGGGTGCTGTGCCCTTTGATGACCGTTGTGGCGTCACCTCCCTTCAATGAGGCAGACTTGGGTATGTGCCAGCACAGTTGTGACCCACCAACACACATGACGTTGGGCTTTTAAAAGAAGGGACCCCAGTATACATTACACTAAAGGCCGGAGTAGTACTTCCCCGGGTGAAACAGTACCCACTTTCAAGAGAGGCAGAGCAGTGAACACAACGATCTATCCTGTCAAAAAGGCAATCGGCCCAATTAGAGAATGGTCCAGGATTTACGCCCCCTAAATGATGTGGTACAGAAAGAGTTTCCGGTGGTTCTGAAATTTCACTGATTTGAAAGAAGTAATATCCACAGCACAATTTCTTGCCACCCCAGACTATACCCAGGAATTTTAAATATTCTTACAATGGCAAACGTATGAACGCAGTGCTAACCAAGAAAAGTACAATGGGCCACAGACCATAGGCCTATTAAAGTGATACACTTGATTCAGTCATGCAAGGGTAGTTTGTGTGCCAACAAGCACTTGTAGCGACTGCCTTCACAATCTAAAAAGCTCCACAATCGTGATGGGATGCTCAGTCACTTTGTATGTACAGTATTCGCCATTTTAGAGAGATCAAAGTCTACCCTGACAACACAGAGAGCATCAGCATACAAAACAAAACAGTAAAACACGCCATGTTCCTTACAGAAGTCTGTACAGAAAAAGACTTGCAAACACCTGACTGGGCCACATCTGAAGGGGAGAAGAATGAGATTCCCAAAGCAAAGGATAGCCCATTGGAGGAGGGTAGGTGCGCTTTGTTGGTGGGTCAGCAACAATTGATCAGGAAACAGGACAAAGACATACGGGCGTGTCGGTAGTGCGTCTTGAGGGAGGTGAATTTGAAACACTAGTTATAAAAAAGACTACCCAGGCACTATTCGACCCAAGTAGCAGAGCTTGTGGTGCTCATTGTTGCACAACAGGCATCACAAGGTTTTCATGTGACCATTTATTCGGACTCGACATACGTCAATAGATCAGTGCATGCCGGGTTGTCATGATGGAAAAGGAGGGGTTTCCGGAGAGAGCAGACTGTTCCCAGGTACAACATGCCACACTGCTAGATGCATTGATTTCTGCATTGTTACAACTCTCTCTGGTGGAGGACATCAAATGCACTGCCCACACCAATAACATAGAAGAATTTTCACTAGGAAATGCTGCTGCAGAAGCTGCGGCCAAAATGGATGCCTGAGTCCCTGTTCCAGTAATTTCTGAATATGTCCTGACAACACCAACACACGATCATCAAAACACACCAAATACAGCTTTGCCTCTTACACAGCTCATCGAGCTGCAAAGCAAAGCACCAAGTGCAGAAAAAAAGGGAATATGGTCCAAAAGAGGATGCAAACAGTCCCTGACAGACTTGTTATGTTGCCAAGAATGCTCTGGCAAAGCAGTAATGCCAGATGAACTACTGACAGTAGCTTTTGACCAACTTCACCACCACACCCACAGCTCGAAGCAACACATTGCAGCAGACATACAGGAGGATTGGTTTATCCCCAATCCTCAGGAACACCTCAAAAACATGATCATACATTGCACCACATGTCAAAGTTTTTGCACCGTCAGAACACTCCTTACTTTACGTGGCACCCTACCCTGCCCTATTGGGCTATTCTGCGAGCTACACATAGATTATGCTGACATGAGAGAGAGATGCAATGGGCCGCAGTACTTGATCATTGTCGTGGTCTGCCCCTTCTCACGGTGGGTCGAGGCAGGTCCTTGTGCACCTCCAGATACCAAATGTGCTGCTAAATTTCTTGTCTGTGAAGTTTTTCCCCAATGGTGCATGTGCGATGTATTAAGGTCTGATACCGGCACACAGTTTTTCAATGAACACAGTGTTAATTTACATTAAAATCAATATGTGTTCAATTTACCACCTCCAGGCAAATGGCCTTGTGGAGAGGATCAATGGTTTGCTCAAGAGCAAACTATTTAAGATCTGCACCATATTGAAAAAGAACTGGATGCACTGCTTGCCCTTGGCCCTCTTCAGTTTACACACACAACCTAACAAGGACCACCATCTATCACCCCATGAGGTGGTAACTGGTATGTGCATAAACACACCTATATCCCCTGTCAGGAGAGTATCAGATGCTGATAAGGCAGCAGCTGTCCTAGGTGAGGAATTTAAAGACTATTTGTCAACCCTAACACGTGCCATTAAGTGCATCACATGACAAATGACAAATTGCACCACCCCCGACAGAGGACACAACAGGTACTACACACACAGCAGTGGCAAGCTCTTAGCCTTCTCAGCCGCTCCTGCCTGGAGAAATTTTTTACGTGCATAGTTTTGTTAGAAAGTGGAACAACCCCAGATTTCATGGCCCATACAAGGTCATTTTCTCAACCCCTCTTCCTGTAAAAGTGAAGAGGCTCTGCTATTGGATATATTTTTGAGATGTAACTATGTGTAACGCTCACCTGATTCCCGCAGAGGCGCCGGTCTTGACTGGGTGAATGCCGTATCTTCAAAGGTGATGTGTAACACACGATTGGCTCTTTGGGCTGGACCTCTGTGCACTGTATGTCTGACTCGAAGAGTAAGATGTCTGCAGATAGAAAATATGGGATTAATGAACTGGGGTTATTGTGTGCCTCTCTCCTCTTCCCTTTCTCTTCTCCTGTAGAACCCCAAAGGTTAACGCCCTCACCTTAGGTAAGTGAACGCCGAGCTCTCCATCTGCCTCGGGGCAGGGTGCCGTAACCAGTTTCTTCACTGGATAAGGGTGCAGGCCTCTTGACCTCAGAGGACTGCTGTCCGTCGTTAACTGCACGAACGGTAAGTTCTGGGCACTTCAAATGTCTTAAAAGTCTTTTGTAATGATATCTCTTGTTTTGCAGGGTTCCGGCGATGGCGGATGGCGGGCTGATGAGAGTTGAGGATCGAACCCGCGTGAGGAATAGAAGCGCCTGGAAGCACGTAAGTAAGCGCTTGTAGCCTGCTTCACGATGCGCACTAACTGTCCCTTTTATCTTGCAGGTACAAGTTCGGAGCTTTAGAGAAGCTGAAGGGTGCTGGAATACCCACTGGATTCGGCGTGGGAAGGAGTAATGGCACGTGAGTAATAAAGTTGCCCAATGTCTTTAAACGCACCTTCTTTTGTCTTTCAGATGCGGGATGCAGCGCCGAAGGCCTCCGGAGCGTGCGAAGAGCTGGTAAGCTTTTGTCTTTCAGATGCCGAAATGCAGCGCGAGGCGTTGGTGACAGCCGATGGACCAGGTAAGAGATGCGCTGCCACTGAAGACCGTAGTGCTAACCTGTTCTTTCTTTGTCTTTACAGGTGCTGCTGAAGACTGGATTCCAGGATGGTAAGCCTTTGTTCCCTTAGGCCCAGGATCAGAAGCAGAAGACACGATGAGCGTTCTGCTGCAGAGAATGCAGAATAACACAAAGCAAGATTCATCCATCGGGTGTGGTTTAAATAGCCTCCTGTAGTGCTTAGATGTCTCCTTCCACAGCCACGCCTAGGTAAGAAAAGAGTTCCTGCTTTCCAGAAGAGTTTCAGTGTTCTGAACCTAGGGAGTGGCTCCTGCCCCACCCAACAGGAAAAGTAGTCCCAAACAGAAGAGGATCAGGGGTTCAACTGGCAGGTAAGTAAGCAGCATGGTCTGCTGCAGGTAAGTCCACCCAAGCATTATGAGCCCGGCGCTTCCAGCTCTGGGACTGGGCATCTTTATGAGCCTGGTGCCACTGGCGCCAGGACAGGGTCCAAAAGGTCCCAATTGGGACTGGCTGGCACTCGGAACCGGGGTTATGGGTCTGCTTCCAAGGGAGTCGGGCAAGTCCTGATCTTTTGGAAGCAGAGATCATGACAGCACCCCCCCTCAAGGCCCCTCCCAAACCGGGCTTCTCCGGGGGTTTGGGCTTGTTAGGAAATGTTCGATGAAATCTTTTGATTAGACGAGGCGCGTGGACATATTCTGCAGGTTCCCGGGATCTTTCTTGGGGACCGTAGCCTTTCCAGTCAATCAGGTAAAATAGTTTAGATTTGGAGATCTTGGAATCCAGGATGCTTTTGACTTCAAACTCGAGTTCTCCATCAACTAGAATAGGTTTTGGAGATGTAGTTAGTCGGGTTTGAGGTTGCACGGGTTTTAATAGAGAGACGTGGAAGACCGGATGTATCTTCATGTGAGGGGGCAAGTCCAACTTGACCGCTACTGGATTTACTATGGTAGTGATGGAATAGGGACCAAGGTATCTTGGGTTGAATGTGCGTGGTCCTTTTAGAGGTAGATATTTGGTGGATAACCAGACTTGATCTCCTACTTGATATTGGGGGGCTTCCTTCCGATGTTGGTCTGCTCCTTTCTTGTATTGTTCTTTAGCCCTTTGAAGGTGAGAAACGGCTTCCTTAAAGGCTTGGGTGATTGTAGAATGCAGGTGGTCTACTGCTGGTGTTCCAAGATCTTGGAGTGGATCCAACTCCGAGGTTCGAGGGTGACTACCGTATAAAAGAAAAAACAGGGTCTTCCCAGTTCCCGAGTGGACAGAGTTATTGTAGGCATATTCGGCTATCCAAAGGATATCTTTCCAAGTTTTTTCAGTTTGTTGTAGCATGCAGCGCAAATACTGTTCCAGAGTTTGATTGGTCCTCTCGGTTTGTCCGTCGGTTTGAGGGTGGTGGCTGGTCGAAAGTCTCACATCAATTTGAGCCGACCGACAGCAACTTCGCCAAAAATGAGAAATAAATTGACTACCTCGATCCGAAATTAGAACTGAAGGAAAACCGTGCAGTCGGACGATGTTTTCGAGAAATTCTCGGGCCAGAGTTGCTGCTGTTGGTAAGCCTTTGAGTGGAATGAAATGCGCCATCTTGGAGAATAGGTCCACGATTACTAGGATCGTATTGTATCCGGAGCATGGAGGTAGATCGGTGATGAAGTCCATAGAAAGCGTGTGCCAAGGGCGAGGCGGGATGTCAATAGGGCGTAAGAGGCCGGCTGGTTTTTCCTTTTGACTCTTGTTTTGGGCGCATACTCCACAGGACATTATAAAGTCTCTGATATCTTTTTTCCAAGACGGCCACCAGAAGTAGCGCTTGATCTTTTCCGAGGTCTTGGTCATACCGGGATGTCGTTCCATTAAAGAATCGTGATAACAAGAGATTGCCTTTTTCTGTAAATCTGTGCTGGGCAGGTATAACCGTTCTTGGAAATATAATAGGTTGTCCTTCACTGTAAAGTCTTTTCCCTGCAGATGCCAATTCTGTATGTCTGCTGGAGTTACCAGTAGCCTGGCTTTATCCTTAACTTCCTCTATGGATTGTGTGGCGATTACACCTAGAATTCTTTGTTCGGGAATGATAGGTACAGGTTTAGGATTGATCAAATGTTCTTCCACTCCCATCCGAGAAAGGGCATCAGCTTTACCGTTTTTTGTACCAGGTCGATAGGTAATTATGAAGTCAAACTCGTCAAAGAATAGTGCCCAACGGAGTTGCCTAGAGGATTGAGCTTTTGCGGTTTTCAAATATTGCAGGTTTCGGTGATCTGTAATCACAGTAACGGTGTGTCGGGCCCCCAGAAGATAATGCCGCCAAGCCTTAAAGGCGGACTTGATAGCTAGAAGTTCCTTATCAGTAATAGTGTAATTGATTTCAGGAGGCGAGAATTTGCGGGACCAAAATGCCACGGGATGCAACTGATTGGTTACTGGGTCGTTTTGTGATAGAACGGCCCCCATGGCAAGGCTCGAAGCATCAGTTTCAACGATGTAGGGGAGTTCTGGGCGAGGATGTTTTAAGATCGGTGCAGAGATAAATCTAGTCTTCAAATTCTGGAAAGCTTGTTCCGCCTCGGTAGACCATTCAAAACGTTTGTTTTTCTTTAACAAGGCGGTGATGGGCTGGACTATTCGAGAGAAATCGGGGATAAACCTGCGGTAAAAGTTAGCGAAGCCTAACATGCTTTGAACACCTTTTACGGAGGATGGCGATGGCCATTTGAGAATTGCATGGACCTTCTTTGAATCCATACGCACCCCACTAGGTGATAATATGAATCCCAAGAATTCAACTTCAGTCACGTTGAAAACACATTTTTCCAATTTAGCGAAAAGTTTGTGTTGACGCAATTTCTCGAGGACCATTTTCACGTGTTTCCGATGTTCAGTTTCCGATGAAGAATAAACGGGGATGTCGTCAATGTAAACAACAACACACACATCTATGAGCTCTCTGAGGACATCGTTCATAAAATATTGAAAGGCGGCCGAGGCATTGCAAAGTCCGAAGGGCATGACCTGATATTCAAATAGCCCATACTTGGTGCGGAAGGCCGTCTTCCATTCATCGCCCTCTTTTACTCGTACCAAGTGGTAGGCTCCTCTAAGATCCAGCTTTGTATATATGCATGCTTTTCTGACTTGGTCCAGGAGTTCAGGGATCAAAGGTAACGGATATCTATTCTTAACGGTGATCTGGTTCAGGGCGCGATAATCTATACAAGTTCTAAGGTCCCCTTCTTTTTTTGGAACGAAGAACAAAGCTGAGGAAGCAGGGGACTTGGAAGGACGAATAAACCCATTCGCTAGGTATTGATCCAGGTATTGTCGGAGGTGAAGATTCTCAGGCTCGGTGAGGGCATAAATTCTACTACAAGGAGGAGTAGATCCAGGTATCAGGTCTATCTGGCAGTCATAAGACCTATGAGGAGGTAGAGAGTTAGCCTGATCCTTCCAGAAAACATCTTGGAATTCTAGGTATTCAGGAGGTAACTGGGGAGCCTCCGAGGAAATTGCTGCCAATGCAACACCAGGTCGAGGGTGACAAGTAGAGACACATTCTGGAAACTGAACCGTTCTTGCTCGCCAATCGATCTGAGGATTGTGCTTCTCTAACCAAGGAATTCCTAGAATAATCTGGAACTGAGGGGCCTTGATCACATCGAACACGATCTTCTCATGGTGTCCATCTTGACTTACTAGCGTCACTTCTTGGGTGGTATGTGTTACTGGTCCGGAGGCTATCTCCGTACCATCCACCGTAGTAATGACGTCCTTTATAGCCTTTGGACAAAGAGTCAGATTCATCCTCAAAACCATTTCATGATCCACATAATTGCCGATGGCACCGCTGTCGACGTAAGCTTCAATCGCATGTAATCGATCCGGATGTTCAGGGCTAATGAGGACCATAGGTATCACGAAATGCGAGGTCACTGAACTGGTTTTAACGCTCGGCAAGAGGACCTCTATTCTTGTCGGGCGAGGTCGTTTCCCTGCTCAGAGTTTGTGACCCTGGTAACTGCAGCTCCTACTGCCTTCTTGGCTGGTTTCACCGGACAGTCTCGAAGAAAGTGCCCCGAGTTTCCGCAATAGAGGCATAATTGCAGCTGTTTTCTCCTTTCCCGCTCCTTTTGTGTTAGTGGTCCTTTCAGGCCCCCTATTTGCATGGGTTACCCGGAGTCTACTCCTTTGGTAGGAGTTGGTGGTTTGGAAAATACTCGAGCATCAAACTTGGAACGATCGGCCTTCCTGTTCTGCAGTCTGAGGTCAATTTGAACGACTAAGTCAATATAGTCCGAACAGTCTTGCGGGGGATTCACTACTTGGGCTAACACATCTTTGAGCTCTCCACGTAGACCTCTATAAAACAGCGTAATCCTTTTGTCCTCAGGCCATCGAGTTTCCACTATCAGTCTGTTGAAAGACGCAATATAAACCGAAAGGTCTTGATTACCCTGTCGCAATGAAAGGAGCTCATTGTCCAAGGCCTGCCCCTGTGAATGTCTTGCAAACAGTTTTTCCATACTGAGCTGAAAAGCTTGAAAATCATGGAGAACCGGATCATCTTGATTAACTAGAGGGATCGACCAGTCTGCCGCATTGCCACTAAGGTACGAAAGCACGAAAGCTACCTTAGCTTGATCAGTTGGAAAGGCTGCTGGCCGGCATAAGAAGTGCAACCGGCACTGATTAATAAATACTGCAAACCTCTTTGGGTCACCAGAAAATCGTTCGGGCGGAGCCAAAGGTACATTCCCAGGTAGGTTGATCTGCACTGGGTTCGTAGAGGATGTTGAAGGAAGATTTGCCCCTGATGCGGGTAACGGAGTTTGTCCGGCTTGTGACTGTAGCAATTGTCTAGCGAGATCGTCTGTTCGCTCCTTGGAAATAATCAGTTCCCTTCTTAGGGCATTCGTTTCCTGACGGGCTGCATGCACTTCTGCTCTTAGTTCCCCAAGTAACTGGGCTAGCTGGTCGGTATCCGATGTTTCCATAGCGCCTGGGTGGGAGTTTTGCGGTAGGCTTTGTGTTCTGTAACGCTCACCTGATTCCCGCAGAGGCGCCGGTCTTGACTGGGTGAATGCCGTATCTTCAAAGGTGATGTGTAACACACGGTTGGCTCTTTGGGCTGGACCTCTGTGCACTGTATGTCTGACTCGAAGAGTAAGATGTCTGCAGATAGAAAATATGGGATTAATAAACTGGGGTTATTGGGTGCCTCTCTCCTCTTCCCTTTCTCTTCTCCTGTAGAACCCCAAAGGTTAACGCCCTCACCTTAGGTAAGTGAACGCCGAGCTCTCCATCTGCCTCGGGGCAGGGTGCCGTAACCAGTTTCTTCACTGGATAAGGGTGCAGGCCTCTTGACCTCAGAGGACTGCTGTCCGTCGTTAACTGCACGAACGGTAAGTTCTGGGCACTTCAAATGTCTTAAAAGTCTTTTGTAATGATATCTCTTGTTTTGCAGGGTTCCGGCGATGGCGGATGGCGGGCTGATGAGAGTTGAGGATCGAACCCGCGTGAGGAATAGAAGCGCCTGGAAGCACGTAAGTAAGCGCTTGTAGCCTGCTTCACGATGCGCACTAACTGTCCCTTTTATCTTGCAGGTACAAGTTCGGAGCTTTAGAGAAGCTGAAGGGTGCTGGAATACCCACTGGATTCGGCGTGGGAAGGAGTAATGGCACGTGAGTAATAAAGTTGCCCAATGTCTTTAAACGCACCTTCTTTTGTCTTTCAGATGCGGGATGCAGCGCCGAAGGCCTCCGGAGCGTGCGAAGAGCTGGTAAGCTTTTGTCTTTCAGATGCCGGAATGCAGCGCGAGGCGTTGGTGACAGCCGATGGACCAGGTAAGAGATGCGCTGCCACTGAAGACCGTAGTGCTAACCTGTTCTTTCTTTGTCTTTACAGGTGTTGCTGAAGACTGGATTCCAGGATGGTAAGCCTTTGTTCCCTTAGGCCCAGGATCAGAAGCAGAAGACACGATGAGCGTTCTGCTGCAGAGAATGCAGAATAACACAAAGCAAGATTCATCCATCGGGTGTGGTTTAAATAGCCTCCTGTAGTGCTTAGGTGTCTCCTTCCACAGCCACTCCTAGGTAAGAAAAGAGTTCCTGCTTTCCAGAAGAGTTCCAGTGTTCTGAACCTAGGGAGTGGCTCCCGCCCCACCCAACAGGAAAAGTAGTCCCAAACAGAAGAGGATCAGGGGTTCAACTGGCAGGTAAGTAAGCAGCATGGTCTGCTGCAGGTAAGTCCACCCAAGCATTATGAGCCCGGCGCTTCCAGCGCTGGGACTGGGCATCTTTATGAGCCTGGTGCCACTGGCGCCAGGACAGGGTCCAAAAGGTCCCAATTGGGACTGGCTGGCACTCGGAACCGGGGTTATGGGTCTGCTTCCAAGGGAGTCGGGCAAGTCCTGATCTTTTCGAAGCAGAGATCATGACACTATGGCACCCCCAACAAGTACACAACCGTTCTAAGTTCGCAGGTCCCTGCCCTCCCACCTCAGTTCCAACGATCAGGTCAGCCAGCTTCTATAGTAAAGTAAACAACTAGAAAATATTTTTGAGTTTATAAAAAAATAGAATCACACAAGCCCGCTATTGAAGAAAATGTATATGAAATTCTCTCTCTCATTATTTTACCTCCTTCTCTTCCTCTCTCACTACTTTCCCTAATACCTCTCTCTCTATCTTTCTCCCTTCCACTTTCTCCTTTCCTTCCTCCTTTTCTGCCTTCTGTGAGCATATTTATTCCCTTTCAGAAAGACTACAATGGAACCAGCATCAACGGATTCATCTATATATTCTAGACCAAATGTTAGCTATCAGACTGTGCCTAGTTGTGCCTAAATGTTCCTATTCATACACATGTGGATTATATGTTAGTGTGGCACATTTGCCATTTTGATGTTTGCACTAGGTATTTATTTGATAGCTTCTTTTATATGCAGAGATCATATAAAAGAGCAGGGAGGAGGGAGCAAATATACAAGCACCACCAACAGAAATGTAATAACAACTATAACAAATCAACAAGTGCTCCTGCATATGAGCAAATAAGCATACTATTAGAACACCTTGTCTCATTAATTTTTAAAAATGTTTTGCATAACATGATAACATTAGTTGTGGAAGCACCACTGTTAGCAAATCCCTAGAATTATGTAAAAGAAGGAAACTGCAAGCACAAAGGGCAAAATATGATGCCTACCATAGGCTTGAACTCAATGCCATTGAGGATGTCTGACATCTGGAAATGTCAAACAGCTGGTACACAAACATGAGTGTGGTAGGGAGACAAACAGCAAATGGCAGCTGATACAAATGTTTACTAATCCCACATTCATCAGGGGCACCCAATGTATTAATACCACAGAAAGTACCAATTATAGAGGCACAGCCCCTGGTTCATCTTGCGCTATGTAGGGTTAAAGGCACCTTCCAGGCACATAGAGTACGTCTAGAACTTGTCGATCCAGATCCTCTGCAATGTAACAACAACCAGAGAGACATGAAATGCCTGCAACACCCATACTAGGCCATTGAAGGACTGAAATATACAAACAGCAAGTGGCTAGAAACCACACTTACATATCTGGCAGAAGGACTATTAGGATACGATGAGGAACTTCTGGCCCGAGTGGAAGCAACATGCGCACACATTTGGACAGAACATATTGCTTGGAAATTGACCTGGATTGCGGCGATAGAAAAACCAGTGAAGGTGTACTGAGAAGGAACATATGAACTTTGTTTCCACAGTGAAGGAACAGTCTTTATCGGTTCGAATGAGAAGTGCAATAGGACATTCCTCATCTCAGACCTGAAGAAGGGCATGGTAGCTGTGATGAATTACTACTGGGTCTGTGGACAACAAGTGTAAGTGCACCTCCCACTGTCATGGAGGGGCTATTGCTTGCTGGCCACACTGCACTCAGTGGTAGTAATAATCTCAGAGGTACACTTGAAAAGGGGCCAAAACCTGACACAGCCTCAACAGTTTCTCCTGCATTCGAAGGAACAGAACCCATTGCTGCCACCAGAATGTCACATCCTCTGTGGAAAAAGCCAGTATGAGGAACTGTGAAGGAAGAAGAGATCATCAAACTATCTATCAAAAGACTCAGCCGCATTGCTTGGGGATATCTCTGAAGAATACAGATTGTTGAGCTGAGATGAAACATTTTTCACCTCGCTCTTGCTATCCAGTGTACTGGCAGCAGCTAATGCAAAATTTCTGCAGATAGTATGCTGGGAACTGGTACAGTTGGCAAATGACACAGAGCATGGGTTCAATGTCATAGAGGTGAAGCTGCGTGCCCTAAGTTTGATGATGATGGAGAACCGCTACGTCCTCAATATGTTGACGGCAATGGAAGGTGGCATGTGCCGAATTATCAAGGATTTGTGCTGCACATTCGTGCTTTCTGAAGATACAGAAAATGGATGATTTTCTCACATTATAGCAGCAGTACACGGTCTGAGAGTGTGCATGAAAAAATAATCTGGAATCCAATGCTATGATTGGTTTGACATTGCTTTTGATTGGGCTCCATCCTGGCTAGGTGCCATTGTGAAGATGCTGGTACCTGTCATCGTGTCAATCTTGGTCATCTTCTGCACCTGCCGGTGGGTCTCCGGGGTTGGGCAAAGCAGCACCTAGTAGAGCAATGTTGATGCTTTCAATTGGGGTTTCAAAAGCACCTCACAATGCAAAGGGTACTGAAATACTAACTGACCATGCCATTCCTCAAATGCACCCTATTCCCTATGAAGACAAAGTAGAACTCTTATACCACACCATCATTGTCCCATCCTTTGGCCCTGAACATTATGAGGAGGTGTGGGTTGATCAACCAGGAGATGGGGATGTATTTACATGACATGCACACCCGAAGAATATGCACGATCCGGAGAAAGTTTGTGGTCAGTATGTAGGGCCTGGATGACAATAAAGGGAAATCCCCCATATGAGGCTGCAGTGGGGAGGGAAAACAAACGCATGCATAGGGAACAGTTTGTTACTGTAGAAGTAACAAAGGGTAGGAATCCTGGGAAGGAAATTAACCTATCCCACCCCCCTAGGTGCTTTAGGGTGAGGTGAATACCATGAGGAGACCTGCGATGTGCCAGGGGGACAGGGGTATACTAAGAGACCCCGCACAGACATAGTATTATGCGAATTGTAGATGTTTAGACTTAGTGCATGCATATAAATAGATGCAATTTTCTAGCTATGGCAGAAACATAGGGCCTTCATGGCAGCACATTAGACACAGGCCACAAACCTGATGAAGAAACCTGAATGGGCCCATGCACTGATGACACAAAGACCTGCACTGCAAATGTCCACAGAAACCCTCCTTTGTTCTAAAACTATTGCCAATACACTTATCCCGAGAAAGAATGTATCCTGCAAGGCATTGAAACAGTGCTAGGTGCCTCTCTATATGTGTTATCACATCCAGGCCAGAGCAAACCTCTGACCCCCACCCATCCAACTAAAAGTTATAGCCCTACAACTTTCTGAATTCCAAGACTCCTGAATTCCGAGATACCAGCTGACCTCAGTCCACCGACCATAAACCAGTAAACCATAAAAGATCTAAGAGAATGGTCACCCTATCTGTACTTGAAAATGGCATGATTTGTAATGTGAGGTGCAGGGAGGGATACATTATAGTTCAAAAGTAAGGGTGGAAGCCTTGAAAGCCGGATGACAATACTGGGATGAGTGAAATGTGTGCAGATCAATGTGACCTCGAGCCTCCCACTGTACCAGTCCATGATCATGCCAGGTTCCCTATGTAGTAATAGATTAGCACTGTTAGAATAGTATAACTAATTGTCTTGTCGACCTTGGTTCCTTGGAGATGATGAGCCCAGCTAACACCACATGATGGAAGATGGGCGGGCGGGGCTGGGGCCATTGCCATCCCCTATGGAGAGTGCCAACCATGCATAGGGTCGCACCAACCAGCCGTGCACGTTTTTACTGTGTATGAATGAGCATCTGTCCCCTTTTAAACTCTTGCCTGCACTCTTCTGCAGCTTTGATTCGACTGGGGATGGCAGGAGCCCATCCCTCACCTCCACTGTTCTGTCGGCTTCAGGAGAAGCAGGACGTACCTCCAGATGAACCGAGGCGGACCCTCGTCACTCCACATGCTCACCCAAGGTATTTGCCATATGCTCTGAAACAGCCATTCTATGCTCCCGTACATGCTAGATCATTCGCCGTGCCGTGATCTCCATGTGAGCTGTGAGGAAATGGCTGCCTCACCGTTGTTGACAGATTGCCAAGCAACCAAATCCTATTAGAATCATGCTGATTGGCTGCTGCATCGCTTTTGTTCAGGCCAGCTCTACCGGAAGGCGTGAGCCGGCCTACATCCGAAGGGCCTCTTCAAAAGGGCCAGGCCTGTCTGTGCCTGCCGTTGCCAGAGGAGCCGAGGGGCCAGTCACCCTGCTCCCCTTCCTACTATTCATAGGTAAGAAGTTCATTCCACGTGCCCGCTAATACATATGCGCAATAAGACAAAAAATTGAAATGATTTGATTTGGAAAAAAGCCAAATGAGTCAAAGAGCTTGCCCCACACTCTACCGCCGGCTACTCCAGGTGCTGCCTTTGCATGGACCATTCCGCTTCAGTCAACTGCCCAGCAGTCCCTTGCATTCAGATTATGTACGTCATAAGGCATCACTGTTCTGCATCTATATTGCTAAATGCTGTCCACTAGCTTTCGTTACAACTGTTTGCCCTTTCCATTATGTACAGTTTTATACAGTTTAATTAGAACTGCATTTATGTATGAGCTTCAGAATCAACACTCACAGCCATGTATTAGTCACCAATGCGTTATTACTGTATTTCAATTACTACGCGTCACATAATCTATACCCGCATTGTTTAATGCTGTCAAAATGCTACATTGTCACTAATATGATTCCAACTGCACTGGCGTTTACGCTGCCTATTGCGCTATAGATTGTATGTACCATGACTGCAAGTGAGTGCATTTGAGGAGCCTTGTTATTTTATCACTGCCTTAACTGTTGGACGACCTACACTGAACTATCAATGCTCAGCCTTCCAGAATGTTTACTGTTCACAGTGATACTTAACCTCATATTAGACGCTCTCCAATCAAACATTTGCAACGTTTACACCAAGAGCCATGTTGCCTAATACTGTTTTGCTACACTAGAATTGAGGCTCTCTCATAGGCTATCCTGTACCATAACCATCCATTTATTATACAGACCTCCAGGGCCCCTTTGTACCTTTGAGGAAGATATGATGACTCTACTGTTGGATAACACTAAAAGCTCCTCGCAAATATTAGTACATGGAGATTTCAATCTAGGATTTGACGACCCCAACGATCAACAAGCACTAGCAATAGCCAACACCCTTACGGAACATGTTTTTAACCAAAATGTTACCCAGCCTACCCATGTCAAGGGAAGGACCTTAGACTGGGTAACAGACCTCAACTGTGTTACTACAATCACAGCCATCACAATCCAATCATGGACTGTTCATTATCTATAGTCATTTACTTTATCAGCTAATACGCTGAAAACTAAACCCAACCTAATAGCGCCTCCATTTCCCATGAGGAACAAATTAAATATTACCGTGGATGCCATCCTGCCACGTGTGATCCCCATTCTAAATTCCCTAGAGGACACCACTAACCCAAACATGTTAGTAGAGGTCTACAATTCTACCATGACTAAAGCACTGGACATCATCGCCCCACTCAAAATGAGCTGAGGTAATCCAAGAGCCCACCTCAACCCTTGGTTCACGCCGAAATTAAAAACTCTATGTGCTGAAAAAAGAAAACTGGAAACTCTATGGAAACACCTACCCTCTGCAGAAAATAAAACCAATCTGATTAATCTATCTGCAAAATATAAGGAAGAGATTCTTCGTACTAAACGTGAGTCATACAACAATAGAATTAACCAAGCCACCTCTAGCACCAAAGAACTCTTCATTATCCTTAGAGAGATGGAGATGCTGATTACCCCAACAAATCCTTGCCTCAAGGACAAACTCTGGTGTACGAATATTCAGAATGCTCTCACCAACAAAATAGTCACATTGCAAAGCAAAATTGCAGATAAACGCCCAAACCTACAAAAGCCAGATACTATACATCAAACCCAAAAGTCATCCACTAAACCATCGCAATGCTTTACATTTAACAAAATCTCTATCCCGGAGGTATAAAAAAAGATTGCATCGCTTAAACCGTCAAAGTGCCAAGGAGATAGTTGCCCGGTGCAAATAATTAAAGATGCCGCCAGAGACTTGGCACCTTTCATATCCAAACTAATTAATGCCACATTTACTTCAGGTATTGTAGCTAGCAACTTAAAGGAGTCCTGGGTTCTACCCCTCCTTACAAAACAATCACTGGACCCTACAATTCTTACAAATTACAGGCCAATCACTACGGTCCCGTTCTTACTGAAGATACTGGATAGGTTAGCATATCTGCAGATCCAGGAATACTTAGAGACCAACCATCTCCCAGGGACTCAGTAATCTGGATTTAGACCTAAACATGGTACCGAAACGGCGTGGATTGAATTAAAAACCCAGTTTGACGAATTTAAGGATAATGGGAAAATTGCACTGCTACTACGGTTGGGCCTATCGGCTGCATTTGATCTGGTCGACCACAGAGTACTATGCAATCACCTTGCGTCAGCAGCGCACTTCTCTCAGAACTAATTACATGGATCCAATAAGACCATGAGAGTCTTCTCACCAACAGCAGCAGCTGAGCCTATTCCTATTACATGTGGAGTCCACGAAGGATCCTGTGTATCACCGACCATGTACAATATTTTCACGAAGCCTTTATTTGATGATCTGGACCATCTGGGTGTCACCTACACTAACTATGCAGATGACACCCAGATCCTCTTCCCTTTAAGGGGCATCTCTGACACCGATGTACTGCTAGTGAACAAAATGTATCAGATCATTCAGGCATGGATGGCCACCCATGGCCTCTGCCTGAATGACGATAAAACTGAGCTTCTGATTTTAGGCTCCCTAGCTAACCTGAATAAACTCAACACAGATTATGCCTACTTCAATATTGATGGGATCAATATCCTAGTGGCTAAAGAGGTAAAAAACCTTAGGTTTTTATCTAGATTCCACACTAAATCTGCATGAACAAGTTAACACCATGGCCTCGGCCACAGCCTATACAGGTACATTGATAAGGGCTTGCAAACCTCTCCTCTCTAAGGAGAGCTGCCTCACCCTAGCCAGAGCCCTCATACTCTCCAAGCTGGATTATTTTAACAGAATATACTTAGGAGCAAGTAAGTACGTTCTCAATAAATTACAAATCCTGCAAAACAATGCACTTAGGACTGCTTTGAGTATTTCAAGGAGAGAACACATCTCGGAAACAAGAAGACAGCATAAATGGCTGTCTATTAAGGAAAAGATTAAACTCAAAAGCATGTCTCTCACGTACAAATCCTTAAACCACGCAGCCCCACTATACTTAACTGAAAAATTCAACATCAGATCCTCTACACAGGTCACTAGGTCTTCAAATACCTCCTGTCTGATAGTACCCAGGTATACATTAAAAAGTCAGGAGGTAGCAGCTTCCCAGTTTTGGCGGCCCAGCTATGGAACACACTCCCAACCTCCTTGAAGACAACCCAGTTCTTTTCCAACTTTTAGAAGAACCTCCATCACATGGCTAACTGAGAAGTACTAACGGTAAGAACAGGATCTCACTACCGCCAAAGGGCACTTACTGCACACTATTTATCTCTGCACTGCTAATGTTGTTCCTGTGACCGGTCATCATCTGTAACGTATTGATTCTCTCACTGTCGTATTGAATTTCTCTGTATTCTGTGATCATGCCTATCTGTACCACTTATTCTCCTTGCAAGAATCTCTATGTCTTTTTTGCCTAGTGGGTTGTATTTTTTCTGGTGTCAGGGTTTAGGGGTGTGCCTTCAGTATACACATGGATAACCGGCTTTAGCAGGCACTGAATGAGGGTTTATAGAAGCCTTGACATTTGTGGGTGGTTTGTGTAGACTTTTGATGGATGGGTGTAATTCTAAACTGCACCCACTTAAACTGTGACCATAGTCCACCATAATATTTTAATGTAGAGTACCATGAATACATTCAGAAATTGCAGCTCTCTCTGCTGAAATAGGGTTTGCACATTACATTACATGACCTCACATAGGAAGGATGTCTGATCTATTCCACTCCCTGCTGTATCTCATAGGATCAGCCATGATGCATCCTTTTGTCCCTTCATGCCCACTCCTCAATAGTTTATCATGATGTGCCTCAGAGTGTTGACTCAATGAGTGCAAACCTAGGTGATAATGTCCATTGAGCTCCTTAAGCAGTAACACAATGAGCATTAAAACTATTTTCAATTGGCAATAGTTTATATCGGTGCACAAAATGTCAGGTGTCATACAGAGGCCAGCAAATGGCAAACCATGTACAATAAATGCAACTATTTAGCAGAGAGAATTCATAGCAAGATTGCCTCTCAAGGAGATATCATGGAGAAATATAAAATGATGATGGAAGCTGCATTACTCTAATTGAATGATGGAACCCCACATAATTGCTCACAATTTTGGCCTTATCAGAAGCAGAATATATCCAATGGGACTCTGGACAAAGCACCTTAAGAGCGAATGGTCACACATGTGAATCTAATCATATTGTTATTCTGAGGTAAGGGGGATGGGAGCACATGGAATATCTAATGTTGACTAATTTTGTGCTCACAGATAAAGTACATGTTATTTAATTTGGATTATATATGCACAATATGAGTGAACACTTAGCTCTTAAGCAATCAAGGAATTGTACAGGGAGAAACAAATAATAGGTTACCTTAGGGTACGTGTCTGGGTGGTTAAAGATCATTGAGGTGCTGTCTCAAGTTTTCAGTTGTATTCTTTTTTTTGTTTAATGATTGTTGTTGATCATTTTAATAGTGATAACAGTAAAACAAATTATTAGATCTATTCTTTGATAGGTTTAACATGAATAGGAAAAATTACCAATAATGAAGGTATCACAACAATGTAACATAAATATAGTGACAAACGAGAAGGGTGATCTAATCAGCATGTAATAATTATGAATGGACGAACAAGGGAAAGACATAAACGAACGGACAGAGAACAGAGGGAGAAGTGGAAGGGGGAAGTGTTCAGAGCATGCACAATTGGGTATTGGTAATAGAATTATACATGTAAGCGAATATTTGGAACATTAAAGCAGAAGCAGAAGAAATTCACAAACCATTCGTTGACATATTATGAAAGGAGAGATATTCGGTAAAGAGGGACCATTTAAAAGCATGTTTGAATTTCATATTAAGACACACTGCCATAGAGTGCTCTTGACTGTGTATGGGACATATGTTATTCCAACAACCATTTACAGATAGATTTTTGTAATCTTTCCAGTGAGCTGTGATGAGTTTATTGGCGACAGCAATAAATAGATTATAGAGATTATAGGCGGGATGCGTTCTCCTCCGATTCTCCCTAGGAGTATGTTCGATAGTGTAAGGGCGAGATTGACCTCGAAAATCATGTTCAGAAGAGATCAAACCTCTCGCCAGAGTGATTGAACACATGGACATTGAAAGAACATATGATGGTAGGATCCACAGATGTCACTGCAAGACCAGCAACTTCCATCTGAGCCAAACATAGTTTTCAACAAACGCATTGGGCTTATGAAGGTTCTATGGAGAAAGAAAAATACATTTTGCGATATTTTGGCTGCAGTGGAGATTGTATTGACCCTGTACCAGAGTAATTCCCAGGTATTGTCATCAAACCAGGTGCATGATCAGATATAACAATGTTGGCGATACGCGAGTGAAGAATAGTGTGTGACAGTGATTTGGGAGTGAAGATGTAGTCTAACTGTGAGAAGGAGTCATGGGGCAGTGAGTGAAACGTGTCGTCAAAGTCTGTGGGGTGTGAACGTCTCCATGTATTGACCAACGCTGTCTCTGAGATGCAGCAAATGAATGAGTCATGGGATTTGGAGGTTCGGAAAACACATTTGGATTGTCTGTCCATGAATGGCTCAAGAACATTGTTGAAGTAACCACATGCAACCAGGTTAGAGAGGTTAAGATGTTTTCTTTCACTGGGCCTCATTAGGACCCTGGCGGAGTGGGTTTACGCCAGCGTTATTCTCGGCGGACCCGTCCGCCCTACTACGAGTTCCCGTAGCGCCATGGAGCCGTTTTCCGCCTGGTTTTTCCGGGCGGAGAAATCCATGGCGCTACGGGACCTTGTTGTTAATTACGCCACCGTATTTTACAGTGGCGTAATTAACGCCTTCCCCACTCCCATTATACCCTATGGGGCAAAAATGGGAATGGGGAAGGGTAAAATGGGGAATGGGGATTTACCGCCCCGCCAAGGTCGGCATGGGGCGGTAAATCCGCCAACCCCCATGGCGCTATCGGCAGCTTTCCGCCGTGCTCCATGGTGCATTTTGCACCGCGATTTCCGCCAGGGTCGTAATGAGGCCCACTGTGTCCCATAAATTAGGATCTGGTCAGGTGGGACCATATATATTCATGATAGAGATGACATTAGTCCCGATCTGCAGCTTAGCCCATACTCATCACCTGTCATTATCAGTCATTTTATCAATGATCTTGTGGGAAAAGTTCTTGTAGATGAGTTTGGCGACACCATTTTTCTTTGCAGGGGCAGGGCTGGCAATTACATTTTGAACCCAGAAGATTTAAATTTCATAGATTCTGTCAAGGACCGGTGGGTTTCCTGGATGCAGGCAATAGAGGGACCAAATCTTTTAAGGTGTGAGAGAAAGTTGCATAGAGAGGAGATAACGTGGTGCTGACATTAGGCAGTAGTATACTAAGCGATTGTGAACTCTCCAAGTACCATAATACAGTTATCAATGTGATTATAACACATGCTACAATTTCTATCATTATCATCTTCTCTTTAGTGGACCATAGTCGTCCTCTCGATATGGGCTTTCCAGTGGCAATGCTTTCCATGTCCTCGATTCTACATGCCCCAAATATAGGCATAGTTTTCAGTGTCCGTTGAGAAGCCTCACTGAAACGGGCTCTATAAGTTCATCCGTAGGTGGCACCTGACCACGTGGCCAATCTTGCTTGTAGTCTTCTTCTTACCCTGCCTCCCTCTGGCACTCCTTGAACCATTCTGTCTTTAGGGGGATTGGAGGGAAAGTTGTTGGTTTTTTGTGGGTGCAGTATACAAACTACACTTTCCAAATCTATAAAAATGTAATTCCCTGAACTATTTCTGTGGTCGAAGGTTGTACCTCGTGATACAGGCACAGAGTGGTCCATGAACAAGTGATCAGAATTTGAAGAAAGTGAATAATTCTCAAGTTGTTTGGGTTCAAAATTATGCTCAGGATCAGAATGGTGACCTTGTTCAAAGGCACACTCTTGGATTCAGGATCATCAACCCCCTCCTTAACCCACTGGTCGTAGGATAAAGGCTATGGCACCCGTTTCAGGTGCGCTGCATGTATCCAATGTTTTTTTCCATCGACTCGAACAGCCGTCAGTTGTCAGTAGCATCTAATAGCGTCCTTTCCAATGAGCTGCAAGGCAGGACTTCCTCTCAAAGTCCTTTATCAGCACAAAGTCCCCAGGTCGAATACAGTGACCAGGTCCTTCGTATTTCTCAGGCAAAGCTGCTTGAACCTGTTGGTGAATCAAAAACAGGTTATGAGTAAATGGAGAAAACTAAGGGGAGCTCCTTAAACACAGGAACTAAAGCGAGCAAAATAACATGTGCAACAAAGAAGTGTTACCGTGTTGAACATTTTTAAATGAACTAATGAAATGTATTTATAGAGATTAGTAATGCATTTCAAAATGCTGAGTGAATTAATCACACAAATCCTGAAATACATGTCAAATGTATCTAGTAGACATATACAATCAATCAAAACAATACAATACAGTAAATGAGGAAATAAAGAAAGTAAAAGACATGTTATATAAGCTAAAACACGAAGGATAGAAGTTATATCCTTTTTAATGTGAAAATTCCTCTTGTGCATGTATACAAACCTAATGGTTTAGCAATAGAAAAGCAATATTCGCAAACTCTATTGCAGAAAAATAAATGAATGAGTGTGGATTTCACGATAACTCTTCTGTAACGCAGCAACAACATAGAAAAATTAACAAAACAACACAGACATGTATCTAATGAACAAATGGAGCAAATACATGAAACTTCTTGGAACACAAAAAATGTTATACAAGTGCGTGAGCACAACTGATCTTTCTACCTGGCCCTGGCTAACTTATATATATTGAATGAATTATAGTTAAATTTGTGCCATTCGGCTGAGAGGATTCTAAATTGAATTTTGGAAAAGATATAAAGTAAGTAAGTAAGAACCTGGCAAGGAAGTGCCAGACTGAGGCTGATAGAGGAGGCTTATGTTAATAAGCTACGCCAACCGCTATTATTAAACCAGGAAGAAATGTATAAAGTGCTAGCGTGATGAGCCAACAGCTGTTATCCTAACACGCAACACTGGTCATAAGTGGTGCACAAGCGTGAATGGCACAAACTGGCGTTTCGGTGGAGAAGAGAGTGTAGACCACCTTCATTAGGAAGCACTGTCTCTGTTCAGCCCCTAGATATTGCCTTCAGTGTACAAGTCTTGAGTGGTCCAAAGGCTTGTGGTCACCGTACACGGATGTGCACAGAGCACCGAGTCTAAATGACGGTAGAAGATCAGCATCTCTATAGGTACACGGACACCGTGCGCAAGATGACCGCCGGAGCAAGATGCCTTCATTTTGCTGCGTCGAGAGCCAACCGCTGGAGCAAGATGCCTTTACTTTGCTGGGTCGAAAGATGTGAAATTTCTAAACTATGATCCTGTCAAGCCTAGGATACGTGTCTGACATGGTCACAATATTCAGTTAATAACGGGTACTCTATCTCAGACAATTTTCTAGGTCTAGGTGCATTACATATATCAGCAGGTCTCCCCATAACAATTTCTTAGGGAGAAAGTCTGTTCTAAACTGAGCCGCTGTTCTCATTGAAAGCAACGCTAATGGTAAGGCATCAGACATCATTTCAGTTTACAATGTGCACACACCTTTGCCAGTTTGTTCTTAAGTATACCGTTATGACATTCCACCAAACCGACACTCCGAAGATGCCTCCCAGAATTAAATTGCTTATCAATTTGTAGCGCCTCGCATACCTGTAGTAGGATAGCCGATATAAAGTGTGGTCCATTATCAGACCAAATTCCTCTGGGTAATCCAAATCTAGGGACATACTCTTTTACCATTACCTTTGCAGTGGATATGGCAGTGTTATCTTTTAAAGGGAAAGCTTCAACCCATTTACTAAAGGCACATATCACTACTAACACATACTTGTAGTTTTGGCATTGCTCCTTCTCGATGAAGTCAAAATGAATCACTTCAAATGGCATAGAGGGAGGTCCAAAACTACACTTGGGTTTTGGTGTTCACTTACCAATGTTGTGTTGTAGACAAATCATGCAGTTCTGAACTAATTGTTCTGCAGATTGGGGAATGTAATCATCGTACCAGACTGGGTCTACATTTTTACAAATACTCTTCGCACTGATGTGCGCTGGCCCATAATAAGTACAGCTGCTACATATGCGTTGGGCAGCATCCACTTCTGTTTCTCATGGTCCACCCAAAAATTCTCATTATCCAACCCTGCAGTTCCAGAAGACAAGACTCAATTTCTTCCTTTGTGGGATCAGCCTGAATCTCCTTTACACTACAAACACCCTCCTCCATCATCCCAGTTTCTGCAACCCACCTAGCAGAATCTAACACATGCATTCTTGAGTGTGGGTCAGTGGCAGTTTGTTTCGCTATCTTGTCTGCAAATGCATTTCCTTTTGCAATGTTGTCAGTCACCCTCTGGTGTGCTGCACACTTCATTACATCTAGTTGTTTAGGAAAGGCCTAATGCGGATAACTATTGTACTATTAAGGCACCATGCTGAATCTTTGTACCATGAGATGTTAAAAATCCCCTTTCAGCCCATAATATTTCAAAGTTGTGAGCTACTCCAAAGGCATACTGACTATCAGTATAAACATTTACACGAAGCACTTGTGAAATCTCACAAGTTCTAGTCAAGGCAACTATCTCCACAGCCTGGGTGGAGTTTTGTGGAATTCTCTTGCTTTCAATAATGTTGCCTAACGTGGTGATTGCATAGGCAGCAGTGGAAGTGCCATCAGGCAGTTTAAACAAGAACCATAACAGAATAGCTCTCCATCAGGAGATGTCAATGGTGTATTGTTCAGATCGATCCTGCCTTTTGTATCCTGTTCAGTAACATACAGGCAGTCATGGGGTGCATTATTAGTGCAATCCTCATTTAGAGGAGGCAAAAGTTTGGCCGGATTCAAAGAACAGCATCTCTTGATTTTGATGTGAGGTGCAAATGGGATCAACTCATACCTAGTGAGTTGGGCAGATGTGAGATGCTAAGTTTGTGTTCTATTCAATAGAACATCTACTGATTGAGGTTCCATTACGGTTAGGAGTGACCGAAAACCATACCCTCACTGTGTTTCACTGAGGTGGCAACAGCAGCTGCAGCCATGAGACATTTTGGCAAAGCGCATGCAACAGGGTCTAATGTGGAGAAAACATAGCTGCATGGTCTGCTTCTTCCTCCATATTCCTGTGTCAGAACAGCCAAAGTGCATCCATTCTGTTCATGCACAAACACGACAAACTCTTTTCCATAGTTTGGTGTGCCCAATACTGGTGCCGAATATAACGCCGTTTTGAGCAGATCAAAAGCTTCTTGACAATCTGTATCCCAAGGTAACAGTAAAGCTACATCCTTCCTTGTCAATGCCAACATTGGCTTAATCAAAAGTGAAAAATTCAGAATCCATTGTCTACAATATGAAGCCATCCCGATAAAGATCCTAACTTCTTTCTGAGTATTTGGAAGTCATGCCAGTGATGCTTTGTATGCGTTCAGGCGAAGGCGCCTACCCTCCTTTCGACAGGAGATAGCCTAAATAGGCGACCTAATGCTGACAATATTAGAACTTCTTCAAAGATGCTTTATGGCCATGCTCAGCTAGATGCTTCGATAATAAAATAGTGCCCTCCTTGCAAGCACTTTCTGAATTGGCCATCAATGTACTGTATCAATGTGCAAGTGGAAGGCAATTCAAGCATATCAACTTGTTCTTTAAGGGTTCTGCTGTAAATGCTAAAACTCTCAGTAAATCCTTGTGGCATGCATGTGAAAGTGAAAGAGTGACCTGCAAGGGAAAATGCAAACAAGTATCTACTGTCTGGGTGAATGGGTATGCTATAACATGTGTTCTTTAAATCTATTACAGAAAAATGCATAGTCATAGCAGGAATCAAGTCAAGATGGTGGTGATGTCAGGGGCAATGGGAAACTGTGGTGCAACTTCCTTGTTAATCATGCGAAGATCAATAACAAAGTGGTAGGGTAAAGCACTGTTGCCTTTTTTTTATAAACAGGCAAAATTGGACTATTACATGTACTACCAGAAATCTCTTTGATAACACATTGATGCATTAAATCAGAAACAATACCTTTAAGTGTTTGTTCACCTTCAACAGATACTTTATATTGTGGGATGTGTGGTAACTTTATACCAGATTTCAATACTATCCGTACAGGTTCAACATTCAGTATCCCTACATTGTTGTTATTTACTACCCATAAATGCTTGCAACTTGTTGTAATTCACTTTCTAAAGTTAAAGTCATAAATTGTGAATTGGATGTCAGCTGGGGTGAAATGGTCAAATACACTCCATCTGGTAAGCAGTAAATCACTGCATGCAATTTCTTTAACAAATGTATTCCCAGCAGATTCTCACCACAATTCTTAGTCAATAAAAGTGTACATGAGTTGTCAGTGAATGGACCCAAAGCTATTGGCACCAGTCTAGAAACCAGACTTACTACTGCTGTACCAGAAAACCCTACGGAAACATTATTCTGCCCTGACAGTGGGATATCTGGAACCCGTAGATGGGCAATGGAACACTTCTGTGCTCCTGTGTCTACTAGAAAAACATGCGCCCTATTCCCGACTTTCATTTCTACATAGGGCCTTTTTTGATCTATGAGAATAGGAATAGGTTCCA
This sequence comes from Ambystoma mexicanum, assembly GCF_040938575.1. Taxonomy (NCBI): domain Eukaryota; kingdom Metazoa; phylum Chordata; class Amphibia; order Caudata; family Ambystomatidae; genus Ambystoma; species Ambystoma mexicanum. Next base: position 343,832,501 of record NC_090940.1, read on the forward strand.
TACTCTGATTTGGGCTGTCCTAGCGAAACAAAACATCATCAGATGTAAAGTCTTCAGTAAAATAAGAATGTGTAGTATTGTCAAAAGTGTTCGTATTCCCACTATTTTGTTTCTGACCTCCCTGATTACCCGTATTATTATTCTGTGGTTGGTTCTGTTGATTCTGAGCAAACTGATTCCTATTCAGACCTGGCATGCCATTGCATGCTCTCATCTTCTACCCATTGCACCATTCGTACCATTCATTCTCTGCTGAAGGACCGGACATTGTGCCCTCCAGTGACCTTATTGTCTACAATATGCACATTGGTTCATATAAACAGGGCTGGTTTGCAGTATGAACTGGCCTCTCAGCTGTGCATTCCCACCATGTGATATTCTTGCAATTTGTTGCAAAAGTACCCTAACTTTTAAATCCCCCTTTTTCTTCTCGATTTTCTCTTTCTCATTGCTTGCTTTGTTCTTGTAATACTGACCCATATGGAGAACCTCTGATTGTGTTTTAGCTTGCCATGCACTTTCAGAGGCAGTGATCTGCTACTGAATTTCTGGCAATAACCCTCACACACATTTGTCAACAAACAATCTTTTCCCAGGTTCTGTACTCAAATCTTCACCACTGAAATCTGAAAATACCCATTCAAACCTATTGAAAAACTCAGGCTCTAATGTTTTAAGTTTAGTCACAATGTGTTTTGGTAACATTAATATATTCTGAGGTGGATTTTATCCAGCTTTCCTAGATCTATCAGCTAGTTCTAATGCAACCCAAGTATCGCCCATAGCAGGTTGATCATCTACGGTCCTAATTTGCTTCCACAGGTCTGCTGGCATAAAACAGGCAATAATAAGTCAATATCATCTAGAGTGAAAACCGTGAAATTCATACCAGATTCTATTTCTATGTAGAATCCTGTAGGATTCTTTCTAATGTCTAATGTCTGAAATAAAGTGCTTAAGAGTGTTTACTTCCTGCCGTGAGAACGGAACATGAACAACCTGTGAAATATAATGTGCTGGAATAGTAGTGGCAGCTGATCCATTTATTCCAGGTATCTCTACCTTCGGTACAAGAGTTGAGGAACATCTCTCATAGGCAATTTTAGAGTGGGAAACTCTGAACATTTATTAAGGAGTAAAGCAGAATCGCGTGAAAATGAAGTTAGTGTGATATCAGCCGAAAAAACTGGTATTTGTAAATTACCATAATATCAGTGGGACCACACCATTTCTTTTTCAAACATTCATCCTGCAAATATTCTACCATAACTTGTAAAATCTTTCTCTGCATAAGAGGAGAATATTGGCTAAACGTGTCAAGAACCTCGATAGGTGAAGTGGAGCCATCTAAGAGCGTCTCTCGTGCATGTGCGCATCTCTTCACTAACTGTTTTCGGTGGAGGCAAAAATATTTTCTGCACATACGATGTTTGTCGTCTACCTTTGTCCGATGTGTTTTGATGCAAATGATCAAGTTCATGTTTAAAGAAAAATAGTTTCGATAAATGTTCGAGCACTTTCAGTGCGGTATCTCTAGTACAAGACAAAAAATTCAAATCCTGCAATCCCTGCGGCACAGCTGAATCAGTTTAATCGCCATAAACCTTGGCTAAGTAAAATCCCATTTGTTCTATCAATATTTTCTGTTCAGGGATAACCCCATGGTCTGATTGAGAATGAAAAGTTGATGCCTCGTCACCCCCTTCTATATACTTTTCTGCCCAATCCCACAACTCCCTCTTACATGCCATGCTCCGTGTTACAATTCTCTGTTTGCTAGCGGTTTTGTCATGTGTCAGAAGTGAAGTAGCAGAAGTAGTCGGTAACGAGAGTAGGAGTATGTTGTGTGTACTAGGAGGCAAAGGAAAATCTTCAGAACATGTGGCTAGGGCAGGTAATGGTGGTTGTGCTTGCTGTGCTTGTGGTGGTACATAGGGAGGTGGTGCAGTAAGGAAGGTTTGTCTTTCATTCAATAATTTATTAATTAATTCATCAGATGCATGCAAATCTTTCGATGGGTATCTTTTCTGCACTTCTAATTGAAACCCCCTACCCATACTCCTAATAGCCTCTTCTTGTTTTTTCTGATCGTGTGCTAAAGCTTTTCCAGCTTGTGTAATGTGTCTACATGCATGTTTCTCTCTGCTTTTGAGGCATTGGGTGGCTTCCTTTCACCAATCCCTAACAACGTCAAATGCAGCAGGCCTCTCTTTCTTATGCAATAATACAGACTCCAAATGCTGAATTCTAGCCAACTTAAAACTTCCCAATTCTGTCCATTGAAGCTCTGGTCCATGTCTGGTTTGACAATGCCAAATACTATTAAACACCATAGCTCCTAAACCAAACTTGACATACATGTCATATGCCGGCGACCCTATGGGTGTCGCCAGTTAACTATGTTCCAAACCATTCGGTTGTCTTCTTCTGCAAGAAAACGTTGCCCAACAAGATGACAACTTACTGAGACCAGGCACGTCTGAAAAAGTAGTTCTACCTGGCCAGTGTGATACAAGCAAAATATTTATAAAAAAAAAACAATATAAAGTACTGTTGGTTTGAAACAGACTCACCTGATTCCAAGGTATCACAGATCAAAGAATCCGCCATCAAATTCAAACCCAGGTTGTGGCAGGCCATATTCCAACAAAAAGTCTAGTCTGGAAATCTCGCTGTGACAATCACTGGGCGAAGCGTGGTTTACAGAGATCGCAAGTAAGCAGTCTGCTGAGGAATCGTGTCTCAAGTTGCAGGGGCCCCTGATACTCACTGATCTCGGTCCGTCAACTCCATCCTTGCAAAGCGATGGGACATCATCGGGAGAGCCCACGTTCTGGGTGCCATCTGTTAGTCCAAATAATGAGGCTAATGCAAAGAAATGAAGACACACCAGTCACAAGGAACAAATATATAAACAACAGTTTATTATCACTTAAGCAGACCCAAATTCATCAATGCATGTGTACAGGCATAGAGAAGGGGAGCTAAGACATGGGGGAGTGAGCATACTTTATACATTTTGAGCAACATGGCAAATTAATTCTAATCTATCACGTGATGAGGGTTCATGACGTACAGACGTGGGCATTTTACCATAGCAACACATGCTGGAACATCCTGTGTCATCTCTCAGACAATTTACTGTCTGGGAACAGAGCGGAGTGGGGTGTAGAAGTATATCATATTCCTAACACAAGGTAACATTACTTATGTTATTTCTAGACTAAAAGGTCAGTCTGTTTATCGACTCAGTAGCTCAGTCTTTCAGAACTACATATGCCATGAATTGTGCTTTCTTTATTCAGCTAGACGCACATTCGCAACAGGAAGGCACCTAATTTACAGATTAGCTACGTTTGTGGCAGACCTTCAAGGTTCTAAGTTACAGACAAACAATGTTCTCAGCAGATTTTAGCATTCTTGTGCAGGGGCATGTTTGCAGAGCTTTCGAAGTGGTGACTTTGTGAATCGTTACCGCGTTGGGAATGAAAACTCGGTAAATAGAGCAAAACGACCGAGATGGCGTTTGGGAACAATTATTCAATGTGTGTGCGCCTAAGCCAACATCATAGTACAGCCCGTCGGGTTCCTGTCTTTCCACCTTAGCAATATGCACCTTTTAGCAATCATGCACTCAATGTTTACAAACAGTCTGAGGCGCTTTTTCGGGAAGGTGGGCCAGCCCCAAACAGCACACCCATTGGGGAGGGATCCAGCACAGTACCCACAGTCTCTGATAATGTCTTCAGCACAGCATCCCAAACCCCCTCCCCCAGAGAGGGGCAGCCCCAGAACATATGCAAATGGTCAGCATCCCAGGTTCGACATCTTGGACAGAGCTGTGCCTCCACATTGAGCATTTTCCCCAATTTCCTGGGAGTGTAATGGAGTCAATTCAAAAGCTTGTTTTGCATGAGCCTATACCTGGACTTTAGAGAGACATTATGAGTATAATGAGACAGCTGTTGAGAGCAAGACTATATATTCTCGACACAAGAGAGGTGGAACTACAGAGGAAGCTAATATCCAAAGAATCATACTCTAGCTACTGCGGTCCCACTGGACCAACAGAAACACTCAATCATTGGGTTACCTCATGCCAAACCCTGTCTAATCCAAGTACTAAATACCTCCCAAAACATCAAATGAGCTGTATCATTAATCTATACTAGAATTGGTGGAACCGGATGCTGATGAGGGAGAGGACTAGTCTCTGTCTAGAAGTCCTTAGGTTTATTGAAGCCATTTTAACCAAGTCGAAAGAAATGAAGCCCAACTAATGGTCCCTTCCCTTTTTATGATGATACGACAGGCTAACACATCCATGGACCCATAAGAAAGGACAAAAGGGTAATAAGGTTGCTCAAGATTAAACTTGATTTCATATCGGTCATCAAAAATCACCCCTTTGCTCTTTAGAGTTAAGGTGAAGAGAAAAATGATTATACTCTAAAAGTTGCCCCTCCCCCTGTCAGAAAGTGTAAGGTAGAAACAAGAAGTAATGAAGTAATGTAAATGGTTAGCCACAAAAACTTGTTTATACTATGCATGTCATATTTTTGAATAAGCTTAACCATTAAACATTTCATTAAAAAATAAAATAAATGATCAGTATGCTGACACATATTTTTCCGTTGGGTATCCAATATGTCCATCCCCAAACCCTCAGCCCATTTGGTCCTAGCCTCTAAGGTAGGTGTAGACACTTTATTCAATATCATTTTATATAGTGTAGAAAGGAGGCCCCAGCAGTTCATGGAATTTGCAACATACCTCAATTCAGAGGGCGCTAGAGGGCCATCCAAGATGGCCGCCATGGCCTGAGCTCCCGCATATGCCCCGCATCAATCCTTAACAATCCTGCTGTTTCCTGCCCTGCACAGCCCCAACCCCTCGTCGCCTGATCCTCTGATCTACCCAGCTACCGGCCAGTGGTTTCCCGACGAGAATCGGCCTCTCTGGACCTGTTCGGGACCCTTTGGGCCTTGGGTCCTTGCCCCACACAGCTAGCCCACCGGAGCAGGAGACGCCGCAGCCCACGTCCAGCCGGCGGCCCGTGGGTGCCTGCGCCGCGCCCCCGAGGGAGAGCCGGATCCGGAGCGCGGTGCCCCCCGGGCGTCGGCGAGCGACGGAGGCTCAGCGGAGCGGGTCTGACAGCCGCCTCCCAGGCGCGCGGCCTACACCGGCGCCCGCCCCCCAACCTGGCGGGGCCCCCCCGGCATTCCCCCGGGGCTCGGGGAAGAGAGGACGGGGAACCAGCGGGGGCTCCGGTGCGAGGCGGGGAGCCCTACACTGCTGAACCACCGAGGCAGACAACGTCGCAGACCACATCCAAGCGCAGACCGAGCCCTGCAGGAGGGCCGGGTCCGGAGCGCGGCACCCCCGTGCGGGGACGAGCGACGGGGGCTCAGAGGAACGGGCCATCAGCCGCCTTCCAGGCGTGTGGCCTACACCGGCACCCGCACACCACCCAGCGGAGCCCCCCGACGTTCCACCGGAGTTCGGAGGAGAGGGGCCGGAGACCAGCAGAGACACCAGGTACGAGGGGGGGGTTCGCGCGCCGCGCTGAAGTTGGCTCCGAGCCGGCCCGTCCCACCCCCTCGCCTAGTTAGCCCCAGCCACGGGTGGCCACGATCCGGTGCTGCGGTTCTGGCGGACTGTCCAATACTCCTGTGGCGCTATTTCCTTGCACCCCCCCGGCACCCAGTCAACCACCATACTGCCAGTCGGGAGAGTTACTTCACCCACCTACGGAGGCTACAACAGCAAGCCTGACAAGGCTCCTCACTCTCTGTCTCCCCACCGCAGTGTCAGAACTATCGCGGGGGGGGTTCACCGGTGGCTGGACCGGCCGCCATAACTAGTCGCCAACCCCTCGCCCACATCAAACCAGATCAGTCCCCGAGAGCTCACAGAACACAATCCAAAAAGTGGGGCTCCATTTGTTTTTTGAATTACAATCCGCCAAGCACCAAGCAACACTCCTATCCACCCCAGACTTTACAAATACAGCGGCTCTCGCTTAAAGTGCACAGGCTCCACAGCAGAAATGGGGAAAAGCGACAAGTCACAGAGGAAATTAACCTTTGAGGGTGGCGCGACTCCAAGATCCCACGTCCAACGGGAAGACCAAATGCCCGCTCCCAGTGGTTCACCCCCGACAGAGCCAGAGGGTAATCCATGTGAAATAAAAGAACTCCTTTTAGACCTGAAGGCAGGCATTGGTAACCTGAACAACAAAATGGATGGTCTCGCCTCCAAAGTAGACCTACTTCAACACTGCATCGATACTCACGCAGAACGTCTCACCGAGGTCGAGCAAAGAGTGTCAAATCTAGATGATGGCACATCATCCCTCTCAACCAAAGTTTCGCAACTCGAAGCCCAAATGAAGGCAACAATAGCTAAATGCGAGGACCTTGAAGGTCGTTCAAGGAGGAATCGTCGGGGTGAGGGAACAACAGCCGCAAGGTAGAATGGAGGAGTTCGTGGAGTCGCTCTGCTCATCACTCTTCGGTAGAGATGCACTGTCTCCAATGTTCATAGTTGAGAGAGCGCACAGGATCCCATCGATCCGGCCGGCCCCCGGTGTACCGCCTAGACCTATTATTGCCAGGCTGCTCAATTACAAAGACCGAGACACTATCCTCCGCCTGGCAAGGGAGAAAGGCGAGCTGCTTCATGATGGGGACAAAATCCATGTCTATCCAGATTTCTCGCCCACGGTACAAACCCAGAGGAAATCATTCACCGCCATCAAACAAAGGCTCCGGGCCAATCAATTACCATACTCGATGCTCTTTCCCGCACGGCTCAGAGTGCAGCATGAGGAGAGGGTCCACTTTTTCCAATCACCCAAGGATGCACGCTTGTTCCTAGATCAGATGGGCTGCCCGGACCTGAATCCCAACTGTCCCAGGCCCCAAAGAGACAGAAACAACAGGAATCCGCCGTAACTCGGGGTGACCGGGGGCGAAGTGAAAACTCGCAAATAGATACGTCGGAAACAGGCTCTACACATAGTGATTTAATGCGGGGCAGGGAGGCTTGGTAGGCCCCAGGCGGCCCTAGCACAGCTCCAGTTTACCCCCCAGGGTGCACTCGGCTACCAGTAGGTCCCTAGGCTGACTCCCTCGGGGGTACAGTTTATACAGCGGAATGGTTTTCAAATGTTACGCTGTTGGGTTTAAAGGGTTTAGGTGGGATCTCTCTGTGGGCCAGTTGGGGGTTGCCCACCCGAAAGAGGGAAACACCAGGGGTGTGTGGGGGACTGTCCACGGACGGTGCCCTCAAGGTTCATCAGGAAAGTTCTGCGCCACCAGCTCTCAACCCACCCCGCACGCCCCGTCTCCTGGGCAGATTCCAGTGTCGCCTATTCAAGCAAGTTACAATGCTATCAGCAACAGAGCCAACAAGCCTCTCCACGGTGCCTCTCCACAACCAACTGCAGTAAACGAAAAGCAGACAATTAGAATGCCTTACCCGAACCATTCAACGTTTTAACATGGAACATTAGAGGCGGCAATATTCCAACCAAAACCAGGAAAATTCTCCAATACCTTAGGCGGCACGACATTGACGTGGCTATGATCCAAGAGACCCACCTTCTACCGGAGAGTGAGCACCAGTGGGCCAAAAGCTGGGGCTGTCACAGATATTACTCCTCTTATTCAACCTACTCCAGAGGAGTCGCCATACTTATACACAGAAGGATGAGCTTCCGCCTGATACGCATGGCAAAAGACACGGAGGGGAGAGCCATCATGGTGAGCGGGATCGTAACCGGACAGAGGGTGACCTTTGTCAACTCCTACGCTCCAAACACAGACGGCCCTGACAATTTTGGATGGGTACTCACCCAACTCTCCAAGCAGGACCCTGCGACCATAATCTGGGGGGGTGACATGAACACTGTACTTGACCCACTAAAGGACAGATCAAAAGCTTCACCACTGCCTCCCACCAAAGCCGGCCTACAAATAAAAGAGATCTGCAACGCTTTCAGCCTGATAGACATCTGGAGGGTCTCCAATGGCGACTCGCGGGAATTCACATTTCATTCACCGGTACACAACTCGAGCTCACGTATCGACTATCTCTTCGTTTCTGCAAACGGCCCCCTGACAGGTGATCGATGCTGTATACATCCGAGAACTCTCTCCGATCATTCCCCTATCGTCCTCAACTTAAAACCATCTACTCCGACACCACCGTTGCAGAGATGGCGCTTCAAGAACGGCGCGCTAAGGGATGAAGTGTTCGCTTCCGAACTAAGAGACGAGATCATGGTGTTTCTTGATGCCAACGCTGGCTCAGTCCCATCCGCAGGCACAATCTGGGAGTCACTAAAATGCTTTATTAGAGGAGTCTGCCACGCCAAGGAAAATGGCATCCACAAGCTCATCAAATGCGAGCTCACAAACAGCGAAGGGAAACTAAAGAACCTTGAGCGCCAAGCCATTAACGGGGCGGATCCCAAAATATCAGCAGCTCTGAAGGAGGAACTGACAAAATTCAACCTCGCAGCTGACCGTGAGGTCAAATTCCTGAATCGTAATAGCCAAGCTCGTCAGTACGGAGAAGGCCAAAAGCCCGGGGCCCTTCTAGCAAACTTACTCAGAGCCGACAACAGACTTGCTCACATTGAGTCGATTCGGACCGCTACGGGCGAGACAGTCTATACCGATGAACAGATAGCGGAGGAGTTCAGAGTCTTCTATCAAGAAATGTATAGTGCTAAACTCGACAAGTCTTCGGCGGTTCCACTGGAGTACCTGGAGGACACGGAACTCTACTGGGTCGAGCATTCCCTCCGAGAACCTCTAAACGAAATGATCACGCAAGGAGAGATCTTGGAGGCCATAAGTCCCTCCCCAGCTCTAAAGCGCCAGGACCCGACGGACTGACGGGTGAATTCTACAAGTCCTTCGCGGGAACCTTGGCCCCCCTCCTAGAGGCAGTATATGCGGAAGCGCTGGAAAAAGGACATCTGCCCCCGACCACCTGTGAAGCAAATGTTATTCTACTACACAAGCCTGGCAAACCACCAGAAGACTGCTCTTCATACCGACCAATATCTCTCCTCAATCTAGACAATAAAATACTTGCCAAGGTGCTGGCCAGGAGGTTGATGCCATTAATGCCTGCCCTTGTTCTGGCAGACCAAGCCGGCTTCATTCCAGGCCGCAACACGACGTTTGGCCTTAGGAGAATGTTCGGAGTCATGGCCGCTCTAGATCCATCACTGCAAGCTGTGGCGGTGCTTCTCGACGCCGAAAAGGCATTTGACTCGGTCGAGTGGCCCTTTCTGTTCACGGTGCTGTCTAGAATGGGCCTGGGTGCCCAATTTATTAACCTGGTCTCTCTCCTGTATACCAAGCCCTGTGCCAACATTATTGTTGGTACAGCCAAGTCAGCCCCAATAGTTCTGCAACGAGGTACGAGACAAGGCTGCCCTCTGTCGGCCCTGGTGTTCGCCCTGGTGATGGAACCTCTGGCCTCCAACCTGCGGGAACAGAGACAGCAGAGGGGACTCATTATAGGCCCTCACAAGCTCATCATCTCGCTCTACGCCGATGACGTAGCACTATTCATCCGAAATCCGGAAGAAAATCTCAACCCAGTCATGAGGGAAGTCATCAAATTCGGAGCAGCGTCAGGATTGAAAATCAACCACTCAAAATCCATCGTATTCCCCCTAACACCAGCCACGAAACAGTTCCCAGACGACTTCAACCTCACATGGAAGTGCTCCGGAGTTAGGTACCTCGGGATACAGCTATCTCTAAAACGGCAGGAAGTGTTCCGAGACAACTATGAAGTGGTGGTCAAATCACTTCAGGACAAAATCTCTCGTTGGAAATCTCTCCCGTTGACCCTCTGGGGCAGAATCTCCCTGGTGAAGATGGTGATTTTACCCAAACTATTATATCTCTTCAACAACATCCCAATGGCGCTGCAACAATCCTTCTGGAAAAAATTGAAAAGCCTGGTCCTTGAATTAATCTGGGCGGGTAAACCAGCGAGAGTGGCATACTCCACGCTAACACTTCCAGTCACCATGGGGGGATTGGCTCTGCCGGACTTGGAAAGATACTATTGGGCGGCCCAAGCACAGTTCCTCAGCCATTGGTACACCTCCCCAGCGATCCGACCTCATGTACAAGTGGAGCGAGCCCTTGCAACACCTAACTTCCTAACTGCAATCGTCCTTAGTCAATTGCCTGTCCCCAGCACCACGATGAATGTGATGCTCATAACGTACAAAGCCTGGAAGACGCTGGCCCAGAAACTGGAGGTGCAGTCACGGTACTCCCCACTCCTACCCATCAAGTTTATTCCCGGAGTCCCGCTGACCTCGGAGACGGTGTTTCACAAGTGGGTCGACAAATTGAACATACAAACACTAGGGGATCTCTTCACAGAGGAAGGGTTTCTAACGCCACAGCAGGCAAAAAGTAAAGGAGGAAACACGGCCCTGGACGTATTCATCTACTTCAGAACTCGCTATGCCATGCAGACTCTACTGCCAGACTTCCCTAGTCAGCCACCAACGTGGCAGGCTGGTTTCACAGATCTACAAGGCCCTCACCCCCCACACATCCGTCGCCAAATCAGGTGCAAAGGCTAGATGGGAGAAGTCATTACAGATTAAGATTCCTGATGAAGACTGGCTCTATAGCCTGAAACAAACTCAAAAAGTGGCGCTAAACTCACGCCTTAAACTCATCCACTTCAACTTTCTCCATCAAACATATCACACACCGGCGAAAACAAACAAGTACCACCCAGACACAGAAGCGAAATGCAGCAGATGCGGGTTAATCTCTGCAAACTTTACTCATCTAGCTTGGGAGTGCCCCAAACTCTCGCCTTTCTGGAAGCAGGTTCTACAGACGACAGCGGCTGTCGTGGGAGAACCAATACAACCAAGCCATACAGCGGCCCTGTTGGGCATGACTAGGCTGCTCTCCGCGCCAATAAGGAAACTGGCGGGGGTAATGTTGACTCTGGCCCGCAGGAGGGTGGCCATGACATGGGGCAGAGGCCCCCCCCGTCGGCCCTCGCCTGGCGCAAAGACTTGCTATATTACCAGGATGTGGAAACGGACTTCATTAAATTACTCCCGCTGCACGCCCGACCTCCAGACATCTGGGGGCCATTAACCCTGTTCTTGATGGCCGAAGCGGCTGAGCACACTGCTGCATCTTCAGACTCGGAGGACTCCCCCCGGTGAAGTCTGGCCCAGGTTATTTCCACACACTCGAAGTGACTGCTGGAGGGGGCACTATCACGAATAAAGAGGACGCTGGTTCAGGGGGACGGAGCTAAGCGGGGGCGGGGGGGAGGGGGCAATGGGAGGGTTCTGGGTCCAGGCGCAAAGTTTAAGTCCACCCTAATGTGGGTGCGAAGTTGTATCGTGATTTAAATACCAAAAATAAAGTTTTTAAAAAAACATACCTCAATTCAGCATTTTCGAGGGGCTCAGAAGGGTAATCTGGCCACCGGGTGGAGATGGTGGCCCGTAACCTGTAATATTCCATCATTTCTAGAATCAAGCCCCCATGTCCCTTCCACCAAGTCTGGGCGGTGATAAAGAACCTGTCCGGGAAAAGGTCAGCCATTGCTCAGTATCCCAGATCCTCCCAGCGAGTGCTCAATGTTTTGTCCCATGTAAGGCCAAGCCCGGCTAATTTCCATATCGGGAGCCATTTGTAGTATGGATGTAATTAAGACCAAGGGCAGCCACTAGAATCCCCATTAAGGTGATATAGTATTGTCAATATTGTTCCCAAGTGATGTATCTGGAAAATATGTATTATTCAAAACTATACTGTACTGATGATCACTAATAATGGTGAAAACAGGTATGCAGTTGTCTTGACAGCCTTGCAAAAGGTCTGTATTGGGTTGATTAAACTCTGCATAAAGTAACACTACCCTCTAAGAAAAAGACAATTTCCTGGAGAAAATGGCTTTTATTTGGGCTAATGTGCATACCCACAATGCCTTATTCAAGTGGCTCTGAACTGGCAGTTAATTTCCAACTATGGCCACAAGGTGGCATTGTGGAATGTGCGACTTGGCTCAAATAGATGCTACTACGTTGACATTTAAGGTGCAATGTTTTTTGTATTCTATATAATAAAAGGCCAGATGTATGTTTGTCCAAAGCCTTCATGCACAGTAGAGGCTGTTCGAATGCACAGAATGATCCGCTAGAGGAAGCTGTTGTCTTGTGAAATACAGTGGCCCAAATCTCGTTGCTTCACCTGTTGTCACCGCTAGACAGAGCTGTAGACTTAGGATCTATTGTGGGTCTACTTGTATACAGGGGGACAAATTTATAGAGTGACAGATTTGCATGACTCTTAAGTGAGGAGCAGTGGGATAGTCCCAACAGTGTGCTTTTGTAAATTTGGTTTAAATTTGTTCCATAGATTGTTTTAAAATGCTCAAACTTCAGGGCCAAAAGAAAAAGTGACATCTCGATTCAGTCCATGTATTCATTCCTGATTCTGTGTCTGCAGACACCTCCTTGCCAATTGGGGAGCCGCATAACATTCGCAAACATGGTATGCTGTCTATGATTGGTCAATTGAACAACGTGAGGGGCATCAAAGGTTTTGAAATGGAAACTGTGATGAATTTGTGAAAAGTGCACTTATTCCACGGATATTGTGGTACAAAAAAGCTCTCAAAAATACATTTCTGAGTATTTTGAGGATAAAAGAGTTTCTGTGGATGGTGAAGGGTAGAAGAAAAGGAAACATGTATGCATTATTGTGTGTAAAAATGGCCATGGTGTTGTCACAGAGTATGGATATATTAGTAGTAAAAACAATACATATTGTTGTAGCCATGGCCACGAACAATACGGCCGCAATAGTATGTTTACTTTGGGTTGCATGCCTGCAACAATGGGTTGAATGCAATAGGCCCCAAAGCACTACAACAAACAGAACATAAAATTATAATTTTTACAATCTAGCTGTCTTTGAGAAGGATTTTTCAAGGTGATTTAGTCGTGTTGTTGCTTGTTGACACATAGGGAGTGCCATGCCATGCACTTGTAGTTTATCTTTGCAGCTGATATGGGTTGCATCTCTTTTTTCAGCATTGTTTCGTTAAATTAGTTACAGTTTGCAGGGGTTGGCTTTAAGCACATGCATTTTTGATATTGTTGAGTTAATTATTCCATTACATCACGGGAAGATATATTTTGTCCATAAAGCTAATTTATTAATCTAATTTTCAAGGATCACTTTGCTTCTTGCACACCAACTTGAATGTTTTTTAAAATGTGAGCATTAGTTGGATCTGCAGACGGATGCATGTATGTTTTGCGCAAGTTCTCTGTAGCAAAATTGATGCCACAGATTGCCATTGCCTATGCTGCTTAGTGTATTACAGTATTCTTTGTTGCCTAATATTTTAAATATGGGTTGCCCCTTCACTGGTATTAACTGTAGGAGATCTCATTCCAAGTTTGGCAGTAGACTTGCCGGTAAATCCAGCAGGCTGCCATCAAACTTGCAATTTTTTCCGGCACCCGCAATTGGACCATTGCCGGGTCATTATGGCCCTGCCGACCTGGTAATTGACCATTTGCGGGTGCCGGAATAAAGATGCTCCCCATTCCCATTTGGCCCCATAGGGCTGAATGGGAATGGGGAGGTTGGATGCACCGGCACCATTTATAACGGTGCTGGTGCATCCACATGCTGTGCTTGCGGGTGTCTTTCTGCCTGCCAGGTCCGACCTGGCAGGAAGAAAGGCACCCGTGAGCACAACTCGTAGTTTGCCGGTCCGGGAACTACGGTACTGGCATGCTTACTGGTACCATAGTTCCGGACTAGCAAACCTATAATGAGGCCCAATTACATGGTTTCCTCCAAACAGTTATTCATATCCACTTTTTAGTATGCCCTGCATTCTTAGATTAAAGCAAGCATTAGGTTGGAAACCATGCTTACGTCATCTACTAGTTGTACTTTCATTTGTTGTAGAATCCTGCATACTTTAGTTGCTGCTTCAGGTGGCAATTTGTAATATTCTAATTTCTTTTGGTGTTGTACTGGGAGGAGGAGTAGCCAGAGTAAAGTTACACCTTCTAGGTGTAAGCAGTTAGACCTGTGGGGGGCTGTTAAAACAGCAGAAAGTGTTTTTTTTTGTCTTCTAAACATTTTCTTATTGGTTTAATTAAGAAGGGTTTGCTGGAACCAGATTAACCACTTACATACAAGAACAGAGGTTTGTACAACTGTAAGTATTATTTTCATGTTTCCATCCATGTTCAATTTCTTCGGTTGTTTCTAGGTAAATGGTGAGTGTTCATTATTTAACTGTGATTTGAGCACTGACACATCTTCCTTAGATTGTTTGGATTGATACATGGTGTTTACTACCTCATACACTACTATTTTTGCATCATTTTGAATGAGTGGTTCTCCAAGTGATTCTTGGATTCATCTAATAAATCAGAGTGTCTTTATGTGTGTTTCTATTTCTTCTTGTTGGTGTTCATTGTCTAACATTTCAGCTTGAAATGTGTCATGGTCACCTAACAATTTTTCCTCTTTTTGTACATGTCGTAGGGCCATGTAATACAGTTCTCTGTGCTCTTCAGATTTAAATGATAATGTTACATGGTTACATAGACTGGGTTTGAATGTCTTACTAAACTTCATTCCCAATGTAATACTGAGTATTTGCCAGTTGTCTCAATTGGCATAAAGCTATATCATGCAGGCACATGTTTTCCAAAGCAGTACTTCTGTTGGGATAGTATGTGCCAATGAGATTATGTTTTAGCTATTTTGGCTGTTTTAGGATTTTCTGGGTCTATAGATTCAATTTCCTGGGACAATTTAAGTAATCTTTATTCATAATGAAGCCGGGCCAAGGTTGAGTAAGATAATGTTTTTGTATTTCCCATACAAGGCTGTACCCATTAAATGATCTGCAGCTTTGCACTCTCTCTATGTGACATCATTTTGATACCAAAGCCATACAATGTCTGTGAAAGGGTTTTATCAGATGATATGTCATTCTAGAGATCTTTTAGCTCCATTTTCTCAGCTTTGGTGAGATAGGCTATTAGATATCTTGCAACAGCAGTTGATTTCTCTGAAATGTATTGAATGTCTATGTAATCATTCCACTAGAGTGCAAAGATAGGATTGTAATCATTAATGTACTTAGATGCTTCATCCTTTTTCATCTTGTATGTGTTTTTCGGAAATTTGCATTTGACACTGTACTTAACAGAAGGCATGAAACTATTTGCTTCACCTTTGGTATAAACTGGTCTAGGGAATCCAAAATGTGGTGAAGTAGTTTCCTTTGTTTTTGTATCAATGTCAGGCGTATTTGCGTAAACCTGAGATTTGTGTCCATAGGTCATAATGCAGGTCTTCTGAAGGAATGTCATAGGTCATTTAGTTGTCAATAAATTGTAAAATAGTATCATCACTGTCCTGGCCAAATTTGAGAGCATTTTTAATCCACAGAATCATGTGGATGTGTGGTGCTCGTCTGGATTGACATTTGTTCCACCAAAAGAAGTGTTCCACTTCTAATTCTCCAAGTGGAAGACAGTTTTTATTGCAGATGAAGTATGATATGGCAATGAAACACTGGTGAATGTGTCTTGAGAACGCATCTTGAGACATTGACAAGATCGAGAGAACAGAGCTCTCCTGCACTTTTTATGTTTATTCCTTCTTTATTTCGGTTTTTAGCGCACAACTTAGAGTGACAAACCATGTGGGGGGCTTGGTTCCTTAACATGCAAAAGTACATTAGCATGATATTGGAACCGATATTCCTTTGTACCACACATATTTGTCAAGAGATTTGTAATACTTGACTGTAACACTTCATCTCTGTCTTTTATCTTTTGAAGGAGTTAAGTAGATGACATGTATAGAAAATGGGTCCCCGTTTTTAGTGTGTGTGCATCTCTGTAACATAGAGTTGCTAATTCAATTTCAAACAATTGATGGAAAATGTATTCAACATTTTGCCGGTATCTTCGCCATTCAGAATACATTTGTAGAGAATGATATTCTGATGGACTGATTTGTATGGGTCTTTCATCATGTCTTCCTCCTTTTCCTGTAGGGAAGATTCGTGGACAACAATGTTCTTCTAAACATTTTTCCTGTATACTTATTGGAGACTATGGGTGTCATGGTATTAGTTTTATGAAGGTACGATAACCTTCTTGCCAAATGACGGTATATCATGGTTATTGCGGTGTAGCAGGTGGAGTTAACCAATCTTGATATTTTCTAAAAGGTCACAAATTGTCAGATTTATCATCACAAACAAAGCCAGGCACCCAGGGCCAGAATTGGGCTTTTCAAGATACTTTCTACTGAAATGCCACCCCTTGCTTCCACCAAACACAAACACACGTGTGGAGAGGAGGAGGTGGGGGGAGCCCTGCTGCGACTGGCAAAGCAAACTGAATAGCTTTTCTTAAGTGGTCATTTTGGCTTTTAGCTCCCCTACTGGCTACTGGTGAAGATGAACATGTTGCCATCTTTATAACCTGCATGCCACAGATCAATGGAGACTGATGGTAGTATAATCTTGTGCGCATACACACACACGCACACGTATGCTCTCTTTATGTTACAGCCTTTAGTTTACTTGCGTGCCAAAAGGTGTTCATGTAAACACGGGCATGTTACCCTTTGGTATGGCAGCAGGGAATACCCACAGAGATGAGTGAATTTCGCAGTGTGACTTATTATATGTAAATGCAATGATAGAACCAGGGAAATCCCCCATTGTCATATGTTTAGCAAACATTATCCATTATAAATCTATAAACCCCAAAGCCACCAACCAAAAGTAAACCCTTTCCCTTCTTGGCACTGTATTTATTCTTCTTAATGCTAACATATTGATTTTGTGTCAGGCACGTGTGGTTTATGGAATGGCATTAAAAACTGCTCCAACTAAGACTACTTGGCAGATGGCACATCCAACAGTGCAAGACCAAGACTGTGCAGCACTTGCTTACTGCAGCCTTTCCAAATCAGAATGAAAAGCACACAGTATAAACAATGTTATGGTTATTATTGTTCAATTGAGTGGTTCACGGTATCTTTAACGGTATACCGTTATACCGTTACATCCCTATTGGAGACCCTTTGGCCTGACGCATTTGATATATTTCTTATGTATCTTCTATGGTGCATATTTTATACATTCAAAATCTGAATTGTTACATGACAAAGCACCTCACCTGCCTGGGACACAAACTGTGCTCACGAGCGAAGACGGCTGACATTGGTCATAGCAGGACTCTGAATGAACTGTTTGAGGTTCAACAGGTAGTAAATATAACATGATACATCAGGTCGTGCAAGATTTCCACACTCTCTTCATAAACAAAGAGAAAGCATATACATACTTCAGACAAGGCAGCCACCTAAAATAATTATTTTGTTGGCTGCAATAGTATACATAAAAATGTAAGGAATTCCTGCCCTGGACGAGGACAACATGCCACAATGAATGATTAAATGTCATAACCACTTGATATAGCATTAGCACTAGAGGAAATTGCTGCCTCCTCCGTGCGGGCCCGTTGATTTATCACATCATGGCCTGCATCTTGAAATTGTGTTATAAATAGGTGATAAAGTACCCCTACTTCACACAAAGAAATCTATCTCCACCTGCAGGGGATGATAATATATTTCTATAAAGGAGATAAGATTATACAAACGGTAGTTTTACTGGACCCTTCCATCCAAATAGAAAAATCCCTGATTGTCCGGCATACTTAGTCCGTAAAAAATAGACTGTAAGCTGTGGTGTATCAAAAAATATATAATATCAGTTTATTTAGTACAATATCAATTCAAAAAGCAAAAGTAAAAGTAAAAAACATCAATAGACCCAAATACATAGAACACAGTGGAACAAATAACCTAATACCTTGACCTATCATCTAAAAACTCCTAAAGTGATTCCACGAACACAACAGACAAGTAACTAAAACAATAAACATTCTACATGTGTTGTAAAAATTACCAACATGTTTCTGTTCTTCCAAAAGCCTCAAACGGGTGAACATTCTTCAGGGGAAAACTTCTGTACAATATGCTGTAGACTGCTTCAACACTGTGTATCATGGGTCAGTTTTCACATCTCAAAAATAGAAGTACCTAAAATCCAAAAAGAGAGGGAAGAATACTTGAGGATTGGGTCAAAAGAATAGTAAATACATATGCCCCCATGCTACAGTACAAAATTCTGTAGTAAGAGGAACCAAAGGTAAGACCAAACAAATAACCTCTACCTCACTTTCAGTTCTAAAAATGAACCAAAACATTACCTTCACTGTGTAATTTCTTCAATGGTGTGCTGGCAATTAAAGCTACACCCAATACACCAATCACTAGGTGCATCTATTTATTATAACAACCGCAATATTCAGTCAAGGAAACTGCAGAGACAAAAACAACATACAACCCGCTATTAATATGAGTGTAGGCTACCTTCTATCTAAGGTGAAAATAAGGAAAACACTTGTTCCCATCCATTACCTTCAGTAGAAAAGAGCTAGACTCCCAACGTTTGAATCATGGGAGATCACATGGAGTTCAAGATTCAACCAGTCACACATGGCAGGATATCCAAAAGTTTGTGACACCATCGCCTAAAATCACAAACAACACCAGTAAACTTATTTATTTCATGCCTAGATTACAAACAGGCTATAATACACGGTCACAACCCATATGCGCCATATAGGCAGTTCACCACCTATGTCATGGGATTGAAAAACCAGAAAACACCTGTATTCTGAAAAATGAATATGAACATGGTGCTCTTATTTCCCATATGCAGCACTTATAGGATGTTGAAGGCATTCAGGGTGGAAGAGTAGAAACGAAAACGTCAACACACTCACGGCATCATAAAACCGACATTATCAAGTGTCCGTAAAAAAATACGTAATGTGGCTCCAGGCAAGGAGTCATTCTAGCACCCACTACCAGCATTGTAGCCAGAGGCTAACACACTGATCTCAGTCACAAAGACATTACTCAAACAAGGTAACTTGACAAAATCGAGAAAACTCACATAATGGTCACAAAGTAATCTTCCAAAAATGGCAAGTCACCCTGATCGTCAATTTAATTTTATAGCTTAAGTGACTAAATAACTTATGAGCCTCACTAGTTTAGATATTGTTCAAGCCAGTTTACACAAAGAGATGAAATGGTTTGTGTAAATTGTGCAAGAATGTCTTTCTTGTTCCAGAGGTATATATGCATTCAGTTCATGGTAGTTAATGCTAAATGTCAGCAGATATATTAATTCAAGCCGGAAACATCTGTGCACAGCCTGAAAATCCATTGCTGCTCTCTTCTAAAGAGTATAGCTTGCATATCTCCCCCATGAGCTGGGCGAGTCACTTGGTCCAGGTGAACTCTTCCTCAGTGTGGTGATTTGAAACGAAATGCTCTTCCATTGGCGCTGTTATCTTCTTAGTGCGGATGCATGATTTATGTTCCAACATCTGCTTCTTAAGAGATCTGGTGGTGATTACCAAATACCTGAGATTGCACGGGCATATGATTATGTAAATTATGTATTAAGTATTGCAATTGGTAAGGTGTACTTATCTCCAAGATGTACGCCACCCAAGATCCATTGACTGTGTGCGTGATGTCTGTTTGCACACGGAACCCAGCACACAAGGGTAATGACTGCTTGGATGAGTGGTTTCCCACAGGGTTGATTATGTTACTGTTAAAAGGCTAGGTGTATAGGAATGTACTAAGCATCTCACACATTGTTTGCACCTTCATTGCAAATCTTGGTAGGGGTGACTGGACTGAACCTACATTTGGTATAGGCCCCAGTTTCCTGATGTGTTTCTTCAAAACATTGGTACGTGGATAGAAGCTAAAACTGCTGTAATGTGGTCACTCTCAACATTCTTTTTTTCTTGTTTGAGAGTAATATCCCTTGCTATGTTCTTTGCCCATTTCCTTGCATGTTTGAGAAGATGTTTGTGGTATTCTCTCTCCCATCAGCGATTTGTTAAAAATTGTGCCTGGGTATTATATGCTGTCACTTCTGAACAATTGTGTTGGAACATAAGGAACTGCACAAAACGGAGCTTATCTCTGAGGTGCCTTGGATGGAAACTGGAGTAACTGAGAAGTGCATTTCTGTTGGTGGCCTTTCTAAAGACCGAAGTTGCTAATTTCCCATTAGATGCAGATATCTCTAGATCCCCAAACTGCACCATTTCTTTATTTTGAGTATGTATGAAATATAAATATCTGTTATGGCTGTTGAACCGGATCATGCATTGATTCAATTCCTATAGTTTACCTTTGAAAATCATAAAAATGTCATCAATATACCTGTCACGTAGGCCAATTTGGTCACTGAAAGGGTTGTTATTGGCATGAATGACATTTTGCTCAAAGTTATCCACGTATAAATGATCCAGGAACGGGGCGACAGTGGGCCCCATGGCAGTACCAGAAACGTGTTAAAAAAATGTATCCAAAAAATTAAATAGTTTTTAGTTATTACTGGAAACTTTATGGGGAGAGTTTTCTCTTCCAAAATATTTTCGATGACTGCCAGGGTTTCCAATTTCAGGATCCAGGTATATAAGGACGCTATGTCCATGGTGACCAATATGTGTGTAGTAGGATACAGCACCAGTCCTTCAACCATAATATGCATGAACAACAACAAACTGGGACAGAGGCTCCAAAATGGACCCCAATACAGCCACAATGGATGGTCCTGGTGGGGCTGATATTCCCTTATGCCCCTTAGGCAGTGCATAGAATGCTAGCATTTGGGGGAATCTGGGATACAGAAACTCTGCCTCCCTGGTCCTAATATGGCCTTCATTCATGAATGGTTGAAGGACTGCCAGTTTGCAGTTGGATTTATGCATTCCTTAGGAACTTTTCACAAAACATGATGGAAAGTGATGCTGCACACTACAGTCTGTTGCATAGAGTGCTCAACCCCCCGGCGGTACGCAAAGCCACAACACTGTATTGAACCGAAGAAACACGCCCATAAGGCGCCAGGGTTGCAAACTGCATCTCTGCTCCAAAATGATGTAGAAACCACACGGAAAGATAAAATGCTGTTTAATATTTACTCAATGTTAGGCAAAGTTGCAAAATAACCTGCAGGCAACAGGGGACACAGAAAAGCAATGTGTTTCATGCCACACACAGCTCTTGATCACACAATATGAAAAAGGAAATACTATTTATTTATTTATTTATTTATTGTTTGTTTGTTTGTTTGTTTGCTTGTTAGTCGCTAATACAGGAAGTAAATACAGTTTCAGAGTGCCCACAAGGCAACAGGGTGGGATCAAGTGGATGTGAAACAATTAAACACTTAATACAATTAAATGCAAAAAGAAATATTAAATACAGTGGGTGGGGGGAACACCTACTATGCCCTGTGAGTGTTCAGAACGTGTAAGTTCAGAAGGGAGGGTGCTGTGGTGCTCATGGGTGAGCAACAGGTGAACTGCAATGAAAGGTAAGTGCACACCATCAAGAACATGTGAGATTTAGCAGAGGAGAGTTGGAGGGGGAAAGAGAGGTAAAGAGGAAAGTCTTGATGTGATTACTGAGTTTAGGAACGTCCTGCTCAAGATAAAAAGGGAGGGGCAGGCTCTTCCAAAGGTAAGCGAACGGCCTCATGCCCTTTGTTTCATGAAATGCTTTACATACAAAGGGTTGGTTCCAGAGTAGGGGGTTATTTAGTAAGAGAGAGTTGCAGATAGTGTGGTCCCTGGCCTCAGACAGCCTTGTGGACAATATAAAGGGATTTGAATTTAATCTGCGAAGCAACCAGGAGCCAGTGAAAACATTCTAAGGCATGAGAGATGCCGCCCCTGTGCTTGATGTCAAGGAAAAGTCTTGCAGCCCTATTCTGGATTAGCTGGAGAGGTTACAGAGTGGAAGAAGGAAGACTCTGAAGGAGGCTATTGCAATAGTCAAGCCTAGAGAGAACCAAGTATCTGGCAACATTGATCTTCTGGAGGAAGGTGAGAAAAGATAGAATTCCTTTGAGAAGAAGATCTGAAAGTGGGACTTCTTGGCAATGTCCTGAGTGTGAGGCAGAAAGGAGAGAGCGGAGTCGAAGATGACTCCAAGGATTCTGGCTTCAGAAGAGGGAGCAGGTGGCGTGACCATGGAGAAAGGCCAAACAGAGGGGAAATAGTCAGGGACAGGGGTCCCAATGAGAAGGATGTCCATTTTGCTGGCATTGAGGCAGAGATCATTGGAAGTGCACAAGGCCTGGATGGCAGAAAGGCAGTCAGTGATGATGGAAGGTACAAGAGGATCAGCAGGAAGTTTGAAGAAAAGTTGTGTGTCATCAGCAGAACAGTGGAAATTGGGGGAGAAAGGGGAGATGAGGAGTGCCAACTGAGCGAGGTAGATGTTTAAGAGCCAAGGCAGGAGGGTAGAGCCCTTGGGGACGCCACAAGTGGAGAAGGAAGTAGGAGAGGAGAAGGTGCCCAAGACGACTTAAGAGGAACAGTCAGTTAGGAAGGAGGTCAGCCAGTCCAGTACTCACTCTTTGATAACAAGCGTGTCATGAAGCATTTGTATGAGGATGGAGTTGTTGACCATGTCAAATGCAGAGGAGAGATCAAGAAGGATGATGAGGATAGCTGGGGAGTTGGAATCCAGAGATGCAAGCAGTTCTTCATGGGTGTGCATAAGAGCAGTGTGCATGCCTCTAGATTCTCAGAATCCAGATTGATGGTCGTGGAGACCAGTAACAAGTTCAGTGTGAGAGTTGAGTTGGACCAGGGGCAACTTCTCCAGCAGTTTCCCCAGGAAGGGGGTGATGCAGATACAGCAGTACTTGGCTGGACAGGTAGGGTCTGCTGACATCTCTTTAAGGAGGGGGCGAACAAGGGAGTGCTTGAGGGAAGAGGGGGAGAACCAGTAGCAACAGAGTGGTTACAGAGATCAGCAAGTGCAGAGGCAAGAGAGCCAATGTAGTCCTTGATGGTTTTGGATGAACCAGAGGGAACCTGTTTGGAAGAGACCTTCATGGAGCAGACAACTCTGGTGACTTCATCAAGAGAGACAGGTGCAAAGGAGGAGAAGGCGGCGGGAGGAGGGTGGGTGGCCAAGGGTGGCACGAGGGTGAGAGAAGGGGTGGGAGAGTGTATAACAAGGCTGTTCAGGATGTCCTGAGTTTTGGTGGTGAAGTGAGTGGCCAGAGCATTGCAAAGGGCCTGAGAGGGGGTAGGGGAGGATGGTACTGTGGAAGGGTTGGCTAGTTCTCTGCAGAATTTGAAAAATTCAGCCGTGTTTTTAGATGCACTAGATACCCTTGCCCGAATGTGGACCCTTTTCTTGGCACAGATAAATAGTCTGTATTGCCTTTGGAGCAAGCGACAGGCCAGTTCGTCAGAGGGTGCACTTTGAGGTTTGCCACTTCCGTTCTGCAGCTCTGCACTTTCATTTCAGGGCTGCAAGTTCGGAGTCATACCAGGTGTTGTGCTTAGAGGCAAGTTTCAAGCAGATCCTCATGACTGGGGTAAGAATGTCAAGGGTGTTGGTGATGGACAGATGGAAGTTGCTGGGAGCATTGTCAGTGGTAGAGCCAGAGATGGAGAGCATGGGGGGATAAAGGTGGAAGTGAAGAAAGCAGCTCGTTTCATCGGGCGGATGTGTGTGAACGAGGTTGGCAGGGCTTTTTGAGGTGAGTTCACAGTGCCAGAGGGACCCAGTTGGAAGGAGAGAAGGGAGTGGTCTGACCGAGAAAGCAGGGTGACCATGGTAGATGGGAGAAGGAGTTCAAGTGAATGGGAGTGTCCAGTGTGTCCAGCAGAGTGAGTTGGATCAGAGGGGAGAATGGAGAGGGAAAGAGAGGTGCAGAGGTATATGAAAATAGTAGATGCTGTGCCACAGGAGTCCAATTGGATGTTAAAGTCGCCCAGGAGCAGAAGGTTGGATGAGGTAGAAAGTAAAGCAGAACAGAAATCAGCCCATTCAGAGAGGAACAGTGTGCTAGCAACAGGAGGCCGATAAATGGTAGCAAATTGTAGCAATGGTCAGGGTGGTGGAAGGAGAGATAACCAACTTGCATTCCAGGCTCTCAAAGGATGAATGGAGCTGAGTGGGTAAGACGGAGGAGGGAACACACTTAGGGGAGATTAAGGCAACTCCACCACCAGTACAGTGATGTTTTGGCTTTGAAATGATCTTAAAGTGGTCAGGAAGGAGGGAGTCAAAAGCAGTGACTGAGTTGGTATTGAACCATGTCTCAGTAAGGGCGAGAATGTCAAGGTCAGTGTCTTCAAGTAGGAGGCAGATTTCACCAGAGTGTTTGTTGGCTGAGCCAGCGTTAAGAGTCGCCAGCTGCCTATTAAGGTTTTCTGAGGTGGGGTACAGCGACATGGTACTTCAGTCAAAGGGTGATGGACAGAAGTGGAAGAAGGGGAAGGCAGGAGAAGGAAAAAAGTTCATGAGGGATGGCAGGATCAAGTCAAGGAGAAGGAATTTGGCCTGAGGACCCTAAACTAGAATAGTGCCAGTTTGGTAGATATGAATGATGCCGCGTGAAGAGAAAAAGTCCTCCAAGAGGACTTCCCACTTAGTGCCAACATTCATGGGAGAGGGTATGGAAGGGGAGAGAGAAGCGATGAGATGAGAAGTCCATAGGTTTGGAGATGGGATAGAGAAGAGGATATCAATGAAGATCTCTCAGGAGGGTGCACTGACATATGTGTCTGCAATGGGAAGGCCAGGATTTGCACCCATGATATCTTTTATTTTTTTTATCCAGTTATAGTGAGAGAGTGGGGATGGGTCATAGTGTAGCAGTTAGACAAGATTGGAGAGATGGTGACTGCCATCTCAGGGAAGAGAATAGATGAGAGAAAGAAGAAAGAGGGGGGCTGTACTGCACAGTCCTGGGCCCTTATTCACAGGCAGCCTAGTAGGTAAGGTGGCCACAATACAATGCAGATCAATAGGTGAGGTGCAATACAATGCAGTTTACAACAAGAATGCAACATGTCAAGCATAGATACAGTGCTATGTACACAGGATAGAATTCAGAATCCTAGCCCACGTAGATTCGATTTTTTTGAAGAAGCAATACAGAGAAAAGCGCACAGGATGGAATTCAGAATGCTAACCCACCTAGATTTGATTTTTTAAAGAAGCAATGCACAAAGGATGGAATTCAGAATGCTAACACAGCTAGATTCAAATTTTTGAAGAAGCAATACAAAGCAATGCACACAGGATGGAATTCAGAATGCTAACCGACCTAGATTCGATTTTTTACAGTAATACCATGTATTTAAAATAACAGCTCTCATCATATCACTTGACAAGGGCCATTCAGGCTTCAAATATGGCACCAGAGAAGCTGATGAATAAGGCAGCCATCTCAGCCTGTAGGTTGAACAGTACATACAAAGTGTTAATCCACCAATGTTACCAGAAATACAGTTATAAAACATTGAATAAATTAAATCCAAAAATGAACATCAAACCCACAATACATACTCTATAATCAATGCTAGAATTAGCATTTTCAAAAAAAGACTATCCATTGAACAATAGCTGCATAGTGCAAAAAAGGCTCCTAAGGTTCTAGAATTAATACACATTTCATATGACAACTCTCCAATGTTCATAAAGTGCTTTCATGCTGTGCAAAACGTATACAGTAGCTTGATAGTTGAAATGACTCAAGCATATTGAAATGAAATTCCAAACAATTAAAAACAGAGTCACAACTGAATTGCATAATTTAAGGAATAATACTCCTACTATTATATACAATGATATGATATTTTATTTGTATTTTAATTTAATTTAATTGTATCATACTTTATATGATATTTTATTTGTATACCGTGGATCATCCATATGCATAAAGTGCTTGAATCAGTGCATCATGTTAACTGAATCCTCATCTACTCAAACTGACAGATGCATAGTAATGTAATGTAAACATGTTTATGATTCCTTTCAACACTGCTTCAAAGATTTGATATATAATGAAATGTTGATATAAGATTTCCTCACAATTCAAACACAATCATTGTTGAGTTGCATAATTGGCGGAACAATGTCCCCAATCTTACAAACACTAAGGGCCTCATTACACAGACGGTGCTAAGGGTTAACGGTCAATGGTACCGGTGACCGTTAACCCTTACCGCCTAACTATGAGGTCCCTTTGCGGGTTGGAGACTTTAACGCCTGCTTTTTGCACTAAGGCGGTGCCAGTATTTTACCGGCATGGAGCACCTTGGTCCACTGCCTACCGTGTAATGAGGCCCTAATTCACCTATGTTTGTAAAGTCCTAAAACCAGTGCATATTGTTAACAGAACTTCATCTATTCTTAGTGACAGATGCATAGTAATGCAAACATACTGACAGATCATTCACAAGCACTTTCAAAAAGTCACAAAACAATATCACTGATACATAATAAAATGTGCAATAAGACCTACTTACCGATGAAGCACAAATAAAGAAATATCAGGCAAGTTGATTCAATACAGAATCCTACAGAAACATTTACCCCTTAATAACACACCAGAGTATATCAAAGAAGAAGAACAAATCCCAAAATTGGAAAAAATAAAGCCTTAGAAACTTCACTGTTGTTATATCTCATGAATTAGCTTTGTAAGTCGAATACTGCATCAACAGTAAAAAGAGAAGAACACAGCAGAACAAATGTGTGCCATGTTGTTGAAAACAGCATATTTACTTTTAAGAGCAGGAAAGCCCTGTTAGTGCTGATTATTCATAGACACTGAGCCTTTGCTTTATGTTCTTTTTTGTCTAGGAAGTGACTTAATCACCCACTAAACCGATGCAGACTATGAGATGGTTGGTATTTTTAACCTAAAATAGTTGAGGATGAAAATAGTGTGTCCTTCTAACTTGCAATTAAGACACATAACAATATGAAGACGATCATGAAGAGGGTGACCTTATCTTGAAAGGTCATTGAAACTGGTCAACACTATATAAGGTTGACCACAATAGGTTGTGCGGCATACTGAAGTGATCGATTTAGCATCTTTTCTTGATCCTCAACGTCTACACATAGAGTCCATAAATATTTCACCTAAAGAAACAAGTATCTGGGATCATTACAAATGTTTGTTCCTGTGATAGTGCTCCCTCTTTTGTTTCTTTTAACTTTCGTCAATGATTGCTTCCATCAATTTTTTGTAATTGCACTTCTATAACTTTAAAAACCTAATTAAAAATGGACACTATCTGTCTAATGAATAGCTTTGACAGGAATGGTTAGAAATAGAATATTTCCCAACAATATTCATCAGTCACACTGATGAATGACTCAGTCACTCTTTTCGAGCTACCAAAGAGACCTCTTTATTTATTATCATAAAATAATGTTTTGACATAAATAAGGCACATTTGTTCAAATTGTTCATACATGAAGATACATAAAGATTCAGTATATAATCCTCTAATCACTTTTATTTTTGAATTTTTTTATTTGTGTGAATCAAAATGTGAATTGATTTTTACAAAATGAATTTTCCCAAAGAATTTTCAATGTCAGTTTATCGAACAGCTTTCAGTAGCTCGCACGTGAGTTCTGAAATAAAAATAAAGCGATGTTAACTTGCTTTTTCAGCCCGAATAGGCCATTTCAAACTGGTAGCTGAGAAAAGAGTGGATCATCCGGAGTTACAGGTGATCTGAAGACTCAGGTGATTGTAGTTGTAGCGAGTTGACTTAGCTTTCTACAATCCCTTCCAGGTTATTCAGGGTGTCTAGTTTGGACATGATTTGTTGCACTATTTTGGAAGTGGCCATTAGCCAGGTTGGTTTATCCCCACTGATCATTCTTGACCACCAGCAAGATTCACTGTCGATCGAGGGATCCGACGAGAAATGCTGCATGTAGGCTGTCCTGATTTGTTTTGTTTCTGGGCAGCCTACAATCAGATGGTGAATTGCCTCAGTTTTCTTTTTGTTCTGGCATAGTCTGCAATAAGCTGTGTTTGAAAGTCCTCTGATGGCTTTAATTTCATTTGTTGTTAACAAGTTAAGTCTCGCCCTTAAAAGACAGTTTCTGGCTTATCTGTTTGGGAATTGTTTTATAAATCCCTGCAGCTCGTTTAGTTTCTTTATGTTAGGGGGCAGGTGTCGCGTTAACTTGTTTTCCATTGCTTTTGCCAGAGTCGTGATCCAGTCTAGTTCCTTGATCTTTTTTATTGTTTTTGCCGGATTTTGGATTAAGTCGTCTTCTGTGCTCTCATTTGAACTCAACAGCATGGAGATGTCTGTCTTCCAGGATTGTAGGGATTTGTTTGAGTCAACCGCTAGTTCTGCTTTTATCACTTTGTAGGGCAGAAGCCTCTCGGGGAGCAGAATTTTTCTGTATAACCTCAGGGTGTTAGTTTATGGAGGCTCAGTTCTCTTCGTATTGATGCGACGGGTATCGAGGCCGGAAGGGAGATAACTGTTCTACAATAGTAGGCTTCAAGTTTTGGCCAGATGTTTCTCAGCTTCTGGATCATTGCCTCTGCACCATAGGTTATAGCAGGGACTACTTTCATTTTGTAGTTGTCAATTACTGGTATCATTGAAAAGCGCCCGAGTTTTTGGTCGATCGCTTTTCCTTGTGCCGCCAGCTTCCTGATTTTTATTCTTAGATGTTCTTGCATAGCTGTTTCTTTTGGTGTTGTCTACTATGATTCTCAAGTATTTAAAACTTTTTACTTTTTCGATCTCGGTCGATTGGAAGAACCATTTTGATTTTTCAGTTTTCTTTGTTGATTTTTCTAGGGTAACAATTTTTGTTTTTCCTTTATTTACTTCCAAGTTGTTTGATGTTGCATAGCCAGAAAGATTTTCAAGTTGGCGGTGTAATCCGATTGGCATCTGATCAATTAGTATAAGATCGTCCGCATAGAGTAACCGGCTGATTTTATGTTTGCCCAGTTGCGGTGGAAAAAATCTAACAGAGGTTTCTGTTTCTTTAAAGTCACCGAGATAGGCCAGAAAAAGAATGGGGGCCAGCGGGCACCCCTGCTTGACTCCCCATTGGATCGTTATGGATTTTGAGAGAGATCCTTGGCAATTTGTTTGTTTGTTTGTTTGTTTATTTGATAATGCGTGCCAAGCCCTTGGGCAACTGGGCGCAGCAGTACAAGAAAGTTTGAAGCTTAGTTACAGTGCCTGATATAGGCTATTACAAGCAGAAGTAGATTACAATAAGTGAAACAATACATACAGGGTCATATTAGGTCAGCATTAGAAGGCGAACTTAACATAGGCATATCAGGAGCAGGTTACAAATCGTTAGTGTACAGCCATTTTAGAACGTTACTTCTAAATCTAGTGTAGGGTAAAGGTCGTCTGAGGTCACGTGGGAGTGTGTTCCAAGATTGTGCGGCTCTGACAGGGAATCTAGATCCTCCCGCCGTGGTTAGTTTAAATCTAGGGACTTTGAGCAGGAAAGTGTTAGCAGATCTCGTCAGTCGGTTTGAGGGTCTCCTGTTGATTTTTTCAGCTAGGTATGGGGGTGCAAGATTATTTAGGCATTTTGATGTGAGAGAAATGGTTTTAAGGAGGATTCTATCCTTTATCTTTAGCCAGTGGGCCTCAGTCCGGTATTTGGAGATGTGTTCTCTGTGTGGGATTTTCAGAGCTGCTCTTGAGGCGTCATTTTGTAATCTCTGGAGTTTGTCAATGACTGACTTGTTGGCTCCTGAGTATAGGGCGTTGCAATAGTCCAGTCTAGACATGATAAGAGCATTGGCCAGGGTAAGGCAACTGGCACTAGATAGGAAGGGTCTGGCAGCACGGATAAGTTTACAGGTGTAAGTAGTTGTGGAGGCAAGGGAGTTCACTTGCTTTTTGAGGGTGAAAGCAGAGTCGAGGTAGAATCCTAGAGTTTTAACCTCTCGCATAACCTTAATAGTATTGTTGTCTATATTAAATGATGCATAGTCCGGGGTGAGTTTAGTTTGGTTATGGTCTGATCCGAGGAGCAGGATTTCAGTTTTATTGTCGTTCAGGCAGAGGCCGTGGGTGGCCATCCATGCCTGAATGGTGATGTATATTTTGTTCACCAAAGCCAGGTCCGCTTGATAGTTGCCCGAAGGGGGTATGAGGATCTGAACGTCATCTGCATAATTTGTGTAGGTGACACCCAGTCTGTCCAACTTGTCAAACAATGGCTTGGTGAAGATGTTATACATGGTGGGTGAGACACAGGAGCCCCGAGGGACTCCACATGTGATTTGGATGGGATCAGCGCAGGAAGAGGTGGAGAAGACTCTCATGGTCCGGTTGTCTAGAAAGGATTGGACCCAAGCTATAGCTTCCACTGTGAAGTTGGCAGTGAGCTTGAGGTGGTTACATAAAACTGCATGATCCACCTGGTCGAAAGCTGCTGACAAGTCCAGGAGGAGTAGCAAAGCTGTTTTCCCACTATCCTTGAATTTCTCGATTTTGGTTTTAAGATCTAACAGGGCTGTTTCAGTGCCATGGAGAGGGCGGAAGCCTGATTGGCCTGAGCCTAGTAGATGGTTGGTTTCTAAGTAATCTTGAATTTGGAGCTAGGCTACTCTATCGATGATTTTTAGTAGGAAGGGTACATTAGTGATAGGCCTATAATTGGTTGGGATGGATGGATCTAGGGTTTGTTTTTTAAGAAGGGGGAGGAGCCAGGATTGTTTTAGGTTGGCGGGTACTATGTTGGATTTGAAAGAGGAGTTGATGAGCTTAGAGATAAATGGGGCTAAATCTCTAGCTGACTCGCACAGACGTGTTGGTATGTAGAGATTTGATGGGATTTAAAATCTCTTTAGGACAAGTTCAGCTTTCCAGTTTGCTCCATAGGATGGACATGTCAACCCTATCAAACGTTTGAGAGAAATCGACGAATGCCAAGTGGATCTTAGCGCCTCCTTCTAGCACTTTACTTTTCAGGACACTTATTATGAGGATGTTTGCAGCGGTTCTCAAGTTCTTCTTAAATCCTGTCTGGAAGGGATCGTTACACGCCGCGTCACAAGCCCATTTTTGGAACCTTTTCTGTAGGAGGGAGCCAAACAGTTTTCCTATAGGATCCAGCAGCGCGATGGGCCGGTAGTTTGAAGGATCATTGATGGCGCCTTTCTTGTAAATTGGAATAATCGTGGCAGAAGTCCAAGAAGCCGGAATTGATTTGGAGTCTGAGCATCTTGAGAAAACTTCGCTCATGAAAGCGGACCAGGCTTCAGGAAGGGCCTTAAGGTCGATGTTTGTAATGCATTTGGGTCCCGGTGCTCTTGAGTTTTTCAGTTTGGTTATTGCGTCATAGATTTCTTCTTTGTCATTTATGGTTGTCCAAGGATTCTCGCGGCTTTCTGAAAGTGGAATTTTTTGGTCCAAAGGTAATTTGAAGGTTTCCTTTATGTGCTTTTCCCAGGTTACTTCACCAATCACATTTTCGATGTTTTCGCTCCTGACAGCTGTCTTAGAATTTAGCAATGACCAGAATTCTCTTGAATTTTTGGTGCAGATGGCTCTCAGTATGGCTTCAGAGTCTTGTTGATGTCATTTTCTTTGGTGCGATCTTAGCCAGGTACGATAGACCAGTTTTGCTTTCAGCTTAAACATTTTTGCTTGGTCCGTGCTCCACTTAGCTGCCTGTCTGATGGCCTTCCAGTATTCTCGTCGCTTTTCGACTAGGAGAGAGTCATATGAGTGTTTTGCAGATTTAGTGAACGAGTTTGTTTTTAGACAGGACTTCTTGTACGGTGTTAACAAGGGGCCATAGTCGGTCACGTACTTCCGGTCACTGGATTTGGATTTCTTGTACTTATTAGACAGGTCTTCAATGGGCCTCATTTCGAGTCCGGCGGTAACCGAGGCGGTAAAACTGCCTGGTTACCGCCGGACTCGTATTACCATTCCACCTCCTTGATTCCCGGAATTACCGGGGCATTACAACTCCGGTTTTCCGGGAATCACAGAGGCGGAATGGTGTTAATCCCCATTCCCATTGAGTCCTATGGGACTCAATGGGAATGGGGATCATGGAAACACCGGCAGCATCTCGTAATGCTGTTGGTGTTTCCTCGTCAGCCTGCAGGAGTCGGGATCAGGCGGTCCGGAAACAACGGTGGCAGCGGGTTTAACACCACCGTTATTTCCGGATCGCCTGACCTGTAATGAGGCCCAGTGTCTTTCACTGAGAGGTGTAGCCTATTACCCTGGACATTTACTTCGAGGTTGTAAGGCAGCGAATCTGCATGGTCGTTTGTACTTTTCCAAGATGTAAATAGAGGGTTGTGGTCGCTGGCTTTGGTTTGCTTTACCTCGAAGGACGAGATTAGATCGAAAAACGGTCGTGAGGTAAATATGTGATCAATTGAGGATTGTAGCATGCCATTAGACCAGGTCGCTGGCCGGTACTGGTCAGGGAAGACCCCATCTAGACTTTGGAATTTTCTGGATTTAAATAATACTTGCCAGTGAGTCCCTCTGAGATCTGCCGGGGTCGAAGGTTTTTTTAGGATTTTGTTGTGTACATACAGTGTTTAGGTCTCCACAGATTAGTATGTATGACACTAAATGGACTGTTAGGATTTCATCAATTGTTGTTTCACTTTCTCTAAGAAAGGTTTCCGCTTCTATTTTCGCAGGGTTCCAATAGATATTTAGGATTGCTAGGGTCGTACACTGTCCTTTCTTGTCAAATTCACTTTTGTGGGACCAATTTAGCAAAACTGCCAAGAGGAAGTGGTTTGCACTTAGGACTTTGTCCAGGTTCAGACCGTGTCCAATGCGAGATGCCGTCAGGAGGCCAGAAGAGGGACGTCCTTTAATACTTTTGAGGGCCGAGGCCAAGGAGAGTTCGTAGCCGTCTAAGGTCGGTGGTTTCGTAAGCCACGTTTCTTGTAAGCAGATTATGTCATAATCACCTAAGTGGATTTCTCCTGGAGAGGTCAGGTTCTGAAAGACCCTCGTGTTCCATGAGCAGAGGCTTATGGAATGTCTGGTGTCGTCCGTGGGCTGCTGACCTTCGTGGCTGTGGTCCTGGGGCTTGGATTGCTATTTGGAGTTTCTTGAGGTAAGAGTT
Source organism: Ambystoma mexicanum (assembly GCF_040938575.1). NCBI lineage: Eukaryota > Metazoa > Chordata > Amphibia > Caudata > Ambystomatidae > Ambystoma > Ambystoma mexicanum. Next base: position 343,865,638 of record NC_090940.1, read on the forward strand.
TTAGGAAGACAAGCCCATAGGCCCGAAGCAGTTGACTTAGACTTGTTTGGGGCCGGCTCTGATGTCGCAAATTGGACCAATTGATGGGTATTTTTTGCGAGACTTGAGAGGTGGGGCTACTTGCGGTGGTTGTCCGTTTGCTGTTGTTGATCCTTTGCCCTTTTTCATCATGCGCTTCAAATTGAGATTGGGTTTTTCCTTGGAGATTAAACTTTCATGATCGTTGGTCTGTTTGTCGGGCATTAATGTGGAATCTTTCGTGCATTGGTTCCACTTAGACGTGGAGCTCTCTGTGTCTCTATGGTCTTTCTTGTAGTTTCTTACTTTGTTTGATGCTGAGTTGGTTTGAGATCTATCGTGTCCCTTTGAAGTGTGAGTTCTACTGCATGCTCGTTCATTTGTGTTATTTAGATCAGTGAGATTGTAACCCAGTCTCAGTAGTTCTTTTGTTTCTTTTCTTAGTAGGTCTTTAATCGAAGCCGAAGCAATGTGTAGATATGTTTGAGCCTTCCCTTTTGTGTGGGAAGGGTCGACGATCTTTAGGTCTTCCGTTTTTATTTTCCTCAGTTTTGGTACGTGGTTGAAGAGTATTAAGACAGAGCTTCGGTTTAAGATCACATCATCGTAGTTCCCTTGTATTTGTTCTAGTTTGAGAATCCACCTCCGTTGTTGTGTGGAGTTTGAAGTTTTGCAGTATTTTTTTTCTGTTTGGGATCGATAGTGATGTTCTCTTCTTGCTGATGTTCGCAGGTCTGTGTCCGTTGTTGACTTGAAGGTGTCTTTTTCTTTCTTTTGGCCTTCCTTTGAAGTGGGATAGAGTCGAGATTTGTTTCTGTCTGAAGAGCTTTTTGATCTAGAGTTTTTTGCCGTTCGAGAGGGAGGCGTTAAAGATTGTCGGCTTTTACTTGAAATTGTGGTCGAAGAGTCGCTGGGTTTCTTTTCTGTTTCATGAAAGTGGTGAATTATTTTGTTACGACGTTCTTCTAACGTAAGGAAGGGTGAATTTTGATTTGGACTAGCGTCCTCTATGTTGTCAAGTGTACTTTGAGAAGGGCTCACGAAAGTTACTTTTCTCTCTAGGGTTGCCGATTTCTCCTTGGTCAGGTCATGCTGTGGACTCTCCTCTAGGTGTTGGCTGAAGTTCATCAGAGACTCCTGGGCCATGAACTATTCAACTGTTTTAGGAGATTGTAGAACTGTTCATTGGTTGTTTGTGACAATCTGGGCAGAGCCCAAGGTTTTGTCGCTCCTTGGAGTGACCGGCCTTTCTTTACTCGAGATTGTTTTAGAGTGTGTCGAAACAGCCAATAGTTTCATGGAATTAGGCTCTTGTTTTTCATTTCTTTTGTTTATGTCCTTTTCAGCTTTGTTTTTCTTGAAGATCAGGAAAGTTTGGTCCACCCCTTGGGTCCAGGCAGCGTTTCCCGAGGTAAGGAGATTGGGGTCGTCCGCAACCTACAACACTTCCTTTTTCCGTCTTTTGTCCTGATTTACTATATCCATGTTCGTTTGTATTACATCGGTTTGAGTTTGAGCATTTCTTGATACAGTTTGTCCAGTCAGGTCCATAATTGGTGAGGTTTGTTCCCCCACCTCTTTTGTAGATTTGTTTTTCCTCTGGTCAGTAGTTAGAGAGTTTGTGTCTCTGTTTTGATACTGGGTTGAGGCAAAGTAGTGCTTTTGTTCTTTAGCCAGTTTCAGGTGCTCTTCGTGGGCCATCATGTAGCCCTCTAGGTAGATCAGTTTGGTATACATCATTGCCTGAATTGACGTGTGGTCTTTTAAGGTGTCGTTAAGGGATTCATAAAGTTTTGTGAATGGTGTAAGACCTATTGAAATAGCTGACATAATTGAAAAAATGTCAGGTTTTTTCACTGGGGAGGCTTGTATAGGTCGATTTTCCTTGGCTCCTCGAAATTCTTGGTGAAGAAGGAGTAGATTGTTGTGCAGTTGGACATTTCTGATGGTGTGTTATATGCGGCTGGTCTAGAGAGAATCTTCTGGGTGACCCACGTGGGAGAAGTAGAACTGGGAAGATCTTCGGGCTTTCAAAACCATTTCTTGCTTCTTTGTGGATTTCTCTTCAAGGAGAAATTTCATAGTTTGCTGTAAAGGGTTTGGGGTTTCCCACCATTGGTGAGGCTTCGGCCTTATCGTGTTCTTCCGGACTCATTGTGTCCCGCAACGGGGATTGAGGAATAGAGTGGTTGTCCTCTTCCCAGGGTTCGTTTGATGGTCTTGGTGGGACAGTCACTTGATCTTCAACAGCTGAAGATAAGAGGTTTGAGGTGTCTCTGTTTCGGTTTATTTGAGGTTTTCCTTGAACTTGGTCATCGACTAACTTTGGGTTTGACCCAACCGATTGTTTTAGTAAATCCTCTTCAGGAAGGTTTTTTTGGTGTACTTGGTATGCTTAGAGGAGTGCTTACTTGCTCTTCATAGGCTGGGGGTGAGAGCCCCTGAGGCGTTTTCGTGTACATTTTTTGGATGTTCTCCTGGTTCCTGAGCCTCAATTGCATTAAGGTTGATCTTCTCCGATGCCTTTACTGGTTCAGATAGTTCTTTTTGTGGCACCTGGTCTTCAGTCCTCACTAGCTGTGGATCCGGACTTGGTAGTACTTCTGAATGCTTTGGGAATTTAGGCGAAACCGCACTTTGGCCCTGGCATGAGTTGGTGGGGGATAATGCCATCAACGTTCGTGAGGTGGTCGTCCTATGATCTAGCTTCCTGTGTTTCTGAATGGGTTGGCAATCTTGAAGAGCTTCCAGGATTTCCATGTCGGTTCGCTCAGCTGTTTGTATTGGCCGGGTGATGTTTCTGAAATTAAAGAAACTTGTGAGCAGGTTTTGTGAGACGGCTTGCTGGATTGCCTTTCCTGGTCTATTAGAATAAGAATTCGTTCCATTGCCTTTTTTCTGAGTGACAACGCCATTGTGTAGGTGTAGCCTTCTCTTTTTACTTTCTTTTTTTTCTTTTCAGGTCGTGTGTGTTTTCCTGCATTTTGAACGTAGGTGAAAATCATGGTTGTTTTCTTATGTTGGACTGGGCCGTTGCATTTGTACTGCTTGGCTCGTCCAATACCACTGGAACAGTCTCCGGACCAACTTGGTCATAGGGGTCTGAAGCGCGATCCAATACGGAACGCTCGAGGGAAGCACCCTGAGAAACACGTCTCTTTGGGCGGCTCTCAGTTGGTCGGCATCCGCGTTGCAGTGAATGATAGCTTTAACAGTTACATGGCTGCAGGGTACGGCCTCTTCTGGCTCCGCCCCTGCTAATCCGTCCTCACAATCCAGGTCTGACCCCCCGTCGACGCTTCTGCTGCCGGCCCCGGGCCAGAGGCCTCGCCCAGCCTCGACCGTTCCTTGCACCGCTCCTTGCACCGCCCCACCCGATCGCAATCCCGGATCCTCTCCACGTGGCGACGCGGTCCCGCTATCCCCTCCGGGATTAACAGGTGAGCGCGCCGTTTGGATAGTGTTCACAGGATCTGCATTTCCTACAGTGGGGAGGTCTTCGTTTGTGATGTTTTCCAAAGCCAATGGCGGGGGAGCCTTTGTTTGTTGTTTCTTTAGTCTGGGGCCTGATTTTTCCGGTGAGCATGGGGAAATCAGAGAGTCATCGGAAGTCGTCAGGGTAGATTTGGTGATTATCAGTTTTTTTATGAGTTTACTTCTTTTTCCCATTTGGCTGTCACTTTCAGACAATAAGTGGACTTGATTTGAGTCTTTTACACATGGTTCATCTGAGATCGAGTGGGGACACGAACTCCGCATCCATCGCCTCTCTTCACACATGGGGGAGTTAACGGAGGCGGCAGTCCTCGCAGCCTCGACCGCCATGACTGCAGGACTGCCACTCGCCGCCACTCTGCGTCCGCTCCGCGGACTGCTGGGGTTTTAGTTGCTGGGTTGAAAGGGTGCTCCGCCTCCAAAACAAAGGATAGTGAAGGCAGACTCTGCAGCTAGAAGATACTGCAGGACTGCCACTCGCCGCCACTCCGCGTCCACTCCGTGGACTGCTGGGGTTTTAGTAGCTGGGTTGAAAGTGTGCTCTGCCTCCAAAACAAAGGATAGTGAAGGCAGACTCTGCAGCTAGAGGATACTGCAGGACTGCCACTCGCCGCCACTCCGCCCTGATCCTAATGATATTCCTTATGCAGGATTCTGGTTCTTCTACCTCCTGCTTCTGTTATGCTGACAGTTTCGGCATCTAGAGCATGTCTTGCATCGCACAGGCGCCCACCTTAAACACTTATTAAAAAAATATTTCAACATAAACGTAACTTGCTTGATACCCCGGAGGGTTTTGGTTACTCTCCTCTATTCGCTCAACGGAAGAGTTTTTCAACAGACCAAATTATTCACAAATTTGTTTGCAAAGTACAATGATGAATGAATCCCAGTTCTATGTCCTAATCCAAGCTGTACAACACCAGCAAAACCTAAGCAATCCTAGTGTGGTGCTTGTAGTGGCCACCACACTACATGATTCGTGGCGTGTTGCCCCTTGTTCAGGTATAACTGCTATCAAAAATTGCGAGCTGTAAAGGGTGTAAAAAGTAGAAAGTGTCCTGACATTCTGATGTCAATAGTCTAAGTACTCAATGTTCATTCACCCACCTGTCTGACGTTGTATTCTCAATTCCATTTGTCTGACCTCAATGGAAAATCACCAATTCCAAAAGCTGTGAAAGATATATTATGTCCCTTTATGTAAGTACTACTGCCTACACATGGGTATATGCGCGCATATGTTTTATTTGGAGACGTGATATAGAATTCTTTATAAAATTACTTCAATGGGTATACATGTCATGGATAGAGGTTGTCTCTCCATCTCATAGTTCCCCAGTGAGGCCTCTCCAATCCATTCTGGACTGAAAGTTCAAGTCTCACACTTATTATAAGACTGCTAATGCCAACAGAAAATGCACGTAGACATTTGTTTTCTACTCCGTGTACATCAAATCCCCATTAAATTACCTCTTCTGTTCCAGTTTTATGCTCGATGCGGGAATCAGGATGCTGCTGTGAAAACAGCCTCCCGTCCTGCATCGGCTCTTTAGTCCTTCCTGGTAAAGTCATGTGATCTGACGGCATCTCTGTAATTTCACCTGATTTCGACTTTGCATGAACAAATATTTCTAAGTAAATATCTCATCTTCAATACATTGTTTTGTTTAAGAAAAACTCGGTACGGAAATAATGAGGAAGATGATTACGCTGCCTCTCGTTCCATGCCATAATCCTGATTCCACAATATTGTGATCATGTGATACGGACTCATAGTGCCAATAACACATTCATTATAGGTTAAAATTCTTTTTACAATCATTTTCACAGTACAAAATGTGCTACTATACAGACACATTTTACTGGCCACCATGTCTTAAAAACAAATTTGTCGATTCATTACTATCTAACATGCTTAACGATTATGGTAACAATACAAAAAACAGATTATATATAAAGCAAGTCAAGTCAAAGTCAATGTTCAACCCTTTGGGGCTTAAAAGATTTTAATCCCTCAGTCCAATGGGTTCCTTTTTGGCGTAATAAGACATTTATGTCTCCTCCTCTTCTTGGATATTTTACTTGTTCTAGAACAACCAACTTCATCTGTTCTATTGTGTGTCGCACAACTGGTGAATGTATTGATCCTGTGCGTATGTTTGATTTGGGTTCTATCCATCGCAGTTTAACTTTCCTTGTTGTAAGACCCACATAGAACATGCCACATGGGCATCTGTTGCCATAAATAACATTTGTTGAGTCGTATGTAGTTGAGTGTCGCAGCTGGATTGGTTTGCCTGTATATGGATGATTGATACTATTCCCTTTGATTAGATTATTGCAATGTTGACAATTATTGCAGGGGAGCGTTTCTTTATACATGATGTTCCCTGTCTTTCCTTCCGAGTAATCTGCTTGAATGAGGTGGTCTTTAGCAACCTTACTGTTCCTGTAGACAAACATTGGTGTATCTTCAAAATGTTGTGCCAGGACTGGATCCATTTTCAAGAATTCCCAATTCCGTCTTAGAATCTTCTTAATTATGTGGCACTGTTCTGAATACCTGGTCACATACACCAGTTTGTATTCTTGGGTTTTCTTTCTTGATTCCAATTATTACTGTCTTGACACTCCTGAAGATTTACAGGGTAATTCATAGAAATTCGCACAAAAGTGGCGCATGCGGCTGGCGCACAGCGTGCCCGTGCGAATGTCTGCGCCAGCCGCGTGCACTAAAGTCAATTTCTGCGCACAGGGTACTCATGGATTTTCGCATCCAAAACCAGCCGTGGCGCAGCGTGGCGCAGCGACCCTGCAGCAGCGCCAGTTACGCCCCCAAGAACGCCCTCACGCAAGGAAAAGCCTTCAAAATCCCCAAATAATCACAAAGGGCTGCGCTAACCCTGGACCAGTTTGCAAACAGCAAACGCCAAGCGGGGAACGTGTATTTCAGTGGTTCGCGGGAAGTTCCACACGCGATTGTCCTGTGTACGTGTGCATCAGGGGTGCGTGGGAAGTAACACACGCAAAAGCAGCAGGGTATGTGTATTTCAGGGGTGCGCGGGAAGTATCACACGCAAAAGCAGCAGGGTACGTGTATTTCAGGGGTGCGCGGGAAGTATCACACGCAAAAGCAGCAGGGTATGTGTATCTCAGGGGTGCGCGGGAAGTATCACACGCGATTCCATCAGGGTACTTGTCTTCCAGGGGTGCGCGGGAAGTATCACACGCAAAAACAGCAGGGTACGTGTATTTCAGGGGTGCGCGGGGAGTATCACACGCAAAAGCAGCAGGGTACGTGTATCTCAGGGGTGCGCGGGAAGTATCACAAGCAATTCCATCAGGGTATGTGTATTAAAGGGGTGCGCGGGGAGCACCACACTAGAATTGCACGTGTGGGTCCTCCCAGGTGTTCCGTCTACACCCTCCATGGCCCCTGCAGGTGGCCCACATCATAGGGGCCTACCCTGCACATGTCCTGCAGGCACCCCATCTACCATGGCCATGCCCCCCAGCCAACCCACATGTCAGCTTGCACTACTGCCCACCAACGCATGTCCCCCTGCACCCCCAGCCACCAGGGGCAGCCTCCACCAGGCCCCCACTCATGTCTCCGATCACCCCCACCCCCCAGCCACCAGGGACAGCCTCCACCAGGCCCCCACTCAATTCTCCCACCACCCCCACCCCCCAGCAGTGCAGGGGCAGACTCCACCAGGCCCCCACTCATGTCTCCCTGCACCCCCACTCCCAGCCACCAGGGGCAGCCTCCACCAGGCCCCCACTCATGTCCCTATCACCCCCAGCCACCAGGGGCAGCCTCCACCAGGCCCCCACTCATGTCCCCTATAACCCCCACCCCCCAGCAGTGCAGGGGCAGCTTCCACCAGGCCCCCACTCATGTCTCCCTGTACCCCCACCCCCCAGCCATCAGGGGGAGCCTCCACCAGGCCCCCACCCATGTCCACCACCACCCCCACCCCCCAGCAGTGCAGGGGCAGCCTCCACCAGGCCCCCACTCATGTCCCCTATTACCCCCACCCCCCAGCCACCAGGGGCAGCCTCCACCAGGCCCCCACTCATGTCTCCCACCACCCCCATCCCCCAGCCACCAGGGGCAGCCTCCACCAGGCCCCCACTCCTGTCTCCCTGCACCCCCAACCCCCAGCAGTGCAGGGGCAGCCTCCACCAGGACCCCACTCATGTCTCCCTGCACCCCCACCCCCCAGCCACCAGGGGCAGCCTCCACCAGGACCCCACCCATGTCTACCACCACCCCCACCCCCCAGCAGTGCAGGGGCAGCCTCCACCAGGCCCCCACCCATGTCTACCACCACCCCCACCCCCCAGCAGTGCAGGGGCAGCCTCCACCAGGCCCCCACTCATGTCCCCTATCACCCCCACCCCCCAGCAGTGCAGGGGCAGCCTCCACCAGGCCCCCACTCATGTCTCCCACCACCCCCACCCCCCAGCCACCAGGGGCAGCCTCCACCAGGCCCCCACTCATTTCTCCCTGCACCCCCACCCCCCAGCAGTGCAGGGGCAGCTTCCACCAGGCCCCCACTCATGTCTCCCTGTACCCCCACCCCCCAGCCATCAGGGGGAGCCTCCACCAGGCCCCCACCCATGTCCACCACCACCCCCACCCCCCAGCAGTGCAGGGGCAGCCTCCACCAAGCCCCCACTCATGTCCCCTATTACCCCCACCCCCCAGCCACCAGGGGCAGCCTCCACCAGGCCCCCACTCATGTCTCCCACCACCCCCATCCCCCAGCCACCAGGGGCAGCCTCCACCAGGCCCCCACTCCTGTCTCCCTGCACCCCCAACCCCCAGCAGTGCAGGGGCAGCCTCCACCAGGACCCCACTCATATCTCCCTGCACCCCCACCCCCCCAGCCACCAGGGGCAGCCTCCACCAGGACCCCACCCATGTCTACCACCACCCCCACCCCCCAGCAGTGCAGGGGCAGCCTCCACCAGGCCCCCACCCATGTCTACCACCACCCCCACCCCCCAGCAGTGCAGGGGCAGCCTCCACCAGGCCCACACTCATGTCCCCTATCACCCCCACCAGGCCCCCACTCATGTCTCCCACCACCCCCACCCCCCAGCCACCAGGGGCAGCCTCCACCAGGCCCCCACTCATTTCTCCCTGCACCCCCACCCCCCAGCAGTGCAGGGGCAGCCTCCACCAGGCCCCCACTCATGTCTCCCTGCACCCCCAGCCACCAGGGGCAGCCTCCACCAGGCCCCCACCCATGTCTACCACCACCCCCACCACCCAGCAGTGCAGGGGCAGCCTCCACCAGGCCCCCACTCAGGTCCCCTATCGCCCCCACCCCCCAGCCACCAGGGGCAGCCTCCACCAGGCCCCCACTCATGTCCCCTATCACCCCCACCCCCCAGCAGTGCAGGGGCAGCCTCCACCAGGCCCCCACTCATGTCTCCCACCACCCCCACCCCCCAGCCACCAGGGGCAGCCTAGTCCAGGCCCCCACTCATGTCTCCCTGCACCCCCACCCCCAGCAGTGCAGGTGCAGCCTCCACCAGGCTCCCACTCATGTCTCCCTGCACCCCCACACCCCAGCCACCAGGGGCAGCCTCCACCAGGACCCCACAAATGTCTACCACCACCCCCACCCCTCAGGAGTGCAGGGGCAGCCTCCACCTGGCCCCCACTCATATCTCCCACCACCCCACCCCCCAGCCACCAGGGGCAGCCTCCACCAAGCCCCCACTCATGTCCCCTATCACCCACACCCCCCAGCCACCAGGGGCAGCCTCCACCAGGCCCCCACTCATGTCCCCTATCACCCCCACCCCCCAGCAGTGCAGGGGTAGCCTCCACCAGGCCCCCACTCATGTCTCCCACCACCCCCACCCCCCAGCAGTGCAGGTGCAGCCTCCACCAGGCCCCCACTCATGTCTCCCTGCACCCCCACCCCCCAGCCACCAGGGGCAGCCTCCACCAGGCCCCCACCCATGTCTACCACCACCCCCACCCCCCGCAGTGCAGGGGCAGCCTCCACCAGGCCCCCACTCATGTCCCCTATCACCCCCACCTCCCAGCCACCAGGGGCAGCCTCCACCAGGCCCCCACTCATGTCCCCTATCACCCCCACCCCCCAGCAGTGCAGGGGCAGCCTCCACCAGGCCCCCACTCATGTCTCCCACCACCCCCACCCCCCAGCCACCAGGGGCAGCCTCCACCAGGCCCCCACTCATGTCTCCCTGCGCCCCCACCCCCAGCAGTGCAGGGGCAGCCTCCACCAGGCTCCCACTCATGCCTCCCTGCACCCCCACCCCCCAGCCACCAGGGGCAGCCTCCACCAGGACCCCACCCATGTCTACCACCACCCCCACCCCCCAGCAGTGCAGGTGCAGCCTCCACCAGGCCCCCACTCATATCTCCCACCACCCCACCCCCCAGCCACCAGGGGCAGCCTCCACCAGGCCCCCACTCATGTCCCCTATCACCCACAACCCCCAGCCACCAGGGGCAGTCTCCACCAGGCCCCCACTCATGTCCCCTATCACCCCCACTCCCCAGCAGTGCAGGGGCAGCCTCCACCAGGCCCCCACTCATGTCTCCCACCACCCCCAGCAGTGCAGGGGCAGCCTCCACCAGGCCCCCACTCATGTCTCCCGGCACCCCCACCCCCCAGCCACCAGGGGCCGTCTCCACCAGGCCCCCACCTATGTCTACCACCACCCCCACCCCCCAGCAGTGCAGGGGCAGCCTCCACCAGGCCCCCACTCATGTCCCCTATCACCCCCTCCCCCCAGCCACCAGGGGCAGCCTCCACCAGGCCCCCACTCATGTCCCCTATCACCCCACCCCCAGCAGTGCAGGGGCAGCCTCCACCAGGCCCCCACTCATGTCTCCCACCACCCCCACCCCCCAGCCACCAGGGGCAGCCTCCACCAGGCCCCGACTCATTTCTCCCTGCACCCCCACCCCCCAGCAGTGCAGGGGCAGCCTCCACCAGGCCCCCACTCATGTCTCCCTGCACCCCCAGCCACCAGGGGCAGCCTCCACCAGGCCCCCACCCATGTCTACCACCACCCCCACCACCCAGCAGTGCAGGGGCAGCCTCCACCAGGCCCCCACTCATGTCCCCTATCGCCCCCACCCCCCAGCCACCAGGGGCAGCCTCCACCAGGCCCCCACTTATGTCCCCTATCACCTCCACTCCCCGGCAGTGCAGGGGCAGCCTCCACCAGGCCCCCACTCATGTCTCCCACCCCCCCCAGGGGCAGCCTGCACCAGGCCCCCACTCATGTCTCCCTGCACCCCCACCCCCAGCAGTGCAGGGGCAGCCTCCACCAGGCTCCCACTCATGTCTCCCTGCACCCCCACCCCCCAGCCACCAGGGGCAGCCTCCACCAGGCCCCCACCCATGTCTACCAACCCCATACCTCCAGCAGTGCAGGGGCAGCCTCCACCAGGCCCCCACTCATGTCTCCCACCACCCCCACCCCCCAGCCACCAGGGGCAGCCTCCACCAGGCCCCCACTCATGTCCCCTATCACCCCCACCCCCCAGCCAGCAGGGGCAGCCTCCACCAGGCCCCCACTCATGTCCCCTATTACCCCCTCCCCCCAGCAGTGCAGGGCCAGCCTCCACCAGGCCCCCACCCATGTCTACCACCACCCCCACCACCCAGCAGTGCAGGGGCAGCCTCCACCAGGCCCCCACTCATGTCTCCCTGCACCCCCACCCCCCAGCCACCAGGGGCAGCCTCCACCAGGCCCCCACCCATGTCTACCCCCACCCCCCAGCAGTGCAGGGGCAGCCTCCACCAGGCCCCCACTCATGTATCCCACTACCCCCACCCCACAGCCACCAGGGGCAGCCTCCACCAGGCCCCCACTCATGTCTTCCTGCATCCTAACCCCCCAGCAGTGCAGGGGCAGCCTCCACCAGGCCCCCACTCATGTCTCCCTGCACCCCCAGCCACCAGGGGCAGCCTCCACCAGGCCCCCACCCATGTCTACCACCACCCCCACCACCCAGCAGTGCAGGGGCAGCCTCCACCAGGCCCCCACTCATGTCCCCCAGCCAACATGACACCACAATGTAGATCCCTGGCCCTTATGGTCAGCCTCCAAATGCCAAACACCCACCCGAGTATTGCATCCACCCACTTAGAAATGGCAAAAACATGATAGAGCCCAATTGCAAGTTTGGAAATGAACACATGTCCCTCACATACACCCAATGGGTGTCAGTGAATGTCAAAACCCATATCATGATATGCATGAAACCAACGAGATGATACTACACATTGAACTTTGAAGTAAAAATATGTATTAAAAGCAACATAAATTGAATTAAAAATAAACAAACAATAATAGAAATTAAAAAAAATACCAGCAGGTCCGTGAAATAATGCAAAACCACAAATCATAATGCAGAGGAAAGGTGTCCAAAGTCACAGTCCACAAAAGTAAATCCAATGGAAAATTAAAATCGAAAACCATTGCTCCATGGCAAAATCATAATAAAAATTGAAAATCCAAAAGTCAACTATGTACAGATAAACAATCCAGGGTCCATGATCCCAACAGAAGAAATGAAACCTATCTAATAACACTACCTAAAAAAATAACTATATGCAAAAATGTGGCCCATTGTCCAAAAAAATGCTAAACCAAAGGAAACCTAACACTAACTATAGAACTATTTACAAGGGCAGCGGGCTAGTCCGACGGCTCACTTCGGGATGTTCCGGGCCAGGGCATCATCGAACTCCTGCTCAATGTCCCGGGGGCGCTCCTCCTCCATGGCGCCGAGGGTCTGCAGGGCCGTCCACATGTTCCCCCCAAACTCCCTGCGGATTGCCTCGAGGCACTTGACATGCCTCAGGGCCCTCCGCATGGAGTTCTCCGCCCTGAACATCGTGAGCCGTGCCTCTACCGCCTGCTGCCGCTCCGCATCTATGGCGTGGCCCAACCGCTGCCACACGGAAGACACTTCCTGTCCTGGGTCCTCCTGCCCTCCGGCCGATGCATGCCCATCCGATGTGGAAGGCCCCGAGCCATCATGGCTCCCACCACGTTGCTGCTGCTGCTGGTGCGCCTCTGCCCGTGCACTGCCTCCTGCTGCCTGCACATCCTCCGCTGGCTGGGGTGCAGTCGTTGATGTGGCCACCCCTGCTGGACGTCCGACTCTCGACTGTGGCAGGGATGCCTCCTACACCAGCCTGGCCGCACCGTCAGAGGCAGCTCCACAGGGCACCCAGGTTACTGATGGGTGGGAAGATGGCACGTAGGACGACTGGCGCATAGGGGGTTCAGTTGAGGAGGGGGTCGTAGCAAGCCCCATCAAACGGAGAAATCCGGCCTGGGTGACCTGTCCCAGTAGGCCGACGCGGTCAACGAGCCATTCCAGATGACGTGCAGTCTCCTCATGAAAAGACTGCAGGTCACCTCGCATGGCCCGTTGACGCAACGCCATACCAGTCTGGACAGGCTCAACCCGGACCCGGAAAGCCACGTCCGCAGGCAGAGGAAGGCCAGTTGTCGTGAGCTCATCCCCTGCCTGAAAACGGGTCTGGACGTAGGCATCCCTGCTGGTGCAAGATGATGCAGTGACAGGATCAGGGACAGGATTGCACACAGGCACCTCTGCGGCGACCTGTGCTGCCTCCTATCCCTGGTCCTGCACTGCACCACTAGCACCAGTGGAATCCCCTTCCAGACCCCGTCTCTGTTGCTTGTACGGCCTCCTCCTCCACCAAACCCCCCACCAACCTGGATGACTCCGTGCCATCTTCCCCCGTTGGGCCCTGTGGGGTCCCAGCTGCCCAACTCCGACCTCTGCCTCTTGGACCTCCCCCCGGCAGCTGCGGCCTGGGACGCGGTACCGGACTCCTCACTCCCCGACGAGATCACAACCTGGGAGGGCAGCCGGGCCTTGCGTCTCCGGCTGGCGGTGCGATCCCCGCCGCTGTGCTCCACAGCACCTTCTCCGCCCTCTTCATCAGTTGACGCTGCAGACAGGGAGAAATAAAGCACAGGCATCAGGGCACTGTACAATGGACACATACGCACATTACAGTTGCACATGAGTGGCATTGGCAAACCTCAGACATGGCATCACAATCGCCAACACATATGTCATTTCAACTTGCACACATGAGCTATACCACAGCCACATCACAACTGCCAGCACCATCCATACACATACAACAACATGAGCAGGTAAAGGTGAGCCAGACATCACATGCAACACAGGGAGTGCACTACACATGCACGCACACCACCACACTTGCATGCATGTGTACACCTCAGCCAACTGTCGCAGTGTTCCGATGGGCATCCATGTCACATCTGCCAATCAGGCTTCCACATCCCGCTGTCACATGCATCGATGTTGCATCACTGTTGCACCCTTGTCAAATACACACACATGCACATGTACACAGTGCTGATACATGCAGCTGAAAACAACATACATGCGTGACATCACGAACATGCCCACTTACATACACATTCATCCAAACATGTGTGCCCACACAACTGCATTTGGCATGCAAGCCTACACACACAAGCACCATCCATGTCTCACACATGACAGCCCTCGCATGTGTTAGCATCACGGTCCTATACACCTCCACCCATACTCAGCCCCATACAAACAGATGTGCAACCGGCACACTACTGGCACATCACCACACGCACAACTTACAATCATGATGCATGTACACTTACCGCTCGACTCCAGACGGGTCTGCCTCTCAAGGACCTGGATGTGGAGCGCTGGGGATATGCGTTCCAGGACCCTCATCTGATCTTCCGACAAGTGGCCCCGGCGCCCCTTAGCATCCGCTGCCTTCAAGAGGCACAGGGCCTTGTTCAGGGTCCTGGACCTGAAGTCCTCCCAGCGCTTCTTGACATGTTGGAAGTCGCGGGCTGCCACCCCCTCCGCGTTGATGGCAGTCACGATGTCCGTCCAGATCCGAGTCCGTCCTTCCTTGTCGGCGCGCATACTTCCGTAGAGGGCATCATACTGCCCCAGGACTTGCTCCACCAGGACACCAACTTCCCTGGCACTGAAGCTGGTGCCCCTCTGCCTCTCTGGCCGGGGGTTGTCAGTGGTGCCAGATGTTGCAGTGCCCGACATGACAACCCCAGAGGCAGGAGTGGGTGGGCAACTGGGTCCTGGGGCTGGGCTGTGGAGCAATGGAATCCCAGTCGGGAGTCTTCGGTTCCAGCAGGGGTGGTCACAGCAACAGCACCCCTGGCTGATGTGCAGGCAGCAAATGGCAGGGCACATGGGAAGCAGGCAGTCAGGCAGCAGAAGATGGCAGATGGGAGCGTGCTCGGGGCTCTGGGGGGCAGTAATTCGGCCTTGTGGGCAGGAGCGTGGTCTTCCGTGTGCTTATGCGTGGCCAGCTTGATACGGAGTGATTTGGCACATGAAAATCCTGCACGTCTGCGTGTAAATCGAGGAAAGGCCCTTAGCGCGTATGCACGTCAGCACGCATATGCGATTTCATTGGACCAAAGGCCCTTAGCGCGTAAGCGCGTCTGTGATGTGACGCTGGCGGGTGTTTCCCTCATTACACGTGATGACAGAGCACACGTGGATTTCCACCAATCGTGTGTGAAACTACCTGCGCACCCAAGAAATACACATACCCAGGCTAATCGCGTGTACGCTCACTTCCCTCCGATTACACGCGATGACACTCAGACGTGCAGTTTTACCACGTGTGCTCGCATATGCGATTTCATTGGCCCAAAGGCCACCATGCGCAGCTGTGACGTCACATGCATGGCCGTAGAGAATGGCGCGTGTAAAAAAAAAGAGATACACGTCCGAGTGTCAAAGCGCGTAATTGGTGGAAATGGCCTCATCGCGTATGCGCGTCTGTGATGTGTGTATAAAAGGTACGTGTAGAACGCCATTTCCTTGTACGTGCTTTTCGTGGAGAGCGAGTGGGTGAAATGTGTACTTCTTGTCGGTTCACACGCGATTTACTTCACAGCGTTTCCAGTTCGTACTCCCTGTTACCTCTTACAGCTTTTTCTCTTTTCCTCTTTTTCCTGGGCCTGTTTCCTCAAACAGCGTTCCCTTCTACTGTTGTCCTGTCTCCTCAGACAGCGTACAATTCTTCTTTTGGCGGGGTTGTTGCCAACGCGCACACGCGCATATTTTTCACGCTTTTCTTCCTGGCAGACAGTGAGTCGCGCACGTATTTAACATCTGTGCTTGCCCCGTATGTCGCGTACTCCTTCAGAGGTCATTCTAGGCTGCGTGTGACACGCATACGTTCATTCTTGTGTTTCTGGGTGCCACAGCGCACAGCGTAGTGCAGGTTTATTTTTCCATGCAGGTGGTCTAGGAGGGGTTGTGTGCACCTTACTTCCCTTTTTTGGGGTGCCTGTGCATTGCGTGACCCGTCATCTTTCCCCAGGGGTGACATACAGCCTTGCTAGAGCACTAGGGTACGATTACCATCTGGTACCCAACCCCTTTGACCCCCAATTGCCCAGGACAATAGTTCACATCGACTCCCATACGCACAATAACATCAGTGCCATGGATGGGAGGCGACCAAGCCGTAAGGGTGGCAAAGGTGGCTGAGCCCCAAGTGGTGGCCGTGGTGGATCCAGTAGGGGACGTGGCCGTGACTTGCAGGGTGCCCCTAGCCGCGCAGTGTGGAGGAGCAGTCAGGGACACCCATGCCCCCCCCCTGGTTGAGGTTAACATGGCTGACACCATCCATGCTCAGCCCTTGTTGGACCAGCCCACTGTGGAACCAGACCTGGCACAGGGTGACTCCATGGCTGACTTCCAGGTCAGCAGGTCTAGGCCACGTGCGCCGGTGAACGTTGGTGTCATCAGGCCACGTGGATCAGGGGCAGCTAGGTCATCTGCTGCCCCACGTAGGCAGGCTGGGGAGGCTGCAGGGGCAGCTGCGGCTCCATCCACCCCACCTCTCACACACCCAGCCAGGACAGTGTCGGTCCAAGTCCATCATGCTGACATTCCCCCTGACACCATCACACTTGAGCTAATGCCTGCACCAACTCCCATGCTGAGTGTGCAATCCCACGCTCCTGCCCCTAGTGTCCAGAGCGGCGTAGGACACTCTGGATCCCCACCACCTTCCAAGCGGAAGAGGAAGAGTGCTCGTCCAGTAGAAGCTGATGCCCCAGACACGGCTACACAGTCCAGCCCGTCAAGGAAGCCCAGCTTCAATGAGGCCGAACTGAATGCACTTGTAGAGTATGTGTCCACACATGACCACGAAATGGTGATTGTTGCAGGATCCAAGACCACACCTGCACAACTTCAGGCACACTGGCAGACCATTGCGGACATCATAAGTGCCCTTGGAATCGTGAGGCGCACAGCTAATGAATGCTACAAGCGCAGGAATGACCTGAAGCGCAGGGCAAAGAATAAGCTGGCCTCAAGTCATGCCGCAACTCTAGTGACTGGAGGGGGGTCTCCAGCAGACGACATAGAACTCACTCCACATGAGCAGGTTGCTGGGACCTACGTCACGGAGGAACAGATCCAAGGCGTGGGAGAACTGGCAGATTACGAGGCATTGTCCGGTGAGTGCACATGCATGTGTGTGTCATCCATGTGCATGGTGTGTGTGGGAGGGCTTCTGTTTGGGTGCCAGGTGAGGGTGTGTGTGCCTGAGTGGTTTGGGTCACCCATGTGCCTCTTCCTATACATTCTTGGCACCAGCATTTGGGTATAGCAGCATCCCTTCTGCCAACATTAGACATCCAGCCCAACACCATGCCAGTTGCCCTTGGAGTGTCATCTTGCCACAACATTGTTGCTTATTTACCTCTGTTTATTCAGGCAGATTGTTTGCATACCACCACTTTTACTCGGGATTACTCAGTCCTATTGTCACATGTCTGACATGGCTATGGTACAGTGGACTGGCTTAGTTTCCTGGACATGATTAGTTTAGACATGTCCCTGTGCTATAGGGCCATTTTGGACTGGCAGCTGCAGGTGAAACATTTGAACCATTTCAATGAAAAAATCAATTACATGAGCAAACTGGACTGAATGAACAATTGGTGGCCTCCTCTCCCTCTTCACTTCATGGCTAGGGTACATGCCATCTCTGTGATGGCATGTGTATTTGACCTGCCAATCACTGGCCAATGTGTGATGCCACTGCTAGGCAGCATGCAGCAAATGTGTTCATCTTCCATCTTGGTGTCATCAATGTGTGCCATCTGCCTTCCCTTCACACGCAGTGACGGTGCATGCATGGGAGGGTTTTAGTTATGTGGGTCATGTGTCAATCAAGTACTGTTTCTGTAGCCTCTCAGACATAATTGTGTGCCATAGTGCTAATGCCTGTTTCCATGTGTTTTCTTTTCTGTCTTTGCAGGGGATGACGCACTTGATACTGCTGGGGTTGTGGAGATGGTGCAGACCCAGGAGGGGTCTGAGGGCCGACCGACCACCAGTGAGGGACGTGGTGTGGTGGTGGGTGAGAACCCACAACTGCTGCAGGTCGTGCTCTCAAGGGGTGTCTCTGGCTGCACCTCCCCCGAGCTGTATTCAGGTGTCGAATCGGATGATGAGACGTATGTGCCGTCGCAGGTGAGTGTTCCTGGGAGGGATTCTGTTCTGTCCGACCCACCTGCACCAGGGTTAGAACCCTCAATGGGGATGTCAGTGTTTGCAGGTACGCCTTTGGTGGTTACGGATGCAGGGTCACACTCTGCGACATCTGATCCTGTTCCTGGGCCAGCAGATCAGAGGGGGAATGCAGTCCTGCAGCCTCAGGCAGTGCCGGTACAGCAAGGCGCAGTTCGCCTTCCCCCAGACAGGTGTGGTGCCCGCCGACGTGGTGGCCGTACGCCACCTGGCAATACCGCATGGGAGCAATCCATATATGGTATGGCAACCCAACAGGCAGCATCATCAGAGATGATGGCTCAGGCCATGGATAGGGTGGCCACTTCCATTGTCCCCCCCGAAAGGCTGATGGAGCGACTACAGCAGGCAACCGACTCCATCTGCCAGTCACACAGGGAGGACATGTTGGTGTCCGACAGGGACAGGCGGGCGGTTCTGGCGACTCTGCAGGAAGCCATTTCCATAGAGTCCCAGGGCCACAGGGAAGCCCTGAGGGTGGAACTCCTTCACCTCAGGACGACTTTTGTTGAGCTTGAGGCTTCAACAAACAGAAGGACAGAACAGCAGCTGGAGCGTCTCACACGTACGCTCTCAGCTGAGATGCAGGCAACTAGGGCGGAGGTCCGGGCATCCCGTGAGTTGTTGCATGGGGACCTCCGCACACTTATCCTCCAGAACAAGACCTACCACACCCGCATGCTTGCAGCCATGGAGGAACAGACTAGGGCTTTGCGTGGGCTGCCTCCCATAGTGCCACCACCTCCTGATGCAGCTGCAGAGGGTGAGGAGAGCGACAGCAGTGATACTCCCACAATAGGGTATCCGTGTAGGCCATGAGCCCATGGAGGTGTTTTTTTTTCGCAAGATCCACACAGGTGGGTTTTGGTGTGCACCCTGTCCTGGGACCTCCTGGGTGGCCTCCCCCACCCCCAGGCCCATTAATGGCCATTTTTGATTTTTTTTTTTTCATTTTTTTTTTTTTTGGGACAGTGTGTTGCCTTGTGTGGCTCCCGTGGGCATACGCTGCATTGTGGCTGGGCACATGCAGGCTTGTCATGAATTTGGTTCAGATGCTTGGGTTTCTGTGACACACACCCCTCCTGCTTCCCGTTTCCATGGGCTTGCAAAGGGTGTGCCCAAGTGACATTGACGTACATGGTGACATTGGACTCCCATGAGCTGTGTGGGCAGTCTGTAGTCAATACTGTGTATACCTTCATAGTGCATATTGTTGTTGTATTGTACACTGCATGGTGTAGTGATATGTGCCTCTGCATCCATCTCATCCTCCTAATTTGCAGGTCCATTCCTCATGTCTTCACAATGCGGTCCACCTTGGAACTGGAGTCCATGTTGTAAGCAGTGCACCTACACTCTTGCGTGGCGCTAACACTGTATACTTGGAAGTGTTCGGAGGGCTGGCATCATCAGGTAGTGAGGCTAGCAAATTTTTAAGTCTGTAATGTCATGTTTAAGGTAGGTTGGAGGTTGTGTTAGGTGATTGGTATTCTTGGTAAGTATTTGGTAATGTGTGTTGTAGGTCCTGCATTACTGTGAGCATTTCATGTGTGGACATGTTTCCATTAGGGACACTGTAGCTGGTGACACTTGGAGCATGTTGTGGGGATTAATATGTTTCCTCTCACATTGCATGACATGTCATGGTGTGTTGTGTGGCTGATCCGGGGAGGGGTTGGGTGACATGGCACTGTTTTCATGTAGTATTTTGTGATTGCGTATTCATTTCTGCAGCATGGAAGTGTCTTTTGATGACACTGCATTGGTGGTGTTTGTGTAGGTAGGGATGCACACATTGTGACACTTCCACATGAACAATCTCAGACTGCTATGGTTCTGACAGTTGACTGTCCCTTTGTTCGTCTTAATTGTCAGGTCGAGTCATCATTGCTTATCAGATGGTATGTGCCAGGGCTGTGTGCACTCCACTGGGGTGTGATTTCTATGTGAAGTAATTAGCCACCAGCTGCGTACGGGCTGCCTCACCCCGTGCCCTCTCCCCTCCCATGCGCAGCGGGCGTGCATGTGGTTGGGGATGTGGGGGCACCACCATGTCCACAGCCAGGCCCCGGCATGTTGCAACATTGTGCAGGACACATGCTGCCACTATGATCCTGCACACTACTGGGGGCGCATATAACAGCTGACCGCCAGAACGGTCAAGGGAGCGAAAGCGTCACTTTAGCACTCCGAATGTGCGCTCCACTATGCCCCGGGTTGCAATATGGGCTGTTTTGTATCTTACCTCTGGAGGCGTGAAGGAGGTTCCGAATTGGCGTCATCATGTGGGTGCTCAGAGGGTAGGCACTGTCCCCTGGTGAGGAGGTGATGGGTATCATTAGTGGGGTAGTGACATAACTCTGCATCTGACATGCATGCATGTACAGTGGCGTTCATACTCACCAAGCAGCCATGTATCGCCATGCCGCCCAGCTTCTAGGTCCCGGCTTAGGGTAGACATTCGGTAAATTAAGCTGTCGTGGGTGGACCCTGGATAGTAGGCATATATTGAGGTGATGATTCCCTTGGCATTACATACTACCTGCACGTTGATGGAATGCCAGTGCTTGCGGTTCCTATAGATGTGCTCAGATGCCCTGGGGGGGCGTAGTGCCACATGGGTGCAGTCAATGGCACCTAGCACTTTTGGGAATTGTGCCACACCATAGAAATCGAGGGCGGCAGCCTGCCTTTCTGCAGGTGTCCTGGGCAGGTATATGTGCCTACAGACTGACGGGCGTGCAGTGATGATGTTCAAGACCTGGTGTAGGCAGCGTGACTGCGTGGCCTGTGACACCCCACGCACTATGGCACTTGTCCACTGAAATGATCCTGTGGCCAAGAAGTGCAGTACATTGAATACCTTCTCCAGGGGGCTGAGTGCTTGGGAGCACAGGGTGGGTGATGTGAGGTCATCCTCCCACTCACTAACCAGGTCCAGTATTATGTGTGGTGGAAACCTGTACCTCCCATACACCTGGTCATCAGTCATCCCAAAAAGGCTGGTTCTGGGAGTGAACATTCTGGCCCTCACTATCCTCCTCCTCCTCCTTTGGTAACCCAAGGCCACTGCTGCTAGGAACGGTATATTCATCCTGGCGTATGAGCTTGTTTGTTGTTTGCGCGCACTTTTATGCTGCGCGGGTCGACATACGCCTGCTTCATGCTGGCGTACGTGTTTCAGGATTGGACCATTTATTTTTCGGCACGTCGTTGGCGAACGTGTGAATCTTCCCGCCCACCCCAGGAGTACACGTAGCACGCTCTCCCAGGTCCAGTCGCGAGTAAATATTCCCGCCCACCCCTGGAATACACGTACCCCACTCTCACAGGCCCAGTCGCCTGTGGAAGTTCACGCGCACCCCGAGTACACGTACCCAAACCAATCGCGTGTGGAACTTCCCGCGCACCCCGTAATACACGTACCCAGGGCAATCGCGTGTGGAACTTCCCGCGCACCCCGAAGTACACGTACCCAGGCCAATCGCGTGTGGAACCTCCCGTGCACCCCGTAGTACACGTACCCAGGCCAATCGCTTGTGGAACTTCCCGCGCACCCCGAAGTACACGTACCCAGGCCAATCGTGTGTGGAACTTCCCGCGCACCCTGTAGTACATGTACCCAGGCCAATCGCGTGTGGAACTTTCCGCGCACCCCGAAGTACACGTACCCAGGCCAATCGCGTGTGGAACCACCCTCGCACCCCATAGTACACGTACCCAGGCCAATCGCGTGTGGAACTTCCTGCGCACCCCGAAGTACACGTACCCAGGCCAATTGCGTGTGGAACTTCCCGCGCACCCCGTAGTACACGTATCCAGGACAATCACGTGTGGAACTTCCCACGCACCCCGTAGTACACGTACCCAACCAATCGCGTGTGGAACTTCCCGCGCACCCCGTAGTACACGTACCCAGGCCAATCGCGTGTGGAACCTCCTGCGCACCCCGTAGTACACGTACCCAACCAATCACGTGTGGGACTTCCCGCGCACCCCGAAGTACACGTACCCTGGCAAATCACACGGCTGGGGGGTGGGGGTGCAGGGGGACATGTGTGGGAGCCTGGTGGAGGCTGCCCCTGCACTGCTGGGGGGTGGGGGTGATGGGAGACATGAGTGGGGGCCTGGTGGAGGCTGCCCCTGGTGGCTGGGGGTTGGGGGTGGTGGTAGACATGGGTGGGGGCCTGGTGGAGGCTGCCCCTGGTGGCGGGGGGTGGGGGTGGGGGTGGTGGTAGGCATGGGTGGGGGCCTGGTGGAGGCTGCCCCTGGTGGCTGGGGGGTGGGTGTGGTGGTAGACATGGATGGGGGCCTGGTGGAGTCTGCCCCTGCACTGCTGGGGGTGGGGGGTGATGGGAGACATGAGTGGGGGCCTGGTGGAGGCTGCCCCTGGTGGCTGGGGGTGGGGGTGCAGGGGTACATGTGTTGGAGCTTGGTTGAGGCTGCCCCTGGTGGCTGGGGGTGGGGTTGCAGGGGGACATGTGTGGGAGCCTGGTGGAAGCTGCCCCTGCACTGCTGGGGGGTGGGAGTGATGGGCGACATGAATGGGGGCCTGGTGGAGGCTGTCCCTGGTGGCTGGGGGGTTGGGGTGGTGGTAGACATGGGTGGGGGCCTGGTGGAGGCTGCCCCTGCAGTGCTGGGGGGTGGGGGTGATGGGAGACATGAGTGGGGGCCTGGTGGAGGCTGCCCCTGCACTGCTGGGGGTGGGGGTGCAGGGGGACATGTGTGGGAGCCTGGTGGAGGCAGCCCCTGGTGGCTGGGGAGTGGGGGTGGTGGTAGACATGGGTGGGGGCCTGGTGGAGGCTGCTCCTGCACTGCTGGGGGGTGGGGGAGGTGGGAGACATGAGTGGGGGCCTGGTGGAGGCTGCCCCTGGTGGCTGGGGGGTGGGGGTGGTGTTAGACATGGTTGGGGGCCTGGTGTAGGCTGCCCCTGCAGCGCTGGAGGGTGGGGGTGATGGGAGACATGTGTTGGTGATCAGTAGTGCAAGGTGACATGTGGGTTGGCTGGTGGGCATGGCCATGGTGGATGGGTTGCCTGTGGGACATGAGCAGGGGTGCAGGGTAGTACCCTATGGTGTGGGCTGCCTGCAGGAGCCGTGGAGGGTGTAGAGGGAGGACCCACATGGCCAAATCACGTGTAGCATTCCCCGGCACCACCAAAATACACGTACCCTGCTGAAATCGCGTGTGAATCTTCCCGCGCACCTCGGAATACACGTACCCAGGCCAATCGCGTGTGGAACTTCCCACGCACCCCGAAGTACATGTACTCAGGCCAATCGCGTGTGGAACTTCCCGCGCACCCCGAAGTACACCTACCCAGGCCAATCGCATGTGGAACTTCCCGCGCACCCCGTAGTACAGGTACCCAGGCTAATCGCGTGTGGAACTTCCCGCGCACCCCGAAGTACACGTACCTAGGCCAATCGCGTGTGGAACTTCCCACGCACCCAGGAACACACGCACATGCTATTTTTCACACAGCGGGTGTCCATGTCTGTCGGTGCCCCTTTGCACCTCATTTGTCCTAGAGGGCCACTGTATGGCCCATTCATCATGGCTGTATATGGGTGCTTTTTGTTAGCGCACATTTTGGCGCGCATTTTTTTTTTAGTCGCAGGGGCGCTACCGCCTGCTTTCTTGTGGCGTACTTGTTTGGCCCTGTGCGCGTCTTTGACCGTGCGCTGGTTTGCCCTATTCGATTCCATGAATACGGGTTGTAGGCGAGCGTGTGGGCGTTCCGCGCACTTGCCTCCTGTACTTCCCCCGTGACGCCCATATTTTCACGCGTTGTTCCCCATTCCGAGTGTTACGCCCCGTGTTCAGCCTACTTTTGTGATGTGCGCCGCGCTATGAGCGATTTCGCAGTGGCCGTGGCGCACGCTGTTGGATGACCTGTGCGCCGGCGTTCGCGGCGCACATTTTTAGCGCACATCCAATGTTTTTCTCGCGCACAGACTTCCATGAATCGATGTGCGCTGGTTTCCCTGCGATTTTCGCACTTGCACTGCGATTTTCGCACTTGCATTGCGATTCGCACGTTTTGGCACCCCTGCGCGAGAATTTTCGGTGCACATTATTTCCATGAATCGACCCCTTAACCTGTGCTGTGTAGTGACTACTTCCACTGTGTAACCTCTTCGAAGGAATTTGTCATGTAATGGGGTTGATTTCTCCACAAACTCATCTTCTTCTAATATAATTAGTCAATTGGAGCGGACTTTTAGGAGGGAAATTAACCAAAAGCTACATGACGGTACTCTAGGACAATACTACAATTCCCAGAGGATCCCGAGAGGCTTGCGGGTTAACTTGGAACCTACTCTGTGCAGAGACAGGCCTGGCTTCATCAAATGATGGAGGCAAATAGTCAATAAATGCTAGCTGGATTTAATCCTTTTGATGATAGAAGAACTGGCTAAACCATTGACTCAGTTGACAGAGGGAATTGTGACAATTAGGACAACGCCCACAACCTTAATGACAAAGGAACAAATATCAGCAACATTGGAAGACAAAAACATGAAATTAGCCAAATTTAAGATGGAGATTGAGTCTAAAAAAGTAAGAAAGTTCAGGCGGGATATGACTGATTACAAACTAGATATTGTTTATACTTGGAAAGATTATTTTCACACCCGGAACACACAACAATTTCAGTCCAGACCAAAGAAGAATTCAAAATCTTTGACTACATCATTAGTCGTGTCAGGTCCAGGGATGGAAGAGGAACTCATAACTTGAGACCAACAACAAGATCAAGCACAAGGAGATCAAAGAGGAAGGACCGCCAGTACTAGCTCGGCACCTTTTTTAGGCAGACGAAAACCAGACAAGGCAAAAAGAAGAAATCTGGCACGCCAGGTGAATTTTCCTCACAAGAAAACTTAGTTATCAACATTTCCTACTTAGCCCCGTTGAGCTAAAAACATTATTCACCTAAAAGAGGCAAATTTACTCAAATTGTTCATACATAAAGGTACATAAAGATTCAGTATCCAATCCTCTATACAAGCTTTAAAAAAATAATTAATAATTCAACACAAACCTAACTTGCTTGATTCCCCGCAGGGTTTTGGTTACTCTGCTCTATTCGCTCAACGGAATAGTTTTCCATCAGCCCATATTATTCACAAATTTGTTCACAAAGTACAACAATAAATAAAAGTTCTGTGTCCTAATCCAAGCTGTACCACACCTGCAAAACCTAAGTAATCCTAATGTGGTGCTTGTAGTGGATACCACACTATGCGTTTCGGGCATGTTGCCCCTTCTTCAGGTGTAACTGCTATCAGAAATTGTGAGTGGAATGTCCCGTCATTCTGATGTCAATACTCCAAGCACTCAATGCTCACTCACCAAACTGTCTTACCTTGTATTCTCAATTCCATTTGTCTGCCTTCAATGGAAAATAGCCGATTCCCAATATGTGGGTCTTACAACAAGGAAAGTTAAACTGTGATTCACAGAACAAGAATCAAACATACACACAGGATCAATACATTCACCAGTTGAACAGAATTGAAAATCGTTCAATCACACAATAGCACAGATAATGTTGGTTGTTCTAGAACAAGTAAAATGTACAAGAAGAGGAGGAGACATAAATGTATTATTACGCCAAAAAGAAATCCATAGGAAAGAATTGTAGAGTGAGAGGTTGTAGAACTGTGGGTGTTTGGTTATGTTATTTAAAGTTTGAAGTCTCTGCACATATGTTTTTTCTGCTATGTTAAAATGTCTGTATACCTGCTCCTGCAGAGGGGTCTCTTTGTGCTTGCGGCTAAAGTCCAGCCAATGAAACGTCATGCCCTCGCAAACTCTTTTATAGCTGCGGGTATCAGTAAACCAATGGCATATTTGGCAGGCCTTTGTAGCCATGGTAATAACTGCTGTGAGAAACGCAGATTCTATGATACACATTTCTGTGCAGTAATCATATTATTTCACATAAGCACACAATTTTACATATTTTACTGATTCCCTTGCTCACTATTTTTAGAGAGGCACAGCTCGACCTTACTGATGAGGTCCAACCAGACCGGAACACGTGTCTGGGGTTGCTGATGGTACTCTGGGGTTGCTGTTGGTACTCTTGTTCAGCGGAGAATTGCCTAGCATTTCGGTGCTGGACTGCCCCAGGGCAGGATAAGACTGAGCTGTTTAGGATATTTCTTCTCTGTGAAAGATGGTGAGCTAAAGACTCTGGGTAAGTCTCTCATAACTAGGACAAATGTCTGGCAGAGGGACTCCCAAGACCCCCCTTGTTAATCTTACTGATTCCCTGTCATCACCTCTAGCCTTGTGTCATTTGAACTTGAGCTTGGCAATATGTGTTTTTGAATATGTAAAAAATGTACGTGTGCGCACGGCTACAAGCAGGCATTCATTCCCGTGGCTATCATCCGGTGAATGGGATATCGTGTTGTTAGTGAGAATTCTGAGAAATGTGCTAATTCCCCTCTACCTTAGAGACCCCCAGCTCTTTTTGCTGGACTTTTGGACTTTTTAATTTCTAACCTGGAGAGAGTGAGACTTTTTTCCCACTCTCTCATGTATTTTTCTGTGATTTTCTGTGTTTTTTCTGTGTTTCTTTTGACTTTGGAGTTTGACAAACTCCATGGGAATCATGTTAACATTGTGACACACAGCACCTTCAGAGCAGTGGCACAGGGACGTCTCTTAGATTTCCCAAAGGTTGAAATACCTTCTCTTGGTGAAAGTACTGTTTCCAAAAGCAGTAAAGTGAAATTGACTTTACTTACATTTTGTAACTTTCTAGAACCAGCACACAGTATCTTACAATGGGGTGCTGGAGGATTACTTAGTTTCCCCTTTGTCTAGTTTCTCATGTAACATTTTTGATGTTACTCTATCTACAATTAATGGCTGGTGGCAGTGGTTTACTTTTTACTACAATTGTGTGTTTCTACCACAGGCTGCAATTGCAGCTGCAGTAAAGAACCCATGGGTGCCCATTTTGTCAAAATGGCCCGGTCTTCTTTTTTCGCCATTTCTTGTTCGAAAAGTCCTTCTTGAGATTTTCTCTGCGTGCCAAACTGGTCCCTTTGTTCATTTTTTCTTTGGTGGGATTCACTGGTGAATTACACCTGGCTGCAGCGTGTCTGGCAGGGCAGGAAGCAACGTAGGTGCCCGAACCTCCATGTGCTTAATCCCCTTGGTTACAGCAATGCGCCCAAAGGTGATTGGCTGGCTGGCTATCCTCGGAGGACAGCCACCCTGCTGTGTGAGTGACAGCTAGGCAGCGAATGAATGGGAGAAACCTGCATAAAAGGCAAGGCTTTTGACTTGGAAGCCAGAGTCGACCACTGAACGAAGGAATCCGAAGAAGAACTTGGAAGAGATGCTTGCTGCAACTCCTGGACCGTTGGTTAGCCCGGGAAAGCCCTGCTGCATTGCTGAAGCTCCGAATTCACCTCGACTAGAGAAGCCCCGCAACGGCCGACTTCTCCCCTTGGGTTGATGGGACCAATCAACCCCAAAGCGAACTCGTCTGGACATCCTCTCGGAGCTGGCTCTACTTCCATTGCTGCTGCAGGAACCGATTACAAGGGAGAGGAACACCAGAATTGAGTGTCTCATTTTTAAGTCAAACCCGAGCTACAGGAAGATCCTCTGGACTCCAATGAAGCAGGAGTGACCAAGCCTGAGACACATCAACAGTGCTGTACCCCAGATGCAAGGAAAGTCCATCAAGGTGTCAGAAAACCCTGGTGGTGCTATTGGCGAGAGCCGCGAGAAGCTGAAATTGTGAAGTGCCGCTGATCTGGAGTTTGCCCATTGCTGCTGCCAACCTTCAATTTGTAGTGCAGGAGTTGTCAGATGTCTTCCCTCAGCCCAGATTGGGAAATCTGGGCTGATAAACTATAGAAGGTGGCATGGCAAAGAATTATAGGCCTCACTAATTATACTCCAGTTGAGGCAATAATGCTGGAGTTAGGTCTCACCTGCCTGGCCACCCACAATAACATAGAGGAATACTGTTTATTAAAATCATGTATGCCAAAGATCATGATTTACTGTTACAAATGAAAAATGCACTTTTGGAAGGCAGTAATAGTAGCATGCAAACATTTATGAAAATGAATGAAAAATGATTTGAAAAACTATCTTGGACTCTGCATTGGAAAGATGGAGAAGGCGTGCTTTGTCTATCTCTAAAGAAATGTGCAATTAAATCAAAGCTATGTTTCACAATCAGAAAACCGCAACCATTTCAAGGAAAATATTGCTTAACATCCGCTTTAATTGTCTGAAGGTCTTTGAAGTCACAGGAACCTGGTTACATATCCCTGTGGAAAAAAGAACACGTAGACTTATGTCTGCATAAGGAATACATTGAAACTTCTAGACATGTTCTCACCTCTTGCTATACTTTAAAATCCACATATGAATGTTATCTGCTAAAATATGTGAGTCATTTGGAAGGTTTGACCTACAAGAGCTTTTGGATGAGAAGACACTTGACTGCTAACCAGCGATTTAGGGCAGCAATTACACAAGTGTGGAAAGTCGTAGAGAAACTGCCACTTAAATTTGAAACTGAAGTGAACCTAGTGGAAAATCTCTAGGCTATATATGGAGAATGAGAAACCATCTCAGGTGTTGTGGTTTAAATGATCGGCCCTTCTCCATTCATTGCATTCTTGTCATGTCCTAATAGGTAGAATTAATTATCGCTCTGTGGGGTTTGCTGATTTTAGGCTAAAGTATTGATAACCTTAAGGTATTGGGTAAAATGCCCTTATACCTACACTATGCATTTTTGTATTGTATTTCTATGAATGATTGACTGATTTCATGTTTTCTGTTTGATGTAATGAGGTTCATTATATCATATTTTATATACCTTGGTTTTTATGTAATATGCGTTAAAACGATTTGTCTGAACTAATTTACACAATAAATAAATAAAAAATAAAAAAGATGTCCTCCCTCTTGTCCCCATGACTGAGGCCCAGGAACAACAGGTTCTGCAGACCTACACAGGAACAGAAGTCAGCTGGAACAGATGTCTTCAAACCAACAGTACTGTAAAACTAAGGCGACTTACCTCTTGTTTTGTAGCCTTGCTAGGTCTCAGTTGAGACTTGTCTTGGTTGCCTTTGCAGAGTTGCTTGCAGCTTTGCCCCTCACAAGCCTCCCAGTGTGTGACCCTACAGTGATTTCATTTCCTACAAGTCTTCTAAAATATTGTGCAAGACTTTGTACCTACCTGCAAGAATTGCTTCAGCTCACCAAGACTTGCTCAATTAACATTGGCTGTCCTGGCTCCCTGAAAGACTCCTCTTACCTCTGATTTTGTGTTTTAACTATCCCTCATGTAAGGGTTCATTTACTCTGCATTGGAGGGTTCAAAAGGTACTTACCTGCTTAAGAATATTGGTTAACCAGTGTTTTATTCTCTCATCTTTCCCTTTTGACAGTAATCTCAGTATTGCTCTAAATGCACCAGTGATATATCAATGATCAATGTCCACAGTGTCCTAGTTATAAAAGTCACCTCTGGGTGTAGGAGGCATCTGTGTGCCATCCCAAATGGGTATCTACTGATTTATTGAAACATGAGAGTGTGTATTTTTGAAGAATGTAATTGTGTTACATATTTAGCTCGCTTCTACAGAAGGCTTATACAACTGACTATTACATTAATACTTAATTGTTTAATTAAGTTAAGAAATCTTGAGTGTAATTGTTTATTTGGATACGTGCCACTTTGGATCTCTGTGTTATAACCACACAGCTCACATTGAACCCCTCTTGAGATCACCTGGCTGCTCAGTCACTCTACCAACTTGTGTAGTAAATGCTTATACCAAGGGTTGGGTTAACTATTGCCAAGAGAGAAAGGCTGGTGCAGTCTCCCACAGGGTACTGCATTCAATCCTGCCTAACACATGTATTTTGGCAGGCTTGTGTAACCACCAAATGAATGCCTACTTGTAGCCAAGGGTATTAGGACACACATTTCTGTGCAGTGACCATATTATTTTGTGGATGTTACACCACACAATTTTACATGTCTTTTTGATTCCATGTCCTCACATCTATCCTTGTATCATTTGAACTTTGAAACCTTTGCAAAATGTGTTTTTGACTGTGTAATACATGTACCTATACCTGCGGCTATAAGGGTGGTTGGTGTTCATAGCCGCTGGTAGAGTAGCCACATCTATAAAAAATGATTTAAAAAAAGCTTTTGTATGTTATTATATGTCTGTATATGTATGTAATAGTCCTTAAAATACCTCTTTTGTGTTACACTTAGTGTAGTATTTCAGCACATTTGGGGTATTGCTTTGATGTTATCAAGGAACATAGCATTTCCTTAATCAGCTAGTTGTACTCCATCATGTCAATACAGGTTAAACATGTAGAACTGGATGTTGTTGTAACTAGCTGAAACTATCTATTAACATTTATCTTAGATTATTTTAAATTTGGGATGCAACCTTGCAGTGCTCTTCAATTTTTGCCTCTGAGTCAGATTGTAAAAGATGAAAGTGGTGTGAGGAAAAAGTTGCATTTGTTTTTCCAAGCCCTGTTTCATCATTAAAGCAAGGGACCTACCTCATGTGTTACCCAACTCATTGCCTCCACAATTAATCACTATGATGTCTGGCTGCCCTGTGCTTCTCAGACCGAGCAATTTAAGAAGAACCTAGGGCCACTGCATTCCTCACAATCCAAACCATTCAATTCTAAAATTAGTCAAATCCAGGTCCATGTTAATATTTAGTTTCTCACAAAAAAATCATTAACCAAAAGAGCCAACTGTATCCAATAACCATACAGTTTTAAACCCAGCCATGATATGTGCACTCCTTCTCTGTTTCCAGGAAAATAAGGGCTTGTTTGAATTTTAACTAATAGTAGAAGTGGGGCATGCATGACGTCTGTGTTTTGGTGTTTGTAATTGGTTGGTGTAACTGCTGTAACTGTGTACTTGCCTGTGACAGGTTGCAGTGTAAATGTGTCAGTCATTTTAGTACTTTTCTTACTACTTCCCTGTATTTGTGCCACTGATTTTTGAAACGTATCATACGCTAATTTCTAAATAGTTTGTCATTCTGATTGCAGAACGTACTCGGTGCAGCTGTTCAGTCTTTTGTTGATGTGAAGATCTGAGCATTATTTTGATGAGTTAAAGGTGAGTAACAGTAAATACCTACATATTTGGTGCAGCGCGTTGTGTATAAGGTATATGAAGTAAGTTAATCTTTTGAGTTATTAAAAGTTGTACCATTGATTTTTAATGGAGGGTTTTCTCATCCACTTGTGTGTTTTAAGGAGAGTAATTCAGCAGCAGTCCATGTTATGTTATGGTTATCTTTTATTGAAAATTGATTACATGTAAAACGTATTTCTCATTGTTTTGTTGAACCAATTATTCAGTAATTTGTTGTGAATGGTGTTTGTCAAGTTATTTTTTTCTATCTTACTTACATTTCTAAATATATACTGGTACTTTTGAATATCCCAAAAATGTGGGACACCAATTGCCACAGGAGTTTTTAAAAAAGATGCTAGTAGTTTTTGATTAGGAAAATAAACTGATTTTAGTTTTGAGAAGCAGGATGTACATTAAGGTTTATGGTGTAGAAATACTGTGGGTACTAGGTTGAGATAGAGGGGGTCATTCTGATCCTGGCGGTAGGGGGTTAACAGGGCCGGTAGAGCTGCCGGCCCGTTAGCCCCCTACCGCCGCATTACGAGGTTTGCTCGTGGGACCCGGTGAGGATGTCTGGTGGGTCCTGTGCGCAGACCAGCATGCTAACAACGGGCCCATCATTAACAGGCCCTTTGTTAGCATGCTCTCCATTCCCATTGAGCCCTATGGGGGCTCGAATTGGGATGGGTTCCTTGAATGGGGAAATACAGGGCCCTCCAAGGTCGGAATGGCCCGGTATTTCCCCCTTCCAGGAACCCGGACCCGGTACCCGGAATGGGGGTAGCCATGCCACTAATAGCGGCATGGCTACCTCCAGGGTCATAATGACCCGCAAAATCTATAAATGCTCACAGAGAGGTAGAAATTTGATTTTTCTGAGAAGGGTTTTAAGTCCACTTTTGGTGTTTTAAAGAGAGTGTTTGTGTGGCACTCAGAACATGTCTGTGTTTTAAAGAGAGTCTCTATATGTGTACATGTTTAAACAAAGGAGCTATGTTTACATTTACAAATGTGGAGAAGTGTTTTCCAGTAAAGGATTAACTTCTTTATATTTTGTAAATGTAAGTTTGAAATTTACACAAAGTCTGCCTTTTTTGTTCACTTCTTTGGTTTTCATACTGTACAGTATGTCAGAACTGCAATCTTAATCTCAATAGTATGGTGTCCAGTAAGTGTAGTTTTCCCTCCCCAATAAAATGAATACATATGTATGCCTGGATAGTACTGCTCTATGGGTAACTAAAGATTTGAATTGGTCCTGCCATAGTCAGGCGTTCTGCAGCATGCATGTCTATTTAGGCTATGCTTTTGCAATACCAAATGTGATATACCAGTTACTTATATAACAAGAAACTGTATTTTTCTTTTTAGTCAAATATGTTGATGCCTGTCTTTCCTAGGAAATCTTTTCTCTCTCTTTGCATTTGTTTTCCATCTGTTTAAAACTTAAGTTTCTGCTACCAGTTGAGATTCATTATGTACTCATGCTTCCTAGTGAGAATTATAAAGTTGTGTAAATATGCAACCAGCACTCCTCTGTGTATATTTATAAATTTAGGGTGCATGTTGTGCAGTAAAGCATTACATTATTTACATTATGAAAGTCTATGCAAAAAGGATGAGCACTTAAGGGGTTAAGGACATGTACATTTGCACTGTATGCAAACTAAACCTATTTGGTGCAGTTGTTTTCCATTTGGGGCAAAGGCAGATCTCTGGATTAACAAATCATGAGCATATATGGGGATTGATGATCAGGCTATGGAACTACAACACAGCCATTAGTACATGTAAGTCACATTCTGTGACTGGGACTTACATAAAGGGGTCTGTGTTAGAAGGAAAGAAAAAGTGATTATGCAAAGTTGTTGAGATTGGGAAAAAAGGTAAGGTTTTCATGGGTGCACCATGGCAGAGGTCCTAGAATGCTGACCATGAGTGAGTGTAGTCCAGTGAAGTATTGATCCTCATTAGAAGTTTGGCGGTAGCCTTGCCGGTACAACTGGCAAGCTGCTGCCAAACTTCTGAAAACTTCTGGGGCCCGCGAATGGGTCATTAACGGGTCATTACAGCCCTGCTGGACTCGGTAATTGCTCATTTGCGGGTGCCAGAACGGAATGTTCCCCATTCCCATTGAGCCCCATAGACCCCATAGGGCTTAATGGGAATGGGGAGGTTGGATGCACCAGCACTGTTATAAACGGTGCTGGTGCATCCGACATGCAGTGCTCGCAGGTGCCTTTTTACCGGCCAGGTCCAACCTGGCAGGCAAAAAATGCCCGCAAGCACAACTCGTAGGTTGCCATTCAGGGAACTACACTACCGGTAAGCTTACCCGTACCGTAGTTCCCAGACCGGCAAACTTGTAATGAGGCCCATTAACTTCTTTTCACACTATATACTGGGGCTGAGCTGCAACTTGACATCGCTGTAAGCTGAGGTTTTGAATAAATGTACCTTTCTCTCCCCAATGAAATTAACATCTAGAAATTGGCACTGCTATGTGCTTATTTACAGGTTTGGAATTGTTCTAGGAAATCAGGCTTTCTGTAGCATAGATCTCAATGTTAGCCCTGCTTTTAAACCCTAGCCCCTGGCTAATAAGTTACTGTCATAACAAGAAGTCGCTTTTTTGCTCCTACTGAACAAACTTCATCTTGAAAACCATCTCTCTTACCAAATATTTCTGCCCTGGTAAACATGTCTAGTCTTTTTGAAACTTAGATTTCTTTAACCAGTTGAGCCTCATGTTAAAGTGGGATAAGTGTTTTCCATTAAAAGATTACCTCCTGTCCTGTCCTTTCTACTCTAACCCACACATTCGCCCCCACCCGTTCTACCCCCACCCACTTACTCTGCCCCCACTCTCTCTACACTCACGCACACATACCCTCACCCTCTATACTCTATACTCCTACTCTCCCTACTCTCATCATGCCTGCCCCCACTCACATATCCTACCCCCATGCTCTATACTTCCACCCATGGTACCCTTTACCAACCTTTCCTAATCCCACCTTCTCTACCCCATGCACTTACCATATCTCACCCTCTCTACCCCCACCCATCCACACTACCCCTATCTTCTCTATCTCCACCTACTCTAATCCACCCTCTCCACGCCTGCCCACCTACTATACCTTGCCCTCTGTAACATCACCCAGCCTACTCACACCAACCGTACCCCCACCTTCCCTACCTGCACATACTCTATCCCCGCCTACCATACTCCCAGCCTCTCTACCCCCACCCACCCATTCTAACCCATCCTCTCTATCCCCACCCACCTACCTTACCCCTGTCCTCTCTACCTCCATCCTCCCTCACCCTCAACATTTTTACCCCTACCTACACCAATATCTATATTTGTTCACACAATACTCCTCTGCGGGCATGTTCACATTTTGAGTGGCTCTTGCTTTTATGTCATTTTCAATTTTTAGAGGTCTACTGGTGACTTGGATGTAATAATGATGTTCCTTTCTTTACTGCATTGGTGCAAAATGCCATAAAAGAATCCACAGGAACGTGCCAGGAGGAAGGATTTTTTGCAGGGAAGTAAAGTATTTAAATCTAGTAATGTTGATACTAATTTTTCATGTTTTGTACAAACGTGTTCTCATGGCAATGTACAACTGCATGTTGGAAAATGTCCAAATTCAGATAGAAGATAGATAGAAGACATATCAATAAATTATGTGAATAGAACCAAGCACATTTCAAGACACCCTGATAAAATGGAAAATGTATCAATATAGTTAGTACATAGTAAGAAACAACGGCTTTTACAAAAAAGAGGAACTTCAACCTCTTTAGGTGTTAAACAGAAGAATACAAATATTCATTCAAAAGTGTTCCACTCTCCAGTGCTTACAAATCTTTTGAGAAGTGTGAAATTACAACCTTAGAATGTGGTTACACATTTTATGCACAAAAAGAATAGAAGGAATAATCTGAAAAGCTTTCAGTATGAAAAGAAAAGTGTTTATGTTCATGTTAAACAAACTTAAGAAGTTAATTAAGGTACGAACAGTTCATGTACATACACAACACAACTTTTGTGAAGTCTTTGGTGTAGAATGGAAACACTTCTCATACAGAAAGATTTGTTAATGAATAGAGTTGTATTCAACGATTGGATGTAACTCTTGCTATTGACGAGAGTGGTTGTAGCTATGAGTACAACATGGTGTGATTCATGGAAAAGAAAAAATCCAAAAGGCAGTCACTAGTGAAATAGAAACCTTAGGACAGGGTCTGATAAAAGCAACAAAAGAAACTCATGTATGGATGTGTAATTCTTTGTGCAATATTGACAAGTCTGCTTGTGAAATCCTAAAGAGATTTTTGCAAGTATTGCACAAACGTGAAAATGTTCAAAGACAACTCAAGATGTTGCAGAGAATAGATAACAGTGAAGTTCATGAAAAAACAGGAATTCTGGATCACTCTCTAGCTTGTCATGATAAAAGCAGATGTAAGAGACAGTTTCATCCTGTATGGATGCTGGCTGCATGTCATATATCTTCTTTTTAAATTGTATCAGCTCAAAACACCATGCATGTCCCTTGCACTTTTAAATAAAACACTGATGACTAGAACTGTACACTTCAGATGATAAACACGACTCATTTAAAATATTATGTATATGTAGATGAAGCGCTAACAGGAAGTGGAACGGATCTTTCAAAGGATCTAATTTTCCAAGAGTACAAAAGACTTTTTTTCAATGTTTGAGTGGTCTTGTCGGCACACTTGCTATAAACTACAAGTACAACTAGTGTACATTGAGGAGAAATGTATAGACACTGTGGACAATTTTTGGAAAGACCTTTAAAGACCTTTCCCTGTTTTTGTTTGTAGAAAAGTGATTTGACACACGTGA
This sequence comes from Ambystoma mexicanum, assembly GCF_040938575.1. Taxonomy (NCBI): domain Eukaryota; kingdom Metazoa; phylum Chordata; class Amphibia; order Caudata; family Ambystomatidae; genus Ambystoma; species Ambystoma mexicanum. The sequence continues at coordinate 343,901,884 of NC_090940.1, forward strand.
GGCACTACATGTTTTAAGACACCACATTGGGTTTTACCAAAGGAAATGCCTTCCTCCTAGAAGTGTCTTGAATGACATGGTACAATTCCAGTTGTGCTTCAAAAATGTAACATGTTTGAAATGATTGCACTGCAAACTGTTCATCCTTTCTGAGTTATTGATAGATTACAAAAATGACAAAACTGCCCAGGAAATCATTAGTGCAAGGTGTGGGAGGCACATTTGCTTATTTGCCTCTCAATTTGCAAGAAAATGTCAACACTCTAGGAGTGAAACATTACCTTGGAGAATCTTTATTTTAGTAAAAGGTGTTGCCACAAAGCATAAGCACGTTTAGCAATAGCTTATAGACATCAGAAAGATCAAAGAATATTTAGGGTTTCTATTGAAGCCCGATGATTTGTATATTTCAGTCTGACTGCAAAAGATTTGTCTATACTTGAAGTTGATTCAACAAGCAAGAGCAGTGAAGGTCAGTTCCAACAGCTGACTGTTGAATGAACATTGCACTATTTCTTCTCTACACTCACGTGAAGTAATGGGATACAGTCTTTTATTATACCAAATGAAAGCAAAAAAAGGTACACCAATCAGTGTCTGGTAAAAAACATTAGAAGCTTGTTGTTTCCCTATGCTTTTTACTACTGGGAAAAAGAGACAAACTGGATGATCGGAAGGTTCCAATTTCCTCTTCAGAATATTGTTGTACACAAATGTATTCTGAAGGTTCCTGATTCCGCACTAATATTGAATATATTTTTCACATACCATATGAAAGTGTATTTTGAACCTGTTGTTATGCTGTTGCTCATGCACTTCAGACAGGAACTAGATTTTGAAATGTTTCTGCATGTGAGATGCTGCAACGGGTCAAAGAAAATGGCACTATATGGCCACAAATCCATTTAAAATGTATAAATGGCCAGAAAGTCATGCAAGCATGCTGAAGAAATATGTTTGCTATAACTGGTGCCTTATCCATTGTTCACTTTAACCATTTCAAAATGGTCGCCCCAGTAGGCAGAACTGGTGCCTCTTTCTGCGCAGCCTGATGCTGCTCTGATTGGTCTGTGCCCCTGACAGCAGAGCCAATCCACTAGCCTGCAGGCGAACGCTGGCCCACACCTATGGTCCGCTTATAAGGCCCTGTCTGTGCCTCACCCCCTTCTCACTTCTCCTGCCGATGCTGACGATGCACACACAAAAACTGCTGCTGCTTGGGAGAGAGCTCCCTCCACACCTCCAGGCTCCAGAAAGAAAATATGAGCATCAAAGCTTTTGCAACGGGAAAGGTAGAGCCGGTGGCTCTGCTACATCGAGCGGCACTATATTGAGATTTGAGGCGCTCTATGACCACAGAATCCATTTAAAATCTATAAATGCAGAGAAAGTCATGCAAGCATGCTCAAGAAATTTGTTGTGCCTTGTCAATTGTTCACTTTAACCATTTCAAAATGGTTGTCCCAGTATGCACCACTACTTTTTCCTTCTGCACAGACTGACGCTGCTCTGATTGGTCTGTGCCTCTGACATCAGAGTTAATCCACTTGCCAGCAGGCAAACGCTGGCCGACACCCAAGGCCCACTTGAGAGGTCCTATCTGGGCCTGTCCAGGCTGAGGGGGGCCCCCCACAAACTATGCCTTGGCCTCCATACTTGTTCATTTGGCATCTATGCTCCCTGCGTCACTAGAAGTGAGTGATGACTGAACTCTTCTTTTGCCACCTCCACCAACCTTTCTGAAACTGTGTGCTGTACATATGTACTCTGTCTTCTTTGCCTCTACTATTCTACACCTCCTCTCACTGCATCTGTGCCTCCTAAAAAAAAAGAAAAGAATTACATTTTTCGACTCTGTACATTTACATTTGTGCACCCCTCTTGCATTGCACCTGTTCCCTTTTCAAAGCCAATTTTAGGCATTGTGTACTTTTACATCTGTGCATCCCTTTTGCATTGCATATGTGCCCTTTTTTAAACCGCTTTGAGGCAGTGTGTACTTATACATCTGTGCACCCCTCTTGTCTGTTGAAATTTGACTCATTTCTGGACTGCATGTATGCCTTTGTGACTACTTCCACTAGGCCTCCTTATGAATTTAGCTAGAACTGTGCTGTGCAGCCTCTCTTCTCTCATTCCTCAACTAACCTCGGCCACCCCTATGGCTCTCTCCATCTCTCCTATTTTCTCTAACACCTACACTATCACCTTTCCCCCCTCTCTCACGAAGTCCGGTAGAAAAAAGCACAAAAAAGACATATTGAGTGCAAACACTGGACTTCTCACAGCAGACAGCTATGTTAGTGATTTTCCCCAGATAGGTTTTCACTGATATCCTTTTCTCTGTTCCCTATCCAGATCTATGGACCCCTCATCTCATCTCCACTCTCTCTCCTTCCACATCTTCTACCATTAACAGTGGCACCAAGTGAGAAGTCCTCTTGGCCGGCTTCTCATCCTCACACTGCTTTGTTAATATCTATCACACAAACACCATCCTGGTTCAGGGACCACACTCCATCCTTCTTCTCTTTGACCGAATCCAGCCTTTGCTCATTAACTTCCTTCCGTCTCCTGCATCTCCCCCTACTACTCTCTCTCTCTCCCCTCTGACTTGTGTACCACACCCCTGTAGAGCACCCCAGAAAATCATCAACGGCAGAGAACTCCTCCATCTAGTGACTATTAATGCCCGCTCAGCCAACAAACACTTCAAAGACATCTTCCCCCTTCTCCTTCTTGAAGACATTGACCTTGAAATTCTTGCTCTTACTGAGAAATGGGTCAATACCAGCTCAGTCACTGCTTTTGACTCCCTCTTCCCTGTTGGCTTCAAGATCATCTCCAAGCCTCGCCCTCACCGTACGGTGGCAGGGTTGCCATAATTTTCCCGGAGTGGGTTCCTGACTCCATATTACCCACCCAGCACTACTCTTCCTTTGAAAGCCTGGTTTAGAAGTTGGGCATGTCTCCCATCTCCACTCTGACAATGGCTACCATTTACTGGCCTCCACCACCCTGTAGCTCTTTGAATGGGCTTATTTCTGCTCTTCTTTACTTTCATCCACTTCCAACTTCCTCCTCCCTGGGGGATTTCAACATCCAACTGGACTGCCCTGGCTCTGCATCTACTCTCTTCACTGACCTCTATACCTCGCTTTCCTTCTCCATTCTCCCTTCTGGGCCAACTCACTCAGCTGGACACACTCTGGACCCCCTAATACACTCTGACCTCTCTCTCCCCCGCACTAGTCACTGCTCTCTCCTGGTTGGACCATTCCCCCATCTCCTCCTACCTGGGTCCCTTTGGTCTTCTGACCACCCACCAAAAAGCCCTGCCAACCTTGTTCACTAACAGCCACCCAATGAAACGCGTGTCAGCTGCTGCCTTCACTTCTACCTACATGCCCCCTCATCACCTACCTCTGATTCTACCTCTGACTGTGCTCTCAGCAACCTCCATCTTTCCAACACCAGTACATTAAGACATTATTGCCCCAGTCATGAGGATCTGCCTGAAACCTGCCTGTAAGCATAACACCTGGCATGACTCCAAACTTGCGGCCCAGAAACAAAAGTGCAGGGCGACAGAATGGAAGCAGCAAACCTCAGGCTCATCCCCTGATAAACTGGCCTGCTGTCTGCTCCAAACACAAGTAAATCAAAAGATTAGTGCTATGAAGTCCTCTTTTTTAGGGGCCTGTGTGGCAGAGGACAAATTGTAAACATATGTATAGAAAAAGCCACAAAAACAGCTACCTGCCTACACACGTACTAGGTGTGTTTAGTTGCAAAACATGCTATCTTTCATATCAAACAATTTATGCAGACAGAAAAAATAGAGATATACATATTTTAATTTATAGATACAAAACATTTTAAAAAAAGACAAAAAATGCATTCTTTACATATCACATCACATAAAAGAACATTCAGTGAAAACCATTTCTTTGAACTGAACACAACCATCATGTTTTAACGATGTTGTGAGGTTAGTAAGGGTGTGAAATGAACATATTCCTGTTTCATATATCCTCAACTCGTAATGAACTTGTCCTTGACTTTGTCGACACAGGGAAATGTGTTTCTGTGTCCTGACAACAATGATTGAAAAGCAGTCTATAGCCGAATTGATATGCTGTAAGACGTGTGTTGGACCCGTCTTCAGGACAGTGTTTGATGACACTAGAAAGTGGGTATCGAAAGATGGCTCATCAATTGATGGCCTTCACTTATGACAATCTAAAAACCAAAACGAAAAACGAAAAACCGTGTTGGTAACATAATAAAAAGGGAGCGTTTTATCTCTATTGGTGTGCACATGCAACAATTTCCACTAACCTGTTTATTTCTTAACAGACCTGTGTGGCCGAATGAGATTGGGGGCGATTGCCGGTTGGAGGTAATTACGGTACCGCAATTTGCAGTACCATAATTACTGCCTTCCCCATTTCCATTGAGCCCTATGGGGGCAAAAATGGGAATGGGGAAGGGGCAATGGTGAATGGGGAATTACCGGCCCGCCAACCTTGGAATGGGGCGGTAATTCCGCCATTCACCATGGCGGAATTGGTAAGGTAAAACCAGCCCTTAAGGGAGGACCCACAAAGGGACCTCGGAATTCGGCGGTAAGGGATTACCGGCACCAGTGCCCTTACCGGTACCGGTAATCCCTTACCGCCGGGTCGTAATGAGGCCCAATGTCTTGAGTGTGAGTGATGAAGGAGAGAGAGGAGTTGAAGATTACTCCAACGTTTGTGGCTTCGAAGAAGGAGCCGGGGGAGAGCCCAAGGAGGAAGGCAAGAGTGAGGGGAAGAAGGAGGGAGCAGGGGTCCAGTTGGGAAAAATCTCAGTTTTACAGGCATTATGCAAAGATCATTGTAGGTGCACCAGGACTGGATGGAGGAGAAGAAGGAGATGAGGCGTGCAAGCTGAGCAAGGAAGATGTTAAAGAGCCAAGTGGATATTATAGAACCCTCAGGGACCCCACAGATGGAGAAGGAAGTAGGAGAGGAGAAGGAGCACACAATGACTTGGGAAGAGAGGTTAGTGAGGAAGGATGTCAGCCATTCCAGTGCCTGTTACGAGATACCAAGGGCATCGTGGAGCCTTTGTATGAGGATGGAATGGTTGACTGTGTCAAAGGCAGAGAAGAGATCGAGAAGGATGAGGACAGCACGGGAGTTGGAGTCCAGAGATGCGAGCAGTACTTCATGGGTGTTCGGAAGAGCAGTTCCCATGTCTCTCCATGCTCAGAATAGAGATTGATGGTTGGTACACTGATATCACAGGTCATTTATAGCGTGCTTAACACCCAGAGGTTTCTAAGCGTGGACCCAGGGATCAAACCTGTGTTGTTCTGTGTCATCTTGTTTTCAAGGTGAGGCCGTTGCCGCTGAGCTATCCTGCTGAGACTCGGTTGTGGAGGCCATCAACAAGATCGGTATGTGAGTTGAGTTGGGGCAATGCCATCTTCTCCAGCAACTTCCCCAGGAAGCGGGTGATGGAAATAGGGCAGTAGTTGGCAAAGTAGGTAGGGTCTGCTGAAGGTTTTTTTCAGGAGTGGGTGCACAAGGGAGTGCTTATGGGAGGAGGGGAAAGATGCAGTGTCAAAAGACTGATTTCAGAAATCAGCGCATGCAGGGGCAAAAGAGCCAATGTTAACCTTGATGATGAGCAAGGGGAGAGCTGTTTAGAAGAGACCTTCATGGAGCAGACAACTCTGGTAACTTCTTCGAGTATGACAGGGAAGAGGAAGAGAAGGAGGGGGGAGGGGTCAAAGGTGGGAAGGGGGTATGGGATGGGTTGGGAGGGTGGGTAGCAAGGGTGTTTAGGATGTCCAGCTACTTTTGGTATTGGAATTGGTAAGGTACCGGCGTCAACCATGGCACTAATAGCGCCATGGTTAACGCCTAGGTCATAATGAGGCCCATTGTCAAGAAGTCCCACTTTCAGCTCCTCCTTCTCAAAGGAATTCTGCTTGTTCTCACTTTCCCCCAGGGGCTCAATGTTACCCGAGTCCTGGTTCTCTATAGGCTTGACAAATGCAATAGCCTCCTCCTGAATCTACCTTCTTCCTCTCTGCTACCCCTCCAGCTAATCCAGAATAGGGCAGTGAAATGTATCCTTGGCCTTAAGCCCAGGGACTACATCTCTCCCACCCAAAAATGTCTTCACTGTCTCCCACTTGCTGCATGGATTGAATTCAAATCCCTGTGCATCATCCACAAGGCTTTCTTTCAATGAATGGGACACCACACTATCTTCCATTTTATCTTACTATATAATCTCCCTCTAGACCACTACATTCAGCTGGCAGCAACTCTTTGTGTGTAAAGCGTTTTGCTAAACAGATGGTGGGTGGTTGATCACTTTCCTCAGCTTGCAGCTCCCTCTTATGGAACAGCCTCCCCCTGCCTATGCACCTTGTGCAGGACTTTATTAAATTTCCAGAAGCCTTCAAGACTTTCTTCTTTACATCCTCCTTCCCTTCTTCCCTCCTCTGCTAATCCCACAGTTGCTGTGATTGGTGTCCGGTGCCCTTTGGCATCCTCAGGGCCCCTGACCTCCCACACCAAATCATCCCAGCTCCTGTCTACCCTCTGCACTTGCTTTGGCACACCCTCCACCCTAGTGGTTCACACTTATTCTTAACATGGCCCTAGGCTGTGTAGCACTCAACAACCCAAGCACTTCATCTGTGCTTCATCTCACTCATGAGCTCGGACTCCCCAGCACTTACCCCACCTGCCCTCTTTATTGCTGCACTTGCATGTTCTGAATACTCATAAGACATTGTAGGTACGTCCTTACTTCTTTTCCCTCCACTGCTCATATTAAATATTGTGTTGTGTAATGTATTTTACTCCCTTGTTCCCTATTTTACTCCCTTGTTCCCTCCCCCGCCCTATGGGTGCATTGAAACAGTATTTTACTTGCTGTATACGCGCGTAACAAGCAACCAATAAATACATAAAATAAAGAAAGAAAGAAACACAATTTTACAAGGTAAAATTACCAATATCCTTGCCACAATGAGAGAAACTAAGGAATATTAGCATAGAAGACACTCACAGGTTAGATGCATGATTGGAAATATTGGCCCTCCAACTTGTTTTGTGACTTAAATTGTGCTGAGGATGGTTGGGATGATCTTTAAGAGTGCATTTGTGAAAGCAATCCATAGAAAGAATGGATAGTACACATGACACTGGCAGAATTGTGTGCAATGGACCATGTAAGTGTATTGCGATTCTTCCATCACCGATTTTTAGCCAGGTCACACTTTATATGCAATAAAGAAAATTGTCCGCTAGATACTGTGGAACATTTCTTTTGGTGGAAAGAGTACCAGGCACGTAGGGCTCCACATATACATATGCTGTTGTGGATTAAAGAAGCTCCTCAGTTTGGTAAAGAAAGTGATGGAGTTTATAGAAAAATATGTTACTTGTTCATCCCTGTTCAGCATGTCAATGTTGATTTACGAAACAAAGGTGGAAAGTTTTCAAAAGCACTCATGTGGAAAGTACTGTCAGAGAATATCTAAAAGTAAAGACAAGTATTATAGTCAGTACAGATGTGGCTTTCCTAGGCCTATTATACCAGTTGGTCAGGCAAATAATTTAATGTCATCTGTTCAACACCATGTTACTGGTAGGTCACCCAAGAATAGGTACCATTTAGAAAGAGATAAGAAATGCCAATTCATTCATGATTACAATCCTGTCACTGCTCAGCTTTGAAATGCAAATTCTGAAGTAGAGTATATTGCAGATGATACAACAGCTGTTGCTCATTATGATACAGCATACATGACAAAAGCTGAAAAGAGCAATGCATCTGAACCATGGGTAGACTTATCAGTCGACAAAAGTCTTAGGGCCTCATTACACGGATGGCGGAGAACCATGGCGCTATTAGCGCCATGGTTCATGCTGGTAAAATACCAGCACCGCCTTGGCAGAAAGGGGAATTACCGCCCCATTCCAAGGTTGGCGGTGCGGTAATTCCCCCTTCCACCATTGCCCTTCCCCATTCCCATTTTTGCCCCATAGGGCTCAATGGGAATGGGGAAGGCGCTAATTACGGCACCGCAAATTGCGGTACCGTAATTAGCTCCCTGGGTCACCTTGCGGGTTGGTTTTTAACACCTGCAAAAAGCAGGTGTTAAATCCCCCAACCCGCAAAGGGACCTCATAGTAAGGCGGTAAGGATTTACCGGTATCGGTATTTTACCGGTACCGGTAAATCCTTACCGCCATCCGTGTAATGAGGCCCTTAGTTAGAAACGTCTAAGCTTTGGTCTGAAGATGCTCTCTCATAGAGAGTGTGGAAGCTACAAAGCTGCAGATCGGCTAACTATCTTTCTTCGGTATGGACGTAGCATTAATGTAGTATAGTTAAGTCTTACCCAACTACTACAAGAAATCAGTTACTGAAGCCTTTGAATGAAATTCAGAAGTTAGCTGGAAGAATACATGAGAGTACAGTGATTTTGAAAAACAACTTGATTGATACCTTTTATCCAAACAGGTCAGCAGAGATGGAAGATCTTTGAAGTAACAGACTGCTTCTGATATCGAAATATTGAAGCGAGCAATGACAGAGGATGGTTTAAAGTACATGGATGTACTGTTTGCCCAGTGAGACATGAAAAGCCAATTCTCATCAACCACATAAAACTGTCTTGTCAAACTGCAGAGAAAAAGGAATTATTTTATGTTTGTCTTTTGCACTTGTTCTTCTCATGGCAGGCAGAGAGTGATTGGCTTAGTAATTTTAATAGTATTGAATAATCATTCTTTGCATAAAAAATAATTAATTGCATATCCAAAGTTCAAACACAAACTTATACTTACTGGATAAATAACTACATCCAGGAGAACATTTGGCAGCAGAATTGGCAGCAGAATTGGCAAAAGAGACTCCTGGGTGCAGTCAAGGTTCTGCAGAAGGAAGTCAACATTTCTCAGGCGGGCCAATTATTCAAACAGATTATTCAAACAGATGTTGAGCTCGCTATGGAAGAAGTAGAAAGTGCAATGCAACAGACTAAAGGAAGTGTATTGTAAAATCCAACACAAGTATTTACATGGTTTATCAAACAAAATGTAACCGATTGCTCTCTGCTATGTATTGTAACTGCCACAACAGGTTTAGCAACGTTCAATATAAGAGGTGTTACTTTGCATCAATTGTTTATGCCACCAGTGGAGCATGATAATAAATCTGAGTATTGAAAATGTGTATTTCTTGGAGCACAAGAAGTAGAGAAAGTCTTAAGAACATAAATGTGTTGATTTTAGATGAAGTGAAAATGCTGTCTAACCTTATGCTAGCATTCATTCATTTGCTAATGTAAGACGTCTTGAAGACTGAATCTGAAGTTTTTTTTGGAGGTACACATGTCATTGTTGTGGGAGATTTGTTACAATTAACTCCTGTGTAACGTCAGCTAGTCTTCAAGATGCTGCAATCTAAGGAAAATCAAAAATCTACAGGTAGCATTGGTAATTTCAACATTGGAATTATTTTAATTTCCAGGAATTACCATTAATATGAGGCAATCTTCAGACTTAGGGAATGCAGACATGCTTAATTAGGGAATGCAGATGCTTAATAATATTCTTATAGGTATCCTTGAGTATCCTTGCACTGCACCTGATGTCATGTTGACTCTTCAAGAAAAGAAAAAGGGCCTCATTAGAACCCTGCCGGGCCGGAAAGAACGGTGGTGGTAAAACCGCCACCACTGTTCTTTCTGAACCGGCTGATCTCGAGTTCTGCAGGCGGGAGCTGTCATCCCGCCAGGTCTGACCTGGCGGGATTAATGCCACCCGCCTGCAGGCGGACATGCAAACACCTGCACCATTACAGCACGGTGCCAGTGTTTCCACTTCCCCATCCTCATGGAGTCCTATGGAACTCCATGGGAATGGGGATTTACAGAATTCCGCTTCCGGAATTACTGGGTCACTGGGGTCGTACTGCCCCGGTGATTCTTTGAATCACAGAGGCGGAATGGTAATACGAGTCCGGCGGTAACCTGCCAGTTTTTCCAGCTCGGTTACCGCCGGACTCGTAATGAGGCCAAATATCTGGGGGCTGATTCATGGAATTATTTGCGCTGAAAAACAGAGGTTTGTGCGCCATTCTGCCCACAAATCCCTGTTTAATAAATGGGGATTTGCGGGCAGAATAGCGCACAAATCTCTGTTTTTTGCCGCAAATAATTCCATGAATCAGCATTCTTGTGTTGCTTTGATGGGTACATTCGGAGAGTGTGACAAGTTCAACTCTGCAATGCTGTTCTCTGAGAAGCAAGACATTGTAAAGATAAAATCATGTGATGTTTTACATGGCCATTTTATGACAATAGAGTTAGGTAAAAGAGCAAAAGCATGATTAATTCAATTAGACAATTACATTTCTAAAACACCAGGTCGAGAATCAGTTTTAAATTGAACATCAATGTACGAGTAATGTAAAAGAGGAACTTGAATGTTGAAATGGTCTAGTCAATAGACAAATGGGAAGAGTGGTTCACTTTTCCTCACAGTACAAATATTGGAGAAAGTTGAGAATACTGTTCTCTGAGAAGTAAGACATTGTAGAGATAAAATCGTGTGATGTTTTAGATGGGCATCTTATGCCATTAGAGTTAGATAAAATAGCAAAAGCATGATTAATTAATTTAGACAATTACATTTCTAAAACACCAGATTGAGAATCAGTTTTAAAAATGTGCATCAATGTACAAGTAATTAAAAAGAGGAACTTGAATGTTGAAATTGGCATAGTCAATAGACCAAAGGGAAGAGTGGTTCACTTTTCCTCACAGTAACAGTATTGGACATATTCTCATGAAGTTTGATTGTGTAGAGGAACCTCATTTGATTTTTTTGAGCCCTGTACACTTCATGCGTTTTAAGGATACATGTGTGGAAAGGCATATCCAATTATTATTCATAAATCACAATAGTTGACTTTGGAAAGAGCACTGATTGACATTGGTCATGCACTGTTCAAAGACGAATGTCATATGTAGTAGCCCTGTCATGTGTTAACAGTATTGAAGATTTATTTTGAATAAACTTTGATGAATCGAATGTGACAGTTCACATTTCATATTTTGAAAAATATAATAGATTATGTGCACTGTATGCTCCTCACCTTGAACCTATACCCCTTCCTTCTAAGGGTGTAGCAAGAAAAAATAAGCAACCAGTGAAGCTACATTCAAATAGAATGGTTCCTCTAAACTCTGCAAAAGAAGATGATATAGCAGTGTTGAAAAGTGAACCAAATAGGACATATTCCCACTGTAGTTTTAGTAATCAAACACTAGTTGAATTCTATTACAATTCAGATTTGTGCATGTTGTTTCAAATGACACAATTGATGCAAGAAATAGCTTAAACAGTAGAGAAACTTTGAAACTTTCAATTCTTAAAATATCTGTAAATGAAAGACAGCAGAACACACATTCAGCAATTTCAATCTGAAATGTACTATCTGTTGCATGTGGAAGAGAACATTTCTCTCATAATACACAGGACGATAGTCAATAATTTGTAATAACTATTTTTGAGGTGCTAATGTTGGAAACAGTTTAGATAGATGTGTAGGAGTGTCTTATGAGTGGATTCACGAGTGTCCACAATGTTATAAACAGGAAATTACTACAGATCTTACAGAAAGGTTTTTATATCTTCCTGTCGCTGGTCAGAAAAGTGAGAATTTTTCTGATTTCATATCAATAGCACACCATAATATGCAATGCATTTCCAGTGGTTGTAATTTACAGTGAACATTGCAAAATCTATTTTTTATTAAGTACCTTTTAATAATGTTTTAAAGATATAGCGTAGATGGTAGAAAAATTAGTAATCAGTTTTCAATTATGTAAACAGTCATGTTTCTATTTGTAAAAATACCTTTAAAACACGGCAAATCAATTTTCATGAGGGAGCATCCAATCGCTGTGAACAGTTAACAACATAGGTGTGTACAGAAGTAGATTGGCCTATGCAATGATTCTATAGTCACACACCAACCTAGATTGTCAAAGGGTTTAAAGGATGTTTACTTAATGTTGCTACAACCTAAGTTTTAAAATGTGTTGTATATTTTTTGTGAATATAAACATGGACAATTGACATTTAAAAATGAAAAATAGGTAAGAAGCCTTTTCTGTAAACTAAAGGATAGACATTTTCTTAGGTTGCAAAATAAAATCACTGGCAAACAAATGTATATGTTAGATTATCAAGATTCTATAAATCACAAACAACAAGCATTCTGAAATCTTCTACTTCTGTTTTATTATGAAAAACACTGTATATTCTAACATGAACAAGTGTTCCCGATACATACTGGGTTATATAAGGGATTCCATGTACATTATATTGAGTGCTAGGTAGTACAGATGTTGATACCTGTTTACATAAACAGTAGGAAGTAGAGCAAAAAATGAAGAGTAGAGAATATCAAAGGAAATTGGTTCTGACCACAAAGTTGAATTTTAAGGAAAGATGTATGTATATTGTATTTTACTTCTTTTTTGTATAGGTGGCAGAAATAGGGAAAACACAAAATTCACAAGAAGTAATGAAAATGAAAATAGTTCAGCTTTCATGAAATGTTTTTGATCTTTAAACCATTTATATATACTTTCTATTAACACCTCCACATTTATTAAATATGTGTATAGTTATTGCCTTTGGGTATGCTTCAATGTGAAACGTGCATGTGAATATCATGTTGCAGGGCATGGAATTATCACGATATTGCACAGTTCCTTGAGATGCATTCTGTCAGAAAATCTGTCTAGTTTAAGTACTAGTTGATGGATGCTCTCAAGTACATCTATTTCAAGTGGCATACTTTGTACAAAAGTCTGGGAATGTGTTCTGTGGTTACACTCAGGACTTTGTTCAAAATAAAATATGAAAAAGAAGATGGGTGTCATTACGACTTGGGCGGTAAGGGATACCGGGCACCGGTAAGGGGACCGGTGCTGGTAATCCCTTACCACCCTATTCCAAGGTCCCTTGGTGGGGACCGTAAGGAACGTGCGCTTGCAAGTCGCAAGCCTGTTATTAGCGCCCTCCCCATTCCCATTGAGCCCTATGGGGGCTCAAATGGAAATGGGGAATGGTTTGTTCAATGGGGACTTACCGGTCCCACCAGGCTCGGACTGCACCGGTAAGTCCCCATTGAACAAGATAAATAACGCCATGGCTACCTCCAATCTCGGAATAAGGCCCAATATCTTTAAAAAGAATACAATTTATTTTTGCAGGATAGATTACAAAAAAGTGATTCACTTTTATGTGTGTAGAAGGCCAAAAACAGGATGCAACCAGAGTTGAAAATTAGAATATCTGTTACTAAACTTGTGGCTAATAGAGAATAGGATTCTGCACTCCATGTTTGGGCTCCTACTGTTGTAGAAACGCATATCTGAATTTTGTTTCAGGGTCCATTTTCAACCTGAGCAACCAAGCAAAGTGGTAGTTTTGATTGATTCCAAAGATGTCCATTTTTGATCGCCCTTTAAGCTACTGCACTTGCCAATGTTAATGTTAATGTTTATGTTATGTTAGGTTAATGTTAATGTTAACGGATATTTGTACCATGCACTATCACCACCAGAGTGGTCCCCTGGTGCTCTGGCAGCTCTGAAAAAGGGAAGGAGGGGTGAGCTACTCAGAATAAGCTGGAAAAGTGCAATACAGCAGTGATGGGGTGTTTTTCGGTCAGTAGCCGTCGTGTGCTGTTGTGCGAGTATATGTGTGGTTTGTTTTGTTGTTGCAGTGTAGTGAAGTTTGTGCGGATTGTTGTGTTACAGGCTTGTGGTTGTGTTTGTTTAGAGTTTGAGAGGTGTATGCAGAGGAGTGAAATTGTTAGTGTATTGTTTAATTGGCATTGCTGTCTGGAAGTGAAGCGATATGCTTTAAACATCAATTGTTGGTGTTCCTGAGGTACTTCAAAAATGTAGTTTACCATTCGGTTGATACCTTAAGGATGGTATTCTGAGATTATAATCAAGACTCTGTGCAAATAGAAGTATTAAAGAACAATATAATTTAAAAGAAAAACTTTGAAAGTTGAACTCCATATTGGGAAAAGAGATTATTAACTTCTTATGTTTGTAGGTTGCCAAAACAAGGACACACACAGATTTTACAAGAGGTTTTGAAATTACATTTCTAATAAGTTAGTATAGCTAGTAGTAAATATACATTTATTTAAAAAGGGGACTTTTTACAGTCTACCTATTATTTCAAATAATGGTATTAGTAGACATTCAACAGGTTTACACTCAAAATAATAGTACAATGTTGGAATTTCTGTATATTTATTTCTGTAAAACTGATGACATACTTAGGTTATATTTCTTGGTTTCCAAGTTAATGTTGCATAAACTACTCTGCACATTTGATATGTTTTAAAATAAAAGAAGGTTTATACACAAAAGATACATTGGCACTGTGTGTATAATTATTTATTCTTATTGTACATATTTTCTGTAAATAGCATGCATATTAGTACGCTACAATGGGGGAGGCAGCCAATCAGGAAGCAAGGAATGCAGGCTGAATCTCTCGATGCAAGCCTGTGTTCCAAGTTGCATGCTGGCTGATTCCCCCACCCACCATCTTCCCACCACTGTCCCTTCCCTATTTTTCTCTCCTCATTCCCACTTACCTGATTGCGGCAGGCGTAAGATGCCACTGCTGCAGTTCCTGCTGCTTCTGCTCCTGGTCCATTGTGGCTGCCATGGAATTTGAAGAGGGCTCATTATGGAGCCCTGCCTTCCAGATCCATGGCAGCCATCTTACTGAAGTATTTTCATCGAATGAACAGGACGATATGAGGTGTCCCATTCATTGAATGAAAATACAATGCTCTCAGCACTGCGGGTAACCGGATTGAACCCCCCATGTGCTAATAGCATTAAGACCCTCTCCATCATGCTGGGTAGGATGTTATCCACCTGTGGGCCACCGTTAATTGGCCTTGCCTCGCTCATGCTTTAAACTTGGGTTCCAGGTCAATAACACCCGATCTGGCACACCGGATTGGGTTTTAACTCTTAAGTACTACCTTTTGCAGGTGCACTAACTAATGATATTGCTGCAAATCTGTTTGGAATGTGCTGATGTAAAACTAATGCATTGTTGTTTTTTTATCTATTACTGACTCCTAAAGCAGTCTGTCCACACCCCACCCCTTTTTAAGTACAATTCTTCTAAGCATCACCATTATTTAATGTAGAAGGCATAGTTTCCTTGATCATAGCTTAAAAAATGTAAGTGGAGGTATTATCAAATGCCTGGTTTTCATTACCATAGGCACCCTGACTGTCTCAACTTGCTTTTCCATACATAGCAACATTGGAGAGGAGTTTTAGTCTTTTTAGAGTTTGCTTTAGGATGCTAAAATCAACAATTATACATTATATTGATGCAGAAGGTTTATAGTAACATTTTCGAACGTCACATTTTCGACATGCCATTTGTTCGACACGAAAATGCCAGAAAAAAAAAATTTGAATAGTTTTTTTATTTTATTTTTTTAACGGAGGGTTTCCCACAAACCCCTGTTTTTTCATTGCCACTTTCTACTAACGAAACAAACATAAAACATATAAAATAAAAAATAAAAATATTTGAAAAAAATGTTTTTGACGTTTTTGTTCCGAGATTTTGGCATGTTGAAAATGTGTTTTCGAAAATATAACTGGATACTGATGCAGAGAAAGCAGGAAGAACTGATGTTAGGGTACTCCCTTTTGTTGGACTTCTAATTTGTGATGTGTGTTGCTAAAACCCAGTGTAGCCATATAATGTGGATTTATTGGAAAGTGAACATCCTCTGTGAGTTTGCCATACAGTGAGATGTCTACAAAATCAGTTAGAATTTAATTTGTGTATACATATTTATTGTTTTAAGGAGAATAATGTATAGTAAGTGAATGTATTAGCAATATTTACTGTATATACTTCTGATGTTTTTTTAGGAAATGTTGTTTTATAAATGTATGTGTTTTAAGAATAGTATTTTAAATTATTATTATTGTATAAATAGAAAATAATTTAGATATAAGCTTAACTTTAATCATACATTTTAGTTCAGTGAGTAGTGCTTTTATTCTCACGAATGAGAAGTGTTTTTCCTCTACATAAAGATGCATGATCACAGCTTAAATTGGTAAATTAAAGTACTCAGAATGCATTCAGAAAAAATAAAAAAAAAATTCACCACTCTTCTTGATAATTCCATTTGCAGGAAAACCCGTGCTTCGGAAAGTAATAACTACTTCACAGTCCTAGTTTGAAGTTCATTTAATTAACTAAAGCAATTCTTCCTTGTAGACAATATTGCAAGTCTTTCCTGTATGGGTTATTGCGAACAAATTGTCTTTGTTTCCAACTCTGGAGCAAGCCACATAAAGCTGACCATGATAAAAGGATGAATACTGTAAATCGGTTTCAGCTACTTGAGTTAGAGCGTTGAGATTGTGCTGAAAAATTATTGGTGTCCCAATCTAGAGCCGAGGCAGCAGCAATCTCAGCATAAGTGCTGTACATTTAGGGTTGAATCATGTAAGTTTGATGTGCCGTTTCTGTATGTGTAAGCTTCATACTGTAGAGAAGGCGTACATTTATCAACTTCTGTGGGAAACAAACTTTCTTTTTTTTTTAAACTTTTTTTTATTATTCAGCGTGGCAGCAAAACACAGGCGAACAGCGCCAGATAAATCCAATATGAATACAGGAGTACACAAGATAGGCATACAGAGGTTGCATCACATATAAACATAACCATTGGGCATCTTTATAACCTGGCCAGGATGTCAGAGAGCTATGATAGGGGCGAGGGCCCGAGCTGGTGGGGGGAGGCAACTGGTGGAGATGCATCAGGAATCATATTCAGATCAGACATATAGGCTCGGAATCTGAGCCAGATATTCCTAGGTCTGGAGTGAGTGGGCTGTAGGTGAGACCAGGCTTCCTCAGAGTCCGAGGCCCACGTGACCGCTCTTAGCCATTGGGCATGGGTGGGAGGTGAGGGGCGAAGCCAACATAGAAGGATGGATCTTACCGCAAGAAGCATGCAAAGTCCCCCTAGTTTTTTGGAATTCCGGGAGAGGCCTGGGAGATCATGGAAGAGGCATGCCACCGGGGAGGGATTGATGGAGTGGTCGAGCATATCAGATACCGTTGAGCAAACTGCCTCCCAGAACTGTGAGAGGCGGGGACAGGACCAAATCATGTGAATGTAATCGGCAGCATCCTGACCGCACCTGGGACAACTAGAGGGGTGATCGCTGGACATGCGGTGCAATCTGATCGGAGTGTAGTGGAACCTATGTAGTACTTTAAACTGAATCAGTGTGAAGCGGGCGTTGAAAGACACCCGGTGTATGCGTTCACACAAATGTGCCCAGCGCTCATCAGACATTTCAACACCAAGATCCGCCTCCCACGCCCGCTTCAGCTTAGTGAATTCTGGAATAGATCTGGACTGCAGCATAGTGTATAATCTAGATATTTTACCTCTAGTGGGTGAGGGGGAGGTGAGTTCCTCGATGGCAGGGTCATCCGGTGGTAATGCTGGAAACAACTGGTAATTACGTTTAAGGGTCCTGCGAAAGGACGAATATTGGAGCCATACACACTGGCCACTCCTCAAGGACAGTGGGAGGTCAGGCCACTCAACAAATATACCTTGCTCAAACACATCCCGAAGCAACTCATATCCCGCTTCAGCCCAGTGGCGAACCATGGCTGGTGGCACTCGCGGGACCCCAAGGAGAAAATTCCAAAGGGGGAGGTTGCCATGGAAGGGGTAAGCAGTACCGGTCAGCCGCCATGTTTTCGCCAATGCAAGGGATGTACAGGCGATCGGACTCTGTGAGTCCAGTGCCAGGGGGGTGGGTTGTAGCACCAGGGAGCGAATGTCGCGGTCGCGGAACGCCAGTTTCTCGAGCATGACATGTGGGGGGGTCCGTTGTGTTAAACCAGTAGGATGTATATTGAATTTGGGATACCAGCCAGTATTTGAGGAAATCAGGGGCACCAGAGCCCCCGTAAGTCATAGGGGTAGACAGGGTATCAAGTTTAAGGCGGACCACCCCCGAGTGCCAGAGGAAGGAATTGACTGTGCAGGTCAGTTTGCGGAAGAAGCCCCCCCCTGGCCATAAGGGAATATTGTTGAATCTGTACAGTAGCTGGGGCAACACCACCATTTTCAGTAAACCTATTCTGCCCTCAAGGGATATTAGGAGTTTGTCCCAGACTAGAACTTTGGACGACAGATGTGTGAGGTACTTCTGGTAGTTCTCCTTGAAAGTCAGCGCTTGATGGCGCGTTACCTCTATCCCCAGGTAGGTAATTGTAGACTGAGCCCATGCGAACCCCTGGGTGTCGGGAGGCGGGGGAGTGCACTCCGTAAGTGGGAAGAGTGTGGATTTCGAGCAATTCACCGTAAGGCCCGAGATTCGACCAAAGTGAATGACATCCTCCAGTATGGGGGGTAAGTTGGTTGAGGGGGAGCGTATAAACAACAGTGCGTCATCAGCATATAGGGACACTATGTCCGCCTGACCCGCAGTGCGGAGACCTCTGTGTGCATGGAATTGGCGGAGCATATCGGCGAAGGGCTCTATTGCTATAGCAAAGATCAGGGGAGAGAAGGGGCATCCCTATCTCGTCCCCCTGGCGATCTCAAAGAGAGGGGAGCAACGGTCGCCGGTACGGACCCTGGCCACAGGATCAGAGTAGAGCAATCTAACCCAGGAGAGAAAGGAGGGGCCAAATTTACAGCTCTCGAGGACACGCCACAAATATCTCGATGAAACCGAATCGAAGGCTTTTTGCATGTCTAGCGTGGCAGCAACTGCCTGTGTCTCGGGTTTTATTCTATTAATTACATTAGGCGCCTTAGGTTCAGAGAAGTAGAGCGACCTGGGATGAAGCCCCCCTGATCTGTGTGGATAATAGATGGCAAAAAGGGAGCCAACCGGAGCGCCAGTGCCTTGGCATATATTTTGACATCACAATTTATAAGTGAGAGCGGGCGGTATGAACCGCATTGCGAATGAGATTTACCAGATTTAACTAATACTGTAATTGTGGCTTCGCGGAGTGAGGGGAGAAATACACCGGCCTCAACCGATTCCTCCCAGAGAGCCAATAGGTGAGGGAGCAATAGTGATTTATAGCACTTATAAAATTCGACAGGAATACCGTACGAGCCGGGGGCTCTCCCCGAGGATAAGGAGTCCATAGCATCCGAGAGCTCCTCAAGCGTGAGTGGGGAGTCGAGGGAACCCGCGGTCTCCGGAGAGAGAGTCGACAAAGGAAGAGACACAAGAAAAGAATCGATCTCCATCACCGATACCTCATCTGAATTGGAGTAAAGGGCTTCATAGAATGTGGAAAATTCCGTATTGATGTCCTGTGAGCTGACAGCCATGGAGCCGTCAGGTCTCTCAATCCCAAGAATATGCGGGGACCCCGTCTCTTGACGGATCAGTCTCGCCAGAAATCGACCAGGGCGCTCACCCTCCCCGTATCTCCTTGCCATGCCAGGGTTATCCAAAAATTTCTGTTCGCGCTCCGCAAGGAATCGGAACATGTCCAGCTCCGCCCCGATATCCGCCAGGATACCCGGGGTGGAGTGAAGTGAGCATTTAGCCTCCAGGGTTGATAATTTAGATTCACTCTCGGCGAGGTCTCTCTGGATCGATTTAAGGACACTGTTCTCCTTTGACAGCGCTATCCCTCGGATATAAGCCTTGAAGGACTCCCAGAGAGTGGCCTGTGATGGTACCGAGCCTGTGTTTGTCCCGAAGAACTCCTGGATAGACAACCCGAGCTCCGAGCAAAACTCTGGGTCCAGAAGGGAGAGGGGCTTCAACCTCCAGCATCGAGTACGGCCGGGATCCGGCCCCCAACCTATGGTGACGGTTACAGGAGAGTGGTTAGACAGGGTTCTGGGGAGGATCATTAACTGGATGACATTCTTAACCAATTCGTTGGAGATCACCCATCTATCGATACAGGAATAGGAATCATGGACTGAAGAGTAGAAAGAGTAGATACGGGAGTCCGGGTAGAAGAACCTCCATGCATCAACCATGGCGATATGGGGTAGGGATGATAGTGCAGTATAGGCTGCCCTGGAGAGTTGACGGGGCCTGGATCCAGATCTATCGAGGGCTACATCAAAAATAGTGTTGAAATCACCCCCCCCAGAGGATAGGGACAAGGGGAAAGCCATCGAGGAGGGAAGTGACCTGTACATAGAAATCCGGGTCATCTATGTTAGGGCCATAAATGTTCAGCAGGACTACTTCCTTGTTTTGGATCGAGGCATGAAGCAGTACATATCTGCCTTGAGGGTCTATTTGTGAAGAAATAAGAGTGAACTTGAGACTCTTATGGATGAGGGTCATGACCCCGCGGCTTTGGGTAGAGAAATCAGTGAAAAATCTATGTGGGCCCCAAGTCTTAGCAAATCGCATACACTGTTCCGTGCGGGCATGCGTCTCTTGTAGAAAAAGGATCTTGGATCCATGACGCTCAGCCTGGAACTGGAGCTGCCTCATCTTTTTGTGATTGCCCAACCCCCGCACGTTCCAGCTCATGAGGGTCAGATCACTCTCACTCATATATGCAGTGGTATTGGTAACAGAAAAAATGTCAATAACCAACTGGCCAGTCTAATAGCCCTGTGGCACCAGTTCCTGAGTATTGCCACGCAGTCCGCCTTCGCTGCCAGCGCCAAGTTTTCATAACATAACCCCCAACAAGACCCACCCCCACCCAGATCCCCTCCACAAACAGAGGGATGACAATCCCAAAACCCCAAAACACAACCAAACCAGAGGCGTCAGTGCCTGGGGGCCTGTAGGCCGGACTGGCCGCGTCACTCCAGGCAACGGCAGATCCAAATAAAGCCAAAGGTGCCTACGGTAGGAATTTGCATGTAACTTGGACAGAGTTTTTGCACATATTGGTGTGGCACATATTTGTAAAATGAAACAAACCAAGCATATTACAGAATGGAAGATCAGTGTAGCCCCAATACGGGAAGGCGACCGGGCCTGGCGTCTCCCCCATGGGACAGAAGGATAACTGTAGAACAATCATCAGAGACGGGGGGATCAGCCCGGGAAATGTTTGTCTATAAACTTGGAGGCCTCCTCAGGAATCGTGAAGAAGAACACATGGTTGGCATGTTCTACGCGAAGTTTGGCGGGATAGAGCATGGCACATTTGATTGAATGGTCTCGTAGTCTACGTTTCACCGCTTGGAAAGTCTTGCGTTCACGTTGGACGGCCATTGAAAAGTCCGGGTAAAGATGAATCCTAGCGCCGCCCAGAAGTAGCTCACCCTTGAGTCTCGCGGCCCTGAGGAGAGCATCACGATCACAAAAGTTAAGCACACGGGCTATGATGGGTTGGGGCGGAGCCCCGGGTTTGGCCGTCAGGGCTCGGTGTGCCCGCTCTATAGCAAAGTGCGGGGAAAGCTTGGGTGAGTCAAGGAGCGACAGTAATGTATGCTCAACAAAGTCCTCTATTGGTTCATGAACTTCATTCTCGGGAACATCGATAATGCGGAGGTTGTTACGCCTTGATCGGGATTCCAAGTCCTCATCCTTCTTTTCCACATCGAGGACTCGGCTGGATAGAGCGACGACCTCAGAGCGCAAGGCACTCAGTGCATCTTCCGCGGAGCCCACCCGTGTCTCGACCTATGACACTCGGCCATCCGTCCTCTCAATGTGGGCCTTAATAGAGGATATAGTGGCGTTCATATCATCTAATTTTGAGTGGAGTGCGGTGAAGCCCTCGCGGATAAAGTCCATCATGTTTTGGGGCTCCAGGGCTGCGACGGACGACGAAGCGACACAGGGCCTGCCCGGCAGACTCCTCTGGTGATCTCACCGGTGTCTTCGCGAACATATTGATGGAGCTCTGTTTCTTCGCACCCCCCTTGGTCATCTTGACGATGTTGGGGATGGAGTGGGGTGAGGGGGATCCCAGGAGCTCTAGAAGAAGGGTGATGCACCCCGTGAGACTGTATGCAAGGTTGGGTGTGAGGCAGGAAGTCGTGCAGAGGGCACAGCGGCAGAGGATCCGTATATATGGGGTTTTGCAGTTGCCGGTGCAAACAGTGAGGACCCAGCCAGCCCCGGGAGGCAGGCCGCAACCCCAAGGACAGCGATGTAGGCCTAGGCAGGCCCCAGGTAGATAGCAGGTCCTGTGTGGAACAGCAGCCCCAAGTTCCCCGCGACAGGGGTCCCCCGGGAATGGAGATCCGGGAGGCCAGCGAGGTCCAGGGCGCCCCTAGTGAGGCGAGCGGATGATGGTAGAGGGGCACCCTAGGGGAGGTTCGAGCGTGCCAAGTATCAATCCTGCGCACCAAATCACAGAGCCAAGCGGGGGGGGAAAGTGAGCAGCACCCCCCCACCACGTACCTTGTTACGCCGGGTTTACATTGACTAAGCCGGCCGGGGAGCACGGCGCCCGCTGTCCGAGGGGCACGCCGCAGCCCCACACAGCCCCCGGAGTCCCCGTCAGACGGCCCCCGCAGCGAGCACTGCAGAGTGCAGGGGGGGCCAGGCCACGGCAGCACTGAAGGTGTCCTCCAATGGTAGCGCTGAGTCGCGCAGCAGCAGCAGCCGCAGCTGCGGTACCCCCACTGCAGCGGGGGTCGGTCGAGGAGCAAGTGCGGGGCTGTGACTCCAACAGGCCCGCCCTCACGGGATGGGCTCCAGCAGATGCAGGCGAGGGGGGCCGGAACCCCGGAACATCCAACAGGTCCTCCCCCAAACGACCAGCAGGTTCCGGGGAGCAGAGAGGCCCGGCAAGTCTCCCTCTGTCAGGCCAGATATTGGCGCGAAGCCGCAGCGCCGATGGGGGAGGTGGGGAGAGACGTCCGGATCCCGGGGCTCCCAGCTCCGATTTCGATCGGGATCAAGGCGGACGATGCCAGGTCACCTTAAAAGCAAAGTTGTGCCCTCCAGGGCTGAGTGCCAAGCAGGAAGGTGCCGAATAGAGGATCGTAGGATCTGCCTGCCGCGGAGAGTAACGCTCAGGCGGCCATCTTGTTCGGCGCTCAACAGCGCCCCCGAATAAAACTTTCTGAATTTGTTATGAGAGACATTCCACAATTTAACGGACAATGTCATTGCAGACAATATTGAAGAGACATGCACTGTTTCTTGTCACCCACATTACTACAAACACTCTGCATTGTGTCACTTCCAAATTGAGTGCAGCTAATATCAGCTAGAATGCTAATAGTGTGGAAAGTTTAGGAACAATGAACTGCTGACATTTTCATAAACTGCTGAACTTAAGGAACAATTAACTTAGAAGTACTGTAGAACTACAGCATAAAGAGCCACATTGCAGGGCTAAGCATATAAATAAATCTAAAAAAGGTATATTTTATACTTTTTACATTGTCAACACCATGGAACCTACTCACATGCCAAATTTCAGGTTTGTAGCATGTTGGCAAATATGATGAACATTTCGAACAGACACACACACACACACATCCACCAATTTTGCTTTTATTATAAGGCGGCAATATCCGCCCTCTGGTTAAGGTTATTCGGACTCCCATAGGAACCCCTCAAAATTCTATCATTAATTACTTTTGATTGGAGTAACGATTCAACATGTGCCCCCAAATGTAAATTTAAAAGCATTAAAAAAATATTTGCCAAAAGTGCGACCTACTTCCCATTAATTTTCCCATAGACAAACACAGTATATTTTTGCCACCAAAGTGCACAGCCTAAACCGCTGGACGGACTTTGCCCAGGTTCGAAACAACTTGGGCAAAAAGCGTTGACTCGCAATCCATGTGTGGTTTGAGGTTATTCTGTGCTGTAATTTTTAAAATATTTGACTCAGAATGTGGTGCCCCTTTCCAAAAATATATAGAGATATTTAGCGGAAACTGTTTTTTTTTAGAAATGCATCCCACGATTTGGGATGGCTGGAGGGCACAAAGTGAAATGTGGTAGTTGGAGGGGGTCTGGGGAATGAGTTTGTAACACAAAGCTATCTGTAACCTCAGCTGTAGCCTCGAATAGCTGACATATTAAAGCAAACTGTTTCACAGAAACAGTGTCTGTTGTGGGGGCAAGAGAGAGGGCAGAGGTGGTGAGGAAGTCATCTTGGGAGTGGGGGAAGCTTGCACAGATGAGGGGGGATCTTATTGAGGGCTCGGGGGGTAGGAAAGGATTTTATTCTGGCTGTTTGATTTGTGGCTCTATCCAAAGCTACTAAGGACTGCTGATATCCGCGGGTAGGAGTAGTGCTGTGCCCGCGGCTAAATATTTTGTGGTGTCAGTGTTTTTTTTTTTTGTTGAGTCATTTTTATATGTATAGTGACATCAGGGTGAAAAATCATTGGCCAAAGGCCATGGTCAGTGACCTGGTAGGTATTTGGGAGGCTTTTTTATTTTGGCTGTGTAATTCTAGACTTTTCTATATGTGAGACCTTGGATAAAAAGAAAAGAAAATAGTTTGAAAAAATTAATATAAAAAGGAAGATTTGCACTTTAGTTTTAGATGCCCCATATAATGTATTTTAGGTTGTGTAGTCTCACTTATATATTAAATTGTGTCGCTGTGAAATTGTGCCTACACAGTTTACAGTTATGTATTATTCTCTGCTTTTTTAAAATCTTGAGATACTTTACATAAGTACATGAGAAGTGGTGTACTGTATGGATCTTTTAAGTTGTATGTAGTATAAAACCTGAAGTGAGCACCCTTCTTAACCAATTTTTGTAACAGCGGTTATGATAAAGTCAATGAACTATAACAGCACTACAGCCTGTGGGCTGTAGTGCGCTCTACAAATGCTAAAATAAAATAATAAAAATAAAATAAATAAAAAACGTGTTTTGTTTATTTTATTGTATTTTTGTATTTATATGTCATAAGTAGCCCTTAAAATGACCGTTTTGGGGTTCAATGAGTGTACTATTTTAGCACACCTGGAGTACTGTTTTGATGTTTTGAAGAAACACTGCATTTCCTTCATCAGTTAGGTATTTCGTCATGTCTATAGAAATTGGCCATGCAGTACTGTTTGTTGTTGTTCGAAATCCATAATTGGTTGTGGTCTGTCATGAATGCTGAAACTGTTTTATTAACATTTCTATGGGATTTATCAATGTTACTATTAAATCTGGTGGTCCATCTCCATTTTTGCTACTGAGTCAGATTGGAAAATATAAAGATGGTGTGAGAAAATAGTTCCATTAATTTTTCAAAGTATTGTTTCATCATTAAAGTAAGGGACACACCTTGTACATTTGTCAAATCATTGCCTCCACAATGAATTAGTATGACATCCGGCTGCTCTGTACTTCTCAGACTTAACAATTTTGGAAAAACCTGGAACCAACGCATTCCCGCAATCCAAACCATTTTATTGAAATCTCTCAAACCTAGGTCCATATTAATATTTAGTTTCTCACAAAAATTCAGCAACCAAAACAGCCAACTGTCTCCAACTAATCAAAGAGTTTTCAAACCAGCCATGATATGTGCAGTTTTTCTCTGTTTCCAGGAAAATGATTCCTCATTTGAATATAGTTTGTATGAGCAGGGTTTGTTCGATGTTTGTGTTTTGACGTTTTTGATTGGTTGATGATACTTTTGTGCTTGTCCGCGGCTATTCAGCAGGTAATCTGTATGAGGCATTGTCACCCATGGGTAAATATTGCAGTTTTGCAGCTGCAGCTATATCATGGTAAATGGGACCTTGTGTATTTGTAGTCACGTCTATTAAAAAAGCATGTGTGTATGTGCATTGATACTATTTGGCATTTTATTAGTTGTGTCTGAAATTGTGGGTAGATTTAAAGCCACATCTATAAACATGCATTGTACAATAATCCTATTTTTATGTGGATTATACAGTACAGAAATGTATTTTGTTGTTATTTTATGAACTTAGTTGTACACTTAGTTGTTCACTTATTTTATTTGAAAGTGTGAAGGCCAATTGAGTTTGAATTTGGGTTTGCAGAAAAACGTACGGACGGCACATTATAAGGTACAAACGAGTCATAAGTTACATCATACTACATGGTACACCATCATAGCGCCAATTGCTGGGTCCGTATGGCACAGCCTGCTCTAAAGGGGAGGACAGGCTACAATTGGCTGACGCTTCCCAGTCAGTCTTGTGGCACGTGGGTCAGCTGGGCTCATCTCCGCAGTGAAGGTCAGGTCAAAAACAGCAGGAACTGATAATGTGAGAATAATGACAGACATAAAATCATCACTTCAAAGGGGCATTTAGAAGAGGGGGGCTAATATATGGGCATTCCGATCTGTACGTTCAGAACTTTATTGGTACCGTGGTCCTGCTCCCAGGTGTCTCCCCCTGGGGGTTTGATCTACTATTTCTGTACCCTGGTGCCTCATGATACAGAAAGACATGTGTTGGGATTGGACGAATATACTGCTGCAAGGGATTAAGTCTACGGTGGGGATTCTGGAATGGCCAAAAGAAGGGGGTCAGATGGGTATCATCATGAAAAAGAGTGAGGGGTTAAGGACTGGTGGGCCCTGGCCTGGCAGGGTGGAAAGGGCATGGGCAATTTAGTAGAGATAGATGGGCATTTGTGCTTGCTTCGATCTCACGCTCTGCGGAGAGCACATTCTGGGGAAGTGATGCTAAGCAATTGCAACAATAAATGATTGGACTTCTGTGAGACCAAGTCTTGCACAGTGCTGGCAAAGAGGAGGGTGGTGGTGCATTGGGCTCTCAGTGTGAGGCACTGAGAATAGGAGAGCTGAGTTTTGCAGAGGGATGCTTTTTGGGCCTAGTAAAAGATGGCAAAATAGTGTATATATTCAGTCCTGTGAGCTCCTTATCATAACAGGATGTATCATGGGAGTGGGGTGTCTCCCCCCACTTGGCTTATACGTCATCTATTAACCATGGGAATGGCGAGGGGGTGAGACTGGCCCACCTCCTCCCCAACAATAGCAACAGTCATAGTCTGCAAACATCTGCATCATTGGAACACTCTATTTGAAGGGTTAATAGAAATGCTAGAGAGGTTCAGAGAGGTGACTTCATTTTTTGTGGCATTGGGCCTCACTACACGTATGCCAGTCTGGAAATTGCAGTGCCTATATATCTGTACCAGCACCTTTTTCCGAACCAGTATAGTCTGAGTAGCGATGCCACAGGAATAGCAAGTGACCCACAGCATCTGGCAACACTGTTGCTGATATCTGTGGAGACAGGCAGCAGCCGTGCCTGAGATACTGGCATGGCGTAAGTAAATGCACATCCCAAGCTGCACAGACACGCAATCACTGGCATGGACATGCCAGTAACAACGTGAAAACGATGCTGGAAACACCAGCATCACAAATCAGGCTTTAAGTGGATTCTGGTATGTAGAAATATGCCACAGGTGCTCACAATCAGCACAGGTGGTCCCAATGGGCTGTTCCACTGCACAAAAGGATCACTCTCACACCCCACACCCCCTCCCAAACCACAATGCTGTAGCAGTACAGAACCTGGAGGCCATGCCTGCAGAGCTATTGATTGAAGAGGCAGTGAGGAGGATGTGCATGAGGAGATGGAGGAACCTCGTGGCCCAGCAAATACCCAATGTTCAGCAAGATGTACCCCACAGACAGCCACCAATCCCTCGCCTAAGGGCCACCCCATTCAACCTCACTCCCGGTCAGATTCACACCGGCTAAACAGGGACACCATCACCACTTAGTGAACCTGATACATGATGACCTGGTGAGCCTCACTAACATCCGCACAGTCATCCCACCTTGCTGAAGGTAGTGTCTGTGTTACACTTTCTTGCCACAGGTACATATCAGCACACAGTTGGGCAGCTGCATGGGATCTCCCAACCCTGTTTCTCCCTTGTGCTCTTGCAGGTGCTTTATGCACTCCTGTGTCACATACAGGACCACATCAGCATACCCTGGACTGCTGACAAGGTGAATGCCACATAAATAGCATTCCATGCCCTTGCAGGCATGCCTAATGTCATTGGTGCAGTGGACTGCACACATGTGGTCTTGTGGCCAGACATGCTGTGGAGGTAGTGTACCACAACAGGAAGCTTTACTGTTCACTCAACGTACAGATGATGTGTGATGCCTGCCACGTCATCGCCCATTGCTTTGCAAGATTTTCTGTCTCAACATATGACTCCATGGTGCTGTGCAACTCCACGCTGCCTCAGTACATGGCACGACACGCTGGACATCGTACATGACTGCTCAGTGAGCCCAACTACAAGGCCATGTGCTTTGATGAATTGGGGTGAGGGCAGTAACCAGCATAGCATACCTGGCAGCTGGCTGAGTCTAACTACAAAGCCATGTGCTGTGTTCAATCATGTCCCTGTATGACACCCATGACCAGTGGATATGCACACTGCTTGCATTAAACCATCATTACTCCTACTGCAATCTTCGGAATCAATTAGGAAACTTCTGTGAAGGTGCACAGAGGCTGCACAGGGTGTCAAATGGGGAAGGTAGACAACAAATAATAGCAAGTTTAAATCGTACTCACAATTGTCAGACCAGTAAACTGCAAACATTGAAGTGCACATGACCCTACTCCGTGTTGTCAGTGCATGGAATGTGCAAGTGTGTAGGTGTAAGTCAAGGCGCTAAACAGTAGTGCCATGCAGAGTGGGAGGCCTTGACAGCTGTTCCACCATGTATGATGAATATACAGTGCATAGATAACTACTTCTCTTCCGTACCGCAACATCCTAAACACTACATGTATCAAAATGCACCACACCATTGTGACTACAACAACAAGCAAAAACACAGTCAAGCAAATACACAACTCATCATACACAGCCACAGGATGCATAGGCTGCCACCCCCAAAACATCTTCTTGCATCACACACATGTGCATGTGACTGGTACAGTTAGCTTATTAGTACCGGATACATGTCTTCGTTATGGATACTGTACAAATCAATGCATTCCTACTGAAACTTGCAAAATGTAAAATCACTGAAAGATATATCCTCTCCAATATATGATTATTAGAGTGGTTATCCCCAACCACCACCATCCACCCCTAAATACCCTCATCCACCCTTTTGTAGATACTATACCTCACACATTTCATCCAGAGTCATGACACACAGGCATATATACAGTGAATTCGTCATGAAGACTGCATACCCTTCATTCAACTAAATCACACCTGCACATCATGGTAATGCTAAGGGCACCGTGCCACATGTACATATAGTACATTTTCTTTTGTCACCCATAACTGACATACATCAATTCCATGTGTGTCACTTGCACAAGAAGTGATGTAGCTCACGTAGTGTATGAATGGTCTATGTGAATGCAACTGCACAACACACATCCCAGATGCATACTGACCAAGTGCCCTAGCTGGTAAACAAAAGAAAATAAATGAGAGCTAAACTCAATTTTGCTATTGCATGTTATTTGTCTCAAATGTACACTATACAGCCTGTGCCAACATGATATAACCAGTAATTTGACATGTACACTTTCTGTTGCTCCTATGCAGGTGATTCTGCGCATTCCCTGAAGCCATGGTTATTGACCCCATCAGGCAACCACACAACATCCAGGAACAGGCATACAACCGTGCCCATACCTGTACTTGCTGCACCATTGAGCAGACTTTCGGCCTGTTGACGGCTAGGTTCCGCTGTCTCAGCGTATCTGGTGGTGCGCTGATGTACAGCCCTGAAAAAGGTTGGAAAGATTGTGCTTGCATGTGCCATGTTGCACGACATGTGCATCAGTCGCAACATCCTCTTACCCCACGACATGGACATGCTGCCACCAGAGGCTGATGAGGACACTAATGATGAGGAGGATATTGCTCAATGCCACGATGGCAGGGATGGACGTGCCACAGAGGGGAACTTATTGGTCACTACTTTTGAGCCCCTGTTACACACACAGCACTGGACAATGAGCACAGTGGGTGCTGTGCACTGTACTTGAATACATGCACTCATACTGAAAGATGAATGTCCAGTAATGATTTCTTTTGATAACACCAAATATATTGTGATTAGTGATATTTACAATTGAAAATGGACTTAACTCCCTCTACCATCTCACCCAACTATCCCTCCCCACACCACCTCCCCAGTTACCCCGCTCCACATTCCCTCCCCAACTATCTCTCCCCAACACACCTCCCCAACTATCCCTGCCCACACACACAATCTTTATCCTATTTATGTCCCCTTTTAGGCTGAGGGGTGCGCCTTTCTGCAGGGTGAGTCAGCCGCTCAGAACTATGCCTTGGGCTGCTTGGTAAGGAACTTCCGGGAGTGGAACTTTTGGATGGTGCCAGTGGTAGGGTCATGTGCTGTTGGTCCGTGAGTGCCTGCACCAACACCAATATGGACTCCACCAGGGATGATATTACCCCGCTCCCCTCACTCATGCGCCATGCCAGATGGTAAATGGCTGCTATGACTCCGCCCTGCACTCTTGCGGACCTCCTGGAGATGCCCTGCAGTGTCTCACACATAAGCTGCGTCTTGTGCAGGTGTTGTTGCACCATTCGGGCCATTGATTTCTGTTGTGCCTCCATCCTAGACAAGCATCCCTCTATACCCCTAAAATTGCAAAGGGGTGGTGGTTGTGTGGATTAGGGGCACATTGGGCCCACAGGACAGAATCCCTCAGCCTCCACATAGCTCCGGTCACCCCCCTTGCATAAGGGGTCCAGGTTCCTCATGCTGGGCTGGTGGTTGTGCCACAGGTTCCTCCTGCTGGGCTGGTGAATATACCACAGGTTCCTCCTGCTGGGCTGGTGGATGTGCCACAGGTTCCACCTGCTGGGATGGTGGGTGTGCCACAGGTTCCTCCTGCTGGGCTGGTGGATGTGCTCCAGGTGCCTCCTGGTTGGGTGGTGGCTGGGCCTCAGCTGCTACCTGGTCGGGTGGTCTCTGGACGGCAGGAGTAGTTGTTCGCTCCCATCTGCTGGTGGATGCATTTGAATCCTGGGTGGAGGGGTGGTTTTCCAGCGGTGGTGTGGCCTGGTGTCCCTGCATGTGGTCAGCTGTTCGGCCTGATTGCCAGATGATGTGCCTGTGTGAGACAGAAAGGCAGGGCATCAGTGATGGGTGTGGATTCATCAGACAGACATAAGTGCTAGTACTTTCCTATAACCTGGGTATCACTGGTCAGGCTCTGGCATGGCTGACTTCTTTCCTCTCCGACCAACCTCTCTCCCTGGCTGTTCAACCAATACCTAACACTCCTTGCCCACCGCATCGCCGCTCTCTGCCCCAACATTCAGTGCTATGCGGATGACACCCAGCTCATTTTCAGGCTACCCTCGGCCTCCTACTCTCCTTCCCTCATCTCTGACTGTCTGTCTGCTATCCAGTAGAGGTGTGCCGCCAATGACCTCTGCCTTAATGCCAGTAAGACTTTGATTCTCCTCGTCAGCACACCCGTTCCCTCCTTTCCTATAGCTCTCTGGCTGGCCTCTCTTGGTCCTCTTCCTGCTACCACCTGCGAGGCTAAAAACCTCGGAGTCATCTTCGACTCCACACTCTCCTTCTCTCCTCATATCTCTGATGTCTCTAAGAGGTCAAACTACCAACTGCACCTCCTCAGAGGTATTCTTCCTTTCCTCTCCTTCCCCCAGAAGCTTTCTGTCTCCAGAGCTCTGGTTTTCTCTAGGCTGGACTATTGCAACATCCTCTTTCTAAATCTGCCTGCTTCTACTCTCCGCCCTCTGCAACTCATCCAGGACAGGACTGCGAGACTTGTCCTTGGCCTCAAGCCCAGGGATTGTATATCTCCAGGACTGAAATCTCTACACTGGCTCCCAGTGGTTGCGAGGATTAAGTTTAAAACCCTCTGCATTGTCCACAAGGCCTTAGTGGCAAAAATAATACTAATATCCGTGGTACAGGATACAAAACAAATTAAGTTGCTTTGAATTCAAATATAACTTTTTCTTTTACGCAGCATAGTGGATACTTCTGGTTTAACACTTCTGGGGCCTGGGCATCTATACCTTCAACTCTCTCTTCCTAAATATCTTCCTTCTCGAGCTCTTCGCTCATCCGCCTCCAACTCCTTCAGGGTCAGTCGCTTTACCAAGCAATGAGTTGGTGGTAGATCTTTTTCTTTGGCTGGTGCCCCCTCTAGAACAGCCTCCCTGCCTCCCTTAAACTTGAGGAGAACCATCTCCGTTCCGGAAGCACCTCAAAACCTTTCTATTTGCTTCTGCTTTTTCAACCTCCTCGCCTCTGCTGGCCTCCTGGCTGTAACCAGAACTGCACTGGCTACCTGGAGACCCTCTGGTCTTGGGCACAGGTACCTCCACTGCCAGCGTCACACCTGCACTGCCCACCTGCCAACCCCCATACATGGGGACTGTTTCTGTATCCCTACAGTCCCCCTCCCCGCCCTTGACACCTGATGTCTGCACTTACCTATGTACTTACCCTTGCACTTGCCACTTGCTGGCTGTTACTTTACTTATTGTTATTACCTAATCCCATGTACTGCACTGTCCCTTCCTTCTTTCCTCGCACTTGCACGATCTGAATGACATCTGGCCTAGAAGGATCGTTGTCCATCCTCCCTTTGTTCCCCTCCCTGGCCTCTTTGCGCCTTGAAACACATTTGTATAGGCACATTATAAATGCCATATCATTTTATATCATATCATATGCTTTGTCATGGACATGGTGGCACATGCATGTGTCGGGGATTCTGTGTGGGTGCATGTGTGGTGTCCGTACATGGTGTGTGCAGTGACGGTTGCCTGGGGTACTGGTGTTTCCTGGTATGAGTGTTATGGGTGTGCCACACAAGCTGTATGACATGTTGTTGTGTCTGATTTTGACACAGATGTGTTACATATGTGACTGCTGCCTATAGCAGTTGCTGCATTGATGATGATTTTGTGGGATGGGACATGGTGGATGGGACAAATGTGCCACATGTATCATTGATATGTGCATCTTGTCATTTGTGGGTGGTGCTTGACACTGACGTGACTTTGAGCATGTGGTAGCAAGGCAGTGACAGCAGCAGTTGTGCAGTGTCAGGGAGAGGTGTGTCTGAGTGCCTGCAGGTGCATTTTGTGGGAGCGATGCAGGAGACATGTGTGAGTGGTTTATGGATGTGGGTTGCAGGCAAGTTCTATGTGGATGTGTGCAACCAGGTTGACGGTGGGTGGACTGCCAGCAGAGCTATACTGGCCTTGGGTACAACATACTTAACATGTTGGCCTAAACATTTGCATTGAGGCTAAAAGGTGTGTGATCTGACATTGGGCTTACAGGGACTCACCAGCCGCATCAGATGTGACGCGTCCAGACTCCACATCTCAAACTCCCTCGATAACCTCCAGGTGCATGATGCTGCTGCATGTTTCTTCCCAGGCCTGGAGTTTGATTAGTGATGCAGGCCCACCTCCTGTGGCCGTGCCCTGGTCTTGCTGTGCAGAAAGGAGGCTCAGTTCCTGGAGATGTAGATCGTCCCACCTCTTGCGGCAGTCCCTGACTGTTCTGGGGGTTGTCCCGACCGCTGACACCTTCCGAGCCACCTTTTTCCAGATGTCTTTTTTCCGCAATTGGGTTTGCAGGCATAGATCACTGCAGATCACTGCAGAAAACTTCTTCCGAGTTTGCCACTAGCGTGTCCGCCAATATGTTAAATTCAGCCTCGCAGCTTGCGCCTCCATGCAGCTGGTTGCCTTGAGGACATGTCTGGGGTACTTTGTCAGTGCTTTGGATATGGCTCTTACTCCTGTGCACTAAGGATTGCAATGGATTGTGTTTTGTTAATGGCCGCTGGTACTTTGCCTGTTCCGCCGATCATGTTATTTCTGGTCACGGTAATACCGGTACCGGTAACAACCATGCCAGTAGGACCGGGAGCGTGGGCTGGAATCAGAGTCAGTGGCAGGGAGGCTCCCGGTATGGGCGTTTTTTGGGCCATTTGGTTGTGTTACCGGCATGCCAGTGCTACTGTTTCCGGCATGCCGGAATACACGTGCACAATGTCACGGAATCAACCGTTGATTCCGGCAGCAGTGCCACATGGACACAGTAGCACCGGCATGCCAGTAATTCTGAATTTCTACCAGCAAACTTGTAATGAGGCCCATTGTCTTTTTAGAGTTAACATTTTTGTTATTTTATATTTTTGTCACCAGGTGGACATTTGAATATGTCTAGCATTGTGCAAGAAAAAACAAAGATGTGGCCCTACTAATGTTCTGTCAGAAAGCTTGGGAACATCAATTATGATAGATCATCTGGTGCGAGTCCCCTGGGATGATATGGATGATGCATATTGGAAATAACACAAGATGGTCTGGCCCATACTGGGCTGCAGCTTTTTTGGATTATATGTGGTGTTATATGTTTACTGAATGTGTGAGCGGTGCTTTTGTAGAATCGGCTCATTATGGGTCCAGCAGTAACTGTGCCAGTGCTCCAGCGGGTTGCTGATGGATCCGTACATATCTACCGGTGCCTGACCTCCCGGTGCACACCGGGAAATTACAACCGTGGTGACCCGGAAAGTCAGGTGCCGGTAAATTGTACGTCCCCATTACCATACAGTCCTATAGCACTGACAACTTTCCTAAGAGTGCTGGTGCTTCTGTGACAGTCTGCCTACCATGGCCACTGTGCCTGGCAGGGTCAGACTTGTTAGGCACAGCGGCTCCAGCAGGCAGACCTGTAGTATGCCACTCCGGAAATAACAGTGTCGGTAAGCTTACTGGCACCGTTGTTTCTGCCCCGGCATGCTTTTAATGAGCCACAGAGTCTTCAAATACTTGCAGCACCGGAAAACTCTTTTTGAACAGTCATTAGAAATGCTAGAGAAGTTCAGAGAGGATGCCTTATTGTTTGTGGCATTGTCTTTTTAGAGTTTTTAATATGTTATGTTTTCCTTACCAGTTGGACCTTCGTGGATCTTCTAATGTTCCATCAGAAAGCTTGGGAACATCAATCATGATAAATCCTATGGTGCGTATCTTCAAGAATGATGTGGATGATGTGTATTGGAAATTGTATGAGATGGTCTGGCCCATACTTAGCTACAGCATTTTTTGCTTACAAGGTGTCTTATATCTTCACTGTAGCTGTGAACAGTGGTTGACTTAATTTTTTGTGGCATCGTCTTTTTAGAGTTGTCATTTTTGTTATTTTATATATACCTCACCAGTTGGACATTGGAATGTCTAACAATGTGCAAGAAAAAACGAAGATGTGGGATTTCTAATGTTCCATCAGAAAGCTTGGGAACATCAATCATGATAAATCATATGGTGCAAGTCTTCTGGAATGATGTGGATGAGGAATATTGGAAATTGCACGAGATGGTCTGGTCCATAATAGGCTGTAGCATTTTGTGGCTTATATGTGGTCTTATATGTCCACTGTAGCTGTGAGCGGTGGTTGTGCATAATCAATCTCATCCATTAAAGTTGCTGTTAGCAACACCCAGAGTCTTCATACACTGGCAGAACTACAAAAGTCTATTTGAAGAGTTAATAGAAATGGTAGAAAGGTTCAGCGAGGAGACTTTTCATGAAGTGTCTACAGATGTGCTGCTCCTATCTCCAGCAGTACTACTTGGATGAGCGAGAGGCCTGCCCAGGATATTTTCTTTCTAATGCAATGCATCTACCGGAAGTCTTCATTCACTTCCTCCTGGGGCAACAATGGTGGCTTTATTTGGTTGAAGACACTACGGCATTTCACAACTGAAAAAACAAGGAAAATACAGTTATCTGCCATGAAATGGGATATGAAGTCCATTCACCATTTCCATGGCGTCCATTAAAAAGATAGAAGAAAAAAAGAAAGAAAATAGCTGCTATGGAAAGGGAGAAGTAGGTACATGTAGACCTTTCTCTCTTTTCATGGCAGCCACTCACAGAACAAACATCAAGGGATGTAGGGGTGACCAGTGCCTCGTCTGGATTCTAAGGACCCGGTGAGGGCGAACGTGATTATTTGTAATAATCTGATTATCCTTTGTTGATTACTAATTGTACTTTAAACTGTCACTTGGATAACAGTAGAAAAATGAACACATTCAAGATATAGTGGAAACGCAAAACTGTTACATGATCTGATTACCTGTTAGAAACAGACATCAATCCATGTAGCTGTGTCAATGCAGTTTTCAAAGTGATTGGGCCTTTCCACAATGTGCGTACAGCTACGCGCAGGCGCTTCCTCTTGTTGATTTAGGCGATTGGTTAATCATTTAGGCACAAACATGTCATTGCGTTTGGGTGTACCTGCACATACGAAAAACACATTATGGTTCGCTATATTGTGTAACAGTGGTTGTATAATTCTCCCAAACACCTGGCTCTTGTTTTCTGCCATTGCTTTTTGTCTCTTTGAGGGTGAACTTCTTTGTAATGCTTCAGGAACTTTTAAAAGCAGTACCTTGATGTATCCATTTTGTTTACCTTTCTGCTGCCTATACCTTTGTCCTTAGTCTTGTGCTTTGTACTTTGTCATTTTTTGCTATTTTAGCTTGTTTAGATATATACATGGTCAGTACTCTTGTAATGATGTATTTTAAGATATATTGTGCCCCATTCCAACTATGCCGGACCGGCATGGTATGACTCTGCGGGTGGGTACCGTCCCACTCCCAGGGTCAGACTTTTCCGGCAGAACGGCACCTGCATGCAGAGTTTCACAGAAGTACCGGCACTGTTATTAACGGTGCCAGTGCTTCTGTGGTCCCCATTCCCGTTGAGTCCTATGGGAGTCAAATGGGAATGGGGTTTTACAATTACTGGCGCCTAACTTCCCAGAACGCCGGGGTTGTAATCCCCCGGTGTTTCCGGCAAGCCAGGTGCCGGTAAAATGTGCAAGTCCGGCGTCAACCTGATG
This sequence comes from Ambystoma mexicanum, assembly GCF_040938575.1. Taxonomy (NCBI): domain Eukaryota; kingdom Metazoa; phylum Chordata; class Amphibia; order Caudata; family Ambystomatidae; genus Ambystoma; species Ambystoma mexicanum. The sequence goes on from NC_090940.1 coordinate 343,938,864, forward strand.
GTTTTAACGAACTTTTAGCTGCCAGACTTGTGATGAGGCCCATTGAGTGTATTCTTTGCACACAGTTAAGGTAACACGTTAATAACTTTCTATTAATTAATATTACATATAAATGTAAACATTTATTTGGGGGAATGTGGTGGCACTTTTTCTATTTATTTTACTTTGTAGAAATGATACATCATTTTCATTAGCCTAATTGTCTGTATTATTGATAACAATGATGTATGGAATAACAAAACCCTTGAAATTCAAGGAACAATATTTAGTTGCAGGGACGTTAAGATGAGCAATACATTGTGACAAAACCTTTGAAAGGCACCTTCACTTCACACCCCTTGCTGTGAAGCCTATGACCACATTGATGACAACACAGATTACATCACTGATGACATCACTAATTACATTGCAACAATAACTGCCATTACGCATGGCCTTTAGCCATGGTCAGTGTGCATGGCCAAATATATTTTAACACATTAACGGATACTAATCATGGCCTTCAGTTATGGACACTGGCTACAGTCATGTGCTCTGTAGCTAAGACTAACAGCCAGGACATCAAAGATGACATTGCAAATGTCATTGATGACATCAAGGGGCCGATTCATGGAACAAACGTGCGCCAAAAATCCCAGTGCAAGCAGGCGCAAGCAGGCGCAAGTGTGAGAAAGCAAGCGCACGCACACGCGTGCGATTCAAGGAAGGCACTGCGCTACTTTCCCACTGGTTGTGCACCAAATCCGTGCATGGCGCACGCTGGCGCACACGTCTCCAAACAGCGTGCGCTAAGCGCACAGCGAAAGCGCACATAGCGCAGCACACACAACAAAAGTAGGCGGAACAGGGGGCGTAACAAGCGGAATGGGGAACAACGGGTGAAAAAGAAGGCGTAACTGAGGAAGTACTGCTGGGAAGTACACGGAACGCCCACACGCACGCAAACCGGACGTATTCATGGAATCGCATAGGGCAAACCCGTGCACGGGCAAAGACACGCACAGGCCTAAACAGGTCCGCCACACGAAGGCAGGCGGTAGCGTCCCTGTGCATTACAAAAGTGTGTACAAATAAAAAGCACGTATATACTGAGTGGGGTAACTGTATTACTGGGGTTCGCGGGATGTTTTACACGCGATTGGCCCTGTGCGAGTGGGGTACGTGTATTCCTGGGGTTCGCAGGAAGTTTTACATGCGAAAGGGCCCTGTGCGAGTGGGGTACGTGTATTACTGGGGTTCGCGGGAAGTTTTACACGCGAAAGGGCCCTGTGCGAGTGGGGTACGTGTATTCCTGGGGTTCGTGGGAAGTTTCACACAGGATTGGCCATGTGCGAGTGGGTACCACTCACCTTCTGCCTTGTGTGTAGAAGAATGCGTAGCCAACACCCACCCGCTGTGAAGTAATAGCGTGTGAACACCAACGGCTGGAAAACACACGCCCGCACCCCACGAAAAGCACGTACAGAGCAATGGAAAGCCATGTGGGATCTTCAACCCGTGCCAGGGCAACGCCCGTGCGCGATACATCACAGACGCACTTATGCGCTAAGGGCCTTTGGTCCCATGAAATCGTGTACGTGTGCTGACGCGCTTACACGCTAAGGGCCTTTCCTCGGATTTCACACTGACGTGCACTTTTTTCATGTGCCAATTTACTCCGTATCAAGCTGGCCACGCGTACACACACGGAAGACCATGCTCCTGCCCTGAAGGCCTTTTTCCTGCCCCCCAGAGCCCTGAGCACGCTCCCACCTGCCATCTGCTGCTGCCTGACTGCCTGCTGGCCAAGTGCCCTGCTATTTGGTGCCTGCACGTCAGCCAGGGTTCCAGTTGCTGTGTCCACCCCTGCTGGAACAGAAGACTCCCGACTGGGATACCATCGCTCCACAGCCCAGCCCCAGGACCCAGTTGCCCACCCACGCCTGCCTCGGGGGTCGCCATGTCAGGGCAAACACCATCTGAGACCACTGGCGACCCCCAGCCAGAGAGGCAGAGGGCCACCAGCTTCAATGTGAAGGAAGTTGGTGTGCTGGTGGAGCATGTCCTGGGGCATTATGATGGCTTCTTCGGAACATCACGTGCCACAAGGAAGGACGTGAGAGGATCTGGGACGACATAGTGGTTGCCATCAACACACAGCCGCGGGGGCAACCCCCGACATTAAGCACGTCAAGAAGCGCTGGGAGGACTTCAGGTCCAGGACCCTCCACAAGGCCTGGCGCCTCGCGGATCGGGGCCGGGTCAGCATGAGTGACATCCAGATGAGGGTCCTGGAACACGTATGCCCAGACCCAGATCCTTCAGAGGAAGACCCGTCTGGAGTTGAGCGGTAAGTGGCCAAGCATCGGTGTGCGAGACAGGGCATGTTGCAGTGTGCTGGTAGTCTGACACTTGCCTGTATGTGTGAAATGGGCCATGTATGGATATGTTTGTGCAGGGACATCATGGTCATGCATGTGAGACCAGTAATGTGCAAACCACATGTTTGGTGCATGAGTTCCAATGCTACATGGGGAGCTGTATGGCATATGCACACATGAAAGCATGCCAGTGTCTGTTCTTGCACATGGTGGGGGTGTGAGGGATGGGTGCTGCTGTCATGTACATGTATGGTGCACATGTGTGTGTGTGTCTGAGAAGTGTGTCTGTGACTTCGATACGCCATGGATTCATGACACATGTCCGTGATGATGTGTAGATTCACTCATGCAGTGCAGTCACCATTGTATGCACTGTGTCTATCCACTGTCTCTGTGGTGTACAAGGCATGATGCATGACCCTCCGGTGAAGTGTGTGCATGGGATCCGTGTGAGCCAGGATGCATGTGAGTTTGAAGGCAACATTTTGATTAATAGAGGCCCTTGTACATGGATGCTGATGTTGATTGCAGGCGCCATGCCTGTTCATGCATGTATGTTGTGTGCATTCACCCATGTGTTGTGGAGGGACAGGATGGAAGTGACGTTAGACACTGCCACTCATGTGTTATTGCTTCCTGTCTAGGGGAATATTGTACTGTAACCTGATGCTTGTGTTCTATGTCTCCCTCTACGCAGTGTCAAGTGAAGAAGAGGGCGGAGACGGCGCTGTGGAGCCAAGCGGCGGGGATGCCTCCACTGGGCGGTGACGCAAGGCCCAGCCACCCTCCCAGGACTTGCCATCATCCGGGAGCGAGGGGGCTGATGCCGCGTCTGCCACTACGGCTGTGGCAGAAGGGCCAGATGAGCCCCGATGAGCCCCCACAGGGGCTTGCAATGGCGGAAGACGGTACGGAGACATCCAGGTTGTTGGTCTCCACAGAGGAGGAGGAGCCCGCTACTGAGCCGCACATGGGGCCTGGTGGGGGTAGTACCACTGGTGCAAGTGGTGTAGTCCAGGGCCATGGTCAGGAGGCAGCACAGGTCACCACGGAGGGGACTGTGCATGTCCCTGTCCTTGACTCTGTGACTGCACCACCATGCACCATGCACCATCTCCCCAGGTAGGGGAGAGTGCCATGTCATCTGCCTCTCCACTACATGCGGACGAGGGGTCCCATGAACGTATGGGCTCCGTCCTGATTGGTGTCGCGTTGCGCACACATGACATTCGTGATGACATGCGTTCTTCCTGGGCAGAGAACGCACGCCATCACGAAGAGCAGTGTCGTGCCTTTGTACTCTTATGAGGGGCCCTGGTTGGTGGGTTCCTACATGTGACGTGCACTTTAGCAGACCTCTCCTCCTCTGTAGAGACTATGCGCCAGTCGTTCTCCCAGCTGTCTTCCGGCCCAGATTCCACCAGGGCCCCCTGTGGACCTGGCCTGACCAACACAGCCAGCTTGGTGGAGATCCCATCCCTGCCACAGTCGGCGGTCCAGCAGCGGTGCACACCACAACTGGAGACCAGCTGATGGAGGATGTGCAGGCATCATCGGACAGGGCACATGGACAGCAGCAGCAGCAGCAGGAGCAGGCTCTAGGTGGGAGCAATGATGGCTCAGGGCCATCGACATCAGGGGGGCAGGAGGACCCTGGAATGGAGGTGTCTTCCGTGTGGCTGCGGTGGGCCAGCGCATAGATGCGGAGCGGCGGCGGGCGGAAGAGGCGCGGCTCACCATGGTCAGGGTGGAGTTCTCCATGCGTCGGGCATTGAGGCGGGCAGAGTGCATCGAGGCGACTCGCAGGGAGTTGGAACAGGCCATGAGTGCCTCCCTGTGAGACCTCGGGGCCAGGGCAGAGGCCCGCCTCCGGGACATCGACATGGAGTTCGATGATGCCCTGGCCCGGGACACCACAGAGTGAGCCGCAGGACTTACCCGCCGCCATTGTATATAGTTAGATAGTGTTAGGTTTCCTTTCCTTTTCTTTTTTATTTTGGTTGCGCTTGGACAATGCACCACGTTTTTGTATATAGTTTTTTATTAGGTAGTATTTTTGGTAGGTTTCATTTCATCAGTTGGGCTCATGGACCCTGGATTGTTCATTTGTACACATTCACCATTGGATTATTCTAATTTTTTTTATTTTCACCATGGAGCAATGGATTTTACTTTCTTTTTTCCGTTGGATTTGCTTTGTTGGACTGTGACTTTGGACACCATTTCTTTTGGATTTCTTTGGATTATGATATCTTGTTTTTTATTCTTTTTTACGGACATTCAGCATTTCTTGAATTATTCCCATTGTTGTGTGTTTTCTATCAATTACATTCATGTTGTATTTACTAAATTTATTTCTTCATACTTCGAGGTGTGGTATTATCTCATTGGTTTCATGCATGTCATTATATGGGTTTTCACATTCACTTGCACCCATTGTGTGTGTGTGACGGACATGTGTTCAGTAAGATACTTGCCTTTGGGGTTTTATCATGTAATTGCCTTTTCTATGTGGGTGGATGCAATACTTGGTTGGGTCTTTCGGCTTGGGAGGCTGGCCATAGGGCCATGATTGAGGATCGTCATGACGTGGGGGCAGGGGGACATGAGTGGGGGCCTGCTGGCAGGTGCCCTGCACTGCTGGGTGGTGGGGGTGCAGGGGGATATGAGTGGGGGCCTGCTGGCAGGTGCCCCGCACTGCTGGGGGGTGGGGGTGCAGGGGGACATGAGTGGGGGCCTGCTGGCAGGTGCCCTGCACTGCTGGGGGGAGGGGGTGCATGGGGACATGAGTGGGACATGAGTAGGGGCCTGCTGGTAGGTGCCCTGCACTGCTGGGGGGTGGGGGTGCAGGGGGACATGAGTGGGACATAAGTGGGGGCCTGCTGGCAGGTGCCATGCACTGCTGGGGGGTGGGGGTGCAGGGGGACATGAGTGGGACATGAGTGGGGGCCTGCTGGCAGGTGCCCTGCACTGCTGGGGGGTGGGAGTGCATGGGGACATGAGTGGGGGGCTGCTGGCAGGTGCCCCGCACTGCTGGGGCGTGGGGGTGCAGGGGGACATGAGTGGGACATGAGTGGGGGCCTGCTGGCAGGTGCCCTGCACTGCTGGGGGGTGGGGGTGCAGGGGGACCTGAGTGGGACATGAGTGGGAGCCTGCTGGCAGGTGCCCTGCACTGCTGGGGGGGGTGCTGGGGGACATGAGTTGGTGATCAGTAGTGCAAGCTGACATGTGGCTTGGCTGGGGGGCATGCCCATGGTGGATTGGCTGCCTGTGGGACATGACCAGGGGTGCAGGGTAGTCCCCTGTGGTGTGGACTGCCTGCAGGGGCCGTGGAGGGTGTAGAGGGAACACTTGGGAGGACCTACACTGCCAATTCACGTGTAGGACTCCCAGCGCAACCCCAGTCATACACGTACCCCACTCGCACAGAGCCAATCGCATGTGAAACTTCCTGCGAACCCCAGCAATACACGTACCCCACTCGCACAGGCCCTTTCACGTGTGAAACATCCCGTGAACCCCAGTCATACACGTACCCCACTCGCACAGGGCCAATCGCGTGTGAAACTTGCCGCGAACCCCAGTAATACACATACCCCACTCGCACAGGCCCTTTCGCGTGTGAAACTTCCCGCAAACCACAGTAATACATGTACCCCACTCGCACAGGGCATTCGCGTGTGAAACTTCCCGCGAACCCCAGTAATACACGTACCCCACTCGCACAGGCCCTTTCGCGTGTGAAACTTCCCGCGAACCCCAGTAATACACGTACGCCACTCGCACAGGGCCAATCGCGTGTGAAACTTCCTGCGAAACCCAGTAATACATGTACCGCACTCGCACAGGGCCAATCACATGTGAAACTTCCCGCGAACCCCAGTAATACACGTACCCCACTCGCACAGTGCCTATCGCGTGTGAAACTTCACACGCACCCCCGGAAATACACGTACCCTGCTCAAATCGTGTGTGAGACTTCCCGCAAAGCCCAGTAATGCATGTACCCCACTCGCACAGGTCCTTTCACGTGTGAAACTTCCCGCGAACCAAGGTAATACACGTACTCCACTAGCACAGGGCCAATTGCGTGTGAAACTTCCCGCGAACCCCAGTAATACACGTACCCCACTCGCACAGGCCCTTTCGCGTGTGAACCTTCCCACGAACCACAGTAATACACGTACCCCACTCGCACAGGGCTAATCGCGTGTGAAACTTCCCGCAAACCCCAGTAATACACGTACCCCACTCGCACAGGCCCTTTTGCATGTGAAACATCCCGCGAACCCCAGTAATACATGGCCAATCGCGTGTGAAACTTCCCGCAAACCCCAGTAATACACGTACCCCACTCGCACAAGGCCTATCGCGTGTGAAACTTCCCGCTCACCCCCCAAAATACACGTACCCTGCTCAAATCGTGTGGGAGAATTCCTGTGAACCCCAGTAATACACGTACCCCACTCGCACAGGCCCTTTCGCGTGTGAAACTTCCTGCGAACCATAGTAATACACGTACGCCACTCACACCGGGCCAATCGCGTGTGAAACTTCCCGCAAACCCCAGTAATACACGTACCCCACTTGCACAGGCCCTTTCGCGTGTGAAACTTCCTGCGAACCACAGTGTGACCCAGGTGAGATTCCTGGGTCATGTGAGACTAAGGCCAGTGAGATATAGTATCCATAGTGTCCCATCTAAAAGTTGCTGCATCGAGAAGGGCAGAGTAAAGGCTAAAGAGTGTCTTTGCCAGGGGAACTAGGTACCTATAAAGTTCGGGCCAGTGTAATATAAGTGGTGTCCATGGTGGCCGGTCTAGTGCTAGCTCCGTCAGTGTGGGCAAAGGAAAGCTCAAGAGTGTTGCTGCCCGGGCATCAGATCCGGGCTACAGAGTCTCAGAAAACAATGCCTATTGCTAGGTCAGGTTAGATAATCATATTCTGACTGAAAGAGTTTGCCAGGGAATGGATTCATTAAGGCCCGTTTTGTCGGTCTTTAGGCAAAAAATCCAGTTTTGCTCCCGTTTGAGGAGCATGCTGGCAATATCGCCTCCTCTTCTGGGACACTTGACCCTTTCTACTATGTTCCATCAGATATCCTCAGGTTTGTGGTTAAGAGTCACAAAGTGGGCTACCAGAGGTGCATTTTCCCTTCTCGTCCTGATGCACGACATGTGTTCCTGTATCCGTTTTTTTATGGGTCTACTAGTCATGCCTACATATGTCAAGTTACAGGGACATGTGATCATGTAAATAGCATTTGCTGTATTGCAGTTTGTCAGGGTATTTTGTTTCCAAGGGGTACGGAGGCCTAGTTCAAGGGTTTTTGTCCATGTTGTCAGGTTGCACACATTACATTGGCCACAAGGAGTATGCACGGTGGCCGGTGTCGTATTCCATAGGGTGGCGGATGTTTCCTTGTCCTGTTCCCTATAGGAATGCACTAGGATGTCTCTAATGTTTTTCCTCTTTTTGATGGCAAAACGGGGGGAGCAAGATCTACGGCCCCTATGTTAAGAATGGGCCAGAGTTTTAGGATTTCTCTTTTGATTTGATTAATTTTGGAAGAATATCCAAAAATCGCTGTTGTAGTTTGGCGTTCCTCTGGACGTTGAGTCTGTTGTAATGAAACATCACGAGGGATATTCCTTGCACGTTTTCTGGCTTCCCTAATGATTTTATTGGGATAACCTCTTTCCAAAAGCCGTTCTTTCAAGATTAGGGATTGGATGTCATACTCCTGTACACTGGAACAGTTCCTCCTATATCTGAGAAACTGCCCGAAGGGCAGATTGTCCCGCAGGCTTTTTGGGTGGAAACTAGAGTATTGTATCAGAGAGTTACGGTCTGTGGGTTTCCTGAAAACAGTAGTGTTTAAAGTCCCAGAGTTTGCACTTATCTCCACATCGAGGAATTGTGTGGTCTTTTTAGCCGCACTGTGGGTGAATTTTAGGTATCTATTTCTGGAGTTTATCCAGTCAATCAATCCATTGAGTGTGGCTTTGTCTCCTGTGAAAACTAGGAGAATAAGCTTTTGGGATCTGACCTTGGTCTATTAATTTGTTTTCTCCATAGGTCCCCTTTCGGAACCTTCCTGCATTGGCGCTAGCTAACGGGGTAAAGTATACACCCTGTGGCAGAAAGATGGTGACTGAATACTGAGTTTCACCACAATTTCCCCCTTTTCCCCCTGTTTTAGAAGACTGTCCTGATGAAAGTGGTTACACCCAAAATACACCACTGAAACCGGTAGACAGAGGTTGTCACATGATGGAGAACTAAAATACCCTCTATCTTATCATGAACAACCTTTTATATATGTCTTTTTCTATGTCTGTTTTCTGTAGCCTTACGCCCTGTCCTATTATCTAAAACCTGGTTGGACAGGGCCATGTGGTATACATGTTAATCTTTATTTAATTTGTCTTCTTTGAAAAACTGGCACATCCCCATTACGGATTATCTGCTGTATTGAAAAACTTATACCACAGCAGCACTACAATATTGTTCCGAGCCTTTTTTCTTCCAAAATAACTGAAAGATTTTTAACTTGTAAAGTTACCCTGGGAAGTCTAGTGCTGTCTATGGGATAGTAAAAGTAATATGTACCCATAATAGACAGTCCGGACAGGTCATCGTCTTTTATATGTGCTTTCAGTCCGAGGTGTGAACTTTACTTTTACACATTTAACTGCCTTTATTTCCTCTATGAGGTCATACAGTAACCAGGGACATGCAGGAGTCTAACAACCTTAAGGTTGTTACTATTTTTCAAAAATGAATTCTCTTTGACTTCTTTTTCTGCCCTATCGCATGTGAAACTTCCCACGAACCCCAGTAATACACGTACCCCACTCGCACAGGGCCTATCACGTGTGAAACTTCCCGTGAACCCCAGTAATACACGTTCCCCGCTTGCCGTGCAGGTACAGGGTTAACGCAGCCCTTTGCGCTGGATTGGGGATTTTGATGGCTTTTCCCTGCGCGAGGGGTGTTCTTGAGGGCGTAACTGGCGCTGCTGCAGGGTTGGTGCGCCACTGTGCGCCACGGCTGGTTTTGGTAGCTAAAATCCATGAATACGCTGTGCGCGGAAATGGATTTTAGCGCACACGGCTGGCGCAGAGATTCGCACGCGCACACTGTGCGCCAGCTGTGTGCGCCACTTGTGCGCTAAATTCTATGAATTACCCCCCAAATATGAAATTAATTTTTATGAAAAGTCCCTCCAGGGGGTTGTGTTTATAATGTGGGTAACAAGATGGCAGGGGTGATTGGGAGACCTTTCGTGAACTAATTAATGTATTAAAGAATATTATTCATCTAAACAAAACATTTGGCCTCATTATAACTCTGGTGGTAGCCGTGCCGGTAAATACCGGCAAGGCTGACGCCGGAGTCATACATTTTCTGGCACCCGGCAATGTGCAATTAAACGGGGCATTACAGCCCCGGCAGACCCAGTAATTGCCCATTGCAGGGGAGACAGAAAAAATTACTCCCCATTCCCATTTGAGTCCCATTGAAGTCAATTCGAATGGGGAGGACGAATGCACTGGCACCATTCATGAATGGTGCAGGTGCATCCGTTGAGGTCCGCAAGCAAGTGCCATTCCGCCCACCAGGTCAGACCTGATGGGCTGAAAGGCACCCGGTCGCAGAACTTGTAGTTTGCCAGTCCGGAAACAACGTTGCCGGCAAACTTACCGGTACTGTAGTCGCTGGACCAGCAAACTTGTAATGAGGCCCATTATGTTGGAGCATTTTTGGTAATACAGGAACCTTATCATACATACACATTGGCAATGGCTACAACATGCACTATAGAAGTACACCATTTTTTATCTGATGATGTTGTGTCTGCATTATTTACTTATATAAGGACCATCGCCTACTATGATTGGGACTGGGGAAGTGTACAACATTAACACAAAAATGGTGTCCCAAGCAGTACATTATTTGTATGTGAAATTGAATCACTTATATTATAGCAAAGGTGTGCTAGTCCTAGGCGTTTTCTAATCACTAGAAAGCAAACAAGAAGGGGAGTCCTGTCTATGGAGTCAAAGCTAATTGCAATTTAATTGTATGCAAAAGAAATTTGAGGTGTATCTGATCCTGTATTGTAGCCTAATTTATGCATATCCAAAGGATAGGTGTACAGACAAAGGAAAAGTAATACACATGCACACGTGTGAGTTAAATTAAATTAAACCTGAGAGTAGTTTTTCTTTTCACTTCTCAGTCATTGAACTGAAATTGGATTTATCAATTCCAATATGCAAGACAGAAATTGCATTTAAACATATATACAATTGTTCCGCATTATCAAAAGCGTGCTGCATGGAGACTTTTGTGGCACGTATATAACAGAACCTGGGTGAATGGATACATGAGTATACCGTATGCTGACATTCTTTGAGAAAGACACATGTACAGGCAGATTTTTCTTATATTAAGTACATTACTTGTTCTTCTCATAATTCACCTAATGACAATACCAGGTAAGTTACACATTTATCTCAGACGAATAGAAACAACATGAACAATTATTGCTCTAGACACAGGACCTTGGATAGGTCTGACAAAAGCCAGGCTAGAGGGTGACCAAAGTGGATCGACGTCCCTGACGTAAATCGAACCCAAGATTGTAAAGGGGGAGGGGGGACCTAACAACAGAAGGTGGAAGGGTCCCTGGACGTTTCGGCTAAACAGTGGGTCACAGCCTTCTTCATGGAGCCAGGGTATGAGGTCCCCTGTGAAAGATGAAGGGGAATTATGGTTATTACACCATATATGATGTTTGGGTGCAGTGTATAATACAATAAGATGTTCCAATGATAAGATACTAAAGGACAAACAAATTAAAAAGGGACTCTGATAAACTCATATTGATGGTCAGCAACTGACCTTGCGCTGGACTGGAACATGGGTATTAGCCAGGGAACTGACTTTGAAGAATTCCAACTGAAAACTTTCATGGATGTATGTTGATAAATTCTCACATCATGTAGCTGTAAGGGACAGGGAAGAGCAGAAAGGCACAACTGGGTAAATGTGTAATACAGGATAAAAACAAATTGAAATAGTACGTCTAGGGAGCTGGTTACCTTGATAAGAGCGCTGGGTTCCCAACGGGTGGGTAGCTAAAGGTTTCAAATGGACTTGGAAACCGAGCTGAAATGGCCAGTGAGTGACCTGGAACGAGTCGAGTCTGCAGAAACAAAACCGAACAAAGACACCCCAAGATATGGTGGGTATAAGCAAAGGCTACGAGCGTTAGCAGGGGCCTAAAAATGTAGGACAAGAGCAGTTGTTACCTTGTAAACGCGAGCCACAGCAGACGTGTGTGTCCGTGAGTGAAGCGCAGTTCGGAATGAAGCTGTGAGCACAGCGCGGTACTGCGCATGTGCAAAACTTAGAGACGCTGTTTCCCGGCGCATGCGCGGCGGGGAAAAGAGAAAAACGGTGTAATGGAAACCAAATGCTAGTTGTGGAGGGGCCAGGTAATAATACAACCCTAAGGCCCGTGAAGGCAGCGGGCTAAGGCAAATGCTGGAAGTGCAGGTATACTTGCAGCAAGGGTGTAGTCAAGCCTACCGTGTGCACCATAAAGTAGTGGGCTACGCTGAGAGACTTGGGGTTAAAGCAAAAATAGGCACAATAACAGAGCTTTCAATGTGATTGATAGACAAGAAGGTCTAAAAATAGTGATGTGGTTCTATTTCATTGAGCCCCAAAGTCGTGGATTGGAGTTTGTATACCCACCACCTCTCTTTGAAATTGAGGGAATTGGTGATGTTGTGAGTATTAAAAACTTTGTCCGCCACCCACCATGTAAAGCTGTCGGGGCCGTGTTGCAGTTCAAGGAAATGAGCCACGAGAGGGGCCGTCAGAGTTTTGCAACGGATTCTGGAACGATGTTCCCCAATTCTTTTTTGAACTGGCCTCGATGTTTGTCCCACATAGCGTAATTTGCAGGGGCATTCTATAATGTAAATTACGTTGCAGGTCTTGCAGTTGGTAAAGTGCTTTAGTTTCCATTCCTTGTCACCAATCATGAACAAGTTCATTTTCTTGGTTTGTTTACATGCAGTACAATTGCTGCCCGGATGGTGGCCATTGATCTCTCTCAGGTTCCACAGGGCAGATCGTGTACTGGTTTTGGTCATTCTGGCATGCGTGAGCAAGTCTCTGAGATTCTTAGATCTTTTGAGTGCCATCCTTGGTAGCGGCTCCTGTGGTAGGCTAAGCTGTATCAATGGCCATCATTTTCTTATGGCCCCTTTAAGTTTAGTGGTGTTAGGGCCAAAAGTGGTAACACATGCCATGATGGTTTCTTGTTGGGTGTCCTGAATTTTAGGTGTGAGGAGTGCTTCTCTGGGTGTAAATCTTGCTCTCTTTTGTATGTCTCTAAGGAGCTTTCTGGGGTAACCACAAGCTTTCAATTTAGTTTCAAGAGCTGCTGCATTCACTTTGTAGTCTTCTGTGTCTGTACAGTTTCTCCGTACTCTAAGAAACTGACCATAGGGAAGGTTATTTCTTAAGTTCCGCGGGTGATTGCTTTTATAGTGGAGCACTGTGTTGCGATCTGTCTCTTTTTTAAACATGGTGCATTCCAAGCTGTTGTTCTTAGGTCTGATGGTGAGATCCAGGAAATTAATGCTGATGTTACTGCTGTTGATCGTAAATTTGATCTCGTCCGTACGATTATTGATCCATCCAAAGAAGTCTGACAGGGTACTGTTTTCGCCTTTCCAGATGAAAATGATGTCATCGATATATCTGTGCCAGAGTACAATGTTGTCAAGGTATGGATTGGATAAGTTGAGGACGTTGTTGTATTCATATTCTGCCATGAATATCACTGCCATGCTAGGGGCAAAGGCCGCCCCCATGGCAGTACCACGGATTTGCAGATAAAAAGTTTCTTCGAATTGGAAAAAAGTTGTTAGTTAGAGCTAGTTCCAATAGTTCAACTATTAGGTTGATCGGGACTCTGGTTTGTAGCATATGGTGGGTAAGATGGTGTCTGATACATTCGACCGCTGCTTCTTGGGGGATACTCGTATAGAGGCTATTGATATCCATGGTGACTAGTATATCTTCGGAAGGGTTGAAAGGTTGATGTTCAAATCTGTTTATAGTAGCCATGGTATCTCGCAGGTATGTCGGAGTTTTCTGACTTAAAGGTTTTAAGAAAAAGTCAATAAATTTGCAGACAGGTTCAAGCACTGAACCGCACCCTTATACGATAGGTCTTCCTGGGGGTGAAAACTGGTTCTTGTGGATTTTGGGTAAAGCATAAAATGCTGGAATACGTCCCTCGGAGCTATTGAGAAAGATTTCCTCTTTTTCCAAAATCCAATTGTTCTCCATTGCAAAGTCGGTTGTATCTTTAATCTTCTTTTTGATTTCTGATGTAGGATCTTTGCGCAGTTTTTTATAATTGCCCTCTTCATTAAGCAATGACATAACCATTGCTTTGTATTGGTTTGTGCTCTGGACAACAACCCCTCCTCCTTTGTCCGCCGCTTTAATAACGATAGAAGGATTTTCTGCCAGTGCCTTAAGGGCTTGTTGTTCCCCCTGCGTGAGATTATTTCTTTTATGCGAGGTGGTACGCTGAGCTTTTTTAATTTCTTGCTTGATGCATTTTTCAAACGCAAGAACAGATACTGGCATTTCGTTGTCATTGGGAAGGAAGTCCGATTTTTCCTTAAGCCTGAATCTTCAGGTTCTAGGGGACTTTCTTTGTCTTGGAAAAAAACTTTTCTTCTGATGGTTCTGTAAAAGTAGGAAAGTTCCTGATCGAGTCTGAACCAATCGGTGTGATTAGTCGGGACAAATGACAGTCCTTTGGATAATACAGATTTCTCCTCTTTGGTAAGTGTACTTCCTGAGAGGTTGAAGATCGGTATGGTCTCTAATATCTCCTCCGTCTCCTGTTGGAGTTCGATGACCTCCATCGTGGAAAGTTGTATGGGGGCATGGGCTGGAATTGAGGAGGGCCCCAGTAGCCTCCCCTGGGACCCCCTAGGCCTAAAAAAGGTGCCACCTGTGGCTGCTGATGGTTGTCACGGTTGCTTGGTCTGCGTTGGTATTTGCTGAGTCATCGTCGGATGATCCCGAGCTTGATGTGTTCCAGAAAGAGACCATTTTGCGTCTATTTCTAGCTGGGCCCGTTTGGTTGAGAAGTCTTTCTTTTTCTTTCTTGTCCTTGTAGTCGACTGATAGATAGGGATATACGAGTTCTAGTTGGACATTTTTAATATCTTTGGCTAGTTTTTTGTGCTTTTTTTCCAGCATACTACTCATAAAGGTATCCATTGTTTTATTTATTTCCTTCAATTTGTCTCTAGCGTTGTCCAGGCTATCGTCATTGAGGAATTTCTCCTCTTGTACGTTTAGTTCTTTGGCGATGTCTTGGTGTATCCTCCTGGCAGTGGTGATCATTAGAACCATCAGGTCCCTGCTGCATTTAGTTGCAATTTTGCTAAAGCCAAGTATATAGTCTTTATCCTCTAAGAATAGGGCTGTCTCGTTGCGTACCTGCAATCCCATGGGTACTAAGTTTGCTCTGAGGTATTCCCTTAGGAAGTGCCCATGCACTTCAGTTCTAAAGCAGCGTTTTTTGAGGTTGAGCAGGTCCTCACCTGATGCTGAGGATGCTAGGAATTGTTGGGCACCCTCAATGTTAAAAAGAGTCGGGCCTTGAATGATCTCTAGGATCTGTTCTTCCGTGAAGCTGAGGGTTTGGTCCATGGTGCAGGGCCAGAACCAGTAACAGTGCCAGGTCAAAATGGATGCCCAAAAATAGGGGTGAGAAAACCAGAGAGAGTCCTAAATGGTTGGGCTAAACTAAGTATAGCAAGGGTTAATGTGGAAAGGTCCCTATTATAGCCAAAGCTATATCTCGACAGAGAAATACGGGAGGGAAAGCCCCAAACAATAGCACAGGACAAAGGGCTATCAGTAGAAAGCAAACAAGAGGGGGAGTCCTGTCTATGGAGTCAAAGCTAATTGCAATTTAATTGTATGCAAAAGAAATTTGAGGTGTATCTGATCCTGTATTGTAGCCTAATTTATGCATATCCAAAGGATAGGTGTACAGACAAAGGAAAAGTAATACACATGCACACGTGTGAGTTAAATTAAATTAAACCTGAGAGTAGTTTTTATTTTCACTTCTCAGTCATTGAACAGAAATTGGATTTATCAATTCCAATATGCAAGACAGAAATTGCATTTAAACATATATACAATTGTTCCGCATTATCAAAAGCGTGCTGCATGGAGACTTTTGCGGCACGTATATAACAGAACCTGGGTGAATGGATACATGAGTATACCGTATGCTGACATTCTTTGAGAAAGACACATGTACAGGCAGATTTTAATCACTGCCTATCCTGTCGAACCCAATAATCTCTAAAAGTTAAATTGCAAAAACTGGTATGTCTTTTACCTTGTTTCCAATGACACAATCAGATCATTTCATTTGATTCATTGTTATTGGGTATGTATTGAAAAAAATACTGACCAATTCTTTTAGTTTTATGGGCAGGATTTTTCTAACACCATAGTAAGATAGAAAAATATGTTTGAAATGATTTACAATTTCACTGCTTTTCCTGTGTTTTTTTTGTTTTTTTCTGTTGCTGTTAAATCATTTTGTATCTACACTATTGTACAACCCTCGAATGCACCTTGGATGAATCTATTACATATGCATTATTGACAATTTGTTCTGGTCAATATTTTTTACAATACATAAGCCAATAAAATTGAATGAAATGAACTAATCTAATTGTGTGATTGGAGGCAAGGTTAAAGACATACCAGTTCTTGCAAATTAACTTTTAGAGATTATTGGGTTCTACGAGATAGGCAGTCAATCAACAAATCGCCTAGGACTAGCACGTCTTTGCTATAATATAAGTGATTCAGTTTCACATACAAATAATTTCCTGATCTGGACAGCATGTTTGTGTTAATATTGTTTCTGCACAGTCCACAGAGAGCACAGTAGTGGGGTGGGTGAATACAAATTGTTTTCATTGTTTTTTGTTAAAAAATGATGATTCTTAAAAGAACCTTTTCAATCTTTTTGACTTTTATATATTGTTTTGATTAGTTAGTTTTATGTACTAAACTAATAAATATTCTGCAAAACCTTTCACAAAAAGTGCTTCTAATTTTTTGTGTCCTTTTTCTCTACTGCAAATACAAAAAAATACTTGAATCCATATTGTATGTTTTCACAGAATCTGCTTCAATGCATTTTTAAAGTTGTCAAGAAAAATCTGATTGCCCACAAGAGTTAGATGTACTCCATCGTTCAAAACATTTTGACAATACCAAATTTAATATTTTCATTATGGAAAAATGTCATCCCAACATTCCCCAAAAAAATCACATATAATTTTATTCACATTGTACCTTGCTTTCTCAATTTGTGAACAAACTAAATTTGTCTCTGAGCTATCCGTGAAAACTTTATTTTTGAATGTGGAAACAGTTCCATCAACTTTCCATATATATTCTTTGTTGGAAACTGTAATGAAATTCCAATAATGTGACCCATCTGTTGTCTCCACAGTGAACTACAATGATGTCCGGATTCTTCAAGTTAACTATATTCTCACAAAACGGAAGGATTCCACCCACTTCATTGCTCGAACTCCCTACCATGAAACTTGTCATTCATCAAATCCAAGATTGTGAGACAATCCACAGTGCTCAGAATGGACCTTCAGCCAATGGACCCAAGAGTATCCCATAATCCATACAATCTGCTTTGTCAAAGACATAGCCATAGCCATCTTCAGAGCACTCACCAAACAAAACTCATGCTACCCTTCTTCCTCTGCACAACACCTAAGAAACCTTATTGGCTGATCCCCGATGTCCGCGGACATCCATGACTGTCCGCGGTCTGTGCCATTTCCCTTTCCAGCCAAGCATCCTTATAATACCCAGATGGCATGTGCGGTTTCCACGGACTACCGCGTTGTCTGTGGACGCCATGGCAAAGGGCAGCCATTTTACCCTTTCTATTTTCATGTTTCTAACACTCCATCATTGGTGGCTTTCAAACAGTCACACATCCATAAACCAATCACATCCAAAAACTGTACACCTAAACCTGTCATTTCAGTTCAACACATCTCCTGTTAACCACAGCCACATGCATCAACAACTACTGTAACACTCTACAAGATTTCTATTTGCAGATTGATTAACATCTGCATCTAACAAGACAGTACAGGTATGCTTATATCTTTAAAAGTATTTTTTTTAACTCTTTCACAAATTAATATATACATGGCTCCTGCCACCTACCCTGTAATAAGCTTCTCAATAAGCATATTCTCTTTTTTAACCACTCTAGCAAATGCCATGTATTGCAAGATTCAGCACCTGATCACATCAAGTGACAGTTACTTACAATGCTGCTATAAATGCACATCTGCATTTTTTTACTTTCATGAAAATACTCCTAAAAAGTAACATGTTTAAACGGTCAGCATTTTACATTTTTCATTCTATATAAATCTCACATATTCCAACCCCACTCATTACATCCCTTACACTGTCACCATTCTCCACCTGGTCACACACATGTCTATTACACCAAAGTATCCATATACAACACTTCACCTTACATATAAAGTACTCTTATTTCCGAACCTCTACTATGACACAACAAACGAAGGTGCAACAACAATCGACATTTCTTTACTACTAGGCCACAGTTTCATATTCTCTAACAACACTGCAACATATTGCAAATACATTAGAACACAAACACAGCTCTTCTATTAAATTCAGCAGCACAAAAATAACCGAGATATGCATCTTTTTTCACAACCATTGTTGCCCTGTTCTTTTTAATGTGCCAGACAGCACTACTCATACTCCAATTGTTTTATCAACGTAATGAATACACTTTTGTACACCAACCATAACACAACTTTATTAACTGTTTTTCCCAACAACTCCTCATACCATCATAAATAACAACCTTGCCTACGTCTCTTTTTTTAAGTAAACTTGGGGGCTGTGGCCAGCAGCATGTGGCTTTTTGTTTCTGGAGTGGCTGGCTTTCTTTGCCAGGCCTCTTAGCAAAAAACAGAGCATTCCACAAGTGTATCACTTTGAGCAGTGACCCTAAATAAGAAAAATAGGAATAACATACACTTTGTCTTTCTGGAAGTCTATACAATTATTTCTAGACTCAGTAAAGGTTTATTTCAGGCACATTTCAAGGTTGAGCCACTGATTTAGTCTGTTCTTGAACACCTCAACTCTGCCTGTCATCCGTCTGAGGTTGATAAATGAGTATCAACACAGGTTGGATGATGTTGTATGTATATTTGTTCTATATAAAGCACTTAAGTGTTAGTGCTATATAATAACACATCATTATCATTTGACCTTGGACGTCTGCTTGCATTGACAGTAATTTGGTAATATGGGCCTACAGACGCTGATATTAACAATGCATATGTTGATCCCTGCTGCCTATCTTCAATGAGCCCCAACCCCAATAATAGTGGGGGCCATAGACTAGAGGAAGGATGTGGGTAAACTTCCCATGGAAATTTGAAAGCCCTCCCACTGGGTGTCACAGTGTGACAACCTGATTAAATTACGAAAGATAATAGAACAGAGATTGAGGAATTATTGACTAATGTCTATCAACATATAGTTTTTCTGTCAGATATAGCTGTAAAAAGCAATTTGTTGACTCCACAGTTTCCTCTTTATAGTTATGTGAAAACTGAATGTTTGGCATAGGTCCAGAGGGTAGGGGCCCAATGGAGACCTATCCACTCTCCCTCACTTCGAGACTGCTCTTATTTGTTAGCCCCTTCACCCACTGTTTGGAGCAAACCTTGAGCTGCTAAATTCTGCTCCCCCTCTCCTTCACACTATGCTGGGTACCAAGAGATATAGTACTCAGGCATCCATTAAGGATACTTTGTGCTGATGCCTCACTGCATGTGACAGGCTGTTTCAGTTAGAAACGGCAGATAGTAAAATATATACCTTTGGGTGCCCTGCTGTTAATGGTTCTTTGGGCAGTGCTTCTCAGTATGTCCCTACAGCGTATCAGCAATATCTACAATATAGCTCCTGGAAGACCTTGATATGGGGGTCCAGCACTGTGTCTTGTGTTCTTGTGATTTCACGTTTTGAAGGGTCTGTTTTCTCTAGCATGCAGAATTAATTTTTCAATGGATCATCGGTGCCATCAAAAAAGCCCAATACAAGAGGACTGCCCCTCATGCTCCAGGATAATTTTAATGGACTGTGCAAATTAAGCATGTCTGTGCCTTTTAAGAATTAATGGGGCACCTTTGACTGACATGTTTTATGGTGAATTCCACAGTTTCACCTTTCAGAGCGACTCATCCCCTTTCACACCCCAAAATCCATTAATATCTTGGCATTCTGGGAAACCTGAGCATGCCAATATCCCTACTAAACCCTGCTGCACCATCAAATGTACTTCAAAAAACCTCAAACTTGATTTTCCTTCATTCTCCTCTTCACTTTCTTCTCCCATCTCCTCTGTCACCTTCTTGATTTTCCTCCACATTTACCTTCTACTCCTCTCCATCAGCTCACCTGTTCTGTTCCAGATGTTATTCCATTCTTCCACTGTCTTAACAGCTCTTCTTGCAAGTCTTTATGACTGCCCCACCTTCTCTTTTTGTGCCCAATTCTCCTGGACAAATAATGATTTATTACACTTACTTCTAAGGCCATATTTCACAACCATTCTTAGTTTACTTTTCTCCAACTTTATGGGCCTCTCTACCCCAAGAAATGTTGGTATGTAAGGTATATCCACCTGCTGAGTCTTTCTACTTCATGCTCTCTGGGTCTCCCAAGCGTACCCCTAATTAAGAGCAGTTTTTGTCTTACAATGCTCCCAAAGCATCTCCAGTCCTCCAATGCTCCACTCTGGAGGAATGCTGGTGACATGTCCAGGTAAGGATAATACTGATATTTCTCTATGAATGGGAAGGTCTGTGTTATAGAATTTCCAAGGTGCGGTCATGGAGACTCTGCCAGCAGTGCATCTCTGGGCCTCACAGTAAAATACTTCATGTTGTTCTGCGTTGGGAAATTGGGGCCCCTGCCTTCAAAATGCCAGTCTTCACGGGGCAAGTGCATTTGTTGTGTGCATCACAGATTTTTGCGAGGAAAATGATGAATGATCTTCCTTTGAAATATGTGGACTTTTTTTCACTGAATATTTCAAGGCAAGCAGTTTCCTTAGAATATTGTGGTGGCCATGACACATGTATCTCAAAGGCTAGGTGTGGAAATGGAGGGTGTTGGTAACAAGACACTGAAAAATCAATGTGAGCAGTCCACTTACACATCCGTCTATACCAATGATTTCTACCTTTCTGGAATGCAGGATTTATATGCCAAAAAATTATGAAATTGGCACTTGCCAGGGAGAGCTTGATGGACATCTTATTGTTGGAGGTCAGACAGGTAAACAATAGGCTTGGAATTCATTGAGTCAGAGGTACTGTTTTACTATACGTATGTTGGCTTTGGGTAGCTTGGTCAGCAGTGGAAGTTCCTGGCACATGGTCCACTGGATCTTAGAGTGGAAGGTATAATAGTAAGTATTATTTGGTGCCACCTTATTTACCAACCTTCACCTCATGGTTAACATCCCCCAAAGAGTCTGGTTGAAATTAGAGCATGCGTGGCTTACTGTTTCTATGCCAATTGCTCCCACTTCTGACACTATATTTCGCATGGTTGACATTATTCAATACACAGAAGGCCAGACAAAATAAATATGCACAAGCACATTTTAATTTGGACTGTTTATAATATGGGCCAAAGATACCAAACTGTAAGCTCAGTGCTTCGATCGAATTGAGAAAAAATGTGTCCCTATGGAGCACACAGAAACAGTCCAAACAATAAAAAGTGTTGCTAGTTTTATTAAGCTTAGGTCATAATCTCTTCTGTTAGCATAATATTATAAGAAACACACATAGGGCCAGATTCTGAGGAAATAAGGAATGTTGTGCATAAACACGGAAATCTCCTTGTCTATTTTAATTTCTGCCAAAGGCTGGCACAAAATGTGGCAGAAGTTTTTTTTCGCAAGGGCTGTTTCTGAAAGGGCTGTCTGTGGCTGGAGGCTGCAGGTGCTGCCAGTTTGGACTGCGTTCTGAGACTTTGATTTCAAGTTATGACGGCATTTGCTACAGCATTTGGTCATTGCAACACTAAGTGGGAAGGCTCCACCCCCATTTCCCATAAGCCCATTTACAGCCAGCGCTCGTGCTTTTGCGTGCGCGATTTTTTCGCAAGGGCAGTTTCGGAAAGGGCTGTCTGTGGCTGGAGGCTGGCGGTGCTGCCAGTTTGGACTGCGTTCTGAGACTTTGCTTTCAAGTTATCACCCATTTGCTACGGTATGAACTGTGAAAGGACCTGAGCAAACTGTCTGCCCCACTGAGCTCGGATTAGTTTCAAAGTAACTTCAATCATTTCTTTTCATTTGTTTTAGGCATTTGGTCATTGCTGACACAAAGTGGGAAGGCTCCACCCCCATTTCCCATAAGCCCATATACAGCCAGCGCTCGTGCTTTTGCGTGCGCGATTTTTTTCGCAGGCGCTGTCTGTGGCTGTCCTTGGGTGGACAGTAGTGAGGGAAACTAGCCTTTAAGCTAATTTTGGTTTGTGACCGCTTATGTTGCAAGAATCTATACAAGGTTGGTTGCAAAGTGGGGTTCTTTGAATCTTCATGTTGACTACTATTGATGTGTTTATGTTATAGGTTGGGGTGAACACACTTGGGGGTCGATTCTTGGAAATAATTTGCGCCGAAAATTCCCGCGCAGAGGTGCCAAAACGTGCGAATCGCAGTGCAAGTGCGAAAATCGCAGTGCAAGTGCGAAAATCGCAGGGAAATCAGCGCACATCGATTCATGGAAGTCCGTGCGCGAGAAAAACATTGGATGTGTGCTAAAAATGCACAGGTCATCCAACAGAGTGCGCCACGGCCACTGCGAAATCGCACATAGCGCGGCGCACATCACAAAAGTATGCGTAACACGGGGCCTAACACTCGGAATGGGGAACAACGCGTGAAAATATGGGCGTCACGGGGGAAGTACAGGAGGCAAGTGCGCGGAATGCCCACACGCTCGCCTACAACCCGTATTCATGGAATCGAATAGGGCAAACCAGCACACGGTCAAAGAGGCGCACAGGGCCAAACAAGTACGCCACAAGAAAGCAGGTGGTAGCGCCCCTGCGACTGAAAAAAATGTGCGCCAAAATGTGCGCTAACGAAAAGCACCCATATACAGCCATAATGAATGGGCCATACAGTGGCCCTCTAGGACAAATGAGGTGCAAAGGGGTACCGACAAACACGGACACCCGCTGTGTGAAAACTAGCGTGTGTGTGTGTTCCTGGGTGCGCGGGAAGTTCCACACGTGATTGGCCTGTGTACGTGTACTTCGGGGTGCGCGGGAAGTTCCACACGCGATTAGCCTGGGTACGTGTACTACGAGGTGCGCGGGAAGTTCCACACGCGATTGGCCTGGGTACGTGTACTCTGGGGTGTGCTGGAAGTTCCACACGCGATTGTCCTGGGTACGTGTACTTCGGGATGCGCGTGAAGTTCCACACGCAATTTGTCCTGGGTACGTGTACTTCGGGTGCGCGGGAAGTTCCACACGCGATTGGCCTGGGTACGTGTATTCCGAGGTGCGCGGGAAGATTCATACGCGATTTCAGCAGGGTACGTGTATTTCGGTGGTGCCGGGGAATGCTACACGTGATTTGGCCATGTGGGTCCTCCCAGGTGTTCCCCCTACACCCTCCACGGCCCCTGCAGGCAGCCCACACCACGGGGGACTACCCTGCACCCCTGCTCATGTCCCACAGGCAACCCATCCACCATGGCCATGCCCACCAGCCAACCCACATGTCACCTTGCACTACTGATCACCAACACATGTCTCCCAGCACCCCCACTCCCCAGCAGTGCAGGGGCACCCTCCACCAGGCCCCCAAACATGTCCAACTCATGTCTCCCTGCACCCCCACCCCCCAGCCACCAGGGGCAGCCTCCACCAGGCCCCCACCCATGTCTACCACCACCCCCACCCCCCAGCAGTGCAGGGGCAGCCTCCACCAGGCCCCCACTCATGTCTCCCACCACCCCCACCCCCCAGCAGTGCAGGGACAGCCTCCACCAGGCCCCCACTCATTTCTCCCACCACCCCCACCCCCCAGCCACCAGGGGCACCCTCCACCAGGCCCCCACTCATGTCTCCCACCACCCCCACCCCCCAGCCACCAGGGGCAGCCTCCACCAGGCCCCCACCCATGTCTACCACCACCCCCACCCCCCAGCAGCCCTTGTAGTTCCTCTGTAATCGCGCCAGACGCATTCGCGAATTTTGCCGCGATTTGAAAATTTCTCCACTTGCAAAAAGATAGCTGCTTTTGCTTTCCTCTGAAAAAAATCGTTTGCCTCATAAAAATTATCCCTGAATCATTGCTAGTGTGAGCCTGGACTAATATTAACTAGATACCACTCACCCTGAACCTCTAGAGGGAATTAAAAGCATTTTAACATATTTTCACTCCATTGCCAGCACATATAAAAGCATTTTGCCTGTGTTTTCAACTTCTGTAGTCTAAGTTGCTGGGTGAACTGAATCACATTTAATTGCATTTCTGAGAACTGTGTGCCGTCCTTCCATTTCCTTGCATTGCATAAAAGGGGGGGGGGGGTGAATTGTACAAGAAAGTGATTACATTGTTTTTGCTGAAATCCTATCAAGTTATTTTCTGTACTGCATTTCATTCCACATTGCATCCATTGGAAACCATAAAAGTATTGTTGCTATCTTATCCATTTCATGTCAACTCCTTAGTGATTATCAAGAAGTGTGCTAGTGCCAGATTCTCCGTTGTTAATCTTTATCATACCAGATTAAGTGTGATATCCAATTATTAATTTATTATAAAGCGTGATATAATATATATTGTTTAAGTTATCAAATAAACCTTTAAACTTGCAAAACAGAACTACTTCTTGGCTCAGTGGGGTCGGGGGGATTCTGAGAGAGGGGTGTTATATAGGGGTAGTCATCCAGAACGCATGAACTGGACATAAAGATATATCAATAAGGGTTTTCATTCAGTATTCTAGACTAGGCGTTGACTTGGCTGTAGTGCTGAATTGAATCCTCTTACAAATTGGGGGCTCGTAGCCGGGATTCTGGGTTAGAATACCACTTGTGCAGCTTAATACAGTGTGCTAACTGACGGGATACATACATCCAGTCGGATCACCACGCTGCATTACGCTGTGAAGCATTCCTCAAAAGGGACACTCCAAGAAAAGTTCTGTTCTGCAAAAATAAAATACTAACTTCTGTAAGTCAGGACAGAGACCAATCTCTAGAATGACGACCTTGGTAGATATGAAAATAGCCAGAGAGCACTTCTTACATAAACTATTTGTGAGAGGTGAATGGGCTGAGCAGGGCCAGGAGGCCTGGTTGCAGGCCATCACGCGACAGGCCACTGAAACAGGGTCAGACTTATGGAGAGATCAGGGTCCATTACATGTGGCCCTGAGTGAACTATATATGGCTCCTAAGGCCAAAGATGAACACGACAAGATTGTTAGGATAGCGGCATATTTATATTTATATATGGGAGCCATACAGAATAAATGTGCTGAAGGCCATGATCTGGCAAAAAGGCAACAGATGGCGTTAGAGAAGGCCCAATCTGATCTGGACTCTTCTGAGCAAAGGCTGCACAGAAGCCAGGAGTCAGAAAATGAGACCAGACAGTACATCACTAAAATAAAGGAGGATATGGATGTGCTGCAAAAGGAAAAGTCAGAACAGGATACCAGATTTCGGGCCTTGCAGAAGGAACACCAAGAAGGTTTGGACTCCCTACTGCAAAGCCAGAAAAATCTGGAGCAACAACTGGACTTCAACAGGGTATGTGCTGAGCAGGTAGTCACCCTGCAAGGCCACCTAGATAGGGAAAAGGCAGAAAGCAATAAACTGATTCTGAAAGACCTGGATACCCAGGCAGAGTTTGATGAAGAGCGCCGGAAAGCTGGTGCCCTTCAAAGGCAGAGGGACGACCTGGCAGCACAGATGCAGGCTCTCAGTCAGGAAAGAGACACTTTAGGCCAGGAAGTCTGCCACTTAAAAAAGGAAATTGAAGAAAATCACCTGGCCCTCCAGGGGCTGGGTGACCTCCAAAAAGAAAACCAGAACTTGGTAGAGCACACCAGAAGGGTGGAAGATGCTCTGGCAAGAAAGGAGCAGGCCGGTAGGGATGGGACTCAGGAGGTAAACCTCCTGCAGCAAAGACTGGCCCAGTTCTCCAGGACCAACCAGGAAGCACAGAGGGAAAATGAGGCCCTCTGTCAACACAATGATAGGCTCCAACAACAGGTAGCGATGCAGGAGAGACTGATAGAGTCTAGTAAGGCCTTGACTGAGGAACTGAAAGCACAAATGCCGGCTCTTGCACTGCAACAGGGAGCAGGGGCGGATAGAGATGAGGTCCGCTGGGAAAGAGAGACTCCTGACCATAACCTCAGGAGCCCTAACACCAGGGGCCTTCATCTCTCCCAGTCCCTGGACTCTACCACCCCCATGTCCCCTGGCGCACATGAGCACAGGGCCACAGGGATGGCAGATTACTATCCAGCTAAAAGTATGGGGCTCATAGGCCAGTACCACTCAGGAATGGAGGGGTGGGCATCCGGGTATGGGCACCCAAGTACAGTACAGTTCAGTGGGGAACCCCAGGAGAGTAGGCCCATTAAGGGCATCCTGAAAACCTCTGCCCAGTTAGGTCAGTGGAGGGGGTACCCATCAAATCCTGGCAGCAAGGAGGAATCTGAAGACTCCTCTGAACTGCGCAGGACACAGGAGACCAGGTCCCCACATTCTGCCAGCCATTCCCAGGCTCGCAGAATCCGGGAAAACCTGGAAGAGCAGACAGGAACCTCTGGGAGCAGTGCCTCTGAGTCAGAGGATGAATGGACAAGGGTTACCCGAACCAAAAAGGCCAATAAGGCAAAAAGGGCCTTGCTTAAGGACCCCTTAAAGCAGATTAAGGCGATCAGGAGCGTCATCACGCCTTACCATAAGAACGCTAAGTATTCTGTTTGGGAGCACTTAGAGTTGTTTGAGCAAATGATGGAGACTTTCCATTTGAAGGACAGCCAAAGCTGTATTCAATATGTAAAGTGGACCTTCTCCCCGGAATACTCCAGTTTCTTTGCGGGGCTGGAGGACCAAAATCATTTAAGATGGTCCACCTATAAGGCGGCCATCTTGAAACATTTTTCCATTCATAGAAATCCTCAAGAGGCTCGCAAGGCAGCCTACAATTTGCAATGTGGGGAGGATCAGGCCCCACAAGAATTTGTGCAAGAACTGAAACGTGCTTTTGCGCAGACCACCAGAAGGGTGCGTACAGACAGTAGAGAATTCATAAATACATTTTTTCATGCCTTGCCCAAATACATAATGACCCAGCTCGTGAGGGATTTTCACGAGAAAAGATCTTTAGACTGGGTCCTTGAACAGGCTACCCGGATCTATGAGGTGCAGAAACCGGTAGATAGCAAAAATAATGCTCAGAAAAACCCCAAAGCCAACAGCACCCCTGCTGCTGCCAAGGTGGCAGAGGTAAAGGTCACCCCCGTTTTAGAGTTGGAGATGGGGGGGGCCTAAAAATCTACCTGCACCTAATAATGCTAGGCCCAGAAGGTCCTCGGGCCAGTCCCAGACAGGGAGCCAGGGAGGCAGCCCCACAAATGGGGTCCCTCGCTCTCCTGATTATGTAAGTCCCCGTTACAAGGGAAATCGACCCATCCTGGGTTATGTGTGGACTCCTCCAGCCCAAGGGGGGGATCCAGCCAAGCACCTAACCCAGGGAACTTCCCTCCCAACTTCCCACAGGAGGGCAGAAATTCTCCAAATCCTGGGCAGAACTTTTTCCCCAGGTATCCACCCAATTTCCAACCCCAAAATCATCCATCCTTCTTTCCCCAATTCCCTGAGCCCAGACAACCTAATCCGGGAGAGGGGAGGCCAAGGGTGGAGGGGTACCCAAATCTTCCCAACCCGGGGTATTACCAGAGGAGGGACAGCTACCCTTCCCGGGATCAGCCCAGGGGAGAAAACAGGGCCCTGTATCAGCCTGAGCGGGTTTCCCAGTTAGAGCGCCAGGTTCAAAACATGGCGCGGGATCTGGGTCACATACTGAGGGCTCAGCAGAACCCTCAGATCGGCATGCCGGCGCAGAACGCACCCAACTCTGGACCTGGTGCCCCAGAACAATGACGGGGGCAGCACCCCGATAACTCACCGGTTCCCAGGGAGGAGGCACAAAGGGAAGGGGGGTGTAAAGCCTTGGAGGAAGCTTCCTTCCTCACTTGTAAACAGCCCCTGGAAACCCAGGAACCGGAAACAAAATCTCTTGCCCCTGAAAGTCTGCCTCCTAAGGAGCAGAGGGGGGGTAGGAGAAACAAAAGACCCAAACAGACTCAGTTTGAGGAGGAGGTACAGGTCTTCCAATTTGAGGGAGAGGGATCCTCAGAGGATCCTGGGAAAAGGATCTTCTCCTTCAGAGAGGGGGGAACTCCTCCCAAAGAAAAATGGGTCCCTAGGGATGCAAATCCAGACTGGGGAGATGTGGAGACTGAGCTACCGCCGCCCACCATCTCATCCCAGAACCAACCGCAAGAAAATCCCCTGGTTCAAACCCATCCTGGTGACTGCCTCCAAAAAGGGGGGGGCGGCCCAGAACCGGAGCCAGGGGAACCCACAATGGCTCTGATCTCCAGTTGCCAAATTTTTCTTTCAGATTCCCAAGGCTCTCCACAGAATCCTGCCCAAATCTCTTTGCTAGCGATGTCCAAAACCCGAAAATTAGCCCACCAGTTGTCCAAAAATGTACATTATCTGTGCCCCCTTGAGGAGAAGGAGGGAAGATATTATGCCCCGGTACAAGTACAGGGGCAGGGTACAATTTTGGCACTGGTGGACACTGGATCTCAAGCTACCCTTCTGTCCAGAAGGGCCTTTGACGAACTGAATGCAGGAAGGGGAGAGAATTACCAAATTCCTCTCACCTCTCTTCCTGGGCAACTCCAGAACTTTGACGGGAAGGAAATTCCCGTCGAGGGGACGGCAGATTTGGACATTAAAATTGGGCGACACAAGTTGAAACACCCGGTCATAGTTGTGACCCCAGAGGGCACCCCTTGTTTACTAGGGAATGACCTCCTGAGAAGGTTGTCACCCCTAATAGATTGCGTAAACAGGGTCCTCTGGACCCAGACTAGCCGACCAATAAAATTAAAACAGAGTGTCAACCATGTTAGTTTAAACGGCACCTGCCACATGGTTGAACAAAAATCTGACCAAGTAGAATTTCACTTCCAGAATAGCCAAATTCCAGACGTGACAGTAATAGCAGTAGGACAACAGACTGGTGATGCAGGGTCCTCTCTATTTCTGAAAATCAACCTTCCTTCCAGTCTAAAGTGGTACTCCACGCTGGAAGGAAACACTCTGAGATTCTATACTAATCCACAATCTGAAACTCCCACTCCTATAGTCCAGAAAGATGCGAAATCAGCTCAGAGCCTGGCTGATATTCAGCAAATTGGAGAGCAGTTGTTCATCCCTGTCCAATTAAATGATGGGAAGGACTCTGTTCTCGCTCGAGTGTGTGTGAACAACGGTAAGAGCATCATCAGCGAAGCCATGTTCCGCCAACTCCCAAAAGATCCAGCCATTCCCACATTCAAACTGATAGACAAATGGGAAATGGACCTGGAAGCACCCAATTCCAAACATCTCCTGCCAAGCAGGTGTATGCTCAAAATCTCCATTGGCAACAAGAGCATAGTCCATAATTGTTGGGTCGTGCGAGACGTCACTGCCGCCTTTTACTTAGGCAGTGACATTCTCAATCGCTTTGCCATTAGTTTGGACCTAATAAACTTCAAAGCTTGGTCCCGATTAGCGGATAATCCCATGGGCTTTGATGATCCAGAAAAAGCATTTAGTCAGCTCAATTGCTACCTTATGCAGTTGAAATTCAGATTAAAGAGGAAGTCACCATCCCAGAAAGGACCCGACAATTTTCCCTGGAAGTGAAAGCTAAAAGAGGACAATATTTGCAAAACCCTGATGCTTACATACATCTAAACGCTTCTCTCCAACAACAAGGGTTGGGGGTAAACCCAACTCCATTAGTCAACATAGAACATGACACCATTCTAATAGAGGTGGATAACAGCGACTTAAAGAGTATTACTCTAGCCGCAGGCACCATTATTGGAATGGCGGTTGATGACCGACATTTTTCCATCGACTTAGTAAATGAACTGTTAGGGCCAATCCCCAAGGACTGCTTTGACAGTGACAGTGATGACAATACAACACCAGACAGGATTTTTACCCGGCATGGGGGGAACTTCCTGGTGTACACTTCCTGCCCCTATGGTAAGGAAGATGTGACTTGTGACTTCAGGAGGGAGGAGGTGATTTTCCAAGTCCATGAGGGCTGCCTTTCCCACCTGAAGCCTCCAGTCCAAATCAGCACTCTGACCAGGGACTTCTCCACCCAGCTGGAGGAGGCCGCTGAAATAGCCAAACCAGAAGTCTTTCCAGGCTTCAGGCAGATGGTGGAAGAGAGAGTCAACCTAGCTGATGCCTGTGTGACTCTGGAACATAAGCAAAAGTTGAAACAAGTTTTCTTGGATTTCCAAGATCTCTTTGCGGTAGACTCATATGACTGCGGTCGCACCGACATACACACAACAACAATCCCTACGGACCCTGGCATGACTCCAGTGTTTGTGAAGCAATATCGTTTGCCTCTCGCATCCATGGAGTCACTTACTGAAATAATTAAGAACCTTGAGTCCAGGGGAATAATCCGTCCAGTCCACAGCACCTTCAATAATCCGGTGCTGGGAATATTGAAGCCGAACGGCCAGTGGAGACTCTGTGCTGACCTCAGGGAGCTCAACAAACGGGTCCATACTTCCCGATGGCCTCTGCCCTACATTGACCAAGGGCTGGCCCAGATTCAGGGGTCACAGGTATTCACTGCAATAGACCTGACCAATGGATACTGGACTGTGCCTGTCAGTAGGGAGGACCAATACAAACTGGCTTTTACCTTTGGGGGCCAGCAGTACACATGGACTTGGACTCCCTTCGGATACCTCAACTCCGGCAATGAATTCAACATTTTCCTACATAAGGCCATGCCCGACCTGGGTGCGAGGGGTAACCTGGCTTATGTAGATGATGTCCTCATTAAAAGTTCATCTGTAGAGGAACACATAGCGGAGATCCGTTATGTTCTGACACAGTTGAGGGCCGCCGGAGCAAAACTTTCCTTTCAAAAAGCACAGTGGTGCAGAACCCGTGTTAATTTCTTGGGGCATGAGATTACTCCTCAGGGCCTCTGTCCCCAGGAAAAGAAAGTGGAAGCGCTTCAGAAACTGAAAGACCCCACAACTCTGCGGGAACTAAGGAGCCTCCTTGGACTGACCAATTACAGCAGAAAGTTCATCGAGGGCTACGCAGAGATCACTAGACCCCTGATTCATCTCCTGAAGGGGGGGGTCAAGTGGGAATGGGGTCCAGAACAAGCCGAGGCAGTAAGACAACTCAAAAGAAGCCTCTCACAAGCGCCCTGCCTAGCTTACCCTGTCAGAAACAAGGAGTTCTTCCTGGAGACGGGGTTCTCTAATACGTGCTTGACGGCAGTATTATACCAAAAGCATGACAAGGTCAATAAAGTAATATCCTATGCGAGCAAAACTTTATCCTCTGTGGAGGAAAAATTCAACGATTGTGAGAAGGCACTCCTGGCAACGGTGTGGGCATTGAAGAATTACCGCCCGTTTATCCAGGGGGAACACATCATAGTGGAGACTCCACACCAGCCTCTGCAATATCTCCAAAGTGATAGAATCCGGGCCGGAAATGTGAGTAATTCCCGAATTACTTCCTGGATTCTGTCAATGCAAGGCTTTCCTGTGGAGGTCAGATATGGCCAAAACAAGAAGAGTCACCTCGCGCAATGTCTGGCTGACTTGCATGATTGTGCCAGAGAAAACTGTCTCGAGGACGAAAGTCTAAAAGTCAAGGACAACACGGAGGCATACCTTAATTCCCCACACAAAGTCTTTGAAGAAGACAAGTGTGAGGGAATGCCCACTGTGTATGTGGATGGATGCTCTTACCATGTTGACAACAACGGGGAGAAAGAACTGGTGGCCGGCATAGGGAATGCATGGGTGAATGAGTCCCCAGAACCCTCCGCTGGATACAAAATTGGTCCCCGAAGTAGTCAGGTGGCAGAATTGATGGCTGTGCATCAGGCCATCCTCACTGCTGTCCAGCATCAACTCTGCGAACTGGTCATAATCACAGATTCGGATTATGTACGGAACGGGTTCGTGGAGCACCTGGTTAATTGGAAAACCAGAGGCATGTTATGTGCTAACAACAAACCCTTGAAACATGGGAAGTTGATCCAAAACATTGATGATCTGGTCACCTCGAATGAGATGACCATCTATTGGAAAAAGATCAAGGGTCATTCCAAAGTAGAGGGACCAGACAAAACTGGAAATGACTTAGCTGATCAGCTGGCCAAAACCGGGGCCATCCAAGGGGATCTAATTGAGATTGAGTCCCTGTTGGGGGAAATCCAGGTCACTGCTATCACTAGGTCCCAGACAAATGCTCACAACGACCTTTCAATTGCACAATGGAGCAAGGAGACCCCTGATGCTGATTTGATTACCGCTCAGAAGGGGGATCCAATTATTGGTAAGTTTTACCAACACGTTGAGGACCCTGAGAACTTTCCCCTGACGGATATCGATTACATTGGGAAAGAGGACCTAAGAGTGTTGATGAAATGTCCAAAAATGTTCCGAATCCAAGACGGTTTGCTGGTAAGGAAATCCAAAGCTGGCCACGATCAGTGGGTGGTTCCTACCTCATTCCGAAGCCTGATGTTAAGTCACGCCCATGATGCGGCCACCGCCGGTCATAGGGGGTTTCACACAACATTGGAAATCTTAAGAGAGGTTGCATACTGGCCACACATGGGGCAGGACCTCGACCAATACGTGAAGGGGTGTCTTGTGTGTGCACAATTTCAGCCATCATCCCTCACGCACCGTGCGCCTCTCCAAAAGAGGGGGATGACACTGCCATGGTCAGATTTACAAATCGACTTTGTAGGCCCCGTGATTCGCTCTGCTAGGGGGAATAAGTACATGTTGACCGTCACATGCTTGTTCACCAAGTGTGTGGAATGTCTCCCAGCCCCAAATTGCAAGGCAGAAACTGCAGCTGCCCTGATGATTAACCACATCTTTTCCCGTTTTGGTCTACCTCAAAGGATTGAGTCAGACAGAGGTAGCCACTTCACCAGTGAAGTAATGACAAAGATGTGGGAGATACTGGGGGTCAAAAGGAAGTTGCATATTGCTTACAGGCCAGCTTCTTCTGGGGCAGTAGAGAGATATAACCAGACAATTGTGAGCATATTAAAGAAGTTTGTGGCAGATTCTGGGCCAAGTTGGGATATCCGATTACCTCTGGTCCTAATGGCCATCAGATCTACCCCTTCATCTGCAACCAAAATGTCACCATTTGAGTTGATGACTGGGCGCAAGATGGTGCTTCCGCAGCATTTGCTCTACAGGACCCAAGAGCAGACACTGATAAATGCCTCCACAACTCATGAGTATGTGGAGAATTTAAGGAAACACCTTCAACATGCTTTTGCTTACGCTCAGCGGAATCTAGAAAGATCAGCTGATAGCATGAAGACCCACTATGACCTGAAAACTTCCAGGAAGGAATATCAGGTGGGGGACCGGGTCTATCTATACAACTTCCAAAGAAACCAGGCAAAACAGCGCAAATTCTTGCCTACATGGAAGGGACCCTTTGAGATCATCGACAAGATCTCCCCTGTGGCCTACAAAATCCACATCCCCAAAGGTCCTTTGGCAGCGGGGGAAGACAAGTGGGTCCACATAAACCAGTTGAAATGTTGCCATCCCAGGCACACTCTGCAACAACTGGAGGAATCCTCTGGAATCCTAGCGGGTACTGTCTCAGACTAATTCAGTTCCAATCATAAAACATACCACATCTAGTCTCTAAGATATTGTGATTTGCATGAAACTGTCTCTTAGTTATACTGTTTTTTATCAAAATAAGAATGTAATGTTTCGTTATGATGAAATGCATATGCTGCCCCACTATCTCAACAGTGGTGGAAAAACGTCTATGAGTAGGTATTGCCGCTCTTCCTTTGTCGTCCTAGGAGAAAGAAAACCTTGAGACGGGCCAAGGAGGACGATCCGAAGACCGGGAACGAAGATCCAATGGGCCCGGGGTATCGCCCAATATTCCCATCAGGACCGGCGAGGAGAACCGATCGATCAGTACCGGATGGAGGAAAAGATGCTGAACTGTGCCATCTACCGGAAGAAGATGAGAACTACATCCCAGATCTTGCGGGTCCCACCAGTGAAGGATCAGATGGCCACCGCAAGAAGGGGGGCTTGTGGGATGTATTTACCCATGCATCCGAGCCCTACCTCAAAACTGTGCAGTACTGACATGGAAAACATCATGATGGCCAGAGCTTCCCAGAAAATGTACAGGGAAATGCATGAAGAATAGGCTGCCACTCATTTTGCCGATGTTATGGGCACAGAAGGGCACTGCCTAAAACCACCATTGGACTACCCGCACAGTAGTCTGAAACCATTGGGAATGGCAATGCTGATTGCCAAAAGCCACCTAGAATTGTGGGGAATTCATTTTTCTTGAATGTCAAATATGGCAAAATCATGGGCACAGAATTACTTTACTTCAGAAACACACCAATGCCATGTCCTGAACATGGACAATATACTCCATGTAATATCACTTGCTGAAATGAATCAATCTAAAAAAAATCCCAAGGATGGATGCAGTAACCACAAAATCCTGAGGGTGGCGCTAGCGGTCTAAACTCTGACAGGAGAGCTGTCTTGCAAAACTGTCTAGTGCAAAGAAAGGGGTCTTATTTCATTGAAAGTTCAAAGGGGTTGCCTGTCCTGAGAACTCTTGACACTTCAGAACTCAACACAAGAGCCAGGAAATCACAGGGTTCTGTTAATTAAATGCAAAGTGGCTCCCTGGCCTCCTGATCTCAGCTTCCCAGAGACCACACAATGGCCCCTCTCCTCTGAAAGGAATATGTTGATTTTTACTGTTTCCTGTCAACAAAGGCCTGCCTGCCCGGAGGACACATGTGACTTACCCACCCAAGTCTTGGAGGCGGACTCCAACACTCTGAGGACAGTTTGAAAGTAAAATATATATTTTACAAAAACACCGATAACTCTTTGTAATCAAATGACAGAAATGTATAACTTTGAGAGACTTAATTTAAAAAATGTACCTTTAATTCAAGCCCAAACTCCAAATTGTGGGATATTCTGGGACAAAACCCTGCTGTTTATTAATATTACAGACTCCCTGTTTCAGCTAGACAAACGAAAATGCATTGGTATGTGGGTAGATATGTGAGGAACAGTTGTATAAAATTTAATGAAGATCCAATGTTGTTTAGCACATTAAAAAGTGCTAAAAGTTGCCATTTTTGAATGCAAGCTCTTAGAAACAGCAGATTTGGGACAGAGTATACCTCATGTGATATGTGACAGGGGTATGTAATTTCAAACAACTGTGTAACTGTGAAATATGTATTTTGATCATATATAGATTTGGGTGCACAGATGACAGGGGAGTTTTTTCAAGAGATCATAAATGGCTGACATCACTCTGACACAACTTAGCTCCCCCAATCAGGGGAGAAATGAAAGCTGGACCAATGACAAGTGAGAGGGGCAAGTTTAGTTATGACCAACACACACACCCACTTGCAGAACATATAAATGGACCACTGAAACTTAGGTAGAGACCCTTCAAATCCATTTGCAGCTGGAAGCTCTGCCGGGAAAATCCATACTTTACCTCCATCAACCTTCAGAGACCCAGACCAGACCAGCAGAGTAGAGCTGACCTGTTAGCAAAACCAGAGAGAGCTGAACCGGAGTGCAGTCCAAAACCTGACCAGATCCGTGGCAAGGCATATTTCTAAATATAGTGTGAGTACCTAGCAAAACTGTGCAGAACCAATCTCTTAGTTAAAATAATATAATTCAATCCTATTTTAATCTAAGTAGAACTGTCTCCTAACTGTCACCTGTCATTTGTAAAGCTGTCACTTGTCATTTTCTATTTGCAAGCTGCACTTGTCTTTTGAACTTTAAAATTTCAAATCTGAAAAACGACCTTTATATGCTC
Organism: Ambystoma mexicanum; assembly: GCF_040938575.1. Taxonomy (NCBI): domain Eukaryota; kingdom Metazoa; phylum Chordata; class Amphibia; order Caudata; family Ambystomatidae; genus Ambystoma; species Ambystoma mexicanum. The sequence continues at coordinate 343,974,695 of NC_090940.1, forward strand.
ATATCTCCGTGACCGTTTGTGCTAGAGACTTGCAGTAACTTTCATCTGGAAGCTGAGATCCTAGGCTTTCCTAGGACCCCAAAACGATATTGCTAGCCCTTGTAGTTCCTCTGTAATCGCGCCAGACGCATTCGCGAATTTTGCCGCGATTTGAAAATTTCTCCACTTGCAAAAAGATAGCTGCTTTTGCTTTCCTCTGGAAAAAATCGTTTGCCTCATAAAAATTATCCCTGAATCATTGCTAGTGTGAGCCTGGACTAATATTAACTAGATACCACTCACCCTGAACCTCTAGAGGGAATTAAAAGCATTTTAACATATTTTCACTCCATTGCCAGCACATATAAAAGCATTTTGCCTGTGTTTTCAACTTCTGTAGTCTAAGTTGCTGGGTGAACTGAATCACATTTAATTGCATTTCTGAGAACTGTGTGCCGTCCTTCCATTTCCTTGCATTGCATAAAAGGGGGGGGTGAATTGTACAAGAAAGTGATTACATTGTTTTTGCTGAAATCCTATCAAGTTATTTTCTGTACTGCATTTCATTCCACATTGCATCCATTGGAAACCATAAAAGTATTGTTGCTATCTTATCCATTTCATGCCAACTCCTTAGTGATTATCAAGAAGTGTGCTAGTGCCATATTCTCCGTTGTTAATCTTTATCATACCAGATTAAGTGTGATATCCAATTATTAATTTATTATAAAGCGTGATATAATATATATTGTTTAAGTTATCAAATAAACCTTTAAACTTGCAAAACAGAACTACTTCTTGGCTCAGTGGGGTCGGGGGGATTCTGAGAGAGGGGTGTTATATAGGGGTAGTCATCCAGAACGCATGAACTGGACATAAAGATATATCAATAAGGGTTTTCATTCAGTATTCTAGACTAGGCGTTGACTTGGCTGTAGTGCTGAATTGAATCCTCTTACATGTCCACCACCACCCCCACCCCCCAGCCACCAGGGGCACCCTCCACCAGGCCCCCACTCATGTCTCCCACCACCCCCACCCCCTAGCCACCAGTGGCAGCCTCCACCAGGCCCCCACTCATGTCTTCCACCACCCCGAACCCCCCAGCCACCAGGGGCAGCCTCCACCAGGCCCCCACTCATGTCTCCCTGCACCCCCATCCCCAGCAGTGCAGGAGCAGCCTACACCAGGCCCCCACTCATGTCTCCCTGCACCCCCACCGCCCAGCAGTGCAGGGGCAGCCTCCTCCAGGCCCCCAATGTTAGGCGGAAACCTGTGCAGTTCCCTCTGGGACCACTGCAAAAGATTTAGGACTACAGGTGTTTGGCAGTAAACCCACTTGGTAGCAGTCTGTACCACACAGATTCACTTGGTTGCTGTGGCTGAGCAGTCAGACTTCCCTCAAGAAGAGTTTGGCAGTATGTGGAGTATACAACATAGGGCAATTCTACACCGTAAGACAAGCAAACACGCAACAAGGCTTCAGTGTAAAGATATAAAGGTATTTATTTATAACGACACATCTATAGAAAACACTCTGGCACTATTACGGCAAACACTTCAATTACAATTACTCTACGAAGAAAAAGATCAATCCCCCTAACAATAGTTCGACCAGTCTAGGTTTACCAGCATCACTTATTTGCAGACACAGGTGTATGCTTCAATCTAGATGGCACTCTAGTATTTGTTAGGACGGGAGAGAAAAATAAGCAGGTTACGAAATCAACATGGTTCCAATACTTTACGGACAAATGCAAGGCAAGAAGGCAAGAACCATGGTAGATCATAAAGTTCAGAGGCCAGGCCCACTCGGAGAGAGGCAAGGCGATATGTCCCAAAAAGTATCTTAGTGGAAATGCGTTTGAGTCTTTGAAGCAAATTGTTATCGGCAGATTGGACCAGTTCAGAACAACACGCTAGAGAAAGCTTGGAGGCGACCCTATGGGGAGGCGAGGATTAAGACACCTCACTCTATCCGGCAACAAGGGAAGCCAGGCGGACACAGTACCTTGATTGTGGAGAGACAGCTCCGGCAGGGGCAGTTGTTCCTGGTGGTGGATGCACGTCCGGTCTTTGCCAAGAGAAGAGATGATCTCGTCGTCGAAGGAAAGTTGAAGATTGTTGCACCACCAGGGAAGAGACCAGCCGCGGAGTGCTCCGTCACAAGGCACCACCTTTTGGTCGCGGTACAGGGGTAGTGGCTATCCGGTTGCCGAGGTGCTCTGCACGGGCAATTCGACCACTGAGTCCTGAGGCGAAGAAAAAGCAAAGGGGACTGGTTGTTCCCACCAGTCAGGGGAAGAGACTCTCCGGCAGGGAGATCTCCTCTGTCGTCGGGAAGTGGTGAGTCGGTTCAGCAGGGCTCCACCGGAGGTGTCGTCGTTGCAGGTCGGCTCAGCTTTACCCTCGTCGGATTCTTAGGTCCTGTGGCGACTTCTGAAGATCCAGTCCCAAAAGCCCTGCTTTTATGCAGAAAACCCCCATTCATTCAGCCTAGCTGTCACTCAAAACACGCTAAGTGGTGAGCGGGGAGGCTCACCACTTAGGCCAATCACACCAGAGTGCGACCGGAGTTGGCAAGGCAACTCAGTCCAGGGTGCCTAAACCCCCTCCCACACCCCTGTGGTAACCCAGACAGAATGGCACCACTTTGGAGGGTCTCTGTACAGAAGCCTGCCAAAAGTGGAACAAAGGGCTCAACCTTTGGTTTAGGAGTCACAGAGACGAACACAAACGCCATTTTAAAAAGCCGAGTTCTGGCAGAAAATACCATCCGATAGACTTATTTAAGATAAGTAGACCGGAGGTATGTTAGAGATTAACGAGAAACAGTATCGATCTCTAACAATGGGAAGAATCCCATAGGGTTATATTCGGGGTCGAACATAACAAGTAGTTTCCACTGCCACCAGCCAAAACTCGACGAGGGGGGACGGGACACTGCCCCCTCCAATAACAGACCCAGGAGTAATCGAATTACCCCTACTAGTACGTCCACAATAGGATGGTTTGTACTAGTTCTGTTAGTAAATTTAGGTCTAGTAAAGCCAATGGTGACTTTACATGCCCGGGGAGACAGGAGTCAGTCCCCGGGTATGGAGTCTATGATGGGGGTCCGCTAGGACGCCCTAGTGCTACGGCACGGAGGGTGCAGTGTAACACACATAGAAAAACATATGAGACCCTATGGAGTAAAAGACCCCATAGCTCATAGACACATTGACATTCAAAGGAATTACACACATTCATGTCCAAGAGTGGGAGAAAAAGAGTCTCACTCTTGGCAGGATGGAAAAAACAAACTCCAGAAATCCAGCAAAGCTGCTGGGGGACTCACTAGGTTAGGAAATTCAGCCTAAACAGAGAATTCTACCTAACACTCGCCCCCCCCAGACTAAGGAACAGGAGGATTTAATCCACTCCTGGATGAATCTCATACCTCTAGTCGATGACATACATCCTAGAGAGACCATCAACATTTTGGTGGTGACACCCTGACCTGTGCTCAATGGTGAAATCAAACCCTTGCAGGCAGATCGACCATCTCAATAGTTTCGGGTTTGCCCCTTTCATTTGCATTAACCATCTCAAGGGTTGGTGGTCAGTCTGAATGACAAAAGTAGAACCATACAAGTACGGCCTAAACTTCTTCAGAGCCCACAAGATAGCAAAGCACTCTCTTTCGATTGTTGCCCACCTTGTTTCAGGATCCTTCAGCTTGCGGCTGATGAAGCAAACGGGGTGCTCCCTACCTTTCCCATCCAGTTGACTGAGTACGGCACCTATTCCTACATTTGAAGCATCTGTCTGCACAATGAAGTGTTGGCGGTAATCAGGAGCTCTGAGTACTGGGGCTTGGCAAAGAGCCTTTTTCAGGTTTTCAAAAGCCTGATTGCACTCCTCGTTCCATCTAAGCTTTTTAGGAAATTTGGGCGAGGAGATGACATTCAGTGGAGAAGCTATGGTCCCATAGTTCTCTATGAAATTCCTGTAGTACCCAGTGAGGCCTAGGAAGGCTCTCACTTGGGTTTGAGTAGTAGGTGTTGTCCAATTTTGCACATCTTCAATCTTACTGTGCAAAGGCCTTATTTCTCCACCTCCTACCTCATGTCCAAGATAGACTACCTTACTCTGTCCAATTTGGCATTTACTCGCCTTTATGGTCAGATTGGCTCGTCCAAGAGCCTGCAAAACATCTCTCAGGTGGGTTACATGTTCTTCCCAGGAATTGCTGAACACTGCGATGTCATCCAAGTATGCCATGCAGAAGTCCTCCATCCCATTCAGAACCTGGTTTACCATCCGTTGAAACGTAGCAGGTGCATTCTTCAATCCGAAAGGCATTACCTTAAACTGGTATAAGCCAACGGGGGTAGAAAATGCAGTTTTCTCCTTGGCATGGTCTGTCAGGGCTATTTGCCAATAGCCTGACGTCAAGTCAAATGTGCTGAGGAACTTGGCGACACCAAGTTTATCCACCAACTCATCTGTTCTTGGCAAAGGGTGGGCATCAGTCTTGGTGACTGCATTAAGAGCTCTATAATCTACGCAGAATCTAAGCTCTTTAGATCCAGCCTTTGGTACTAACACAACTGGGCTAGACCATGGACTAGTAGAGGGCTCTATTACCCCGAGATCGGGCATCTTGCTGACCTCACCTTTGATGTGGGTTTGTACGTTCTCTGACATTCAGTATCCTCTGCTTTTGACCGGCAGACAGTCACCAGTGAGTATGTCATGCTGGCCCCAAGGGGTCAAGCCTGGTGAAAGCGAGAACAGAGGCAAACTGATTCAACATAGATTTGCACTCTTCTTGTTGCTCGGGTGTCAGATCTGAAGAGAGATTTACTCCTTCAATTTTTTCATCTAAAGGTAAGCCTCTGAGGAGATCCGGAAGAGCTTCACTCACTTCTTCTTCCTCGGATGATGCTAGAAGCAATGCTCCTACATCGGGTCTTGAGACATACGCCTTGAGTCGGTTGGTGTGGAAGACGGTCGGAGCCTCCTTGGGATTGCCCAAGTCCACCAGATAGTTGACCTCTCCGAGTTTACCCACAACTCTGAAGGGCCCCATCCATTTGTCTTGCAAGGCCCTCTGCCTTGTTGGGATCATAATGAGAACGAGCTGGTCTTGAACGAACTCAACCATGTTAGCCTTTTGATCGTGCCAGTGCTTGACCAATGCTTGTCCAGCTTTCAAGTTATCACTTGCTTCCGTCATCATGTGCGACATTCTCCTCTGGAGACCTATCACATAGTCAGTCACTCTGACTGGCTTGGGGGAAGGAGCACTCTCCAACCCCTCCTTAATCAGGGCCAATGGACCTCTGACGGGATGACCATAGAGAAGCTCGAAGGGAGAGTAACCTACTCCCTCCTGAGGGACTTCTCTATAAGCAAAGAGAAGGCATGGCAGTAGAAGGTCCCACTTACGCTTAAGGGGTTCTTCTAAAGCACCTATCATGCTCTTCATGGTTCGGTTGAACCGTTCTACCAACCCATTGGTTTGTGGGTGTTAAGTTGTTGAGAACTTGTAAGTAACTCCACAGATTTTCCACATGGCTTTCATGTAGTGGGACATAAAGTTTGACCCCCTGTCAGAGATTACTTCCTTAGGAAACCCGACCCTAGTAAAAATACCAAGGAGGGCTTTAGCCACAGCCGGAGCTGTAACAGTCCTCATAGGAATTGCCTCAGGATACCTAGTAGCATGGTCTACTACAACAAGTATAAACCTGTTGCCTGAGGAGGTTGGAGGATCAAGGTTACCAACAATGTCAATCCCTACTCTCTCAAACGGGACTCCCACAACTGGGAGGGGCACTAAAGGTGCCACATTCTTGGAGCCCACCTTACCAGAGTTCTGGCAGGTGTGGCAGCTCCTGCAGTGTTTTTCCACTTCTGCCCCCATCTTCGGCCAATAGAAGTAGAGAGAGAGCCTTTCCTTAGTCTTCTTGAAACACAAGTGACCAGCCAAAGGAATCTTGTGGGCTAACTGCAAGAACTGTGGTCTGTTCTCTTGGGGTACTACAAGTCGTTTGTAGTCTCTAGGTGTAGACTCGGTCGGTTCACTGTAGAAGAGGCCATCTTCCCAGTGCAACCTGTATTTCCCAGGCACTTGCCCTTCAGCCTGAGCTTCTGCCTGGTGGCGAAGACCTTCCAGAGTTGGACATTCTCTCTGTCCCTTACTGAAGTCTGCCCTGCTGAATCCACCTTCTGCCAGTAAAGACTGCAGCTCAGGATGGTCAACAGGATCCAGATCTCCAATGAGTTCCTGGCCTTCCATTAGCTCTTCCTCAGAGTCTAATTCTACCACACAGGGTTGTACCTCCCTCTCAGCCTCGGCTGGAGGTGGAGTTACGGGTGTAACTTTGGACAACCGCGGGGAAGTCCGTTTTGGCTGCACTAGAATGCTGGCCGTTGGTTTTGGGGCAGAAGTCTTAGGTTTCCCTTTCGCTTCTGATTTCTTGGAGACAGCGGCCGACAATTCCAGTGGAGCACGAGTGATTTCTTTCTTCATCATCTCCTGGAGAGTACCGCGCATGGTCCTCTCTCGTGCGGGTCTGGTTAGCTCCTGTAACTGTTTACTAGGAGGTCTGGGAGTATGCGATACAACTCCGAGAGTTTTCAAATCATTACCCAACAGTACACGTCCTGGTACATCACTCTGTATGCTGACAGGTATCTTCACAGTCATGTCGTTACACTGGATGAGAACTGGTAATTGGGGAAGCATCTGCACAGGCCCTCCAGCTAACTTGGTGAGGCGTTTGGGTGCCTTAGAAACATCCTCAGCCTGAAAAAACGATTTATCCACCACAGTTATGCTGGCCCCAGTGTCCCTAATGGCAGGAGTCTCCTGACCATTCACCTGGACACTGTCCTTATAATACTCTTTAGTATTATCGGGGATAGAATTATAGACATCTAAATTCTGTTGTTCCCACAACCCCAGAGATACTAAAGAAACGCTGGCTGAGACTCCAATGGGTTCGTCAGCTAGCAGTAGAAAGTTTCCACTTGCCATTTGGACTTCCTCCTCTGGAGCGAAGGCTAAGGAGACAAGCTGGACCCCTGAAGGTTTACCCTTACATCTGGGATCTCCTTTCACGTGGTCAGTCGAGCCACAAACAAAGCATTTACTGAATGCTTTCTAGAATGGTGGCTTGTTCTGACCTCCTTCCGGTTTGGCACCAGAAGACACACTATTCTGCTGTGGTTTTCCCGGTGGCTTACCCTTCTGGTTTTGTTTGGGGCCCTCTTTGGAATGTGAGTTATTCGAATTCTCTTTTGAGTCTTTTTTAGGCTGTTTTCCCTCATCCTTTTTCTGAGTTGCCCCAGAATCCTTATGAGTAGCCCTGTTGGCAACCCACAAGTCAGCAGCCTTAGCTAGTGCCCTGGAATCCAATTCCTTCGAATCAGCCAAGTGCTGCCAGAGCTCAGGAGAACAGGCATCATAAATAGACTCCAACATAAAAAAAATTCTCATACCCTCATAAGTGTTCACTTTGTAACCCTTAATCCATCCCTCTAAGTTTTTCAACCCTTCACTCACCCAGGTAGCCCAAGGGGTACCATCATGCTTTTTGAGGTTTCTAAACATCTTAAGATCCTGGGAAGGGGTCTTCCCGAATCTAGCTATCAAAGCTAGTTTCACACTTTCGTAATCCGTTTTATCCGCCTCCCCCAACTCCATTACCACATCAGTCGCAACAGGAGGGAGCCTAGAGAACAACCAGGGAAGCAACGCATTCCCGGTGATGTCCTGGAGCCCATGATTGTATTCAAACAGTTTCAACCAATCCAACACATCCAATCTCGCTTCATACATACCCACTAATTCCTTCGGCATCCGGGGTCTTTTGGGACTGGAGCTCCTAGAGGAACCAGAGGAGAGAGAAGCATTTTCTATAGACAACTTTTTCATTTCTAACTCGTGATTAAGTTCTATTTCTCTGAGTCTTAACTCAGCTTGCTTCTGCTCAGCCTGGGCATTCATCCGTCTGAACTTGAGCTCTTGGTTTTGTTCAGATTGAGCAAAGAACCGTTTATATTCTAATTCGAGCTTCATTTTTTCAAGTTCAAAATAAGCAGGGTTACTTGTGGGACCTGGTATGGGCCCAGTAGGCACAGCTGGTAAGGCAGGTAGAGGAGCGGGGGAGACAGTTTCGTTAGCCTCTCCGTCCTCGTCAGCCTCTTCATCGCTATTATCAGAATTACGATTCAGATCAACACCATTACTGTCGTCTACATTCGCTGGGGAGAGTGGTTCCTCTGAACCAGTACCCAGACTTTGGTTCGCCAGCAATCTCTCTATTAGTTCTAACTTCTTGCCTCTTACAGAAAGATTCTCTTGCCTACAGAGAGCTCGCAAACTCTCAGTATTTTCACCTGACAAGGATTCTTGACTGTAAGTTTCCATCGTAGACATGTTTGTGAAAGTTGCTTTTTAGTGCTAAGTTTTGTGGTTGGTTATCCTACAGCGTCGAAAAGCACTCTAAACTGTATACTCGATACAAATCCCACCGCTGCCACCAGTGTTAGGCGGAAACCTGTGCAGTTCCCTCTGGGACCACTGCAAAAGATTTAGGACTACAGGCGTTGGCGGTGAACCCACTAGGTAACAGTCTGTACCACACAGATTCACCTGGTAGCTGTGGCTGAGCAGTCAGACTTCTCTCAAGAAAAGTTGAGCAGTATGTGGAGTATACAACATAGGGCAATTCTTCACCGCAAGACAAGCAAACACGCAACAAGGCTTAGTGTAAAGATAGTAAGGTATTTATTTATAATACAACATCTATGGAAAACACTAAAGCAAATCACGGCAAACAAATCAAACACAATTAATCTACGAAGTAGAAAACGATCAATCCCCCTAGCAAAATTTCGACAACTCTAGGTTCTACCGGTACCACTTATTTCCAGACAGAGGTGTATACCTCAACCCAGATGACACTTGAATATTAGTTAGGACGGGAGAGAAAAATATAGGCAGGTTATGAAATCAACACAATTCAATCCTATGCGGATAAAATGCAAGGCAGGAAGGCAAGAATCACAATAGATTGTAAAGTTCAGAGGCCAGGCCCACTCGGAGAGAGGCACGGCGCGATGTCCCAAAAAGTCTCTAGTGGAGATGAAATCAAGTCTTTATAGCAAATTGTTATCGGCAGATGAACCAGTCCAGAACAAAGAATGAGCAAAGCTTGCAGGCGACCCAGCGGAACGGAGAGGATTAAGACACCTCACTCGAACCGAACGAAAGGGAAGGCAGGCGGACACGGTACCTTGTTGTGGAGGGCAGCTCCGGCGGGGGCAGTTGTTCCTGGTGGTGGATGCATGTCGGGTCTTGGCCAAGAGTAGAGATGATCTCGTCGTCGAAGGAAAGTGAAGTCCTGTGCACCACCAGGGAAGAGACCAGCCGCGGAGTGCTCCGTCACAAGGCACCACCTTTTGGTCGCGGCACAGGGGTAGTGGCTATCTGGTTGCCGAGGTGCTCTGCACGGGCAATTCGACGACTGTGTCCTGAGGCGAATAAAAAGCAAAGGGGACTGGTTGTTCCCACCAGTCAGGGGAAGAGACTCTCCGGCAGGGAGATCTCCTCTGTCGTCGGGAAGTGGTGAGTCGGCTCAGCAGGGCTCCACCAGAGGTGTTGTCGTTGCAGGTCGGCTCAGCGTTACCCTCGTCGGATTCTTAGGTCCTGTGGCGACTTCTGAAGATCCAGTCCCAAAAGCCCTGCTTTTATGCAGAAGACCCCCATTCATTCAGCCTAGCTGTCAATCAACACATGCTAAGTGGTGAGCGGGAAGGCTCACCACCTGGGCAATCACTCCAGAGTACGACCTGAGTTGGCAAGGCAACTCGGTCCAGGGTGCATAAACCCCCTCCCACACCCCTGTGGTAACCCAGACCGAATGGCACCACTTTGGAGGGTCTCTGTACAGAGCCCGCCAAAAGTGGAACAAAGGGCTCGACCTTTGGTTTAGGAGTCAAAGAGACGAACACAGACGCCATTTTAAAACCGATTTCTGGCAGAAAATACCACTCGATAAACTTATTTAAGATAAGTAGATCGGTGGTACATCAGAGATAAATGAGAAAAAGTATCAATCTCCAACAATGGGACGAATCCCATAGGGTTATGTTCGGGATCGAACATAACAAGTAGTTTCCACTGCCACCAGCCAAAACTCGACGAGGGGGGACGGGACAGTGCCCCCTCGAGTAACAGATCCAGGAGTAATCGAATTACCCCTACTAGTACGTCCACAATAAGATGGTTGGTTCTAGTTCTGTTAGTAAATTTAGGTCTAGTAAAGCCAATGGTGACTTTACATTCCCGGGGAGACAGTAGTCAGTCCCCGGGTATGGAGTCCATGGTGGGGGACCCGCTAGGGCGCCCCCGTGTTACGACACGTAGGGTGCGGTGTAACACACATAGAAAAACATATGAGACCCTATGGAGTAAAAGACCCCATAGCCCATCAAACACATTGACATTTCAAAGGAATTACACACATACATGTCCAAGAGTGGGAGAAAAGAGTCTCACTCTTGGCAGGATGGAAAAAAAAACAACTCCAGAAATCCAGCAAAGCTGCTGGGGGACTCACTAGGTTAGGAAATTCAGCCTAAACAGAGAATTCTCCCTAACAGTTAGGACGGGAGAGAAAAATAAGCAGGTTACGAAATCAACACGGTTCCAATACTTTACGGACAAATGCAAGGCAAGAAGGCAAGAACCATGGTAGATCATAAAGTTCAGAGGCCATGCCCACTCGGAGAGAGGCAAGGCGATATGTCCCAAAAAGTATCTTAGTGGAAATGCGTTCAAGTCTTTGAAGCAAATTGTTATCGGCAGATTGGACCAGTTCAGAACAACACGCTAGAGAAAGCTTGGAGGCGACCCTATGGGGAGGTGAGGATTAAGACACCTCACTCTATCCGGCAACAAGGGAAGCCAGGCGGAAACAGTACCTTGATTGTGGAGAGACAGCTCCGGCGGGGGCAGTTGTTCCTGGTGGTGGATGCACATCCGGTCCTTGCCAAGAGAAGAGATGATCTCGTCGTCGAAGGAAAGTTGAAGATCGTTGCACCACCAGGGAAGAGACCAGCCGCGGAGTGCTCCGTCACAAGGCACCACCTTTTGGTCGCGGTACAGGGGTAGTGGCTATCCAGTTGCCGAGGTGCTCTGCACGGGCAATTCGACCACTGAGTCCTGAGGCGAAGAAAAAGCAAAGGGGACTGGTTGTTCCCACTAGTCAGGGGAAGAGGCTCTCTGGCAGGGAGATCTCCTCTGTCGTCGGGAAGTGGTGAGTCGGTTCAGCAGGGCTCCACCGGAGGTGTCGTCGTTGCAGGTCGGCTCAGCTTTACCCTCGTCGGATTCTTAGGTCCTGTGGCGACTTCTGAAGATCCAGTCGCAAAAGCCCTGCTTTTATGCAGAAAACCCCCATTCATTCAGCCTAGCTGTCACTCAAAACACGCTAAGTGGTGAGCGGGGAGGCTCACCACTTGGGCCAATAACACCAGAGTGCGACCGGAGTTGGCAAGGCAACTCGGTCCAGGGTGCCTAAACCCCCTCCCACACCCCTGTGGTAACCCAGACAGAATGGCACCACTTTGGAGGGTCTCTGTACAGAAGCCTACCAAAAGTGGAACAAAGGGCTCAACCTGTGGTTTAGGAGTCACAGAGACGAACACAAACGCCATTTTAAAAAGCCGAGTTCTGGCAGAAAATACCATCCGATAGAATTATTTAAGATAAGTAGACCGGAGGTATGTTAGAGATTAACGAGAAACAGTATTAATCTCTAACAATGGGAAGAATCCCATAGGGTTATATTCGGGGTCGAACATAACAAGTAGTTTCCACTGCCACCAGCCAAAACTCGACGAGGGGGGACGGGACAGTGCCCCCTCGAATAACAGACCCAGGAGTAATCGAATGACCCCTACTAGTACGTCCACAATAGGATGGTTTGTACTAGTTCTGTTAGTAAATTTAGGTCTAGTAAAGCCAATGGTGACTTTACATGCCCGGGGAGACAGTAGTCAGTCCCCGGGTATGGAGTCTATGATGGGGGTCCGCTAGGACGCCCTAGTGCTACGGCATGGAGGGTGCAGTGTAACACACATAGAAAAACATATGAGACCCTATGGAGTAAAAGACCCCATAGCCCATAGAACACATTGACATTCAAAGGAATTACAGACATTCATGTCCAAGAGTGGGAGAAAAAGAGTCTCACTCTTGGCAGGATGGAAAAAAACAAACTCCAGAAATCCAGAAAAGCTGCTGGGGGACTCACTAGGTTAGGAAATTCAGCCTAAAGAGAGAATTCTCCCTAACACCCAAACATGTCCAACTCATGTCTCCCTGCACCCCCACCCCCCAGCCACCAGGGGCAGCCTCCACCAGTCCCCCACTTATGTCTACCACCACCCCCACCCCCCAGCAGTGCAGGGGCAGCCTCCACCAGGCCCCCACTCATGTCTCCCACCACCCCCACCCCCCAGCAGTGCAGGGGCAGCCTCCACCAGGCCCCCACTCATGTCTCCCACCACCCCCACCCCCCAGCAGTGCAGGGGCAGCCTCCACCAGGCCCCCACTCATGTCTCCCACCACCCCCAACTCCAGCCATCAGGGGCAGCCTCCACCAGGCCCCCACTCATGTCTCCCACCACCCCCACCCCCCAGCTGCCAGGGGCAGCCTCCACCAGGCCCCAACTCATGTCTCCCACCACCCCCAAGCCACCAGGGGCAGCCTCCACCAGGCCCCCACTCATGTCTCCCTGCACCCCCACCCCCCAGCAGTGCAGGGGCAGCCTACACCAGGCCCCCACTCATGTCCCCCTGCACCCCCACCGCCCAGCAGTGCAGGGACACCCTCCACCAGGCCCCCAAACATGTCCAACTCATGTCTCCCTGCACCCCCACCCCCAGCCACCAGGGGCAGCCTCCACCAGGCCCCCACCCATGTCTCCCACCACCCCCACCCCCCAGCAGTGCAGGGGCAGCCTCCAGCAGGCCCCCACTCATGTCTCCCACCACCCCCACCCCCCAGCAGTGCAGGGGCAGCCTCCACCAGGCCCCCACTCATGTCTCCCACCACCCCCACCCCCCAGCAGTGCAGGGGCAGCCTCTACCAGGCCCTCACTCATGTCTCCCACCACCCCACCCCCCAGCCACCAGGGGCAGCCTCCACCAGGCCCCCACTCATGTCTCCCACCACCACCACCCCCAGCCACCAGGGGCAGCCTCCACCAGGCCCCCACTCATGTCTTCCACCACCCCCACCCCCAGGAGTGCAGGGGCAGCCTCCACCAGGCCCCCACTCATGTCTCCCACCACCCCCACCCCCCAGCAGTGCAGGGGCAGCCTCCACCAGGCCCCCACTCATGTCCCACTCATGTCTCCCACCACCCCCACCCCCCAGCCACCAGGGGCACCCTCCACCAGGCCCCCACTCATGTCTCCCACCACCCCCAGCCACCAGGGGCAGCCTCCACCAGGCCCCACCAATGTCTCCCACCACACCCACCCCCCAGCAGTGCAGGGGCAGCCTCCACCAGGCCCCCACTCATGTCTCCCACCACCCCCACCCCCAAGCATTGCAGGGGCAGCCTCCACCAGGCCCCCACTCATGTCTCCCACCACCCCCACCCCCCAGCAGTGCAGGGGCAGCCTCCACCAGGCCCCCACTCATGTCGCCCACCACCCCCAAGCAGTGCAGGGGCAGCCTACACCAGGCCCCCACTCATGTCCCCCTGCACCCCCACCCCCAGCAGTGCATGGGAAGCCTCCTCCAGGCCCCCAAACATGTCCAACTCATGTCTCCCTGCACCCCCACCCCCCAGCCACCAGGGGCAGCCTCCACTAGGCCCCCACCCATGTCTACCACCACCCCCACCCCCAGCAGTGCAGGGGCAGCCTACACCAGGCCCCCACTCATGTCTCCCACCACCCCCACCCCCCAACCACCAGGGGCAGCCTCCACCAGGCCCCCACCCATGTCTACCACCACCCCCACCCCCCAGCAGTGCAGGGGCACCCTCCACCAGGCCCCCACTCATGTCCACCACCACCCCTACCCCCCAGCTACAAGGGGCACCCTCCACCAGGTCCCCACTCATGTCTCCCACCACCCCCACCCCCCCGCAGTGCAGGGGCACCCTCTAACAGGCCCCCACTCATGTCCACCACCACCCCCACCCCCCCAGCCACCAGGGGCACCCTCCACCAGGCCCCCACTCATGTCTCCCAACACCCCCACCCCCCAGCAGTGCAGGGGCAGCCTCCACCAGACCCCACTCATGTCTCCCACCACCCCCACCCCCCAGCCACCAGGGGCACCCTCCACCAGGCCCCCACTCATGTCTCCCACCACCCCCACCCCCAGCCACAAGTAGTTTCCACTGCCACCAGCCAAAATTCGACCAGGGGGGACGGGACAGTGCCCCCTCGAGTAACAGACCTAGGAGTAATGGAATTACCCCTACTAGCACGTCCACAATAAGATGGTGTGTACTAGTTCTGTTAGTAAATGTAGGTCTAGTAAAGCCAATGGTGACTTTACATGCCCGGGGAGACAGTAGTCAGTCCCTGGGTATGGCGTCTATGGTGGAGGTCCGCGAGGACGCCCCAGTGTTACGGCACGTAGGGTGCGGTGTAACACACATAGAAAAACACATGAGACCCTATGGGGTAAAAGACCCCATAGCCCATAGAACACATGGACATTCAAAGGAATTACACACATTCATGTCCAAGAGTGGGAGAAAAAGAGTTTCACTCTTGGCAGGATGGAAAAAAACAAACTCCAGAAATCCAGCAAAGCCGCTGGTGGACTCAATAGGTTAGGAAATTCAGCCTAAACAGAGAATTCTCCCTAACAAACATCAGTGCCATGGCTGGGAGGCGAACAAGCCGTAAGGGTGGCAAAGGTGGCCGAGCCCCAAGTGTTGGCCGTGGTGGATCGGTAGGGGACGTGGCCGTGACTTGCAGGGTGCCCCTAGCCTCCCATGTGTGGAGGAGCAGTCAGGAACACCCATGCCCCCCCCCATGGTTGAGGTTAACGTGGCTGACACCATCCATGCTCAGCCCTTGTTGGACCAGCCCACTGTGGAACCAGACCTGGCACAGGGTGACTCCATGGCTGACTTCCAGGTCAGCAGGTCTAGGCCACGTGCGCCGGTGAACGTTGGTGTCATCTGGCCACGCGGATCAGGGGCAGCTAGGTCATTTGCTGCCCCGCGTAGGCAGGCTGGGGAGGCTGCAGGGGCAGCTGCGGCTCCATCCACCCCACCTCTCACACACCCAGCCAGGACAGTGTCGGTCCAAGTCCATCATGCTGACATTCCCCCTGACACCATCACACTTGAGCTAATGCCTGCACCAACTCCCATGCTGAGTGTACAATCCCACACTCCTAGTACAGAGTCCACCGGGGCTCCTGCCCCTAGTGTCCAGAGCGGCGTAGGACACTCAGGATCCCCACCACCTTCCAAGCGGAAGAGGAAGAGTGCTCATCCAGTAGAGGCTGATGCCCCAGACACAGCTACACAGTCCGGCCCGTCAAGGAAGCCCAGCTTCAATGATGCCGAACTGAATGCACTTGTAGAGTATGTGTCCGCACATGACTGCGAAATGGTGATTGTTGCAGGATCCAAGACCACACCTGCACAACGTCAGGCACACTGGCAGACCATTGCGGACATCATAAGTGCCCTTGGAATCGTGAGGCGCACAGCTACTGAATGCTACAAGCGCTGGAATGACCTGAAGCGCAGGGCAAAGAATAAGCTGGCCTCAAGTCATGCCGCAACTCTAGTGACTGGTGGTGGGTCTCCAGCAGACGACATAGAACTCACTCCACATGAGAAGGTTGCTGGGACCTAAGTCACGGAGGAACAGATCCAAGGCGTGGGAGAACTGGCAGATTACGAGGCATTGTCCGGTGAGTGCACATGCATGTGTGTGTCATCCATGTGCATGGTGTGTGTGGGAGGGTTTCTGTTTGAGTGCCAGGTGAGGGTGTGTGTGCCTGAGTGGTTTGGGTCACCCATGTGCCTCTTCCTATACATTCTGCGCACCAGCATTTGGGTATAACAGCCCCAAAGCCACCAGGGGCAGCCTCCACCAGGCCCCCACTCATGTCTCCCACCAACCCCACCCCCCAGCCACCAGGGGCAGCCTCCACTAGGTCCCCACTCATGTCTCCCACCACCCCCACCCCCCAGCCACCAGGGGCAGCCTCCACCAGGCCCCCACTCATGTCTCCCTGCACCCCCACCGCCCAGTAGTGCAGGGGCAGCCTACACCAGGCCCACACTCATGTCTCCCTGCACCCCCACCCCACAGCAGTTCAGGGGCACCCTCCAACAGGCCCCCAAACATTTCCAACTCATGTCTCCCTGCACCCGCACCCCCCAGCCACCAGGGGCAGCCTCCACTAGGCCCCCACCCATGTCTACCACCACCCCCAGCAGTGCAGGGGCAGCCTCCACCAGGCCCCCACTCATGTCTCCCACCACCCCCACCCCCCAGCAGTGCAGGGGCAGCCTCCACCAGGCCCCTACTCATGTCTCCCACCACCCCCACCCGCAAGCAGTGCAGGGCAGCCTCCTCCAGGCCCCCAAACATGTCCAACTCATGTCTCCCTGCACCCCCACCCCCCAGCCACCAGGGGCAGCCTCCACCAGGCCCCCACCCATGTCTACCACCACACCAACCCCCCAGCAGTGCAGGGGCAGCCTCCACCAGGCCCCCACTCATGTCTCCCTGCACCCCCACCCCCCAGCCACCAGGGGCAGCCTCCACCAGGTCCCCACTCATGTCTCCCTGCACCCCCACCCCCCAGCAGTGCAGGGGCAGCCTACACCAGGCCCCCACTCATGTCCCCCTGCATCCCCACCCCACAGCAGTGCAGGGGCAGCCTCCTCCAGGCCCCCAAACATGTCCAACTCATTCCTCCCTGCACCCCCACCCCCCAGCCACCAGGGGCAACCTCCACCAGGCCCCCACTCATGTCTCCCACCACCCCCACCCCCCAGCATTGCAGGGGCAGCCTCCACCAGGCCCCCACTCATGTCTCCCACCACCCCCACCCCCCAGCAGTGCAGGGGCAGCTTCCACCAGGCCCCCACTCATGTCTCCCACCACCCCCACCCCCCAGCCACCAGGGGCACCCTCCACCAGGCCCCCACACATGTCTACCACCCCCCACCACCCAGCCAGCTGGGGCAGCCTACACCAGGCCCCCACTCATGTCTCCCACCACCCCCGGCCCCCAGCCACCAGGGGCAGCCTCCACCAGGCCCCCACTCATGTCTCCCTGCACCCCCACCCCCCAGTGGTGCAGGGGCAGCCTACACCAGGCCCCCACTCATCTCCCCCTGCACCCCCACCCCCCAGCAGTGCAGGGGCACCCTCCACCAGGCCCCCAAAGATGTCCAACTCATGTCTCCCTGCACCCCCACCCCCCAGCCACCAGGGGCAGCCTCCACCAGGCCCCCACCCATGTCTCCCAACACCAACACCCCCCAGCAGTGCAGGGGCAGCCTCCACCAGGCCCCCACTCATGTCCAACACCACCCCCAGCCACCAGGGGCACCCTCCACCAGGCCCCCACTCATGTCTCCCACCACCCCCACCCCCCAGCCACCAGGGGCAGCCTCCACCAGGCCCCCACTCATGTCTCCCTGCACCCCCACCCCCCAGAAGTGCAGGGGCAGCCTACACCAGGCCCCCACTCATGTCCCCCTGCACCCCCACCCCCAGCAGTGCAGGGGCAGCCTCCACCAGGCCCCCACTCATCTCTCCCACCACCCCCAACCCCCAGCAATGCAGGGGCAGCCTCCACCAGGCCCCCACTCATGTCCACCACCACCCCCAACTCCCAGCCACAAGGGGCACCCTCCACCAGGCCCCCACTCATGTCTCCCACCACCCCCACCCCCCAGCAGTGCAGGGGCAGCCTCCACCAGGCCCCCACTCATGTCCAACACCACCCCCAGCCACCAGGGGCACCCTCCACCAGGCCCCCACTCATGTCTCCCACCACCCCCACCCCCCAGCCACCAGGGGCAGCCTCCACCAGGCCCCCACTCATGTCTCCCACCACCCCGAACCCCCCAGCCACCAGGGGCAGCCTCCACCAGGCCCCCACTCATGTCTCCATGCACCCCCACCCCCCAGCACTGCAGGGGCAGCCTACACCAGGCCCCCACTCATGTCCCCCTGCACCCCCACCCCCCAGCAGTGCAGGGGCAGCCTCCTCCAGGCCCCCAATGTTAGGCGGAAACCTGTGCAGTTCCCTCTGGGACCACTGCAAAAGATTTAGGACTACAGGTGTTTGGCAGTAAACCCACTTGGTAGCAGTCTGTACCACACAGATTCACTCGGTAGCTGTGGCTGAGCAGTCAGACTTCCCTCAAGACGAGTTAGGCAGTATTTGGAGTATACAACATAGGGCAATTCTACACCGTAAAACAAGCAAACAAGCAACAAGGCTTCAGTGTAAAGATATAAAGGTATTTATTTATAACGACACATCTATAGAAAACACTCTGGCACTATTACGGCAAACACTTCAATTACAATTACTCTACGAAGAAAAAGAACAATCCCCCTAACAATAGTTCGACCAGTCTAGGTTTACCAGCATCACTTATTTGCAGACAGAGGTGTATGCTTCAATCTAGATGGCACTCTTGTATTTGTTAGGACGGGAGAGAAAAATAAGCAGGTTACGAAATAAACACGGTTCCAATACTTTACGGACAAATGCAAGGCAAGAAGGCAAGAACCACGGTAGATCATAAAGTTCAGAGGCCAGGCCCACTCGGAGAGAGGCAAGGCGATATGTCCCAAAAAGTATCTTAGTGGAAATGCATTCGAGTCTTTGAAGCAAATTGTTATCGGCAGATTGGACCAGTTCAGAACAACACGCTAGAGAAAGCATGGAGGCGACCCTATGGGGAGGCGAGGATTAAGACACCTCACTCTATCCGGCAACAAGGGAAGCCAGGCGGACACAGTAACTTGATTGTGGAGAGACATCTCCGGCAGGGGTAGTTGTTCCTGGTGGTGGATGCACGTCCGGTCTTTGCCAAGAGAAGAGATGATCTCGTCGTCGAAGGAAAGTTGAAGATCGTTGCACCACCAGGGAAGAGACCAGCCGCGGAGTGCTCCGTCACAAGGCACCACCTTTTGGTCGCGGTACAGGGGTAGTGGCTATCCGGTTGCCGAGGTGCTCTGCACGGGCAATTCGACCACTGAGTCCTGAGGCGAAGAAAAATCTAAGGGGATTGGTTGTTCCCACCAGTCAGGGGAAGAGACTCTCCGGCAGGGAGATCTCCTCTGTCGTCGGGAAGTGGTGAGTCGGTTCAGCAGGGCTCCACTGGAGGTGTCGTCGTTGCAGGTCGGCTCAGCTTTACCCTCGTCGGATTCTTAGGTCCTGTGGCGACTTCTGAAGATCCAGTCCCAAAAGCCCTGCTTTTATGCAGAAAACCCCCATTCATTCAGCCTAGCTGTCACTCAAAACACGCTAATTGGTGAGCGGGGAGGCTCATCACTTATGCCAATCACACCAGAGTGCGACCGGAGTTGGCAAGGCAACTCGGTCCAGGGTGCCTAAACCCCCCCTTCCACACCTCTGTGGTAACCCAGACAGAATGGCACCACTTTGGAGGGTCTCTGTACAGAAGCCCGCCAAAAGTGGAACAAAGGGCTCAACCTTTGGTTTAGGAGTCGCAGAGACGAACACAAACGCCATTTTAAAAAGCCGAGTTCTGGCAGAAAATACCATCCGATAGACTTATTTAAGATAAGTAGACTGGAGGTATGTTAGAGAATAATGAGAAACAGTATCAATCTCTAACAATGGGAAGAATCCCATAGGGTTATATTCGGGGTCGAACATAACAAGTAGTTTCCACTGCCACCAGCCAAAACTCGACGAGGGGGACGGGACAGTGCCCCCTCGAATAACAGACCCAGGAGTAATCAAATTACCCCTACTAGTACGTCCAAAATAGGATGGTTTGTACTAGTTCTGTTAGTAAATTTAGGTCTAGTAAAGCCAATAGTGACTTTACATGCCCGGGGAGACAGTAGTCAGTCCCCGGGTATGGAGTCTATGATGGGGGTCCGCTAGGACGCCCCAGTGCTACGGCACAGAGGGTGCAGTGTAACACACATAGAAAAACATATGAGACCCTATGGAGTAAAAGACCCCATAACCCATAGAACACATTGACATTCAAAGGAATTACAGACATTCATGTCCAAGAGTGGGAGAAAAAGAGTGTCACTCTTGGCAGGATGGAAAAAACAAACTCTAGAAATCCAGCAAAGCTGCTGTGGGACTCACTAGGTTAGGAAATTCAGCCTAAACAGAGAATTCTCCCTAACACTCGCCCCCCCCCCAGACTAAGGAACAGGAGGATTTAATCCACTCCTGGATGAATCTCATACCTCTAGTCGATGACATACATCCTAGAGAGTCCATCAACATTTTGGTGGTGACACCCTGACCTGTGCTCAATGGTGAAATCAACCCTTGCAGGCAGATCGACCATCTCAATAGTTTCGGGTTTTCCCCTTTCATTTGCATTAACCATCTCAAGGGTTGGTGGTCAGTCTGAATGACAAAAGTAGAACCATACAAGTACGGCCTAAACTTCTTCAGAGCCCACACGATAGCAAAGCACTCTCTTTCGATTGTTGCCCACCTTGTTTCAGGATCCTTCAGCTTGCGGCTGATGAAGCAAACGGGGTGCTCCCTACCTTTCCCATCCAGTTGACTGATTACGGCACCTATTCCTACATTTGAAGCATCTGTCTGCACAATGAAGTGTTGGCGGTAATCAGGAGCTCTGAGTACTGGGGCTTGGCAAAGAGCCTTTTTCAGGTTTTCAAAAGCCTGATTGCACTCCTCGTTCCATCTAACCTTTTTAGGAAATTTGGGCGAGGAGATGACATTCAGTGGAGAAGCTATGGTCCCATAGTTCTCTCTGAAATTCCTGTAGTACCCAGTGAGGCCTAGGAAGGCTCTCACTTGGGTTTGAGTAGTAGAAGTTGTCCAATTTTGCACAGCTTCAATCTTACTGAGCAAAGGCCTTATTTCTCCACCTCCTACCTCATGTCCAAGATAGACTACCTTACTCTGTCCAATTTGGCATTTACTCGTCTTTATGGTCAGATTGGCTCGTCCAAGAGCCTGCAAAACATCTCTCAGGTGGGTTACATGTTCTTCCCAGGAATTGCTGAACACGGCGATGTCATCCAAGTATGCCATGCAGAAGTCCTCCATCCCATTCAGAACCTGGTT
This sequence comes from Ambystoma mexicanum, assembly GCF_040938575.1. Taxonomy (NCBI): domain Eukaryota; kingdom Metazoa; phylum Chordata; class Amphibia; order Caudata; family Ambystomatidae; genus Ambystoma; species Ambystoma mexicanum. The sequence goes on from NC_090940.1 coordinate 343,996,012, forward strand.
TACCATCCGTTGAAACGTAGCAGGTGCATTCTTCAATCCGAAAGGCATTACCTTAAACTGGTATAAGCCAACGGGGGTAGAAAATGTAGTTTTCTCCTTGGCATGGTCTGTCAGGCCTATTTGCCAATAGCCTGACGTCAAGTCAAATGTGCTGAGGAACCTGGCGGCGCCAAGTTTATCCACCAACTGATCTGTTCTTGGCAAAGGGTGGGCATCAGTCTTGGTGACTGCATTAAGAGCTCTATAATCCACGCAGAATCTAAACTCTTTAGATCCGGCGTTTGGTACTAACACAACTGGGCTAGACCCTGGACTAGTAGAGGGCTCTATTACCCTCAGATCGGGCATCTTGCTGACCTCACCTTTGATGTGGGTTTGTACGTTCTCTGACATTCGGTATCCTCTGCTTTTGACCGGCAGACAGTCACCAGTGAGTATGTCACGCTGGCCCCAAGGGGTCAAGCCTGGTGAAAGCGAGAACAGAGAGGCAAACTGATTCAACATAGATTTGCACTCTTCTTGTTGCTCGGGTGTCAGATTTGAAGAGAGATTTACTCCTTCAATTTTTTCGTCTAAAAGTCAGCCTCTGAGGAGATCCGGAAGAGCTTCACTCTCTTCTTCTTCCTCGGATGATGCTAGAAGCAATGCTCCTACATCGGGTCTTGAGACATACGCTTTGAGTCGGTTGGTGTGGAAGACGGTCGGAGCCTCCTTGGGATTGCCCAAGTCCACCAGATAGTTGACCTCTCCGAGTTTACCCACAACTCTGAAGGGTCCCATCCATTTGTCTTGCAAGGCCCTCTGCCTTGTTGGGATCATAACGAGAATGAGCTGGTCTTGAGCGAACTCAACCATGTTAGCCTTTTGATCGTGCCAGTGCTTGACCAATGCTTGTCCAGCTTTCAAGTTATCGCTTGCTTCCTTCATCATGTGCGACATTCTCCTCCGGAGACCTATCACGTAGTCAGTCACTCTGACTGGCTTGGGGGAAGGAGCACTCTCCAACCCCTCCTTAATCAGGGCCAATGGACCTCTGACGGGATGACCATAGAGAAGCTCGAAGGGAGAGTAACCTACTCCCTCCCGAGGGACTTCTCTATAAGCAAAGAGAAGGCATGGCAGTAGAAGGTCCCACTTACGCTTAAGGGGTTCTTCTAAAGCACCTATCATGCTCTTCATGGTTCGGTTGAACCGTTCTGCCAACCCATTGGTTTGTTGGTGGTAAGCTGTTGAGAACTCCACAGGTTTTCCACATGGCTTTCATGTAGTGGGACATAAAGTTTGACCCCCTGTCAGAGATTACTTCCTTAGGAAAGCCGACCCTAGTAAAAATACGAAGGAGGGCCTTAGCCACAGCCGGAGCTGTAACAGTCCTCATAGGAATTGCCTCAGGATAGCTAGTAGCATGGTCTACTACAACAAGTATAAACCTGTTGCCTGAGGAGGTTGGAGGATAAAGGGGACCAACAATGTCAATCCCTACTCTCTCAAACGGGACTCCCACAACTGGGAGATGCACTAAAGGTGCCACATTCTTGGAGCCCACCTTACCAGAGTTCTGGCAGGTGTGGCAGCTCCTGCAGTGTTTTTCCACTTCAGCGCCCATCTTCGGCCAATAGAAGTAGAGAGAGAGCCTTTCCTTAGTCTTCTTGAAACTCAAGTGACCAGCCAAAGGAATCTTGTGGGCTAACTGCAAGAACTGTGGTCTGTTCTCTTGGGGTACTACAAGTCGTTTGTAGTCTCCAGGTGTAGACTCGGTCGGTTCACTGTAGAAGAGGCCATTTTCCCAGTGCAACCTGTATTTCCCAGGCACTTGCCCTTCAGCCTGAGCTTCTGCCTGGTGGCGAAGACCTTCCAGAGTTGGACATTCTCTCTGTCCCTTACTGAAGTCTGCCCTGCTGGGTCCACCTTCTGCCAGTAAAGACTGCAGCTCAGGATGGTCAACAGGATCCAGATCTCCAATGAGTTCCTGGCCTTCCATTAGCTCTTCCTCAGAGTCTAATTCTACCACACAGGGTTGTACCTCCCTCTCAGCCTCGGCTGGAGGTGGAGTTACGGGTGTAACTTTGGACAACCGCGGGGAAGTCCGTTTTGGCTGCACTGGAATGCTGGCTGCTGGTTTTGGGGCAGAAGTCTTAGGTTTCCCTTTCGCTTCTGATTTCTTGGAGACAGCGGCCGACAATTCCAGTGGAGCAGGAGTGATTTCTTTCTTCATCATCTCCTGGAGAGTACCGCGCATGGTCCTCTCTCTTGCGGGTCTGGTTAGCTCCTATAACCGTTTACTAGGAGGTCTGGGAGTATGCGATACAACTCCGAGAGTTTTCAAATCGTTACCCAACAGTACGCGTCCTGGTACCTCACTCTGTATGCTGACAGGAATCTTCACAGTCATGTCGTTCCACTGGATGAGAACTGGTAATTGGGGAAGCATCTGCACAGGCCCTCCAGCTAACTTGGTGAGGCGTTTGGGTGCCTTAGCAACATCCTCAGCCTGAAAAAACGATTTATCCACCACAGTTATGCTGGCTCCAGTGTCCCTAATGGCAGGAGTCTCCTGACCATTCACCTGGACACTGTCCTTATAATACTCTTTAGTATTATCGGGGATAGAATTATAGACATCTAAATTCTGTTGTTCCCACAACCCCAGAGATACTAAAGAAACGCTGGCTGAGACTCCAAGGGGTTCGTCAGCTAGCAGTAGAAAGTTTCCATTTGCCATTTGGACTTCCTACTCTGGAGCGAAGGCTAAGGAGACAAGCTGGACCCCTGAAGGTTTACCCTTACATCTGGGATCTCCTTTTACATGGTCAGTTGAGCCACAAACAAAGCATTTACCAAACGCTTTCTGGAATGGTGGCTTGTTCTGGCCTCCTTCCAGTTTGACACCAGAAGACACACTATTCTGCTGTGGTTTTCCCGGTGGCTTACCCTTCTGGTTTTGTTTGGGGCTCTCTTTGGAATTTGAGTTATTCGAATTCTCTTTTGAGTCTTTTTTAGGCTGTTTTCCCTCATCCTTTTTCTGAGTTGCCCCAGAATCCTTATGAGTAGCCCTGTTGGCAACCCACAAGTCAGCAGCCTTAGCTAGCTTCCGGGAATCCAATTCCTTTGAATCAGCCAGGTGCTGTCTGAGCTCAGGAGAACAGGCAACATAAATAGACTCCAACATAAAAAGATTCCTCATACCCTCATAAGTGTTCACTTTGTAACCCTTAATCCATCCCTCTAAGTTTTTCAACCCTTCACTCAACCAGGTAGCCCAAGGGGTACCATCATGCTTTTTGAGGGTTCTAAACCTCTTAAGATACTGGGAAGGGGTCTTCCCGAACCTAGCTATCAAAGCTAGTTTCACACTTTCGTAATCCGTCTTATCCGCCTCCCCCAACTCCATTACCACATCTGTCGCAACAGGAGGGAGCCTAGACAAAAACCAGGGAAGTAAATCATTCCCGGTGATGTCCTGGAGCCCTTGATTGTACTCAAACAGTTTTAACCAATCCAACACATCCAATCTCGGTTCATACATACCCACTAATTCCTTCGGCATCCGGGGTCTTTTGGGACTGGAGCTCCTAGAGCAACCAGAGGAGAGAGAAGCATTTTCTACAGAGAACTTTTTCATCTCTAACTCGTGATTAAGTTCTATTTCCCTGAGTCTTAACTCAGCTTGCTTCTGCTCAGCCTGGGCATTCATCCGTCTAAACTCGAGCTCTTGGTTTCGTTCAGATTGAGCCAAGAACCGTTTGTATTCTAATTCGAGCTTCATTTTTTCAAGTTCAAAATAGCAGGGTTACTTGTGGGACCTGGTATGGGCCCCGTAGGTACAGCTGGTAAGGCAGGTAGAGGAGCAGGGGAGACAGTTTTGTTAGCCTCTCCTTCCTCTTCAGCCTCTTCATCGCTATCATCAGAATTATGAATTAGATCAACACCATCACTGTTATCTACATTTGCTGGAGAAATTGGTTCCTCTGAACCAGTACCCAGACTTTGGTTCGCCAGCAATCTCTCTATTATTTCTAACTTCTTGCCCCTTACAGAAAGATTCTCTTGTCTACAGAGAGCTCACAAACTCTCAGTATTTTCACCTGACAAGGAATCTTGACTGTAAGCTTCCATAGTAGACATGTTTTTGAAAGTTGCTTTTTAGTGCTAAGCTTTGTGGTTAGTTATCCTAAAGTGTCGAAAAGCACTCTAAACTGTATACTCGATACAAATCCCACCGCTGTACACCAGTGTTAGGCGGAAACCTGTGCAGTTCCCTCTGGGACCACTGCAAAAGATGTAGGACTACAGGTGTTTGGCAGTAAACCCACTTGGTAGCAGTCTGTACCACACAGATTCACTTGGTAGCTGTGGCTGAGCAGTCAGACCTCCCTCAAGAAGAGTTAGGCAGTATGTGGAGTATACAACATGGGGCAATTCTACACCGTAAAACAAGCAAACACGCAACAAGGCTTCAGTGTAAAGATATAAAGGTATTTATTTATAACGACACATCTATAGAAAACACACTGGCACTATTACGGCAAACACTTCAATTACAATTACTCTACGAAGAAAAAGATCAATCCCCCTAACAATAGTTCGACCAGTCTAGGTTTACCAGCATCACTTATTTGCAGACAGAGGTATATGCTTCAATCTAGATGGCACTCTAGTATTTGTTAGGACGGGAGAGAAAAATAAGCAGGTTACGAAATCAACACGGTTCCAATACTTTACGGACAAATGCAAGGCAAGAAGGCAAGAACCATGGTAGATCATGAAGTTCAGAGGCCAGGCCCACTCGGAGAGAGGCAAGGCAAATATGTCCCAAAAAGTATCTTAGTGGAAATACGTTCGAGTCTTTGAAGCAAATTGTTATCGGCAGATTGGACCAGTTCAGAACAACACGCTAGAGAAAGCTTGGAGGCGACCCTATGGAGAGGTGAGGATTAAGACACCTCATTCTATCCGGCAACAAGGGAAGCCAGGCGGACACTGTACCTTGATTGTGGAGAGACAGCTCCGGCGGGGGCAGTTGTTCCTGGTGGTGGATGCACATCCGGTCTTTGCCAAGAGAAGAGATGATCTCGTCGTCGAAGGAAAGTTGAAGATCGTTGCACCACCAGGGAAGAGACCAGCCGCGGAGTGCTCCGTCACAAGGCACCACCTTTTGGTCGCGGTACAGGGGTAGAGGCTATCCGGTTGCCGAGGTGCTCTGCACGGGCAATTCGACCACTGAGTCCTGAGGCGATGAAAAAGCAAAGGGGACTGGTTGTTCCTACCAGTCAGGGGAAGAGACTCTCCGGCAGGGAGATCTCCTCTGTCGTCGGGAAGTGGTGAGTCGGTTCAGCAGGGCTCCACCGGAGGTGTCGTCGTTGCAGGTCGGCTCAGCTTTACCCTCGTCGGATTCTTAGGTCCTGTGGCGACTTCTGAAGATCCAGTCCCAAAAGCCCTCCTTTTATGCAGAAAACCCCCATTCATTCAGCCTAGCTGTCACTCAAAACACGCTAAGTGGTGAGCGGGCAGGCTCAGCACTTGGGCCAATCACACAAGAGTGCGAATGGAGTTGGCAAGGCAACTCGGTCCAGGGTGCCTAAACCCCCTCCCACACCCCTGTGGTAACCCAGACAGAATGGCACCACTTTGGAGGGTCTCTGTACAGAAGCCTGCCAAAAGTGGAACAAAGGGCTCAACCTTTGGTTTAGGAGTCACAGAGACGAACACAAACGCCATTTTAAAAAGCCGAGTTCTGGCAGAAAATACCATCCGATAGACTTATTTAAGATAAGTAGACCGGAGGTATGTTAGAGATTAACGAGAAACAGTATCAATCTCTAACAATGGGAAGAATCCCATAGGGTTATATTCGGGGTCGAACATAACAAGTAGTTTCCACTGTCACCAGCCAAAACTCGACGAGGGGGGACGGGACAGTGCCCCCTCGAATAACAGACCCAGGAGTAATCGAATTACCCCTACTAGTACATCCACAATAGGATGGTTTGTACTAGTTCTGTTAGTAAATTTAGGTCTAGTAAAGACAATGGTGACTTTACATGCCCGGGGAGACAGTAGTCAGTCCCCGGGTATGGAGTTTATGATGGGGGTCCGCTAGGACGCCCTAGTGCTACGGCATGGAGGGTGCAGTGTAGCACACATAGAAAAACATATGAGACCCTATGAAGTAAAAGACCCCATAGCCCATAGAACACATTGACATTCAAAGGAATTACAGACATTCATGTCCAAGAGTGGGAGAAAAAGAGTCTCACTCTTGGCAGGATGGAAAAAAACAAACTCCTGAAATCCAGCAAAGCTGCTGGGGGACTCACTAGGTTAGGAAATTCAGCCTAAACAGATAAATCTCCCTAACACCCAAACATGTCCAACTCATGTCTCCCTGCACCCCCACCCCCCAGCCACCAGGGGCAGCCTCCACCAGGCCCCCACCTATGTCTACCACCACCCCCACCCCCCAGCAGTGCAGGGGCAGCCTCCACCAGGCCCCCACTCATGTCTCCCACCACCCCCACCCCCCAGCAGTGCAGGGGCAGCCTCCACCAGGCCCCCACTCATGTCTCCCACCACCCCCAGCCACCAGGGGCACCCTCCACCAGGCCCCCACTCATGTCTCCCACCACCCCCACCCCCAGCCACCAGGGGCAGCCTCCACCAGGCCCCCACTCATGTCTCCCACCACCCCCACCCCCCAGCCACCAGGGGCAGCCTCCACCAGGCCCCCACTCATGTCTCCCACTTCCCCCACCCCCAAGCCACCAGGGGCAGCCTCCATCAGGCCCCCACTCATGTCTCCCTGCACCCCCACCCCCCAGCAGTGCAGGGGCAGCCTACACCAGGCCCCCACTCATGTCCGCCTGCACCCCCACCGCCCAGCAGTGCAGGGGCACCCTCCACCAGGCCCCCAAACATGGCCAACTCATGTCTCCCTGCACCCCCACCCCCAGCCACCAGGGGAAGCCTCCACCAGGCCCCCACCCATGTCTCCCACCACCCCACCCCCCAGCAGTGCAGAGGCAGCCTCCACCAGGCCCCCACTCATGTCTCCCACCACCCCCACACCCCAGCAGTGCAGGGGCAGCCTCCACCAGGCCCCCACTCATGTCTCCCACCACCCCCACCCCCCAGCAGTGCAGGGGCACCCTCCACCAGGCCCCCACTCATGTCTCCCACCACCCCCACCCCCCCGGCACCAGGGGCAGACTCCACCAGGCCCCCATTCATGTCTCCCACCACCACCACCCCCCAGCCACCAGGGGCAGCCTCCACCAGGCCCCCACTCATGTCTTCCACCACCCCCACCCCCCAGGAGTGCAGGGGCAGCCTCCACCAGGCCCCCACTCATGTCTCCCACCACCCCACCCCCCAGCAGTGCAGGGGCAGCCTCCACCAGGCCCCCACTCATGTCCCACTCATGTCTCCCACCACCCCCACCCCACAGCCACCAGGGGCACCCTCCACCAGGCCCCCACTCATGTCTCCCACCACCCCCACCCTCCATCCACCAGGGGCAGCCTCCACCAGGCCCCCACTCATGTCTCCCACCACCCCCACCCCCCAGCAGTGCAGGGGCATCCTCCACCAGGCCCCCACTCATGTCTCCCACCACCCCCACCCCCCAGCCACCAGGGGCACCCTCCACCAGGCCCCCACTCATGTCTCCCACCACCCCCACCCCCCAGCCACCAGGGGCAGCCTCCACCAGGCCCCCACCCATGTCTACCACCACCCCCACCCCCCAGCAGTGCAGGGGCACCCTCCACCAGGCCCCCACTCATGTCCACCACCACCCCCACCCCCCAGCTACCAGGGGCACTCTCCACCAGGTCCCCACTCATGTCTCCCACCACCCCCACCCCCCTGCAGTGCAGGGGCACCCTCCAAAAGGCCCCCACTCATGTCCACCACCACCCCCACACCCCCAGCCACCAGGGGCACCCTCCACCAGGCCCCCACTCATGTCTCCCACCGCCCCCACCCCCCAGCAGTGCAGGGGCAGCCTCCACCAGGCCCCCACTCATGTCTCCCACCACCCCCACCCCCCAGCCACCAGGAGCAGCCTCCACCAGGCCCCCACTCATGTCTCCCACCACCCCCACCCCGAGCCACCAGGGTCACCCTCCACCAGGCCCCCACTCATGTCTCCCACCACCCCCACCCTCCAGCCACCAGGGGCAGCCTCCACCAGGCCCCCACTCATGTCTCCCACCACCCCCACCCCTGAGCCACCAGGGGCACCCTCCACCAGGCCCCCACTCATGTCTCCCACCAACCCCACCCCCCAGCCACCAGGGGCAGCATCCACTAGGCCCCCACTCATGTCTCCCACCACCCCAACCCCCCAGCCACCAGGGGCAGCCTCCACCAGGCCCCCATTCATGTCTCCCTGCACCCCCACCCCCCAGTAGTGCAGGGGCAGCCTACACCAGGCCCCCACTCATGTCCCCCTGCACCCCACCCCCCAGCAGTGCAGGGGCACCCTCCAACAGGCCCCCAAACATGTCCAACTCATGTCTCCCTGCACCCCCACCCCCCAGCCACCAGGGGCAGCCTCCACCAGCCCCCCACCCATGTCTCCCACCACCCCACCCCCCAGCAGTGCAGGGGCAGCCTCCACCAGGCCCCCACTCATGTCTCCCACCACCCCCACCCCCCAGCAGTGCAGGGGCAGCCTCAACCAAGCCCCCACTCATGTCTCCTACCACCCCCAACCCCAGCAGTGCAGGGGCAGCCTCCACCAGGCCCCCACTCATGTCTCCCACCACCCCACCCCCCAGCCACCAGGGGTACCCTCCACCAGGCCCCTACTCATGTCTCCCAACACCCCCACCCCCCAGCCACCAGGGGCAGCCTCCACCAGGCCCCCACTCATGTCTCCCACCACCCCCATCCCCCAGCCACCAGGGGCAGCCTCCACCAGGCCCCCACTGTGTCCCCCTGCACCCCCACCCCCCAGCAGTGCAGGGGCAGCCTCCACCAGGCCCTCACTCATGTCCCACTCATGTCTCCCACCACCCCCACCTCCCAGCCACCAGGTGCACCCTCCACCAGGCCCCCACTCATGTCTCCCACCACCCCACCCCCCAGCCACCAGGGGCAGCCTCCACCAGGCCCCCACCCATGTCTACCACCACCCCCACCCCCCAGCAGTGCAGGGGCACCCTCCACCAGGCCCCCACTCATGTCCATCACCACCCCTACCCCCAGCCACCAGGGGCACCCTCTACCAGGCCCCCACTCATGTCTCCCACCACCCCCAGCCCCCAGCAGTGCAGGGGCACCCTCCACCAGGCCCCCACTCATGTCCACCACCACCCCCACCCCCCAGCCACCAGGGGCACCCTCCACCAGGCCCCCACTCATGTCTCCCACCACCCCCACCCCCCAGAAGTGCAGGGGCAGCCTCCACCAGGCCCCCACTCATGTCCACCACCACCCCCACCCCCCGGCCACCAGGGGCAGCCTCCACCAGGCCCCCACTCATGTCTCCCACCAGCCCCACCCCCCAGCCACCAGGGGCAGCCTCCACCAGGCCCCCACTCATGTCTCCCATCACCCCCACCCCCCAGCAGTGGAGGGGCAGCCTCCACCAGGCCCCCACTCATGTTACCCTGCACCCCCACCCCCCAGCCACCAGGGGCAGCCTCCACCAGGCCCCCACTCATGTCTCCCTGCAACCCCACCCCCCAGCAGTGCAGGGGCAGCCTACACCAGGCCCCCACTCATGTCCCCCTGCACCCCCACCCCCCAGCAGTGCAGGGGCATCCTCCTCCAGGCCCCCAAACATGTCCAACTCATGTCTCCCTGCACCCCCACCCCCCAGCCACCAGGGGCAGCCTCCACCAGGCCCCCACCCATGTCTACCACCACCCCACCCACCAGCAGTGCAGGGGCAGCCTCCACCAGGCCCCCACTCATGTCTCCCACCACCCCCACCCCCCAGCAGTGCAGGGGCAGCCTCCACCAGGCCCCCACTCATGTCTCCCACCACCCCCACCCCCAAGCAGTGCAGGGGCAGCCTCCACCAGGCCCCCACTCATGTCTCCCACCACCCCCATGCCCCAGCCACCAGGGGCACCCTCCACCAGGCCCCCACTCATGTCCCCCTGCACCCCCACCCCCCAGCAGTGCAGGGGCAGCCTCCTCCAGGCCCCCAAACATGTCCAACTCATGTCTCCCTGCACCCCCACCCCCAGCCACCAGGGGCAGCCTCCACCAGGCCCCCACCCATGTCTACCACCACCCCCACCCCCCAGCAGTGCAGGGGCAGTCTCCACCAGCCCCCCACTCATGTCTCCCTGCACCCCCACCCCCCAGCCATCAGGGGCAGCCTCCACCAGGCCCCCACTCATGTCTCCCTGCACCCCCACCCCCCAGCAGTGCAGGGGCAGCCTACACCAGGCCCCCACTCATGTCCCCCTGCACCCCCACCCCACAGCAGTGCAGGTGCAGCCTCCTCCAGGCCCCCAAACATGTCCAACTCATGTCTCCCTGCACCCCCACCCCTCCAGCCACCAGGGGCAGCCTCCACCAGGCCCCCACCCATGTCTACCACCATCCCCACCCACCAGCAGTGCAGGGGCAGCCTCCACCAGGCCCCCACTCATGTCTCCCACCACCCCCACCCCCCAGCAGTGCAGGGGCAGCCTCCACCAGGCCCCCACTCATGTCTCCCACCACCCCCACCCCCCAGCAGTGCAGGGGCACCCTCCACCAGGCCCCCACTCATGTCTCCCACCCCCCCAGCCCCCAGCCACCAGGGGCAGCCTCCACCAGGCACCCACTCATGTCTCCCACCACCCCCACCCCCCAGCCACCAGGGGCAGCCTCCACCAGGCCCCCACTCATGTCTCCCTGCACCCCCACACCCCAGCAGTGCAAGGGCAGCCTACACCAGGCCCCCACTCATGTCCCCCTGCACCCCCACCCCCCAGCAGTGCAGGGGCACCCTCCACCAGGCCCGCAAAGATGTCCAACTCATGTCTCCCTGCACCCCCACCCCCCAGCAGTGAAGGGGCATGCCTCTTACCAGGCCCCAACTCATGTCTCCCGGCACCCCCACCCCCCAGAAGTGCAGGGGCAGCCTACACCAGGCCCCCACTCATGTCCCCCTGCACCCCCACCCCCAGCAGTGCAGGGGCAGCCTCCACCAGGCCCCCACTCATGTCTCCCACCACCCCCACCCCCCAGCAGTGCAGGGGCAGCCTCCACCAGGCCCCCACTCATGTCCACCACCACCCCCACCCCCCAGCCACAAGGGCCACCCTCCACCAGGCCCCCACTCATGTCTCCCACCACCCCCACCCCCCAGCAGTGCAGGGGCAGCCTCCACCAGGCCCCCACTCATGTCCACCACCACCCCCACCCCCCAGCCACCAGGGGCAACCTCCACCAGGCCCCCACTCATGTCTCCCACCACCCCCACCCCCCAGCCACCAGGGGTAGCCTCCACCAGGCCCCCACACATGTCCCCCTGCACCCCCACACCCCAGCCTTGCGATTTGCCTGGGTACGTGTACTTCGTGGTGCGCGGGAATTTCCACACGCGATTAGCCTGGGTACGTGTACTACGGGGTGCGCCGAAACACACTCGGTTAGCCTGGCTACATGTGTTTCGGGGTGTGTGGGAAGTTCCACACGCGATTTGCCTGGGTACGTGTACTTCGGGGTGCGCGGGAAGTTCCACACGCGATTAGTCTGGGTACGTGTACTACGGGGTGCGCGGGAAGTTCCACACGCGATTGGCCTGGGTACGTGTACTTCGGGGTGCGTGGGAAGTTCCACACGCGATTAGCCTGGCTATGTGTGTTTCAGGGTGCGCGCGGGAAGTTCAACACGCGATTGGCCTGGGTACGTGTATTTCGGGGTACGCGTGAACTTCCACACGCGAATGGGCCTGTGAGAGTGGGGTACGTGTATTCCAGGGTTGGGCGGGAATATTTACTCGCGACTCGGCCTGGGAGAGCGTGCTACGTGTATTCCTGGGATGGGCGGGAAGATTCACACGGTCGCCTACGACACGCCGAAAAATAAATGCTCCAATCCTGAAACACTTACGCCAGCATGAAGCAGGCGTGGGTCGACCCGCGCAGCATAAAAGTGCGCGCAAACAACAAACAAGCTCAGACGCCAGGATGAATATACCGTTCCTAGCAGCAGTGGCCGTGGGTTACCAAAGAAGGAGGAGGATAGTCAGGGCCCGAATTTTCACTCCCAGAAGCAGCCTTTTTGGGATGCCTGATGAACAGGTGTATGGGAGGTACAGGTTTCCACCACACATAATACTGGACCTGGTCAGTGAGTGGGAGGATGACCTCACCTCACCCACCCTGTGCTCCCAAGCACTCAGCCCCCTGGAGAAGGTCCTCAATGTACTGCACTTCTTGGCCACAGGATCATTTCAGTGGACAAGTGCCATAGTGGGTGGGGTGTCACAGGCCACGCAGTCATGCTGCCTACACCAGGTCTTGAACATCATCACTGCACGCCCATCAGTCCGTAGGCACATATACCTGCCCAGGACACCTGCAGAAAGGCAGGCTGCCGCCCTCGATTTCTACGGTGTGGCACAATTCCCAAAAGTGCTAGGTGCCATTGACTGCACCCACGTGGCACTACGTCCCCCCAGGGCATCTGAGCACATCTATAGGAACCGCAAGCACTGGCATTCCATCAACGTGTAGGTAGTATGTAATGCCAAGGGAATCATCACCTCAGTATATGCCAACTATCCAGGGTCCACCCACGACAGCTTCATTTACCGAATGTCTACCCTAAACCGGGACCTAGAAGCTGGGCGGCATGGCGATACATGGCTGCTTGGTGAGTATGAACGCCACTGTATATGCATGCATGTCAGATGCAGAGTTATGTCACTACCCCACTAATGATACCCATCACCTCCTCACCAGGGGACAGTGCCTACCCTCTGAGCACCCACATGATGACGCCAATTCGGAACCCCATCACGCCTCCAGAGGTAAGATACAAAACAGCCCATATTGCAACCCGGGGCATAGTGGAGCGCACATTCGGAGTGCTAAAGTGACGCTTTCGCTCCCTTGACCGTTCTGGCGGGCAGCTGTTATATGCGCCCCCAGTAGTGTGCAGGATCATAGTGGCAGCATGTGTCCTGCACAATGTTGCAACATGCCGGGGCCTGGCTGTGGACATGGTGGTGCCCCCACATCCCCAACCACATGCACACCCGCTGCGCATGGGAGGGGAGAGGGCACGGGGTGAGGCAGCCAGTACACAGCTGGTGGCTAATTTCTTCACATAGAAATCACACCCCAGTGGAGTGCACACAGCCCTGGCACATACCATCTGATAAGCAATGATGACTCGACCTGACAATTAAGACGAACAAAGGGACAGTCAACTGTCAGAACCATAGCAGCCTGAGATTGTTCATGTGGAAGTGTCACAATGTGTGCATCCCTACCTACACAAACACCACCAATGCAGTGTCATCAAAAGACACATTTCCATGCTGCAGAAATGAACACCAACTCGCAAAATACTACATGAAAACAGTGCCATGTCACCCAACCCCTCCCCGGCACGGCCACACAACACACCATGGCATGTCATGCAATGTGAGAGGAAACAAAATAATCCCCACAACATGCCCCAAGTGTCACCAGCTACAGTGTCCCTAATGGAAACATGGCGACACATGAAATGCTCATAGTAATGCAGGACCTACAACACACATTACCAAATACTTACCAAGAATACCAATCATCTACACAACCTCCAACCTACCTTAAACATGACATTACAGACTTAAAAATGTGCTAGCCTCACTACCTGATGATGCCAGCCCTCCAAACACTTCCAAGTATACAGTGTTAGCGCCACGCAAGAGTGTAGGTGCACTGCTTACAACATGGACTCCAGTTCCAAGGTGGACCCCATTGTGAAGACATGAGAAATGGACCTGCAAATTAGGAGGATGAGATGGATGCAGAGGCACATATGAATACGCCATGCAGTGTACAATACAACAACAATATGCACTATGAATGTATACACAGTATTGACTACAGACTGCCCACACATCGAATGGGAGTCCAATGTCACCATGTACGTCAATGTCACTTGGGCACACCCAAAAAAAAATGGCCATTAATGGGCCGGGGGGAGTGGGGGAGGCCACCCAGGAAGTCCGAGGACAGGGTTCACACCAAAACCCACCTGTGTGGATCTTGCGGAAAAAAAACACCTCCATGGGCTCATGGCCTACACGGCTACCCTATTGTGGGAGTATCACTGCTGTCGCTCTCCTCACCCTCTGCAGCTGCATCAGGAGGTGGTGGCACTATGGGAGGCAGCCCACGCAAAGCCCTAGTCTGTTCCTCCATGGCTGCAAGCATGCAGGTGTGGTAGGTCTTGTTCTGGAGGATAAGTGTGCGGAGGTCCCCATGCAACAACTCACGGGATGCCCGGACCTCCGCCCTAGTTGCCTGCATCTCAGCTGCGAGCGTACGTGTGAGACGCTCCAGCTGCTGTTCTGTCCTTCTGTTTGTTGAAGCCTCAAGCTCAACAAGAGTCGTTCTGAGGTGAAGGAGTTCCACCCTCAGGGCTTTCCTGTGGCCCTGGGACTCTATGGAAATGGCTTCCTGCAGTGTCGCCAGTGTCGCCCGCCTGTCCCTGTCGGACGCCAACATGTCCTCCCTGTGTGACTGGCAGATGGAGTCGGTTGCCTGCTGTAGTCGCTCCATCAGCCTTTCGGGGGGGACAATTCAAGTGGCCACCCTATCCATGGCCTGAGCCATCATCTCTGATGATGCTGCCTATTGGGTTGCCATACCGAATATGGATTGCTCCCATGCGGTATTGCCAGGTGGCTGACGGCCACCATGTCGGCAGGCACCACACCTGTTTGGGGCAAGGCGAACTGCGCCTTGCTGTGCCGGCACTGCCTGAGGCTGCAGGACTGCATTCCCCCTCTGATCTGCTGGCCCAGGAACAGTATCAAATGTCACGGAGTGTGACCCTGCATCCGTAACCACCAAAGGCGTACCTGCAAACATTGACATCCCCATTGAGGGTTCTAACCCTGGTGCAGGTGGGTCAGACAGAACAGAATCCCTCCCAGGAACACTCACCTGCGACGGCACATAGATCTCATCATCCGAATCGACACCTGAATACATCTCCGGGCAGGTGCAGCCAGAGACACCCCTTGAGAGCACGACCTGCAGCAGTTGTGGGTTCTTACCCACCACCACACCACGTCCCTCACTTGTGGTCGGTCGGCCCTCAGACCCCTCCTGGGTCTGCACCATCTCCACAACCCCAGCAGTATCAAGTGCGTCATCCCCTGCAAAGACATAAAAGAAAACAAATGGAAACAGGCATTAGCACTATGGCACACAATTAGGGCTGAGAGGCTATAGAAACAGTACTTGATTGACACATGTCCCACATGACTAAAACCCTCCCATGCATGCACCATCACTGCGTGTGAAGGGTAGGCAGATGGCACACATTGATGACACCAAGATGGAAGATGAACACATTTGCTGCATTCTGCCTAGCAGTGGCATCATACATTGGCCAGTGATTGGCAGGTCAAATACACATGCCATCATACAGATGGCATGTACCCTAGCCATGAAGTGAAGAGGGAGAGGAGGTCACCAATTGTTCATTCAGTCCAGTTTGCTAATGAAATTGATTTTTTCATTGAAATGGTTCAAATGTTTAACCTGCAGCTGCCAGTCGAAAATGGTCCTATAGCACAGGGACATGTCTAAACAAATCATGTCCAGGAAACAAATCCAGTCCACTGTACCATAGCCATGTCAGACATGTGACAATAGGACTGAGAAATCCCGAGTAAAAGTGGTGGTATGCAAACAATCTGCCTGAATAAACAGAGGTAAATAAGCAACAATGTTGTGGCAAGATGACACTCCAAGGGCAACTGGCGTGGTGTTGGGCTGGATGTCTAATGTTGGCAGAAGGGATGCTGCTATACCCAAATGCTGGTGCACAGAATGTATAGGAAGAGGCACATGGGTGACCCAAACCACTCAGGCACACACACCCTCACCTGGCACCCAAACAGAAGCCCTCCCACACACACCATGCACATGGATGACACACACATGCATGTGCACTCACCGGACAATGCCTCCTAATCTGCCAGTTCTCCCACGCCTTGGATCTGTTCCTCCGTGACGTAGGTCCCAGCAACCTTCTCATGTGGAGTGAGTTCTATGTCGTCTGCTGGAGACCCACCACCAGTCACTAGAGTTGCGGCATGACTTGAGGCCAGCTTATTCTTTGCCCTGCGCTTCAGGTCATTCCAGCGCTTGTAGCATTCAGTAGCTGTGCGCCTCACGATTCCAAGGGCATTTATGATGTCCGCAATGGTCTGCCAGTGTGCCTGACTTTGTGCATGTGTGGTCTTGTATCCTGCAACAATCACCATTTCGCGGTCATGTGCGGACACATACTCTACAAGTGCATTCAGTTCGGCCTCATTGAAGCTGGGCTTCCTTGACGGCCCGGACTGTGTAGCTGTGTCTGGGGCATCAGCCTCTACTGGACGAGCACTCTTCCTCTTCCGCTTGGAAGGTGGTGGGGATCCTGAGTGTCCTACGCCGCTCTGGACACTAGGGGCAGGAGCCCCGGTGGACTCTGTACTAGGAGTGTGGGATTGTACACTCAGCATGGGAGTTGGTGCAGGCATTAGCTCAAGTGTGATGGTGTCAGAGGGAATGTCAGCATGATGGACTTGGTCCGACACAGTCCTGGCTGGGTGTGTGAGAGGTGGGGTGGATGGAGCTGCAGCTGCCCCTGCAGCCTCCCCAGCCTGCCTACGCGGGGCAGCAAATTACCTAGCTGCCCCTGATCCGCGTGGCCTGATGACACCAACGTTCACCGGCGCACGTGACCTAGACCTGCTGACCTGGAAGTCAGCCATGGAGTCACCCTGTGCCAGGTCTGGTTCCACAGTGGGCTGGTCCAACAAGGGCTGAGCATGGATGGTGTCAGCCACGTTAACCTCAACCGGGGGGGGGCATGACTGGTAGGGAGAATTCTCTGTTTAGGCTGAATTTCCTAACCTAGTGAGTCCCCCAGCAGCTTTGCTGGATTTCTGGAGTTTGTTTTTTTCCATCCTGCCAAGAGTGAGACTCTTTTCTCCCACTCTTGGACATGTATGTGTGTAATTCCTTTTGAAATGTCAATGTGTTCGATGGGCTATGGGGTCTTTTACTCCATAGGGTCTCATATGTTTTTCTATGTGTGTTACCCCGCACCCTACGTGCCGTAACACGGGGGCGCCCTAGCGGGTCCCCCACCATAGACTCCATACCCGGGGACTGACTACTGTCTCCCCGGGCATGTAAAGTCACCATTGGCTTTACTAGACCTAAATTTACTAACAGAACTAGTACCAACCATCTTATTGTGGACATACTAGTAGGGGTAATTCGATTACTCCTGGATCTGTTACTCGAGGGGGCACTGTCCCATTCCCCCTCGTCGAGTTTTGGCTGGTGGCAGTGGAAACTACTTGTTATGTTCGTCCCCGAACATAACCCCATGGGATTCGTCCCATTGTTGGAGATTGATACTTTTTCTCATTAATCTCTGACATACCACTCGATAAACTTACTTTTTCTCATTAATCTCTGACGTACCACCGATCTACTTATCTTAAATAAGTTTATCGAGTGGTATTTTCTGCCAGAACTCGGTTTGTAAAATGGCGTCTGTGTTCGTCTCTGTGACTCCTATATCAAAGGTCGAGCCCTTTGTTCCACTTTTGGCGGGCTCTGTACAGAGACCCTCCAAAGTGGTGCCATTCTGTCTGGGTTACCAGAGGGGTGTGGGAGGGGGTTTAGGCACCCTGGACCGAGTTGCCTTGCCAACTCTGGTCGCACTCTGGAGTGATTGGCCCAGGTGGTGAGCCTTCCCGCTCACCACTTAGCATGTGTTGATTGACAGCTAGGCTGAATGAATGGGGGTTTTCTGCATAAAAGCAGGGCTTTTGGGACTGGATCTTCAGAAGTCGCCACAGGACCTAAGAATCCGACGGGGGTAACGCTGAGCCGACCTGCACGACGACACCTCCGGTGGAGCCCTGCGGAACCGACTCACCACTTCCCGACGACAGAGGAGATCTCCCTGCCGGAGAGTCTCTTCCCCTGACTGGTGGAACAACCAGTCCCCTTTGCTTTTTATTCGCCTCAGGACGCGGTGGTCGAATTGCCCGTGCAGAAGCACCTCGGCAACCGGATAGCCACTACCCCTGAACCACGACCAAAAGGTGGTGCCTTGTGACGGAGCACTCCGCGGCTGGTCTCTTCCCTGGTGGTGCACCGGACTTCATTTTCTTCGACGACGAGATCATCTCTACTCTTGGCAAAGAACCAACGTGCATCCACCACCAGGAACAACTGCCCCCGCCGGAGCTGCCCTCCACAATAAGGTACCGTGTCCGCCTGGCTTCCCTTTTGATCGGTTCGAGTGAGGTGTCTTAATCCTCTCCGTTCCGTTGGGTCGCCTCCAAGCTTTTCTCATTCGTTGTTCTGAACTGGTTCAATCCACCGATAACAATTTGCAATACAGACTTGAATGCATCTCCACTAGAGACTTTTTGGGACATCGCGCCTTGCCTCTCTCTGAGTGGGCCTGGCCTCTGAACTTAGGATCTATTGTGATTCTTGCCTTCCTGCCTTGCATTTTATCCAATAGGATCGAACTGTGTTGATTTCGTAACCTGACGATCTTTTTCCTTCCCGTCCTAACTAATATTCGAGTGTCATCTGGGTTGAGGTATACACCTCTGTCTGAAAATAAGTGGTACCAGTAGAACCTAGAGTTGTCGATATTGCTAGGGGGATTGATCGTCTACTCCGTAGAGTAATTGTGTTTGATTTGTTTGCCGTGATTTGCCTTAGTGTTTTTCATAGACATTTTGTTATAAATAAATACCTTAATATCTTTACACTAAGCCTTGTTGCGTGTTTGCTTGTTTTGCTGTGAAGAATTGCCCTATGTTGTATACTCCACATACTGCTCAACTTTTCTTGAGAGAAGTCTGACTGCTCTGCCACAGCTACCAAGTGAATCTGTGTGGTACAGACTGTTACCTAGTGGGTTCACCGCCAACGCCTGTAGTCCTAAATCTTTTGCAGTGGTCCCAGAGGGAACTGCACAGGTTTCCGCCTAACACTGGTGGCAGCGGTGGGATTTGTATTGAGTATACAGTTTAGAGTGCTTTTCGACGCTGTAGGATAACCAACCACAAAACTTAGCACTAAAAAGCAACTTTCACAAACATGTCTACGATGGAAACTTACAGTCAAGAATCCTTGTCAGGTGAAAATACTGAGAGTTTGTGAGCTCTCTGTAGGCAAGAGAATCTTTCTGTAAGAGGCAAGAAGTTAGAACTAATAGAGAGATTGCTGGCGAACCAAAGTCTGGGTACTGGTTCAGAGGAACCACTCTCCCCAGCGAATGTAGACGACAGTAATGGTGTTGATCTGAATCGTAATTCTGATAATAGCGATGAAGAGGCTGACGAGGACGGAGAGGCTAACGAAACTGTCTCCCCCGCTCCTCTACCTGCCTTACCAGCTGTGCCTACGGGGCCCATACCAGGTCCCACAAGGAACCCTGCTTATTTTGAACTTGAAAAAATGAAGCTCGAACTAGAATATAAACGGTTCTTGGCTCAATCTGAACGAAACCAAGAGCTCGAGTTCAGATGGATGAATGCCCAGGCTGAGCAGAAGCAAGCTGAGTTAAGACTCAGAGAAATAGAACGTAATCACGAGTTAGAGATGAAAAAGTTGTCTATGGAAAATGCTTCTCTCTCCTCTGGTTCCTCTAGGAGCTCCAGTGCCAAAAGACCCCGGATGCCGAAGGAATTAGTGGGTATGTATGAACCGAGATTGGATGTGTTGGATTGGTTGAAACTGTTTGAATACAATCATGGGCTCCAGGACATCACAGGAAATGCGTTGCTCCCCTGGTTGTTCTCTAGGCTCCCTCCTGTTGCGACTGATGTGGTAATGGAGTTGGGGGAGGCGGTTAAGACGGATTACGAAAGTGTGAAACTAGCTTTAATAGCTAGATTTGGGAAGACCCCTTCCCAGTATCTTAAGAGGTTTAGAACCCTCAAAAAGCATGATGGTACCCCTTGGGCTACCTGGGTGAGTGAAGGGTTGAAAAACTTAGAGGGATGGATTAAGGGTTACAAAGTAAACACTTATGAGGATATGAGAAATCTTTTTATGTTGGAGTCTATTTATGATGCCTGTTCTCCTGAGCTCATACAGCACTTGGCTGATTCGAAGGAATTGGATTCCAGGGAGCTAGCTAAGGCTGCTGACTTGTGGGTTGCCAACAGGGCTACTCATAAGGATTCTGGGGCAACTCAGAAAAAGGATGAGGGAAAACAGCCTAAAAAAGACTCAAAAGAGAATTCGAATAACTCACATTCCAAAGAGGGCCCCAAACAAAACCAGAAGGGTAAACCACAGGGAAAACCACAGCAGAATAGTGTGTCTTCTGGTGCCAAACCGGAAGGAGGTCAGAACAAGCCATCATTCCAGAAAGCATTCGGTAAATGCTTTGTTTGTGTCTCGACTGATCACGTGAAAGGAGATCCTAGATGTAAGGGTAAACCTTCAGGGGTCCAGCTTGTCTCCTTAGCCTTCGCTCCAGAGGAGGAAGTCCAAATGGCAAGTGGAAACTTTCTACTGCTAGCTGAAGAACCCATTGGAGTCTCAGCCAGCGTTTCTTTAGTTTCTCTGGGGTTGTGGGAACAACAGAATTTAGATGTCTATAATTCTATCCCCGATAATACTGAAGAGTATTATAAGGACAGTGTCCAGGTGAATGGCCAGGAGACTCCTGCCATTAGGGACACTGGGGCCAGCATAACTGTGGTGGATAAATCGTTTTTTCAGGCCGAGGATGTTGCTAAGGCACCCAAACGCCTCACCAAGTTAGCTGAAGGGCCTGTGCAGATGCTTCCCCAATTACCAGTTCTCATCCAGTGTAACGACATGACTGTGAAGATACCTGTCAGCATACAGAGTGAGGTACCAGGACGCGTACTGTTGGGTAACTATTTGAAAACTCTCGGAGTTGTATCGCATACTCCCAGACCTCCTAGTAAACGGTTACAGGAGCTAACCAGACCCGCAAGAGAGAGGACCATGCGCGGAACTCTCCAGGAGATGATGAAGAAAGATATCACTCCTGCTCCACTGGAATTGTCGGCCGCTGTCTCCAAGAAATCAGAAGCGAAAGGGAAACCTAAGACTTCTATCCCGAAACCAGCAGCCAGCATTCCAGTGCAGCCAATACGGACTTCCCCTTGGTTGTCCAAAGTTACACCCGTAACTCCACCTCCAGCCGAGGCTGAGAGGGAGGTACAACCCTGTGTGGTAGAATTAGACTCTGAGGAAGAGCTAATGGAAGGCCAGGAACTCATTGGAGATCTGGATCCTGTTGACCATCCTGAGCTGCAGTATTTACTGGCAGAAGGTGGACCCAACAGGGCAGACTTCAGTAAGGGACAGAGAGAATGTCCAACTCTGGAAGGTCTTCGCCACCAGGCAGAAGCTCAGGCTGAAGGGCAAGAGCCTGGGAAATACAGGTTGCACTGGGAAGATGGCCTCTTCTACAGTGAACCGACCGAGTCTGCACCTGGAGACTACAAACGACTTGTAGTACCCCAAGAGAACACACCAAAGTTCTTGCAGTTAGCCCACGAGATTCCTTTGGCTGGTCACTTGAGTTTCAAGAAGACTAAGGAAAGGCTCTCGCTCTACTTCTTTTGGCCAAAGATGGGGGCCGAAGTAGAAAAACACTGCAGGAGCTGCCACACCTGCCAGATCTCTGGTAAGGTTGGATCCAAGAACGTGGCACCGTTAGTGCCCCTCCCGGTTGTGGGAGTCCCATTTGAGAGAGTAGGGATTGACATCGTTGGTCCCCTTGATCCTCCAACCTCCTCAGGCAACAGGTTTATACTTGTTGTAGTAGACCATGCTACTAGGTATCCTGAGGCAATTCCTATGAGGACTGTTACAGCTCCGGCTGTGGCTAAGGCCCTCCTTGGTATTTTTACCAGGGTCGGGTTTCCTAAGGAAGTAATCTCTGACAGGGGGTCAAACTTGATGTCCCACTACATGAAAGCCATGTGGAAAACCTGCAGAGTAACTTACAAGTTCTCAACGGCTTACCACCCACAAACCAATGGGTTGGTAGAACGGTTCAACCGAACCGTACTGCTCAACTTTTCTTGAGAGAAGTCTGACTGCTCAGCCCCAGCTACCACGTGAATCTGTGTGGTGCAGACTGCTACCAAGTGGGTTCACCGCCAACGCCTGTAGTCCTAAATCTTTTGCAGTGGTCCCAGAGGGAACTGCACAGGTTTCCGCCTAACACTGACTGCTCCTCCACACATGGGGGGCTTGGGGCACCCTGCAAGTCACGGCCACGTCCCCTACTGATCCACCACGGCCACCACTTGGGGCTCGGCCACCTTTGCCACCCTTACGGCTTGTTCGCCTCCCAGCCATGGCATTGATGTTTGTTAGGGAGAATTCTCTGTTTAGGCTGAATTTCCTAACCTAGTGAGTCCCCCAGCGGCTTTGCTGGATTTCTGGAGTTTGTTTTTTTCCATCCTGCCAAGAGTGAGACTCTTTTTCTCCCACTCTTGGACATGAATGTGTGTAATTCCTTTGAATGTCCATGTGTTCTATGGGCTATGGGGTCTTTTACCCCATAGGGTCTCATATGTTTTTCTATGTGTGTTACACCGAACCCTACGTGCCGTAACACTGGGGCGTCCTAGCAGACCTCCACCATAGACGCCATACCCAGGGACTGACTACTGTCTCCCCGGGCATGTAAAGTCACCTATGTCTTTACTAGACCTAAATTTACTAACAGAACTAGTACACACCATCTTATTGTGGACATGCTAGTAGGGGTAATTCGATTACTCCTAGGTCTGTTACTCGAGGGGGCACTGTCCCGTCCCCCCTGGTCGAGTTTTGGCTGGTGGCAGTGGAAACTACTTGTTATTTTCGACCCCGAACATAACCCTATGGGATTCGTCCCATTGTTGGAGATTGATACTTTTCCTCGTTAATCTCTAACATACCACCAGTTTACTTATCTTAAATAAGTTTATCGGATGGTATTTTCTGCCAGAACTCGGTTTTTAAAATGGCGTCTGTGTTCGTCTTTGTGACTCCTAAACCAAAGGTTGAGCCCTTTGTTCCACTTTTGACGGGCTCCTGTACAGAGGCCCTCCAAAGTGGTGCCATTCTGTCTGGGTTACCACAGGAGTGTGGGAGGGGATTTAGGCACCCTGGACCGAGTTGCCTTGCCAACTCCGGTCGCACTCTGGTGTGATTGGCCCAAGTGGTGAGCCTCCCCGCTCACCACTTAGCGTGTGTTAATTGACAATTAGGCTGAATGAATGGGGGTTTTCTGCATAAAAGCAGGGCTTTTGGGACTGGTTCTACAGAAGTCGCCACAGGACCTAAGAATCCGACGAGGGTAACGCTGAGCCGACCTGCCCGACGACACCTCTGGTGGAGCCCTGCGGAACTGACTCACCACTTCCCGACGACAGAGGAGATCTCCCTGCTGGAGAGTCTCTTCCCCTGACTGGTGGGAACAACCAGTCCCCTTTGCTTTTTCTTCGCTCCAGGAAGCAGTTGTCGAATTGCCCGTGCAGAGCACCTCAGCAACCGGATAGCCACTACCCCTGTACCTCGACCAAAAGGTAGTGCCTTGTGACGGAGCACTCCGCGGCTGGTCTCTTCCCTGGTGGTGCACCGGACTTCACTTTTCTTCGACGACGAGATCATCTCTACCCTTGGCAAAGACCCCACATGCATCCACCACCAGGAACAACTGCCCCCGCCGGAGCTGTCTCTCCACAAACAAGGTACCGTGTCCGCCTGGCTTCCCTTTCTGCCGGACCGGGTGAGGTGTCTTAATCCTCGCCTTTCCATTGGGTCGCCTCCAAGCTTTCTTAAACGTGTGCTTCTGAACTGGTTCCAAACTTTCCATAACACTTTGCGATAAAGACTCGAAGCGCATTCCCACTGAGACACTTTTGGGACATATTGCCTTGCCTCTCTCCGAATGGGCCTGGCCTCTGAACTTTGTGATCTACAGTAGACCCTGCCTTACTTGCCTTGCATTTGTCCGTAAAGTATTGGTACCGAGTTGACTTCATAACCTGTCTTATTTTTTCTCTCCCTACCTAACGAATACTAGAGTACCATCTAGGTTAAAGCATACACCTCTGTCTGCAAATAAGTGATGCCGGTAAACCTAGACTTGTCGAACTATTGTTAGGGGGATTGATCTTTCTCTTCGTATAGTATTGTGATTGAAGTTGTTTTGCCGTATTAGTGCCAGAGTGTTTTCTATAGATGTGTCGTTATAAATAAATACCTTTGTATCTTTACACCAAAGCCTTGTTCCGTGTTTGCTTGTTCTACTGTGTAGATTGCCCTATATTGTATACTCCACATACTGCCTAACTCTTCTTGAGGGAAGTCTGACTGCTCAGCCACAGCTACCAAGTGAATCTGTGTGGTACAGACTGCTACCAAGTGGGTTTACTGCTAAACACCTGTAGTCCTAAATCTTTTGCAGTGGTCCCAGAGGGAACTGCACAGGTTTCCGCCTAACAATGTTATTGTGCGTATGGGAGTCGATGTGAACTATTGTCCTCGGCAATTGGGGGTCAAAGGGGTTGGGTACCAGATGGTAATCGTACCCTAGTGCTCTAGCAAGGCTGTATGTCACCCCTGGGGAAAGATGACGGGTCACGCAACACAGGGGCACCCCAAAAAAGGGAAGTAAGGTGCACGCAACCCATCCTAGACCACGTGCGTGGAAAATAAACCTGCACTACGCTGTGGCACCCAGAAACACAAGAATGAACGTATGCGTGTCACACACAGCCTAGAATGACCTCTGAAGGGGTACGCGACACACGGGGCAAGCACAGATGTTAAATATGTGCGCAACTCACCGTCTGCCAGGAACAAAAGCGTGAAAAATATGCGCGTGTGCGCGTTGGCAACACCACCGCAAAAAGAAGAATTGTACGCTGTCTGAGGAGACAGGACAACAGTAGAAGGGAACGCTGTTTGAGGAAACAGGCCCAGGAAAAAGAGGAAAAGAGAAAAAGCTGTCAGAGGTAACAGGGAGTACGAACTGGAAACGCTGTGAAGTAAATCGCGTGTGAACCGACAAGAAGTACAGATTTCACCCACTCGCTCTCTGCGAAAAGCATGTACAAGGAAATGGCGTTCTACACGTACCTTTTTATACACACGTCACAGACGCACATACGCGATGAGGCCATTTCCACCAATTAGACGCTTTGACACTCAGACGTGTATCTCTTTTTTTTACACGCGCCATTCTCTACGGCCATGCGCGTGATGTCACAGCTGCGCATGGGGGCCTTTGGGCCAATGAAATCGCGTATGCGTGCAGACGCGCTTACGTGCTAAGGGCCTTTCCTCGAATTACACGCAGACGTGCAGGACTTTTCACGTGCCAAATCACTCCGTATCAAGCTGGCCACGCGTAAGCACACGGAAGACCACGCTAATGCCCAGAAAGCCGATTTACTGCCCCCAAGCCCCGAGCACGCTCCCACCTGCCATCTGCTGCTGCCTGACTGCCTGCTGCCCACGTGCCCTGCCATTTGCTGCCTGCACATCAGCCAGGGGTGCTTTTGCTGTGACCACCCCTGCTGGAACCGAAGACTCCCGACTGGGATTCCATCGCTCCCTAGCCCAGCCCCAGGACCCAGTTGCCCACTCACTCCTGCTTCTGGGGTTGTCATGCCAGGCACTGCAACATCTGGCAACACTGACAACCCCCGGCCAGAGAGGCAGAGGGGCACCAGCTTCAGTGGCAGGGAAGTTGGTGTCCTGGTGGAGAAAGTCCTGGGGCAGTATGATGCCCTCTACGGAAGTGTGCGCGCCGACAAGGAAGGACGGACTCGGATCTGGACGGACATCGTGACTGCCATCAACGCGGAGGGGGTGGCAGTCCGCGACTTCCAACATGTCAAGAAGTGCTGGGAGGACTTCAGGTACAGGAAGGCAGCGGATGCTAAGGGGCGCCGGGGCCACTTGTCGGAAGATCAGATGAGGGTCCTGGAACGCATATCCCCAGCGCTCCACGTCCAGGTCCTTGAGAGGCAGACCCGTCTGGAGTCGAGCGGTAAGTGTACATGCATCATGATTGTTAGCTGGCGGTGTGGTGATGTGCCAGTAGTGTGCCGGTTGCACATCTGTTTGTATGGGGCCGAGTATGGGTGGGGGTGTACAGGACCGTGAGGCTAATACATGCGAGCGCTGTCATGTGTGAGACATGGTTGGTGCTTGTGTGTGTAGGCTTGCATGCCAAATGCAGTTGTGTGGGCACACATGTTTGTATGAATGTGTATGTAAGTAGGCATGTTCGTGATGTCACGCATGTATGTTGTTTTCAGCTGCATGTATCAGCACTGTGTACACGTGCATGTGTGGGTATTTGACAAGGGTGCAGCAGTGATGCAACATGGATGCATGTGACAGCGGGATGTGGAAGCCTGATTGTCAGATGTGACATGGATGCCCATCGGAACACTGCGACAGTTGGCTGAGGTGTACACATGCATGCAAGTGTGGTGGTGTGCGTGCATGTGTAGTGCACTCCCTGTGTTGCATGTGATGTCTGGCTCACATTTGCCTGCTCATGCTGTTGTATGTGTATGGATGGGGCTGGCAGTTGCGATGTGGTTGTGTTATGGCTCATGTGTGCATGTAGAAATGACATGTGTGTTGCCAATTGTGATGCCATGTCTGAGGTTTGCCAATGCCACTCATGTGCAACTGTCATGTGTGTATGTGTCCATTGTACAGTGCCCTGATGCCTGTGTTTTATTTCTCCCTGTCTGCAGCGTCAACTGATGAAGAGGGCGGAGAAGTTGCTGTGGAGCACAGCGGCGGGGATCGCACCGCCAGCCGGAGACGCAAGGCCTGGCTCCCCTCCCAGGTTGTGATCTCGTCGGGGAGTGAGGAGTCAGGTGCCGCGTCCCAGGCCGCAGCTGCCGGGGGGAGGTCCAAGAGGCGGAGGTCAGAGTTGGACTCCTCGGCAGCAGAAGGGGCAGCTGGGACCCCACAGGGCCCAACGGGGGAAGATGGCACGGAGTCATCCAGGTTGGTGGGGGGTTTGGTGGAGGAGGAGGCCGTGCAAGCAACAGAGACGGGGTCTGGAGGTGGGGATTCCACTGGTGCTAGTGGTGCAGTGCAGGACCAGGGACAGGAGGCAGCACAGATCACCACGGAGGTGCCTGTGTGCAATCCTGACCCTGATCCTGCCACTGCATCATCTTGCACCAGCAGGGATGCCTACGTCCAGACCTGTTTTCAGGCAGGGGATGAGCTCACGACAACTGGCCTTCCGTTTCCGGGTTGAGCCTGTCCTGACTGGTGTGGCGTTGCGTCAACAGGCCATGCGAGGTGACCTGCAGTCTTTTCATGAGGAGACTGCACGTCATCTCGAATGGCTCGTTGACCGTGTCGGCCTACTGGGACAGGTCACCCAGGCCGGATTCCTCCGTTTGATGGGGCTTGCTCAGACCCCCTCCTTAACTGAACCCCCTATGCGCCAGTCGTCCTCCGTGCCATCTTCCCACCCATCAGTCACCTGGGTGCCCTGTGGAGCTGCCTCTGACGGTGCGGCCAGGCTGGTGGAGGAGGCATCCCTGCCACAGTCGGGTGTCGGACGTCCAGGAGGGGTGGCCACATCAATGACTGCACCCCAGCCAGCGGAGGATGTGCAGGCAGCAGGAGGCAGTGCACGGGCAGAGGCGCAGCAGCAACGTGTTGGGAGCCATGATGGCTCGGGGCCTTCGACATCGGAGGGGCAGGCATCGGCCGGAGGGCAGGAGGACCCAGGACGGGAAGTGTCTTCCGTGTGGCAGCGGTTGGGCCACGCCATAGATGCGGAGCGGCAGCGGGCGGAAGAGGCACGGCTCACGATGGTCAGGGCGGAGATCTCCATGCGGAGGGCCCTGAGGCGGGCCGAGTGCCTCGAGGCAATCCGCAGGGAGTTTGGGGGGAACATGTGGACGGTCCTGCGGACCCTCGGGGCCATGGAGGAGGAGCGCCTCCGGGACATTGAGCTGGAGTTTGATGATGCCCTGGCCCGGAACATCCTGAAGTGAGCCGTCGGACTAGTCCGCTGCCCTTGTAAATAGTTCTGTAGTTAGTGTTAGGTTTCCTTTGGTTTATCTTTTTTTTTTTACCTTTTGGACAATAGGCCAGATTTTCGTATATATTCTTTTTTTTTAGGTAGTGTTATTAGATAGGTTTCATTTCTTCTGTTGGGATCATGGACCCTGGATTGTTTATCTGTATATAGTTGACTTTTGGATTTTCATTTTTTTTTATGATTTCCCCATGGAGCAATGGTTTTCGATTTTAATTTTCCATTGGATTTACTTTTGTAGACTGTGACTTTGGACACCTTTCGTTTGCATTATGATTTGTGGTTTTGCATTATTTCACGTACCTGCTTGTTTTTTTAAAAATAATTTCCATTATTGTTTTTTTTATTTTTGGTTCAATTTATGTTGCGTTTAATAGATATTTTTCTTCAAACTTCAATGTGTAGTATCATCTCATTGGTTTCAAGCATATCATGATATGTGTTTTGACATTCACTGACACCCATTGGGTGTATGTGAGGGACATGTGTTCATTTCCAAACTTGCAATTGTGGTTATATCATGTTTTTGCCATTTCTAAGTGGGTGGATGCAATACTCAGGTGGGTGTTTGGCATTTGGAGGCTGACCATAAGGGCCAGGGATCTAGATTGTGTTGACATGTTGGCTGGGGGACATGAGTGTGGGCCTGGTGGAGGCTGCCCGTGCACTGCTGGGGGGTGGGGGTGGTGGGAGACATGAGTGGGGGCCTGGTGGAGGCTGCCCCTGCACTGCTGGGGGGTAGGGGTGGTGGGAGACATGAGTGGGGGCCTGGTGGAGGCTGCCCCTGGTGGCTGGGGGGTGGGGGTGATAGGGGACATGAGTGGGGGCCTGGTGGAGGCTGCCCGTGCACTGCTGGGGGTGGGGGTTGTGGGAGACATGAGTGGGGGCCTGGTGTAGGCTGCCCCTGGTGGCTGGGGTGTGGGGGTGATAGGGGTCATGAGTGGGGGCCTGGTGGAGGCTGCCCCTGGTGCTGGGGGGTGGGGGTGATAGGGGACATGAGTGAGGGCCTGGTGGAGGCTGCCCCTGGAGGCTGGGGGGTGGGGTGATAGGGGACATGAGTGGGGGCCTGGTGGAGGGTGCCCCTGCATTGCTCGGGGGTGGGGGTGATGGGAGACATGAGTGGGGGCCTGGTGGAGGCTGCCCCTGCACTGCTGGGGGGTGGGGGTGATGGGAGACATGGGTGGGGGCCTGGTGGAGGCTGCCCCTGCACTGCTGGGGGGTGGGGGTGATGGGAGACATGAGTGGGGGCATGGTGGAGGCTGCCCCTGGTGGCTGGGGGGTGGGGGTGCAGGGAGACATGAGTGGGGGCCTGGTGGAGGCTGCCCCTGCACTGCTGGGGGGTGGGGGTGATAGGGGACATGAGTGGGGGCCTGGTGGAGGCTGCCCCTGGTGGCTGGGGGGTGGGGGTGATGGGAGACATGAGTGAGGGCCTGGTGGAGGCTGCCCCTGGTGGCTGTGGGGTGGGGGTGGTGGGAGACATGAGTGGGGGCCTGGTGGAGGCTGCCCCTGCACTGCTGGGGGGTGGGGGTGGTGGGAGACATGAGTGGGGGCCTGGTGGAGGCTGCCCCTGGTGGCTGGGGGGTGGGGGTGGTGGGAGACATGAGTGGGGGCCTGGTGGAGGGTTCCCCTGGTGGCTGGGGGGTGGGGGTGGTGGGAGACATGAGTGGGGGCCTGGTGGAGGGTGCTCCTGGTGGCTGGGGGTGGTGGGAGACATGAGTTGAACATGAGTGGGGGCCTGGTGGAGGGTGCCCCTGCACTGCTGGGGGGTGGGGGTGATAGGGGACATGAGTGGGGGCCTGGTGGAGGCTGCCCCGGTGGCTGGGGGGTGGGGGTGGTGGGAGACATGAGTGGGGGCCTGGTGGAGGCTGCCCCTGGTGGCTGGGGTTTGGGGGTGGTGGGAGACATGAGTGGGGGCCTGGTGGAGGCTGCCCCTGCACTGCTGAGGGGTAGGGGTGATGGGAGACATGGGTGGGGGCCTGGTGGAGGCTGCCCCTGCGCTGCTGGGGGGTGGGGGTGATGGGAGACATGAGTGGGGGCCTGATGGAGGCTGCCCCTGCACTGCTGGGGGGTGGGGGTGATGGGAAACATGAGTGGGGGCCTGGTGGAGGCTGCCCCTGGTGGCTGGGGGGTGGGGGTAACCTGGGCCAGCCCTCTTGTGCCGGAATCTCTCAATACAAGTCTTTCTAATGAAGCGATTTCAGACAATTTACCCTGTTCCCCATCTTTTTCTGAGTCACACCAATCTCAGTCTTAAAATGTCTCTATTTCTTTTATGGCCCCCACTCCAAGACAACCTATGGCGCATCCTATGGAAGTGACAGCCCCTATCTCTCAGCCGCTTATAGAGATTACCGTATCAGCGATAAACACAGCAATCATCAGTCTAAGTCAAGTATTTGAATCCCTTAATGCTAAACTAGACAATCAAGCATTGCAGATTAAACAAATAACGGATTGGATGGCACACATCACGAATACCATATTACTAAAAAAAAACACACGGCTGGATAATGCGTTCAAACTAATGAATTACTAACTAATTTAGCTATATTTTGTTGTCCAGGGTCCCCCGTGCCCCTAGTACTGCCTTGGTCCCACTTCCTGGCTGCAGCGGCCCTCCCTCCACCCCGCCTACCATCCCGCCCACCCCAGATCCGATTGGTGGAGACAAAAAATTCCCCGCTCTCCCAGGGCAGCCCTCTGCCCGGCAGCCCCATCGTCTAAGGACCTGAGGCAAAGGACGGCTCCTACAGAGACGGCTCCAAGTCGTATCCGCAGGTATCCGCAGTCCAAGTCGTATCCGCAGGTATCCGCAGGAGAAGCAAGAAGCTAACAACAAGAAAGTCTGCCCGATAGCATACCTATGGCATATTTGCATTCAAATAGTCTGCCCGATAGCATATCTGTGGCATAATTGCTTTGAGAAAGTTGCATTCAAATAGTCTGCCTATAGCATACCTGTGGCATAATTGCACTGAGAAAGCTGCATTCAAAAGTCTGCATTGAGAAAGTTGCATTCAAAAGTCTGCCCCATAGCATATCTGTGGCATAATTGCTTTGAGAAAGTTACATTGAAATCGTCTGCCTTTAGCATATCTGTGGCATAATTGCTTTGAGAAAGTTGCAATCAAATAGTCTGCCCTATGGCATATCTGTGGCATAATTGCATTGTGAAAGTCTGCCCTATAGCATATCTGTGGCATAATTACATTGTGAAGGTCTGCCCTATAGCATATCTGTAGGATAATTGCATTCACCTTGTCTGCCCGATAGCATATCTTTGGCATAATTGCTTTGAGAAAGTTACATTCAAATAGTCTGCCTATAGCATACCTGTGGCATAATTGCACTGAGAAAGCTGCATTCAAAAGTCTGCATTGAGAAAGTTGCATTCAAAAGTCTGCCCTATAGCATATCTGTGGCATAAGTGCATTGTGAAAGGCTGCCCTATACCATATATGTGGCATATTTTCTTTGAGAAAGTCTGCCCTATAGGATATCTGTGGCATAATTGCTTTGAGAAAGTTGCATTTAAATAGTCTGCCTATAGCATACTTGTGGCATAATTGCACTGAGAAAGTTTCATTCAAAAGTCTGCATTGAGTAAGTTGAATTCAAATAGTCTGCCCTATAGCATATCTGTGGCATAATTGCATTGCGAAAGTCTGTCCTATAGCATATCTGTAGCATAATTGCATTGAGAAAATTACATTCAAAAGTCTGCCTATGACAAACCTGTGGCATAATTGCATTGAGAAAGTTGCATTCAAAAGTCTGCATTAAGAAAGTTGCATTCAAAAGTTTGCCCTATACCATATCTGTGGCATAATTGCTTTGAGAAAGTCTGCCCTATAGCATATCTGTGGCATAATTGCTTTGAGAAAGTTGCATTCAAATAATCTGCCTATAGCATACCTCTGGCATAATTGCACTGAGAAAGTTGCATTCAAAAGTCTGCACTGAGAAACTTGCATTCAAATAATCTGCCCTATGGCATTCTGTGGCATAATTGCATTGAGAATGTCTGCCCTATAGCATATTTGTGGCATAATTGCATTGAGAAAGTTGCATTCAAAAGCTTGCCTATAGCATACCTGTGGCATAGTTGCATTGAGAAAGTTGCATTCAAAAGTCTGCATTAAGAAAGTTGCATTCAAAAGTCTGCCCTATAGCATACCTGTGGCATAATTGCATTGAGAAAGACTGCCTATAGCATATCTGTGGCAATATTGCTTTGAGAATGTCTGCCCTATAGCATATCTGTGGCATAATTACATTCAAATAGTCTGCCCCATAGCATATCTGTGGCATAATTGCATCGTGAAAGTCTGCCCTATAGCATATCTGTAGCAAAATTGCATTGAGAAAGTTGCATTCAAAAGTCTGCCTAAAGCATACCTGTGGCATAATTGCATTGAGAAAGTTGCATTCAAAAGTCTGCATTAAGAAAGTTGCATTCAAAGGTTTGCCCTATAGCATATCTGTGGCATAATTGCTTTGAGAAAGTCTGCCCTATAGCATATCTGTGGCATAATTGCTTTGAGAAAGTTGCATTCAAATAATCTGCTTATAGCATACCTGTGGCATAATTGCACTGAGAGAGTTGCATTCAAAAGTCTGCACTGAGAAACTTGCATTCAAATAATCTGCCCTATGGCATTCTGTGGCATAATTGCATTGAAAAAGTCAGTCCTATAGCATATATGTGGCATAATTGCATTGAGAAAGTTGCATTCAAAAGCTTGCCTATAGCATACATGTGGCATAGTTGCATTGAGAAAGTTGCATTCAAAAGTCTGCATTAAGAAAATTGCATTCAAAAGTCTGCCCTATAGCATACCTGTGGCATAATTGCATTGAGAAAGTCTGCCTATAGCATATCTGTTGCATAATTGCTTTGAGAATGTCTGCCCTATAGCATATCTGCGGCATAATTGCATTCAAATAGTCTGCCCTATAGCATATCTGTGGCATAATTGCATCGTGAAAGTCTGCCCTATAGCATATCTGTAGCATAATTGCATTCAAATAGTCTGCCCTATAGCATACATGTGGCATAATTGCATTGTGAAAGTCTGCCTTATAGCATATCTGCAGCATAATTGCATTCAAATAGTCTGCCCTATAGCATATCTGTGGCATAATTACATTGACAAAGTCTGCCCTATAGCATATCTGTGACATAATTGCATTGTAAATGCTGCCCTATAGCATATCTGTAGCATAATTGCATTCAAATAGTCTGCCCTATAGCATATCTGTGGAATAATTGCATTGTGAAAGTCTGCCCTATAGCATATCTGTAGCATAATTGCATTCAAATAGTCTTCCCAATAGCATATCTGTAGCATAATTGCATTGAGAAAGTTGCATTCAAATAGTCTGCCTATAGCATACCTGTGGCATAATTGCACCGAAAAAGCTGCATTCAAAAGTCTGCATTGAGAAAGTTGCATTCAAAGTCTGCCCTATAGCATATCTGTGGCATATTTGCATTGTTAAAGGCTGCCCTATAGCATATCTGTGGCATAATTGCTTTGAGAAAGTCTGCCCTATGGCATATCTGTGGCTTAATTCTTTTGAGAAAGTTGCATTCAAATAGTCTGCCTATAGCATACCTGTGGCATAATTGCATTGAGAAAGTTGCATTCAAAAGTCTGCATTGAGGAAGTTGCATTCAAATAGTCTGCCCTATAGCATACCTTTGGCATAATTGCATTGAGATAGTTTCATTCAAAAGTCTGCATTAAGAAAGTTGCATTCAAAAGTCTGCCCTATAGCATATCTGTGGCATAATTGCATTGAGAAAGTCTGCCTATAGCATATCTGTGGCATAATTACTTTGAGAAAGTTGGAATCAAATAGTCTGCCCTATAGCACACCTATGGCATAATTGCATTGAGAAAGTTGCATTCAAAAGTCTGCATTAATAAAGTTGCATTCAAAAGTCTGCCCTATAGCATATCTGGCATAATTGCATTGAGAAAGTCTGCCCTATAGCATATCTGTGGCATAATTGCTTTGGGAATGTCTGCCCTATAGCATATCTGTGGCATAATTTCTTTGAGAAAGTTGGAATCAAATAGTCTGCCCTATAGCATACTTGTGGCATAATTGCATTGAGAAAGTTGCATTCAAAAGTATGCATTGAGAAAATTGCATTCAAAAGTCTGCCCTATAGCATATCTGTGGCATAATTGCTTTGAGAATGTCTGCCCTATAGCATATATGTGGCATAATTGCATTGAGAAAGTTTCATTCAGAAAGTCTGCCCTATAGCATAACTGTGGCATAATTGCATTACAACTAGACAGTCTGCCTAATAGCAGATCTGTAGTCCAGTTCACTTTTAGAAACCCCACCTAAATCCATGGTGTAAATACACTTGAAAGTCTACCTAATATCATTTTCTGGGATCTAGCTACATCCGAAAATCTGCCTAAAAAAATCAGCGGCCTAGTTTCCATTAGAAGAATACATCTGTGGTGTAATTGCACTTGAAAGGCTGCCTAACAGCTCAAACCATGAGTACACCCAACCCACCAAGATCTGCCGAAAATGAGCCTCGTGGGCCCGCCCCCCCGCCCGCAAGCCCCCAAATCATCCCACCCTCCACCACACCCCCTGCCCATCCTCTCTCCAAACACCAAGCCAGAGGGGCACAGTGGCGAGCCAACCACCCTAAGACCACTGCTCCTCTCATCCCCACCGCCCATCAGCCTACTATGATCATACCCCCCCACCAACCTCCCAGGCACACCCAGCCAAGCAACCATTCTTCCCCCGTCCCCCGCATCAATGCCCACCATCATCCCCCTAAGACCACACTCCTTCCCCTCCCTAAAAACTGCACACCTCGCCCTAGCAAGAACAGTAGCCACATCCCTTTCCCCCTCTTACCCCCCTATCCTCTCTCACACACTGATCGCAACAAAGACACTGAAGAGGAAACATACCTGGTCTCCTTCAATCTCTCACTACTCATCACCTCTCCTGTCTCGTCCAACCACCTCATCGTCCCATTCACAATCATCACCACCCTCCACCCAGCCTCACTATGCCTGAAACCCCTCTCCCTCGAATTTTCACCATCCACAACTGAAACTGCTAATCCCCTTCACCCCACCTTCAATTCCCCCGTGCCAAACCCAAACATCCCAACACACCTGTCCAGCCCCTCCACCCTCAAACCCACCAACTCCTCTGCTCGCCTACTCTTCCCATCCACCACCAACCAACCCACCCCTCTCTCTCTCCAACTCATCCCTCTCCCCTCCCAACCCCCATCTCAGCCTCTCCTACATCATCCTCCTCTAACAAAGTAAACTGCATCCTGTTTAACGCCAGATCCATAGCAAAAAACGGACACAGCATCTTTGACCTCCTGGCCTCTGACAAACCAGACCTGGTCTTCATCACAGAAACCTGGTTTTCTGATGACTTCACCCCTATCGCCAATGAAGCCTTCCACCTTGACTACTCCCTCTTCCCACTGAACCGTCCCTCTAGAGGAGGAGGAATTGCAATCACCTTCAAATCTCACTTCCACGCCTCAATCCTCGACAACCAACCTTCTATTCCTTCCTGCAAATCACTCCTCGTAAAACTATCCCTCCCCCCTCGTTCTCCCACAGCTTCCTAATCATCTACAGACCCCCTAGCTACAACAGACAATTCTCAAACAACCTCTGCGACTCTATCACCACCCTCCAACTAAACCATCCTAACCTCACCCGACTAGGATATTTCAACATATGGTTTGACATCCCCACCAACCCTATGACCCACTCTCTAGTTGACAGCCTTGATGCGATTAACCTCCAAACCCACATAAACGGCCCGACTCACTATAAAGGAAACACACTTGATGCCATCTTCAGCTCCCACAACCTGATACATCTAAACCCCCCCATCCCCATAATCTGGTCCCATCATTTCATTGTTTCCTTCATCATTAGGTCACCCAACCCGATCCCCTTGCCTGATCCTGAACCTCCGTACCTACGCAAATGCTGGAATAAACTAAAAATCCTTCCTGACCTAGCTGACGCACTCCTTCAGTCTCCTCCCCCTACCTGCCTACGCAATAAACAACTAACCTCCGATGCCTTTGACTCATGGCTCAACTCCTCGCTAATGCGGCTCACACCCTCTTGCAAACCATCAACCCGCCATGGATATTTCCCTAGGTGGTTCACACCCGAATTAAAGAACACTAAGCAACTACATACATCTCTAGAAAGCAAATGGCGGCAAAACAAAACGCCCCTGAGCAGATCCACCCTGGCCCGGCCCCTTCACCAGTACAAGGCTGAAATACGGAAAGCCAAAAAATCCCACTACAACTCCCGAATCCTAAACTGTAAAAACCCCAGCAAAGAACTTCACAAGATCATCACGGAATTCACCAAACCGACATGTACCACCAACCTTCGGACTCCCTCACAATCGCTATGCGACTCACTCTCTCTCCACTTTTACAACACAGCTCTCAAAAGAACAAATGCTCTAACAAACAAACTAACTCTATTCCACCCACCAGGCAATCCACCCACTATAACAGCCACCCCACTGCCTACAACCACTAGCCAACCAACGTGTGACTCCTGCAGTCCAATATCCACCGACCAATTTCTCAAACTTTTCTCTGCCCGCAAACCATCCGGATCTCCGCTGGACCCCTGCCCAGCCTCAAGCCTCAAAGAAATGTTCACCTCTACCTGCGCTGGAGAACATGTAAGAACCATCATAAATGACTCCCTTTCCTCTGGAATTTTTCCCGACGCATTCAAAATGGTTCATGTCAAACCTCTTATAAAAAAACCTTCCTTTGACCATCTCGAACCCAAAAACTACCGCCCCATCTCAAACACCAGGTTCCTTGCCAAACTCATTGAACGAACCGCCTACTCCCAACTAAATGCCTTTGTCGAAGCCAACAATCTCCTAGACCCCGCTCAATCAGGTTTCAGAGCCTGACACAGAACCAAAACCACCCTAACCTCAATCTGGGATGACCTTAAAAACACGGCAGATTCTGTGGGATGCGCCGCATTAATCCTTTTTGACCTATCCGCCGCCTTTGACACAATCAACCACTCAATCCTCCTTGACCGCCTCCACTCCCTAGGAATTTGTGGAATCGTCCTCAAATGGATAACATCCTTCCTCAATGATAGGAAATAAATAACCCTACTCTCCTCCTATTCCTCCCAAGCCCGACCAGTCGACACTGGAGTTCCACAAGGAGCATGCTTATAAGCCCTCCTGCTTAACCTCTACATGGGCACCCTCCCATGAATAATTTGTTCCCACAACATCCTGTGCTACAACTACGCCGTTGACACTCAACTAATTCTAAAGAATGGCTGGAGTGCATAGAATGGTTGGTGTGCATAGAAAGGTTGGAGTGCATAGAATGGTTGGAGTGCATAGAAAGGTTGGAGTGCGGTTGAAGTGCACAAAATGGTTGAAGTGCATAAATGGTTGAAGTTCAAAAAATCGTTGGAGCGCACAAAACAGAGTGAATAGAACATCGTAGCGTGAATGGAACGTTGTAGAGTGAATGGAACGTTGTAGAGTGAATGGAACGGTTAGGAGTGAATGGGAATGGTTTTGGAGTGCCTGAAATGATCGGAAAACATGGAATGGTTGGAGTGCATGGAATGGTTGGAGTACAAGGAACTATTTGAGTGTGCTCGATCACAAGCACCTATGCTAAACCACCATATCACATCCCTACGCTTACTCTCTCCTTTCATCACCACTCAACTAGAACACAGCGATACTATGACACCATTCGGTATAGCTTTTCTCATACCATCACTTGGCTCATACTCCACATCACCCTAACCACACACAGCTGGCTACTCACCCTCCAGCCAAGCGTTCTCCTCAGCCCTAATGCAGCCAGAATCGGTCTGGATAACAACCTGCCAGAACGAACACATACTCCTGATCTCCCAACCACCACACCTACCGCTAAGAAGCAGCTGTCACACGAACGCCACACCTGCTGCACACATATCCGGTGTTCACATGCACCTTATGACTCTATCCCTCTCTCTCTACTGACTTGAACTTCAGTTCCCGAAGGCGTTCAACCTACCAGCGCCTTGAGATCATACCAATGGTACATAAGGCGCTATATAAATGCAAAGTAACATAACATAACATTACATATCATACAACCGACTGTTTTGAAAATGATGTCTGCACAGTGTTTACCATGTTTTGATGCTGTTATTTGTCCCATTTTAGAAGAACAACCGATCTCACTAAGTAAGGTAGTTTCTGTGGTGAAGCAAGTTATAAAATCTGTACCTGGTATACCGCCATATGATATATTTCTTCCAGAGCAATTTGTGACCCAGTCACATGTTAGAAACGCTGATAAAAGCATGAAAAAACTGCAAGGAAAGAAATCCAAAAATATGAAAAGTATAGCAGCAAAAGTGCAACCTTCTTCTAAACAATTTATAATTAAATGTTTTGCGTCCCAGAATCAAAAGCTAAATGCCTCTAGCGCCCTGGTTAATAAATATAAAAACTTAAGAAAGGAAAAAGAAACAGACTCCAAATCAAGACAGAGTACTTTGCCACCTTACCAGCCCCTGGATGAGCTTGTATCTGTACTTACCTCGGTCAAAAGAAGTAATAAAAAGGGAAATGATCAAGCAATGAAGAAGTCTACCCCAGAAATCGATGTAAATGATAAGGAACAGCGTAATCCTCTATTGTGTGACGAAACGAAGTTACAAGAGGAACGAAAAAGGAAATTAGAGAGGCGGTTGATGCTAATATGTCTTTGAAATCATCTTAGTTGTCGCCCCAGATATCGGTATATCATTCCTCCTGTGTCCCAACAAAAGATGCAGCACAACTTCCAAATGAATGCAGATGTTCCCAATCAATACCAATCAAAAGGATATCAGACCAGAGGTTGGAAACTGAGCCACAATTTGGACTTATTGGTAATGTAAATGCTCATAAAAGTCTCATGTGCTCCGTGCCCTTGAATTAATCAAATCCTCTGAAACCCATACAAATAAAAAAGGACAATCAGACCAGGACAGCAAATCATACATTAATAATGGGCTTTCGGCCTGTACCATATGATCAATTCACCCTCTGCCGCTTTACTATATTAAGTATATTCGAAGATGTTCCGAGATTGGAAGATGTCACTTCAGGTGATGTAGTTTAAGTGGAATTTCTGGATCTACATGATCCCACCACAGTGAGACTCTGGATCCCTTTCGGGGGTTGTTCTGAATGCAATTTGGCTGGCTAAAACCGAATTACATACTATGGGGTTTGTTATTTTGCAAGATTTTAAAAAGGGAGGCAAGGTTGACACAAAGAATGATGGGACAACATGTGGGTGTTTGTGCCAAAAAGCAGTATCAATGACAGCGTCTTCTTCCATAAAGGCATAACTACGTTTAAATACTTCACAATGCCAGAATATTGGAACAACTTGCGAGATTCCCATTAAATAGGCAAGTTGGAACTTGTGGGGTCATCGTCATCTTCTAATTTCCAATTTAAACCATATTAATGATTGTGATATTCTTGCATTGCAAGAAACCTTGTTGATAAATAAACCTTCATGGGGTAATCATGTCATTGCCTTTTTTTTGGTGCTATTGCGGCAACCCAAGGCCGCCCAACTGAAGGTCTTTTAATAGCAGTTAAAACTAGTGCTGGTTTTACTGTCAAAGACTGGGCTGTTCCTAATAACTTTATGCGACTGGTTAAATCTTCCATGCATGTGGAACCATTGCACTTATTAATTTGTATTGAAATCCGGTGACTATAACTTACAAGACATTTTTCTTTGATTTACAAAACTTGTTAGATTTAATCTTAACTGATTCATCAATTACAAACGCCATAATCACCAGTGATTTCAATCTTCAATGTTTAGATCCTAAAACACGAACTGCAAATACCCAGTTGTGTGCACCTTAATGAAGGAGAGAGGCCATTATATGGCAATTGGCTCTCTACTCAGAGATATGCCTTCACACTCAACGTGGTCTAGAGGATTTATGTCCAGTATCATTGGTTATGTGTATACAGATCAACAACTACACAATCTAGCGCACAAGTTTGAAGTTATACAGCAATCCAATACTGACCACAATATTCTTCTGTTACAATGGCATTGGATAGCAAAAACCCTCTTTAACATAAGATACAAATATCCCCTGCATCTTAAGAGCAACAATGCTGCCAATTGCCTTAAGTGGAATGAGCAATCATT
This sequence comes from Ambystoma mexicanum, assembly GCF_040938575.1. Lineage (NCBI taxonomy): Eukaryota > Metazoa > Chordata > Amphibia > Caudata > Ambystomatidae > Ambystoma > Ambystoma mexicanum. The sequence goes on from NC_090940.1 coordinate 344,036,567, forward strand.
GATACAACTAAACACCTTTCCTGATAATAATTATTCAACAAGTTCAAAAACAGTATACAATCTCATCTTTCTCCCTCCTAATACGTCCTTGAATAATGTTAATCACCAACTGATCCAGAAAAAATACCGCTTTGACCATGAACAAAAAGAGAAAAAAGTACAATTATGACGGTTAAAAGCGAGCATTTGGACTATTCCAGCAGCTGAGAGAGCAGCAGTGTTAAGCGCAGCCAAATGTGCTTATAGGAATTGGTTGCGTAATCGGCAGGCTTTTAGATACCAACTAGATGGTGAACATTTCCTTAGAGCTGTTGCATCTAAAAACACGGCTATGATTTGGTCGATGATTAATCAAGCGACCTCATCAGTGCGATTGTTCCACCCGATCAATGGTGTGACTGAACGACAGTGGGTAGTTTACTTTTCAGGCCTGTATGACAATAACTTACGGCCACCCATTGAGTTTAAATCTACTACGTATCTACCCTGGTCGTTACATATAACAGCTGATGACATCGAAGAATTTATAAGGAAATCCAGTAGCTCGAGAGCACCTGGTCCTAATGGTTTAAGAAATCATATGCTAAAATCAAATTCTCATATTTGCGCTAAAATATTAGCTAACATATTCCACACAGTAATAACAAAGAGAGTGATACCCAATGCATGGAGACAATCTATAGTAATTCCTATTTTCAACAAGGGAGATTGAGCCAAACCAGCAAACTACAGACCGATTTCCCTGCTGGATGTGACAGGAAAATGATGTGCACGTTTTGTTTTAAGAGATTTCAACGCTTGGACCTTGACATTTAGCAAACATCATCCTCATCAAACCGGCGTTCTAGTAGGGATGGGAACGGTTGTAAATGTAACCACTTTATATGCCATTAAGCAATATTATGAGACATGCCGTATGCATTTAATGACGTGGTATCAGATCCGCCAATATTGGGGGGTGAGAGAATACGTGCCCTTCTTTATGCAGATGATTTAGTACTTCTCTCCAAGACACCGAGTGTATGATTTTATTATGGTCATTTATCCCAAATTATTTGATCAGTTCTTGTTACTTGATTTGTATTAGGCCATCATAATGAGCCAATCAAATCTTATGTTTGTACATGATTGATGTAATTTATTCTTTGTTTTACATTATTTGTTCATGCAAAAAAATTGTAAAGTTGAGTAATCAGCTAAATTATTTAAGTAAAAAGTAAAAAGAAAATATTTATATATATATATGTGTGTGCCTGTAAACATGTAGAAATAGTTGTGCTGTTGAGCTAGATGTAATATGCCTGCAGCACCAGTATCACGCTCTGAATATGTTTTCTGTAGGGTATTTTGTGGAGATTTGGGGCCTGACGGTATTTTATTACCGCCGAAAAATAACTTAGCAATAATCACTCTTTGTATTCAGATTTGGCCATGTGCAACAATAATACAATGGACATGCATTATTTCAGCACCCAGACCTGCATATTTGGTATACGTGGTTGGTGGGCGCGGTTGGTGGTATTTTGGTGAGCATAATTCCCTTGTTTTATTTGTGGCCCCAATGTCCAAAATCCCTTATCTTTGCTTAGATTTTTCGTGTGATCACTAGAGAGACCTCAGACCTACATTTTAGGAATACCACATTTTTCAGTGATAGTGATGGTGTGCCACCATGGGCGAACTCACTGACTTATTTACGACAGAGAGCTATATGTGGTAGTCTTGTGGTAATTTCCACTACCTTATATACGGTAGGGAGCTATGTTCAGAGAGTCTCTCTTCCCGTTGGCTCATGTACCTCCAACAAGCTATGCTACAGTCACTCACAATTATTCATACTGATTCTGACATGCACACATCTGTCTTAAAATGACCATTGCACTGTTTAAAAATCTCCCCACATCATCGGCATTGTAATGGTAAATAGTAAATACACCACCCGTCTGTTTTCAAATATTTTTCTGTATTATAAAAGTTGCATTTAAACACAGTCTCATTCTTTACAGAAATAAATAAAATGGTACAGTAAAAGCATTGTCTATGACACACTGCAAAGAGCGTGGCGGAGAACAGAACTCAAATTGCAACATTGGTATTTGATTAAGACACGCACAGGAATCCCCTTTCCTACACTGACTGCATATTTTCGTGCACACACGGCTCCCACGCTCATGTAATTACCTTATCTGTTCAGAGTTTTCTTTAGCTGTTCTCCTTCGGAATGTGGTTCCCTTGAAGATTAACTCCAGCAAAAAGGAACGCTTGCCTTCTCAAACCGGGGTCATTGCCTGGAATTCTCAGCTTTTGCAGATAGGAACGCCTCAGCCAGTGGAAAGGTCCTTTTTTCAGCTCTCCCCAATCTCGACTGCAGCAGGACGCAGGAATCTGCATTCAGTCAGGAGTCCCACAGCCAGGTCTTCTCCCCAGTAGTGCAGAAAAATGTCTGCCTGTCTTTTTCCCCGATACTGCCCACTAAAACTTTCATCCCAGCCCTCTGTATGACGTGTCCCAATGAAATCCATCATCTCTCATCCTCCTACTCTCAACAATAGCTTCGCTTATACATTTGCAATTGTTGCAAATCTGACTTCCTTCTTCCTGCAGTTACTGTGCACAAAAACACGGAGAAGCAGGCAAAGAAGAGAAGAAAAAAAAATCTGCACACACATTTAAATGGCTTTCAGAGTATGCCTAATTCTGCAGTGGAGAACACATTTTATTAGTGGGTTATGTTAAATAAGGTTTTATTAGTCAGGTTAATGGTTAATAGGTTAGCTGTTAATTTTCAAATGTGTCTCTCGCACCATAGGCATTTCAGGTGAAAATAGTGTGCATTTTTAAATGAGCACGTGTGCTTTTAACTGTAAAAATAGATTTGCATCTTATATGTTAAAATCGTTTTTGACTGAATAGTCTGTCTTTCCTTGTTAATCAGGTAACCCATATAGCAATGCACCGCACCCTTGTGGTGGTGCTGCGAAAAAAATTGCTACCTGTGCAGTAGTGCTGTACTCTGTGCTGTTTGCTACCTGTGTAGTAGTGCTGTACTCTGTGCTGTTTGCTACCTGTGCAGTAGTGCTGTACTCTGTACTGTAACACGCCAAATATCCTTACATATACCCTCCTTTTGTTTTTAGAACTTGGCTATAATCCAAGCCAATTCCTAAAAACAACTTTTTTTTTTTTTTTACAATATAGCAATCCAACAAAATGAATATTCATGTGCATCAATGAAAATTTGCAATCAACATTTCATCTGAGTCCATCAGTTCATAAAATGTTCCACATTTGCCTTCTCAGTGGAAGTGGCATTACTTTAAGTTTAAATTTTCCAAGTCAATTAAAAACAACGAAATAAAACAACTAACTAAAACAAATAATTAATATAACAAATTAAAACAAATAATTAAAATAATAAATACGTGGAACTTCATATGCCGGAACTTCTGTTTTGTCTCTTTTGGTATGTCCCGACCAGCGATGTTATTCGGTTCATTCGAGTATTCTTTCATCTTGGCAATCTTGAATCCACAGCAGTCATCTCTTTTGGCATTCCGGTTATTTTGTCTTCACCTCCACCTGGAGGCAGGCATCTTTTGGTCTTCATCCAGGGGACTCCAGGACTCCATCGTCTCTCCCGTGGGCTCTGATCTCGGAACCTCCGATCAAATAATGTTAATTGTCTAAATCAAAATAGAAAATAAACAAATTAAGTACATAGCATAATACTAACTTCATCCTTTTGCCAAAAATAAAACATGCTTGGTAAAAATATTTCATTTTTTTTTTTTTTCTGAAATTAAACACAAGTTAAAAGAAAACAAGCAGATATTCAATATTTAACACACTTTCTCTCTGTACACCAACCATGAGCTTCCATTATATGTGCATTTATTTATTTATTTATTTATTTATTTATTTATTTATTTATTTATTTATATATTTTTACATATATTACAGTGTTTATGTACCATCATAACAATCAACTTTTTAACTTCTTTGTCACTGCCTCCTGATTGTACCCATTTATTTTCTCTTTTTGTGTTCAAGGGATTTTATCTGTTTCTACATGCTCAAGCCGCCTGATCTCATGTCTGGGATGGCATGGTTTGATTTGATTTACATGGACAAACTGCTCTATTGCTGTTTCACCTTCATTTTTCAAAATTTTATACACTACAGGAGAGACCTTATCTATAATCCGAAATGGCCCCTGCCAGGCTGCTAGAAATTTAGAATTTTTCTGTTTACTTTTTCCAAAATGAAACTTGTACACCTGATCCCCTACACTGTATTCCTTTACTGATGTCTTTTTATCATAATATGACTTTGCACTGTCAGCAGCTCTTTCCAGATTTCTCTGCACAAAAGCAAATGCATGTTGCAAATGTCTCCTCAGTTCATCAATATATTCATGAACTGTGGATGCACTCCCAAGAGTTTGCTCATGTGTTCTGTATAGTAGGTGTTGTGGTAACACCATTTTCCTACCTGTCAAGACCTCATGAGGGCTAACACCTGTTGCTTTGGCAGGAGTCGATCTGATTGCCATCAGAACTAACGGTAAACGTAAATCCCAGCTGGAACCTGCTTCTGCCACAAATTTCTTTAAAATATCCACAACAGACCTATTGCTTCTTTCAACTGTACCTGAAGACGCCGCCCGATATGCGATATGTAGTTTCCTTTTCACACCTAGTATTTGCCATACTTTACTCATTAGAGTACTTGTGAAATGACTTCCTCTGTCTGACTCAATTCTTTGTGGCAACCCAAACCTTGAGAACACATGGTTCACCAGCAATGTGGCTGCTGTTTGCGCACTACAATCTGGTGCAGGAATGCATTCAATCCACTTTGACATCAAACATACCACACTCAAAATATAACGGTGTCCCCTGCTCGACCTTTTTAAAGGACCTACATAGTCTATTTGCAAATCTGTCCATGGAAGAGTTAGGCCCCTTTTCATCAATGGTGCTCTATGCATTGGTGAAGCAGGTTTAAATTGGGCGCATACTAGACATCCTCTAGTATATAATTCCACATCTTGGGACATATGTGGCCAGTAAGCATAATCTTTTAGTATTTCTAATGTTTTTTGTGAACCTCTATGGCCTGCAGTTATGGCATCATGTGCATGGTGTAGCATCAGTCCTCTGAATGAAAGGGGTACTACCCACTGTATTTGCCCTGTTATGGATTCTCGAATCATGAGTCCATCTTGTAATCTGATTCGTGTTTTGTTCTTTAATAACACCCTCAACTCTTCTTTTCCCATACAATCATTTTCTGTTAAAGGATTTTGTTCAGGATCTATCAAATGATTATAATAGATTCCCAAAATTTGATCATTCTTTTGTGCCTCAATCAAATCTTGGTCTGGCGTGTCATGACTCCACTGCACCACCGGTTGATCTACCTCCTTTGGTGCTTTAGAACGTGTGACTGCATCAATTTGTATTTCACCCATTAAATAATCAATAGGTAGCAATTCTCCCATCACAGCCCCAATCTTAGCCAGATGGTCTGCCTTATCATTTCCCTCCTTATCCTCTCCTGGTGTTTTTAAATGCCCACGAATTTTTCTCCAGTATATTGTTAAATTATTTTCTGACACCAATTTGTCTATGGCTTGTATCATTTTTCCATGTTTAAGTGGCTTTTTGTTGTATGTAACCATGCCTCTTGCTTTCCAACCAGGCAAATACTCCACAAAGCTATTCCGTGCATAGTCAGAATCAGTCACCAGGACAATTTCACTGAACTTTTTATCAACTGCAGTAGCAATTGCTTTATAGATGGCTGCCAATTCCGCCACCTGACTGCTCCTATCCCCAATCCTCATCCCTATACTGGGGACGCCTTCACATTTCAACCAGACATTTCCTATTCCTGCCACTAATTTTTTATTACTGTCATTTTCAATGTGAAAAGCACAACCATCCACATATACAGTTGGCAAATCCTTGCATGTTTTTTTATCAAAAGCTTTGTGTGATGATTGTTCAAATTCCTGCAAACTAGTTTCCACTTCCATTTCATTTGGTATTTGTTCAGCTGCACAGTCATGTAAGTCAGCTAACCCTTGAGCAATTGGGCTCTTTTTATTTTGTCCATATCTCACTTCTACGGGAAAACCTTGTAATGCCAGCGTCCATGAAGTGATTCTGGATTGCGCTAGATTGCCTGATCTAATTCTTTTACTCTCTAAAAATTGCAAAGGTTGATGATTTGTTTCAATAATCACCTTTTCTCCCTGAACAATGGGGCGGAAATGTTGTAGCGCCCACACAGTGGTTAATAGGGCCTTTTCACATTCATTAAATTTCATTTCAACTTGGGAAAATGCCTTACTTGCATATGCAATGGTTTTGTGATTCAAATCGTGTTTTTGTGATAATACTGCTGACATACAATGTTCAAAAAAACCTATTTCTATAAAGAAATCCCTGTCCTTTATGGGGTATGCTAAACATGGTGCCTTTACAAGACATTCCTTCAATCTAGCCACTGCATCAGACTGCTCTCTTTCCCATCTCCAGGGAGTATTTAGTTTAAGCAGTTTATTCAATGGTTGAGTGATTTCTGCATAATTCTCAATGAACTTTCTGTTATAGCCTGTCATCCCTAATAAACTTTTTACTCCTTTCACATCTTTAGGATCTTTTAATCTTTGTATGGCCTCTATTTTCTTCCTTTGTGGATTTAGCCCACGTTCAGTCACTTCATGCCCTAGAAAGTTCACTTTTTTCTTGCACCATTGTGCTTTTTGCAAAGATACTTTGGCGCCTGCTTTCTGCAATTGGCCAAGTACATGTCTTATTTCATCAAAATGGCTTTTCAGGCTTTCATTTTTTATCAGGACATCATCCACATAAACTATTGTTCCTCTTTCCGCTGCATCCGGCATGGCCTTTCTCAAAAATATGCCAAATTCACTCCCACTATTGATGTACCCGAACGGAGCTCTACGCCAGGCATATTGAGTCCTGTCAAATGTAAAGGAAAATAAGTGTTGTATCTCCTCTGCCAATGGCACACACCAATATCCAGATGTGAGATCTAACGTGGTAAATACATTTGAACCATGTATCTGAGCTAGGCCCTGATCAATGAATGGTAGTGGCCATCTAGATACTGGTACTCTTTTATTTAACTCTCTTAAGTCTGCACACAGCCGCCATTGACCATTTGGCTTTAACACACCTAAAATAGGCGTATTGGATGTGCTATGAATGGGCCTGATTATTCCCCGTGATTCCAAATTTTTAATAATCTCTGCCAATGATTCTAAACATGCCAGCGGTAGTCTATACTGGCGTACAAACACTGGATTTCTGCTACAACCTTCTGGTAGTGTGGCCACATGTAAATCAGTTAAACCACAATCATAAGCATCTTTTGCAAATACATCCTTAAACTCCATAAATATTTCCTTCAGGTCGTCTCTATCCTTATCGCTGTCACATGCATCCGCTAAGGAGATCTGCTCTTCTACCATTCTGGAAAATTCTGGAAACTCTTCTGGTAAAGGAATCTCAGCGCTTTCCTCTAACTGTGTGGCTGTGTCTTTTTGTAGAGCTGCCACTTTTAAATATTTTGGCATATCAGCTTCCACTTCAATGGGCTGATTTCCTGTTTCATTTTCATTTAAATTAAATATTATTCAATCCTCTTGATGGCAGCACACTGTCTCATTTGAATCATAAGGATACACAGAATGAATTTTAAATATTCCTTTGGGCTGAGAGTCCAGGTGTTCTGGCAACTCGCCCTTGGCATCTACATATTTTTCAGGAATATTCCCAATCACCATGTTATTTAAATCTGCCGTATAATGTGATTTTTGTATGGCCATTCCTAATGGGGAGTTTTCCTCTAAATGAATATCCTGACAACCTTTATTATTTACCATGATTTTTACAGATCCCTCACCAATGTCTACCAATGGAATGTATTCATAATCCAGGCCTTGCTGTTTTATGGATTCATTCAGGCATACAAATGCATCAGAGCCTTTCATCTGCTGCCCATTTTTGCATTTCAGTGTTATTGCAAACTGTTTTGTAAATGCAGGAATAATAGTATTTTTCCTCATTTGTAAATCGACTGCATAAAGAACCAGTTGTGCACAATGATAAGCCCTTCTTTTGTCTTCAAATTCAGGTGCCGGACCACCTAGGCGTGACCATATTTTTTGATTAAGTAAATCTAACACCATACACATTCTGTGCATGATGTCATTGCCCATGTAAAATTCATTTTGTGCTCCACTCACTATCCATACATTATGGTAAATTGTTTTCTGCCCAATGCTAATTTTAAGCATGCATCTGCCTGCAATTCGGTTTTCAAAGTCTGGACAGTCCAACCCAGAAACATATTGGTTTTTAATCCTAAATTTCGGGATTTCTTCCCTCTCCATAATTTTTTGCAACAATTTCTCATTAATGAAACTCCTTTCATGTTCAAGTGCTAAAGTGGCTTTTATTGTTTTAAGATAATCATTTATACCAACATGAACCCATGGTTGCTCATCTTCCATGTGTATTTCTGCCAGAGTGGTAATGTGTTTTTCTGAATCTGTTTTAGGAGCAATATTCTGTTTGATTGTTTTCTCTTTTAAATAGAAACGTAATGTGTGCTCATCTATGGCAGTCTGCCAATCTTTCCTTGGGTCCAAGTATATTTGTACAGGTAGTTTTTCATTGTCGCTCTGCATTTTATCTTGACACATTAATATAACAGTGACACTAGGTATGCAGCTATTCTGGAGATATACCTCCACAGCATCATTTGTTTTTGCAACGGTGTGACATTCATTTATATTGCTGTTTTGTGATTTTAGTTTCTTAGGCCTCAATGGTTTTTTGGTTAAGGACCACAGCACTCCATTCACCCCATCTATGAGAGGAGACAATCTTTTCAGGCAATCTGTCCCCATCAGAAATGTAATTTCACAAATAGATGTGATCAATACCTCTTGTTTCATTCTGTGCTTTCCTATTTTTATGTCAACCTCAGTTACACCTATGATGGGCACCTCCTCCCCATTAAAGTTATGCACTGGGCCTTGATTTGCCTTCACTGTGATCTGACTCTGTGGAGGCCTCCCTTCATTGATACTCTTTACCAGCTCCTTGGACATAATTGTGGCCTGTGCGCCAGTGTCAATCATAGCGAAGGTGTGGCATTTTTCTTCTACAGTGATGGGTGCATAATATCTGTCCTCAACTTCCTCTAATACACATAAGAAATGTGAATTCTTACTGATTTCAGGGCTCACCTTTCTCAGATCTTTTTCACTTTTGGCTAAGCACATTGGTAAATGAAAAGACATTTTTCCTCCTTTTTACCCATTTCTGTGCGAGATATTTTATTCATTTCTCCATGTTCAGAGGTTTTTTGGAGTGTGGCCACTGTTCGCCCATCCATCTGGGTAACATCAGAGACCACATTACAACCTTCCAACTGAACATGTGTAACAACATCATTCAGCAATTTGTCATTTTTTAATTCTGTGCATTTGTGATCATTTAGTGTAATACCAGCCCTTTCAGCCTCTTCAAAAATATGTGGCTCAAAGAATTCTTCAGGTGATTGACTTGTACCCTCCTTGTGAGTATTTCCTTTTTCTGTCTGTGTTTGGTCATTGTTTTGCTTGCCCAGGGAAGGAGCTATGGCATCCCCACTTACTCCCTGTTCACTGGTATTCCCCATGCATGAGTCATTTTTCTTAAATCTGTCCCTTTGTTCTTTTGGAATTCCTAATGTTTCTTTTTCATTTGTGCAAATCTTTACTGTTTTATTTAGCTCTAAGTTAAACCGTACCTCTTTTTTAGAAGTATTTGCACTTTCTATCACAATTTCATTTACTGGTACTTTCATTTTTAATCCATTAGGCATCTCAGAGTCGTTATGCAAAATTATATCAGAGCAATCTGTCATTTTGGCACTGCGATTATCATGAGTACTTAGTCACTTTTCGGAAGCCCCCCGGTCATTGCTATGGCCATCAGCCCCCTCTTTGGAAGGTTGTTTTTGCGCTGTATAGAGCTTTCCTATTTGCTCAGCTAACATTTTCACTTGGGCCTCAAGGCACTGGAACCTTTCCATCTCTCTAGGATCCTCTTTCTGTGGCCTAGGTCGATATTGGTTGTTTTCCCCCTGATTGGATCTATTCTGATACCTCTCAGGTGATTGATGTCGGTTGGGATGGTTTCTGAACTCTTGATTCATTTGTGGAGGGGAGCGGGTTGCACCCATCCTTTGATTATAGTTCCCTGGTGGGGAATCATTGTACTGGCGTGGATTGTAGTTCACGTTTTGCCTCATGTCCTGTCTCTCAGATTGTGGGTACTGGCCCCTATGTTGATTTCCATTATCAGTAAATCGATCCACATCTCGGGGCCTATCCTGATTACCATATATCATGGTGCTGGGATCAAATCTGCTCTGTGTCCCCAATGACTGGTAGGGACCATCATTTCTTTGATCTTGATTTTGTCTCTGGTTATTGTTCATACCTGCCATATCAGGCCGATATCCTACCCGGGGTCTATCCCCTAAATATCTAGGGCTGATGTAGCTCTCTCTATTACTAGGATCATGTGTTTGGAACATTGGTACAGGAAATGGCGATCTTTGTTGATTACCCCTTTGTTCAGGTGTCACATTATTTTTACCTTGGCTTTGAGCAGACTCAAGGGACATTTTGGCTGACCTGATTTCCATTACTGTGGCTGAGGGTTCTTTAGATTTAGGCCTGGTATCTTTCATTTTATCACTTTCTCTACCCTGACAATAGAGTACCTCATATAGCTTTGTGCTTTGATGTACAATCCATTCAAGGGACTTGTCACGGTCAAATTCACGGACCAATTGGGATATGATGTCTTTCTGTAGCCCATAGAAGTATGCGGTTTTAAACTCATTGGAATTTGAGTCAAAAGATACATCAAAGCGAGAGAATGCTCTTTTTAAGTCTTGTAAAAATTGGCGAGGGGATGTATTAGGTCCAGCAGTAATTGTGTACGCGACTTTCTTTGCCTCCTGCAATGACTGAAAAGGAGAAAAATGACGCCTAATTTCTTTTTCAAACTCCAGCCATGTCATATTCTGCTGTTCATTTAATCCCCTTATGATGCTGGCCGTCGGGGCATCTAAAGTTAAATGAAAATATTGTCTGTACTGTTCCTTAGGTATCTGGAGTGCTTTAAAAATGTCATGTACCGCTTCTAAGTGATCCTCAATGCAGCATTCACCTCCCTTCTTAAATGGTTTGATCAGGGCTTTAATGGATTTCATTATTTTTATGGGGCTACTTGTTGCAATGCATGGAATTGCACTATTTTGTGACTCAATCCTGTTTTCAGGTGTATGAGATTGGTGGCTTCCCCCAATGGGAGTATTGAATCCCCCAAGGGCGCTGCAACCAAGTTCAGTCACCGGCCCAGCCACTGTAGCACTAGCTCTTTGGGCATAGCTAGAATTCACCTCCACTCCATTGAATGTGGTGCCCTGCCGCCTCTCCTGGGACCTGGGAATGCACATTTGCTGTTCTAAGTCCTTACACTTTTTAAGGAGTCTGGTTGCTTCATCATGCAAATAATTATTTTCATCACTCATTTTATTAATCACCTCCTGCATATCGCACATTTGCATTTGGCATTCATTGAACTCTTTATTTCTCTTTCTCTTTCTTGAATCATTTTAATCATTTCTTGTTCTGCACTCTGGAGATCACCTTCTTTTTCGCAATGTTCTTTTTGTAAAATCTGCATTTCTGAAACAACCTCATCTTTATCCTGCCTAATGTGATCCACTAAGGCTTTTAAGTGTGCCAATTCTTGCTCACTATCTTCAAATTGTTTCTTGCTTTTGGATAACTGAGTATCAAAGTCTCTGCATTTTAATTGCATGTCTTTTTGGCATACATCCAATTCTGCTCTCAACATTTCATGATTTTTACTTGCCCCCTCTAATTCAGTCTTTAACCTGTTAATTAGCTGAGTATCATTCTCTTGCATTCGCAGGGACTTGTTTAAAATAAACCATATTTTGCCGCATAGCCGTATTAAACAGTCTTTCTCTGCACTTTTATCGGCTGCATTCAATAATCTTGTAAGGCAGACCTGAATTATGCTGCCTTCTGCAAAAATATTGTCTAGTTTTTCTTTCTGCACCTCACCCTGAATGCGGTTACTCCATTCTAACGTGCTATTCGAAGACCAATTCCCATGTGCAAATAACTTTGCCTCTAAATATTGCACTAGATCTGAGAAAGTGGTTTCCCTTTGTGACATTCTGAAATTCGTTTTAGTGGCACACTGCTATTATAAAATGGGTTCCCTTTAATGTGCAAATGGCAGTGTGAGACACACTTGCCACGCCCAGTAGGTACTCTATGATCACTTTCCCGGCCTGCAACGCACCATAAATATGTAGGGTATTTTGTGGAGATTTGGGGCCTGACGGTATTTTATTACCGCCGAAAAATAACTTAGCAATAATCACTCTTTGTATTCAGATTTGGCCATGTGCAACAATAATACAATGGACATGCATTATTTCAGCACCCAGACCTGCATATTTGGTATACGTGGTTGGTGGGCGCGGTTGGTGGTATTTTGGTGAGCATAATTCCCTTGTTTTATTTGTGGCCCCAATGTCCAAAATCCCTTATCTTTGCTTAGATTTTCGTGTGATCACTAGAGAGACCTCAGACCTACATTTTAGGAATACCACATTTTTCAGTGATAGTGATGGTGTGCCACCATGGGCGAACTCACTGACTTATTTACGACAGAGAGCTATATGTGGTAGTCTTGTGGTAATTTCCACTACCTTATATATGGTAGGGAGCTATGTTCAGAGAGTCTCTCTTCCCGTTGGCTCATGTACCTCCAACAAGCTATGCTACAGTCACTCACAATTATTCATACTGATTCTGACATGCACACATCTGTCTTAAAATGACCATTGCACTGTTTAAAAATCTCCCCACATCATCGGCATTGTAATGGTAAATAGTAAATACACCACCCGTCTGTTTTCAAATATTTTTCTGTATTATAAAAGTTGCATTTAAACACGATCTCATTCTTTACAGAAATAAATAAAATGGTACAGTAAAAGCATTGTCTATGACACACTGCAAAGAGCGTGGCGGAGAACAGAACTCAAATTGCAACATTGGTATTTGATTAAGACACGCACAGGAATCCCCTTTCCTACACTGACTGCATATTTTCGTGCACACACGGCTCCCACGCTCATGTAATTACCTTATCTGTTCAGAGTTTTCTTTAGCTGTTCTCCTTCGGAATGTGGTTCCCTTGAAGATTAACTCCAGCAAAAAGGAACGCTTGCCTTCTCAAACCGGGGTCATTGCCTGGAATTCTCAGCTTTTGCAGATAGGAACGCCTCAGCCAGTGGAAAGGTCCTTCTTTCAGCTCTCCCCAATCTCGACTGCAGCAGGACGCAGGAATCTGCATTCAGTCAGGAGTCCCACAGCCAGGTCTTCTCCCCAGTAGTGCAGAAAAATGTCTGCCTGTCTTTTTCCCCGATACTGCCCACTAAAACTTTCATCCCAGCCCTCTGTATGACGTGTCCCAATGAAATCCATCATCTCTCATCCTCCTACTCTCAACAATAGCTTCGCTTATACATTTGCAATTGTTGCAAATCTGACTTCCTTCTTCCTGCAGTTACTGTGCACAAAAACACGGAGAAGAAAAAAAAAATCTGCACACACATTTAAATGGCTTTCAGAGTATGCCTAATTCTGCAGTGGAGAACACATTTTATTAGTGGGTTATGTTAAATAAGGTTTTATTAGTCAGGTTAATGGTTAATAGGTTAGCTGTTAATTTTCAAATGTGTCTCTCGCACCATAGGCATTTCAGGTGAAAATAGTGTGCATTTTTAAATGAGCACGTGTGCTTTTAACTGTAAAAATAGATTTGCATCTTATATGTTAAAATCGTTTTTAACTGAATAGTCTGTCTTTCCTTGTTAATCAGGTAACCCATATAGCAATGCACCGCACCCTTGTGGTGGTGCTGCGAAAAAAATTGCTACCTGTGCAGTAGTGCTGTACTCTGTGCTGTTTGCTACCTGTGTAGTAGTGCTGTACTCTGTGCTGTTTGCTACCTGTGCAGTAGTGCTGTACTCTGTACTGTAACACGCCAAATATCCTTACATATCACACCTAGTATTTGCCATACTTTACTCATTAGAGTACTTGTGAAATGACTTCCTCTGTCTGACTCAATTCTTTGTGGTAACCCAAACCTTGAGAACACATGGTTCACCAGCAATGTGGCTGCTGTTTGCGCACTACAATCTGGTGCAGGAATGCATTCAATCCACTTTGACATCAAACATACCACACTCAAAATATAACGGTGTCCCCTGCTCGACCTTTTTAAAGGACCTACATAGTCTATTTGCAAATCTGACCATGGGAGAGTTAGGCCTCTTTTCATCAATGGTGCTCTATGCATTGGTGAAGCAGGTTTAAATTGGGCGCATACTAGACATCCTCTAGTATATAATTCCACATCTTGGGACATATGTGGCCAGTAAGCATAATCTTTTAATATTTCTAATGTTTTTTGTGAACCTCTATGGCCTGCAGTTATGGCATCATGTGCATGGTGTAGCATCAGTCCTCTGAATGAAAGGGGTACTACCCACTGTATTTGTCCTGTTATGGACTCTCTAATCATGAGTCCATCCTGTAATCTGATTCGTGTCGAATAGCACGTTAGAATGGAGTAACCGCATTCAGGGTGAGGTGCAGAAAGAAAAACTAGACAATATTTTTGCAGAAGGCAGCATAATTTACATTATTTGTTCATGCAAAAAAATTGTAAAGTTGAGTAATCAGCTAAATTATTTAAGTAAAAAGTAAAAAGAAAATATTTATATATATATATATGTGTGTGCCTGTAAACATGTAGAAATAGTTGTGCTGTTGAGCTAGATGTAATATGCCTGCAGCACCAGTATCACGCTCTGAATATGTTTTCCTATTTAATGAAATTGCATGTGTATTCCTACTGTCAGCATCACTTGTTTTAAATAAGATAACTGTGTTGCCAATTTCCAAACATGGAAGGTATTCAAATAGGATGAATACTAGGAGATTGTATGTGCTTCACACACCTGCATGTCCAGTGTCACAACAGGAATCATGTTCATATGAACAAAGGTCTGAGAGCCCCCCCTAGCAAGAACGAACATGGCCAAATAACCTATTTCATCGGTAGGTTCCCACTTGGGAGGGTCTACAAACACGTTTTAGCTGACCCTACCTTTCAGAGAAGAAAAATAATTAGCAAATCAGTCTGGTCCTACCCACCTGGGCAGTCCAGCACCGAAATGCTAGGAAATTCCCCTCTGAACAAGTGTACCAACAGCAACCCCATACACATGTTTCAGCCATGTTGGACTTCATCAGTGAGGTGAAGCTGTTCCTCTCTAAGCACAGTGAGCAAGGATTAACCTAAGTAACTCAGAGTGTATTCTTATTTATTTATGTATTTATTGTTTGCTGTTAGGCACTTATACAATATGAACATACTGTTGCAAAGCGTCCAGAGGGCAGGGACGGAGCGAGGGTGGGAAATACATTACAACACAATATTTAAGAGCAGAGGGGGAAGAGTGAGAGGGATGCTGCTCCTTGTTATAGTTTACAAGTGTGGTTGTAAAATGATCACAGAAGAGCCACACTGATGCTGCTAAGAAGTCACCTGAAAATGTTGACAGAGTTGACATTTATCTATTTGTCTTGAATTCCAGAGCACTTTTAATCTTGAGTCACTGCCATCATTCCAAATGGTAAAACACCATATAGCTGCAATGTCATTCCCTTTTCAAGTACAGTTTTGAATTCTGAAAATGTATGCAAAGAAAATGGTTTATTGCATGAATGCTATTTTAATGGAAAAATCCCAATGAAGAGTCGCTGCTCTCCAAAGTCCAAGCTACTGTAAATAGATTTGTGAGATGTACATAGAAACACCTATCCACAATAGAGCATATGGTGCTGTGTAGCCAGAGACAATACAAGGGTCACAATAATTAGGGAAACAACAAAAGCAGTTTGCCTTTCAATAATATTTTCAGTACATGGTTGGTTGAAACATGTCTTCTTCATCTGTGTGCATCGCAGTAATGCTCAACATCACTGTTCTATTGGTAACTCCCAGTCTGATATCAGGATAAAGATTCCCCCTTCTTCCTGGTTTCGCAATGCCTCTCCCAGCAACCTTGCAGTCTTGTTTTTAACAGGTTCTCAAACTCTCCTTCTGTCGTTATATGAATTCCTCCCAGTTTAGTCTTCGGCTTAAAAGGTCCTTCACCCTTCCTCTGGTTTTCAAGAGGCCTCACATTTGGATTGTAGCATGTTGGTGTGCTTTTTAGGTGGTGTTGCAGTAGCTATGGCCTCAAACCAAAGCCCATGGCCTCAAACCTTCACAGGCTACTCACTAGGCCTATTACCACATCCCTCTTCCTAATGATCCTTGATCCGCAGCCACTTACCTCAGTGTCTCTCTCTCTCTCTCTCTCTTTGGTGATTGCAATAAGTAGAATCAGTAATTTATCGAGTTTCGTCAAGACTGACCATGTAATAACTCAAGGTAAAGTAACTGGTATCTTGATCAGGACAAGGTTCTAGTAAGCTCATCAGGGAGATTATGGGTGGCAACGATGGTACGGTGTCATGTGCTAAACAATTTATAGACATGGTGAAAACTAAGGATCAGTGATCTCGTAATCCCTGAATTTGTTTTTTCTCCCAAGATTCAAAAAAGAAATAACACTTACACCCAAAGGTGAAGGATCTTGGTAAGCAGAAATTTCACAACAATACTGGTACATGGGACACTTTTAAAGTGGGTCCAAATCTAAATGTTACTTTTCATGAGGACTAAGGAAACACAGGTATACCAGTTGTAAGAAGAATCAGTTCTGAACTGATAAAAATAGTCATGCTAGCTGAATCACTAAGAATTTATTAGCTCACTTACTTTTCAAAAAAGTTAACAGCACTCAAGATTTGTGCTAGATGATGTAAGGCCAATAAAGTGCCGGTTGTAGATCCAGGAATATGTCTCCACTGACAGGATGCTGGTTTCAAGAGAAAGTCGGTCAGTGTGACCTGATAGAAAACAAATAGAGAGGTCTTAGAAAAAGATAGACAGTGGAACAATAGACTATTGTCCAATTTCCGCTGATGGCCACACCTTCTAGCCTCTCTCTGTTGTAAGGTAACTCAGGTGTTTTACCTTAGGTATCTGGATGGGGTTTAGGTATTAGGCCTAGCCCTGGGGATGGCTTACACCCCTAATCTTGCATTTGGGGATGGCTATTCCCTAACCTTCCGTAGTACTCTCTGTACCTGCTACATCTTGCCCCTGCCCTTAGGGTGGGCTCCCTCAGACTAGCTGGTTTTAGCTGTATAACTGTTCAGTCCTTGGTTGGTGACTGATGAATTTCTTTCATTCTATCTCCTCTTTCAGGTCATGTTCTTCCCCCCTGTGGTTTTATATCAGATTTCTGAACCCAAGCTAGAAATGTCAAGCTTGCAGGGTTGGCTGGCTCTGTGGGATCACTGCTCCCAATAGGCCAGGAGCATGTAAGGAGGCAATACATTAGCTGTTGTCTCGCAGGTGTGGAATGGTTGGGGTATTCAGGGTATCTACCCCAGCCCCTCATAGGTTTAGCATCACCTGGCAAGTGCAAGCCCCATTGTGATTCCACCCTCCACAAACAAATTGAAGTAGTGGACTTTGTCACACCCCATGTATACACCAGTTTCTTTGATTAGTGTTTACTAGACATGTGTCCTTTCTTCTGAAACACTAACCTGTTGAACCACTTGAATAAGATGGATGTCCTGCTCTTGAACAGCATGTGCTTAAGGTCCTAGCTTGAGAAAAATGTGTAGTTCCTATTGGTAATAGAAACTCCCGTCCCCTGCACACCATTCAAGTGTGGAAAGAAAATGTTCCAAATAAATCTCAATATTTTCAGTGATTTCAAATATTCGATATATCACTCTTTCAAGAAG
The DNA here is from genome assembly GCF_040938575.1 of Ambystoma mexicanum. Taxonomy (NCBI): domain Eukaryota; kingdom Metazoa; phylum Chordata; class Amphibia; order Caudata; family Ambystomatidae; genus Ambystoma; species Ambystoma mexicanum. Next base: position 344,054,655 of record NC_090940.1, read on the forward strand.
TTATTTAGCCACAATCAACGTAAATAAGCATTGAAAGTAAAGTTCAATCAACAAATGTTCACCTTGAAGGTATTCGTTTTTTTACTAATGATGTTTATCAAAATTGTACAAAATAATATTGTTGTTTCTTTTGAGTTCAATTCACTCAAACCATTGTAATTTAACAAATAACCAAAAGTAGTTTCTTTCAACAAATTCAACAAAATTCAGGAGAATTGATACGAATTTCTAACAGATTCAAGGGAATCAAGACTATTCAAAGGTCCTAGCTTGACTTGATCCACTGTTTTGTGCGCAAGATCCACACTTCCCCGTATTTGTGTGACAGATCAGAGATGACAGTCCAGGACGTGTCAGAAACAAACCATTGCTGCAATGTGCACACAGTAACACTGCATACCAACACTGCACACAATGTAAGCCTGCTTTTCAGCCCCCTCAGTTTACAACTCTTAATCTGTGCACTGGCACACTTACCTGGCCCATTAGCAGTGCATAGCAGTACACAAAATAGGGACGGATATTGTTTCCCCCTCAGGTTACAATTTTGTTTTGTGCTTGATACCTTTGAAGTCAGGTTCATTCCTAGTTTATTACAAGCATTTCGGGATGTGTAGTTCTCTTTTCCATTATAAAACCAGGATCACAAGTTCCAGAATGAAAAACAGAATGAATATACCAAATTAGCACCTAACATTTGGACTGTATCATGTTGGCAAGTATATATACTGTAGAAACACTTGATACAACACATCAGAAATGGCCCCCCATTGATATTGAATTGAATGGAGAAAAAATTTAAAACGTTGATTATAATGACTACTTGGTTGTGCAATTAAATAAGAAGGGGGATTGAAACTCTCGTATTCAGAAGAGTAACGTAATTATGAAAAGAATAACTCGGGCTCTCTAGAGCTTCTCTGGGAAATGTGGGGGCTCTGTAATTGAACCAACCCTAGAAGTATACAGAGCACAAACCTAGTCAGCAGTACTGTATACTGCTGAACTTCGGGGACATTGAGTTATATTCAAAATTAAAATTGCTAAAAAAAAATTTTTTTGAGAAACTATTGGGAGTATCCGTAGGCACCGAAGATCAGCAGTCAAAATGGAACTTGGTCAAAGTGTTATTGACTACCACGCCCAGTTGAAACCCCTACTATTCAGGGTTAAGTTATGGACCAAGAACGTATTAAAGGCATTTAAGGAGGCAATGTTGGATGACTTGGTAAACAGTCATGTGAAGCCATGGGTATGGGTTCTACGTTTTAAGAATATACTGCTTAAAATCGGTTTCGATTATTTTTGTCATAACCCAGAATCTCTAGTATCTGTATTTCTTAAGAAATTACAAAAAAGAAATAATCCTCACCAAAAGGAATACATTCAATGACAGAAATTCTAAGGCCAACTCCAACATCAAGGAGCTATTCACCATCCTCTGTGAAATGGAAACCCCCATTCCTTCCACTGACAATGTCACTAAAGATAAGCAATGGTGCACTAGCATCCAAAATGTATTAGCTAATAAAATAGCCACTTCTCAGACCAAAATAGCTAACAAAAAGGCCTCCCTGCTCGCCACTGAAATGCAGTCTACCTTACCTACTGCATTACCTAGCACCCAGATACCATTCAGATTTACTAACATCTCTATACCAGAAACTGAAAAAGTAATCCTATCTCTAAAGCCATCTCATTGTCAGGGTGACAGCTGCTCATCCCAAATCATTAAGGACGCAGCTAGAGATTTAGCACCATTTATCTCACAACTAATTAATGCCTCCTTCAAGAATACCACTGTCCCTAACAACCTCAAAGAATCATGAGTTCTACCATTACTAAAGAAACAGGCATTAGACCCCTCCATCCCAACAAACTATAGACCAATCACCACGGTCCCCTTCCTCCTCAAAATAATTGACAGGGTAGCTTACCTCCAAATTCAGAACCATCTTGAAACCAACCACCTAGTAGGCTCCCACCGTTCTGGATTCAGGCCACAGCATGATACTGATCGGAACTCATTGATTTAAAGACTAAAATTGACAAGCTGAATGACAAAGGTAAAACAGCTATGCTACTCCTCCTAGACCAATCGGCAGCATTCAACCTGGTGGATCATGCAGTGTTATGCAAACATCTACCGTCAGCCACCCACTTCTCGAGTGATGCCATAGCCTGGGTACAATCCTTCCTAGCCAACCATACAATGAGAGTCTTCTCCCCCACAGCGTCCGCAGACCCAATCCAAATCACCTATGGGGTTCCACAGGGATCATGTGTCTCACCGACTATGTATAACATCTATACCAAGCCGCTCTTTGACATATTGGACAGACTGGGTGTCACCTACACTAACTATGCAGACGACACCCAGATCCTGATACCCCTTTCTGGCAATTTTGGCGTGGACACGGCCTTGGTAAACAAGATATACCTCCTTATTCAGGCATGGATGGCATCACATGGCCTCTGCCTGAATGACGATAAAACAGAGATTCTGATTCTGGGCTCGGATGCCAACCTAAAAAAACATAGCCCTAGCTATGCCTCATTCAACATTGACGCAACGCAATTAAAGCAGTAACCAAGGTAAAAACACTAGTATTTTACCATGACTCTACCCTATCACTAATAAAACAAGTTAGCGCCATGGCATCCTCAACTGCTTACACGTGCAAACTTATTAGAGCCTGCAGACCCTTCCTCTCCTAAGCCAGCTGCATCACACTCGCCAATGCACTAATAATGTCCAAATTAGAATACTGCAATGCTCTATACGTAGGGGCTAGTAAATACATCCTAGATAAAATGCAAACATTACAAAATAATGCCCTCAGAGCAGCCTTGAACATTCCCAGCAGAGAGAACATCTTTAACATCAGAAGAAACTATCTTTGGCTAAAAATCAGTGATAGGATCCATCTTAAAACTGTCTCCCTCACCTTCAAATGCTTGAACAATGCAGCACCCCCCTGTCTCTCAGACAGAATGATCAGAAGAACATCTACCCACCCCACTAGATCATCCAATTCTCAATGTCTAGAAGTCCCTAGATTAAAACCCGCCAAATCTGGCGGAGCCAGCTTCACAGTCAGAGTGGCTTTATCTTGGAACACACTCCAATTAGCCTTAAAAACTGAATAGCCATACCTCAGCATGTTAAACTGGCTTTGTGCTAATGCCAACTTATATACGCCTGCTTGCCTGAAGTACCCATATGAGCATGTGATTTCTTGACCACACTCTTCTCCTCAGTTAGCTATGATAACAGTTAACTGTACCGACCGCTGCACCTACCCTTTGTATGTTACATCGTTCCCCTGTCTCTCCCAAATGCCATTACTGTATCTTTACCATGTTTTAACTAAGCTTAATGTACACTTGTAAACTGCTGCACCCTAAGGGTTTGGTGCGCACTACCAAATAAACATCCAAACAACCACACAAACAATTTTATTACTGGGATTGGAATGGTCATTGGGCCTCATTACGAGTTTGCCGGTCCAGATACACCGGTTCCGGTAGGCTTACCAGTACTGTTGTATCCAGACCGGCAAACTCAGAGTTGTGCTCGTGGGTGCCTTTCATTCCACTAGGTCTGACCTGGTGGAATGAAAGGCACCCGCGAACACTGCATTTCGGATGCACAGCATCCGCCTTCCCCATTCACATTGAGCCCTATGGGGATCAAATGGGAATGGGGAAGAATGTTTTCCGGCACCCAGGAATAGGCAAATACCGGGTCCGGCAAGGCCGTAATGACCCGGTAATTGCCCATTTCTGGGCACTGCAAAAAATGCAACTCTGGCGGCAGCCGTGCCTGTTTTACAGGCACGGCTACAGCCAGGTTTGTAATGAGGCCCAATCTTTTGTAGTAATGAGAGAACAAGTAAATCCCAAAACTATTTAAGAACAAGTGGTACCACCCGGCGTTGCATGGGTCTGTAACTGACATGCATGTGGAGGTCTTCTATAGTCTTGTGTATGCTTTATGTAGTTGAGACGTCTTCCCGGCATCTCTTTGCAAAAAATAATTTTCCAACATTGCTGCCCCTGTTACATCCTTCACAGACCATTCCTTCCAACAGAGGATAGTTCCAGAGTATATTAGAGAAGCCTGGATTTTTTCCCTGTAGAAGAAGGACGGTCTGGATCCACAAGAATCGTCAAACTATCGCCCTATTACCAATGTGCCCTTTCTCCTCAAAATTATTGACAAAGTAGCTTGCGTTCAGTATGTGCAGGGCAAATGGGTGAAGTTGGTCAGATTTCACAATCGCCAGTGCACCCGATTCTGGTATGATGACCTCGGGCCAAAGTTTCAGCCCACCAACTGTTGTGGGGCTGAAGCCAACAATTGCAAAATCGTCAAACTCCCGAAATCACTTATACTGATATCACATGGGTGGGGTTGGTCAAATTTCACTATCACCAGTACACCCCGACTGGTATGCCCACCTTATTCCAACATTTCAGCCCACCATCTATTACGGGGCTGGAGCCAACCCTGAACATACAAACACACTTTCCCAAATATATATAGATCATGAAAATAACCATTAAATTAGCACACAACTGAGTTTACTGTGTATTTCTGAGGGCTGACCACCTTCAGGCTGCCTTCTGGCATGTTTTATGCAGCAATCCATGTTCATATGATTGCCACGTATGTCTTGAAGAAGACCTTTATGTGTGGGTTGAAACACCTGTTGCGGCATACCAGTAAAGAAGATTTCATACAGATAATTTGCAGATCTTTTGTGTTTTTTTCTGTAAAATCTCAAATCTTGCATTGACAAATTGGTTCATAAAATATGTTGGTGTAGCACATCAGGCCCCTGGATTCTGTTATTTTCATGTTTAGTTTTATGACCTGGGGCTAGTGTCATTTCCAGGTGGCCAGTGCGAGCTGATCACCCAACCCATAGTTAGTTTATTATTATTGGTATCGCTTAGGAATACTAAAGGTACACAGCTCGACGAGGAAATAACCCATTTTCCCTTCTTGATATATATATATAGATTAAGCTGACATTAGTACAGGAACAGTAGGTTTCTTGGATTACTCAGACAGGGTCCAGAGACCGTTATATTAAGTTACGTCTGGGTATCCTACCTGTAGATTTCCATACTATAAAATGGTCCACACAAGCTTGTTCTTGTTGTCCGATGTGCAGTGCAAAAAGGGGAGATGATAATCATTTTCTCTTTTTCTATCCGTCATTGATGCCTTTTAGAAGAAGATGGGTTCTTCTGATTTTAAAAGCAAAGAATATTGACACTCTAATAGCAGCTCTTCAGTTTTGTAAAACACCAATTTGTATCTCAAGAGTTTATCTGGATGCTAGCTATCTAACTAGAGCTTGGAACTGTGAAGGAAGTACTTTAGATTACATAATCCTATGAGTTGCTTATGATGCTGCTGTATTGAAGTTGCAATGTGGTATATGTGGTTAACATATATTTTGATGGTATTGTTCCATGGCTTATAAATGTTTTTACAATTGAATAGGTATCTTTTACATTATGATTTCTTTTTAATCATCTGCTTTTATTTGTGTTAGATGAATTTGTGAGATGTTCATGCCTTTGTTAGGGAGAATTCTCTGTTTAGGCTGAATTTCCTAACCTAGTGAGTCCCCCAGCAGCTTTGCTGGATTTCTGGAGTTTGTTTTTTTTCATCCTGCCAAGAGTGAGACTCTCTTTTCCCACTCTTTGACATGTATGTGTGCGTATTTCCTTTGAAATGTCAATGTGTTCAATGAGCTGCCCTCCACACCAAGGTACCGTGTCCGCCTGGCTCCCCTTTCGATCGGTTCGAGTGAGGTGTCTTAATCCTCTCCGTTCCGTTGGGTCGCCTCCAAGCTTTTTCTCATCCTTTGTTCTGAACTGGTTCAACCTGCCGATAACAATTTGCTATACAGACTTGAATGCATCTCCACTAGAGACTTTTTGGGACATCGCGCCTTGCCTCTCTCCGAGTGGGCCTGGCCTCTGAACTTTACGATCTATTGTGATTCTTGCCTTCCTGCCTTGCATTTTATCCGCGTAAGATTGAACTGTGTTGATTTCATGACCTGCCTATCTTTTTCTCTCCCATCCTAACTAATATTCGAGTGCCATCTGGGTTGAGGTATACAACTCTGTCTGAAAATAAGTGATACCGGTAGAACCTAGAGTTGTGGAAGAATTGCTAGGGGGATTGATCGTTTTCGACTTCCTAGAGTAATTGTGTTTGATTTGTTTGCCCTGATTTGCCTTAGTGTTTTTCATAGATGTTCTGTTATAAATAAATGCCTTAATATCTTTACACTAAGCCTTGTTGCGTGTTTGCTTGTCTTGCTGTGAAGAATTGCCCTATTTTGTATACGCCACATACTGCTTAACTTTTCTTGAGAGAAGTCTGACTGCTCAGCCACAGCTACCACGTGAATCTGTGTGGTGCAGACTGCTACCAAGTGGGTTCACCGCCAACGCCTGTAGTCCTAAATCTTTTGCAGTGGTCCCAGAGGGAACTGCACAGGTTTCCGCCTAACAGCCTTTGAGTGGATTTTTTTTTAAACAGTTTTTTGTTTTTTTTCATAAGCAAAATAAACTATCAATCAATCAAACGCTGCAGAAACTGCCATGTCAACCCTCTACAACCCAGAATAACTGAAAAGTTTGACTGACAACGCAGTTCATTGTTGTTAAAGAAGAGTTTGTTTATCACTGTCGTTGCATCCGTTTGTAATCATGTGATGAGGGAACAGCTGAGATTTCAGTTGGGTCGCTGATGTGCATCGATTCACTTCTGGTCGTACACAGTGGAGAGAGTGGAGGTGAACTGTTAGTTTCTCTGTGATGGGTGAAAACGGTACTAACTCAATAGCAGTTGCACTTCAAGACAAAGGATCTTTTATCGAGGACAGAAGGGTCCAATGCATATCAGTGACATTATGAAATGTCTATTACAAATACTGTATGGAGGATGAAAAGCTTTGGCCACACTGCCAGAGTGCAAACACGTGAACCGGAGTTTGAGCCTCCTTTCAGCTAGTAACCATAAAAACAAGAACACTTCTTGTTTTAGCAGAGACCCATTGCAATGTATTGACATGTATGTGTGCGTATTTCCTTTGAAATGTCAATGTGTTCAATGAGCTGCCCTCCACACCAAGGTACCGTGTCCGCCTGGCTCCCCTTTCGATCGGTTCGAGTGAGGTGTCTTAATCCTCTCCGTTCCGTTGGGTCGCCTCCAAGCTTTTTCTCATCCTTTGTTCTGAACTGGTTCAACCTGCCGATAACAATTTGCTATACAGACTTGAATGCATCTCCACTAGAGACTTTTTGGGACATCGCGCCTTGCCTCTCTCCGAGTGGGCCTGGCCTCTGAACTTTACGATCTATTGTGATTCTTGCCTTCCTGCCTTGCATTTTATCCGCGTAAGATTGAACTGTGTTGATTTCATGACCTGCCTATCTTTTTCTCTCCCATCCTAACTAATATTCGAGTGCCATCTGGGTTGAGGTATACAACTCTGTCTGAAAATAAGTGATACCGGTAGAACCTAGAGTTGTGGAAGAATTGCTAGGGGGATTGATCGTTTTCGACTTCCTAGAGTAATTGTGTTTGATTTGTTTGCCCTGATTTGCCTTAGTGTTTTTCATAGATGTTCTGTTATAAATAAATGCCTTAATATCTTTACACTAAGCCTTGTTGCGTGTTTGCTTGTCTTGCTGTGAAGAATTGCCCTATTTTGTATACGCCACATACTGCTTAACTTTTCTTGAGAGAAGTCTGACTGCTCAGCCACAGCTACCACGTGAATCTGTGTGGTGCAGACTGCTACCAAGTGGGTTCACCGCCAACGCCTGTAGTCCTAAATCTTTTGCAGTGGTCCCAGAGGGAACTGCACAGGTTTCCGCCTAACAGCCTTTGAGTGGATTTTTTTTTAAACAGTTTTTTGTTTTTTTTCATAAGCAAAATAAACTATCAATCAATCAAACGCTGCAGAAACTGCCATGTCAACCCTCTACAACCCAGAATAACTGAAAAGTTTGACTGACAACGCAGTTCATTGTTGTTAAAGAAGAGTTTGTTTATCACTGTCGTTGCATCCGTTTGTAATCATGTGATGAGGGAACAGCTGAGATTTCAGTTGGGTCGCTGATGTGCATCGATTCACTTCTGGTCGTACACAGTGGAGAGAGTGGAGGTGAACTGTTAGTTTCTCTGTGATGGGTGAAAACGGTACTAACTCAATAGCAGTTGCACTTCAAGACAAAGGATCTTTTATCGAGGACAGAAGGGTCCAATGCATATCAGTGACATTATGAAATGTCTATTACAAATACTGTATGGAGGATGAAAAGCTTTGGCCACACTGCCAGAGTGCAAACACGTGAACCGGAGTTTGAGCCTCCTTTCAGCTAGTAACCATAAAAACAAGAACACTTCTTGTTTTAGCAGAGACCCATTGCAATTTGTTCTGTATGTCATGGTGCTTACGAGCGTGACCGACTGGAACCGAGGAGGACATTTAAAGACCGGGAACTGTACCTTGCAGTAATTTTACACAGGGTTCTGGTGAATTAGCACTCGCTGCAGATTCTTCATATTTTGTCACAGTGCAAAAAGAAATATTTCTGTGGAATATGTTTTTACAACAATTCAAGTTGCACCCATGATAAGAAAAATATAATGGATGAACAAATCGAAGCCGAGGAGAGAAAGAACTATGTTTAGACGCTCTGAAGCCAGAATTGATAGGTTTGGATAATATCTGATACAAGTCTACACATTCGTGACCCTTAGAGATATTGCATTCAATGTGGTATTTTTCTCACCTCACCAGCACAAAGAAATATCGTCTTCACTCATGCCCTGTGCGACGGCAAAGGCATCAATCGAATCAATGCATTTTCTAATATCCTCAAGTCACAGTGGCATGGTTGCATGATTCTGCGCAACAGCAATGTGTACATTATATATTTTTTTAAACTGCCTTGCCAGAAAAAAAGCATGTTTATCTCCCTAAGAAAGTGCAGGTTTTGTTATCTCCCAAAATGCAGAGTTTCTTTACAGGCGTGTATTAGAGAAATGCTCTGTGTTCATCAGAGAGTTACCCTTTGCTTTGTGTTCTTCAGGGAGTTGCCCTTTTTCCATGTGAGGGATTGTGAGACTGCTCCGTCGAACATTATTCATTAAAGGGAGCGGCTCTCAAGGTCTGTGAACACCCATGCCTTTTAGTAGAGCGTCCTTTACTTTACGTGTTCCCATGTTATAAGCGGCACATATAAATCAGTGGGCCAAATCAAATGAAGCAGCAAAATCGTAAACAAATGACATGGTGGTTTGAATCGATGAGAAACTTTTCAGCAATCATTCAAAAATGTATTTGAGATTGTCACACACAATGAATGAGTAGAACAATTATTCTATTCTCAATCAATAACTATTCAAAAAGGTACATGAGGGTTGGATATGATATGTTGGTCCTAATTCACCCAAGCATTTTATAATGGCAAAAGCCCATGGGAAAACGCTGGGTGAATTAGGCCCTTTATTTATTTATTTATTTATTTATTTATTTATTTATTTATTTCATTTATAAAGCATAAAGCAACCCATAGTCATCAAGGCGCTGTTACAGTGAACCAGTTACATGCAGAGGAGCTCAAAAACATACAGGTTATAAGGTGAAACAGTACAAAGCATAACAGTGTGTAGAGTATCATTGGAAGGTCCATGACTGGATTAGGCGAACAACCAAGTTTTGAGGGATCTTCAGCATATCCAGTATGAAGATTTGGCTGTCGTGGTGCGAGGAAGAGAGTTCCATTGTTTGCCTGCAATAGATGGGAAGATTTAGCCTCCCGCTTTCGCCCGTCTGACTTTTGGCTGGTGGAGGCGGTGTGCATATGGATTCCTGGTAGGCCTTGATGACTGTACTTTCGGGATTATCTGAGAGAATTAAGGGGGTGCAGTGTTGGACAGGCATCTGTGAGTAATGGACATGGAGTTGAAAATGATCCGTTTGCGGATTGGCAGCCAGTGAGCTACTTTCCTGGCGGCAGAGATGTGTTCCTGTTTGAGAATATTGAGAGGTGCTTGGAGTGTGTTTTTCTGAATGATTTGAAGCTTTCGTATGTTTTGGGATGACATCCTGATGAATAGGACATTGCAATAATCAAGCCTAGTGCCAATTACTGCCTGTGCTATGGTAAGGAAGCACAGGCCATAGAAAGTGTCTAGAATCATTTATCAATTTAGACGTGTAGGCAGCAGATCAGGCAATTGCGTTCACTTGGTGAGAGGGTGGCATCTTGATGGTCACCTAGTGTCTTCACTGATGTGGGGATCACAATGCCATCAATTTTGAAGGCTGTGTATTGGGCATTGATCTTATTGAGTACTCCAGGAGGTCCTATAAACAAGATATAAATCTTATTCTCATTAAGGCAAAGGTGGTTGACTGCCATCCATGCCTTGATTCTTTTTGTAGTGTGTCTAGTTTGTTGAACATGGCATTTTGGCGTTTTGGATATTGGTGCACCAAGTGTTTTCCTTTGCAATGGAGGAGGGTGGGGCAGAAGGTTTTTCAAGCTGTCTGAGAATGGTGAACATTTCCTTTGTGTCTGATTTTGCATTGGCTATCCTGGAGTTGAATGTGTTTGACTTAGCAGAGATGATGGCCTGTTTGTACGTTTTGGATGCCTTGGAGAACTCCAGTTTGGAGGAGACATAGCTGGTTTATTTCCAGCATGATTCTGGTAATTAATTTTTGTCTCTGAGATCTTGTAGATCCGGACCAGGAGTTCAGTTGTATTACAGGTTCGGATCTGCATTGTGTCAGGAGGGCAATGGTATCTACTGCAGATGCTAAAATAGTGATGTAGAGTTCTGCCAAAAGGTTTGAGTCGCTCGTGTGTGATGGCTCTAGTTTTGGCATGGCCAACAGGGGCAGGATGTGGTCTTTGGTCAGCTTGCGTGAGCTGCAGGTTAAGGAGGGAAGTGGTGTTAGGGTAGTGGTTTTGGTCTTCTTGGGGTGATGAATGTTGAAGGTAGTGAAGTGATGGTCTGTCCATGGGCACGGGGCATTTGAGTCAATGGCAATTTGGCAGTTGAGGTCTGCAATCCAGTCCAGTGTGCAGCCCTTAGCATGGGTGGAGTCATTGATGTGATGCCTGAAGCTTAGAACCTTCAGGGAGTTTGAGATTGAGGCGGCCTGGAGGTCGGAAGGATCATTGAGGCCTAAATTAAGGTCCCTGAGGATGATGATTTGCAATGTATCCTTGAAATTATCTCCTAAAATGTGGAGAAGTTTCTCTTCAAAGCTTAGGAATGGGCCCAATGGTCAGTAGATGATGTGGATTGAGATAGTGCTGATGGGTGAGGTGGTCAGTTTAAGTGAGAGGCTGTCCCTATTTTTCTCTAAGGAGGTATCGAAGGGCATTATGGAGAGTGAGTCTTTGGCTAACAGAGCAACCCTTTCTCCTCTAGCATTGAGTCTGTCTTTGCCCTACATAGTGCAACCTGGGGGGATGGCTAGGGATAGCGCTGGCTGCAAGGCTTTATGAAGTCAGGTTTCCGTGTTGGCCAGGGTGTCTAAGTCACGAGAAGTGAGGAAGTCATGGATGTCTAGGGAACGGTTAGTTAGGGAACATGCATTAACTAATGCGCAGTTCAATGTGGCTGCCTTAAAATTAGAGTTTTTATGGAGGTTATTAGGGCTGAGGGTATCAGGTGCTGGTACTTTCATAGTGGGAAAAACAGGATGGTTGTTTGCGGGAGTGGAGAGGTCAGTGCGTTGTGTCTTGTGCACTGTGCTATTTACTGGCAGAGTGGTGCAGACTGCATTGTCAGTGGTGTTGGGTATCTTTCCCATGATGTTGTTTAACGGCAATACTGGGTGTGAAGCCAGCTTTGTAGGGTTGTTTGTATTGGTTGAGGGGCAGTCTGCCATGGAGGTGGTTTTATTCCATGAACAGAACAAATGTAATCCCTGAAGAGGCTACTTTTCTGTAGGTAGTCCAAATAGGAAGACACATGGGCACAGGGTGCAATGTGCAAATAAATGTAGCATTTTAAACCGTTATGTCTCTCTGATCAGATTACCTAACTGCCAAATTGTAAAAATAAACACAAGTTGGCAAAGGCAGCAAGCATAAGGTTTTGCAGTCAGACGCCCTTACATATCAAAATTATGGGTGAGTGCTTGCAGAGGCGTTGCTAGGGAGGGGTTTATGGGGCGGTAGCCCCAGGTCTTTTGGTTGTAGCCTTGCATAGAATCTCAGGGGCTCCAACCAAAAGGCTAGCTAGCCCAGAGTCCAGACAATCCAGACTGCGTATCCCCAGATCTTTTCTAGACCGAGCAACACCCCTGAGTACAGTTTAAATTCATTGAAGCCAGCACCCATCCATCCATTTCCACTTTAAAAGCAGAAATGTAGAAAGGGAATGGAAACGCTCTTGCTGTACATAACAATCCAGCAGGAGTCAATACTCCACTTCCAACTGCAGCTGGCCTGAGAAAGGGAAGGTCAGATTTAAAGGAATAAACTGCAGAATGAGAGAATTCCATAAAACATGATTTGGGGCGAAGGGTATCATTCATGCTTTACCTCGCACTCCACTGGCATGCCCGAAAAACACCTTGGGGGTAATTTTGCAACATATGGTAATTGAATGTAGGTGGCCAAAAACACTTAGAGCCTAAGATACAAAAAACAAACGTGTTAGCGCTAGCACGAAGATTGCCATGAGCAAATGAATAGGACAAGGAACAGATTTAGAGAAATAAGTGTGTGCAGAAACCTATAGTGTGAATCTTTTTTTCTTTGTATCCGACACCCCCTCATCAAACCCCCAGCACAAACCAAGGTAGTGCTGCAGATGATTTATTTGGTGCCACAATGTGAACTGGGAACATGGACATGCTAGGATAACTCACAGGTAATCACCAAGACTCTGGGTAAGGCTCTTGTAACCAGGACTCATGTCTGGCAGAGAGTCTCCCAGGACCCCCCTTGTTATCTCCATTACTACCACCTACACCCACTCTTCCTCATCCTAGTAATTTCAGCAATCTGCACCCTCCAAATGCACATTACAGTTAAACTCACTATTACTCTTCGCAATACTAATATGCACCCTCCCATATTCCTCATCCCAGAAATAATATGCGTCCCCCAAATGCACATTACGTCTAAACCCACTCTACCTCATTCCAGTACTTCCACCAATCTGCACGCCCCCAGGGTACATTACGGCTACACACACTATCCCTCATCCCAGTACAAATATGCACCCCCTCCAAATGAACAATACACCTACACCAACTCTTCCTAGTTCCTGTACTTCCACCAATCTAGACCAACCAAGTCAGATTACTCCACACCCACTCTTGCTCCTCACAGTACTAGCACCAACAAGGCGCACCCCAAGTCCTCAAAACCCTACATCTGCACTTCTGCATCACAGTACTTTCGCAAACAAGGTACACCCCAAATCCACATAAGTCTACACATACAACTCCTCCTCACAGTACTTGCACCAACAAGGTGCACCCAAAGTCCTCATGAATCTACAAGTACACTTCCTGCTCACAGTACTTGTACCAACAAGGCACACCCCAAATCCTCACTACTCTACAACTACACTTCCTTCTCACAGTACATACACCTACAAGGCCCACCCCAAATTCTCTTAACTCTTCAACTATCCTACCACCTCACAGTACTTGCACCAACAAGGTGCACCCCCTATCCTCATAACTACACACACTGATCAATGTCCCAGTATTTACATGAGATGTCTCAAAAAGTGGCATTACTCTGAGCAATGCCCTTTGCGTTCAGCTTGCCTCCGAGGTACATCAGTAGTTCTCCAACGTTTTCAGTGCGTTATACAAGACTACTATCTTGTAAACTGGTGAATGCATGTGTCCTTCTGTTCCCTTGCAAACAATAACACAACCATTGTCCTGCCAATCAAGTACAATTGTAGTATGTTTTACACAAGGAACTCTCAGCTGTCAGCAAGACAGGGACTGTCCTCCATTGTCTAAAATTCAATATGTAACAGGAATAATTGACAGAAATCCCTCACAGACTCAAGAAACGGCAGAACATGCTGGCCACTTTCCTCACTATGATCAGGATATCATTGCTATGATGGCAGCAAGAGCAATGATACTTTGTATCTGCGTATCTTGTTGTCCCGTATGCTAAATTTCATTTAAAATCATTTTGTAGTCATACCCTGCCCTTCTGTGCATGTCTCCCATGATGTATGTTGCAAAGTGGATCAGTATCAATGAATACTGACACAGTAATACAGATATGTGGTTTTATTCAGGCACATACATTAGGCTGTGGCTAGACTCCCAAGAGTCAACCAACTGAACAGAACGTGAACTAAACACCAACAATTCTAATAGAACTTGCACATGAACATTCCAACGTGACATAACTATGTACAAAGGTTGAAAGGGTATTTACAAAGGTTCAAATATTGAAAAGCATTACAACTTAACCTGAAACTTGAATAGGACTTTAATAGGACCACAACACACCTCCACTCCTGGCTACTGAGCTAACAGGGACCCAAACATTTTCGCAATCCACTCATACTTCGCAACTATCTCTTTGCTCCACATGTTCCCACCTATCACTCTCACTGAATCACCAAGGTCCTTGTCCACAATTTTGACCACCGAAAACATTTTGTCATATTTTTTCCTTTCCTTGGCAAATGAGTTCTCACTTTGTCCCCATCAGCAAATGTGGTGACCTTACAACACCATGTCCTGTCATACCAGCATTTTGCTAACTTTCCATCCCTAAGAATCCAATCTCTGACCATCTTGACATCCACACTCACCAACTTGGATTTACCAAGCTACCCTGGTGCTACCCTGGTGTGAGAAAGGTATTGGGCTTCCTCCCTCTAAACAGTTCAAAATGTGTTACATCAGTAACACCATGGGGTGTTACTCTGTATTGAAACACTCTCTGCAGTAGTTCACTTTTCTAATTTCCACCATCGGCCACTGTCATTCTCACACCTTTCATGATTGTCTTGTTAAACTTCTCCACACACCTATTGGTCTGAGGGTGACATGGAGAGGTCTTCTTGTGTGAATCCCTAAAGATTTTAGCCAATCCTCAAACTCAACTAATACAAATTGGGGACCATTGTTACTCAGGGCACTTGCAGGAAATCCCTCCCTTAGAAACACACCTTCCAATAATTCAATCACATGTCTTGATGTTATCTCCCTCAACACTCTGACTTCTGGCCACTTAGACATTATGCCTACCACCACATTCACAAAGCAACCTCTAGCTCCTGAGAAGTTGAGTAATCCTGACAAGCCAACAGCAACAGTGTCCCACAGCACAGTAGCTACTTCGGATATCATCATGGCATACTTGCCAACCCTACCAATATAGGCGGTAGGATACCACTTTTTAAGCAGTCCTACCGCCTACCGATTTAGTGGCAACAAATACCGATTTTTAAAAATAAAAAAAATAAAAAATGTTTTTTTTGTTGCCTGGATTTACCAGTCTGTTCAGCTATGGTTGCAGGGTGCGCAAGTACACAGAATCCGAGGAACGTTCTTCAGTGGGGATATGTCCAAGCTGCTGTTTATATAATGGTGTGTTCTTACTGGCTGCAGTTAGCAGACCAGTGCGCCAGTGCAACCTCCCCAGACTGTCAGAGGCGCACCTGAGATCTGCTCCAGCACTTCTGGATATCAACAGCCACATGGTTCACCGTAGCTCAGCTCCCCGGTGCCAGTCATCTACATGCTGGGGAGAGCCGCTGAAGCAATGGCAAGCCACTCCTCCTAATGAGTTCTGGCAGGTGTGAGCTTGCGCCAGGAGCCGGGGAGAAACCGCACGTTTCAGCCCCGCACTGCGCCAGTCTCGCCACTTCCACCCGCCTGCAAGTGCAATATGCTATTTCTTCAGCGTATCTGCACAACGCAGCACCCCTCTCTCCGGCACCTGCTACATACTTGCCAACCCTACCGATTTAGTGGCAACAAATACCAATTTTTTTCAATATTTTTGAAATTTTAAGATTCCAACAGATTTTTGGTCACAGAATGTTGGCATGTATGTCATGGGAGCTACCACTGGCTTCAATACCTTGTCACTTTCCTTGCACATAATACACTCTTCCACTGTGTGCTCAATGTTTTTGTCCATCTGAGACCACCAAACATGTTCTCTAATAACAGACTTGGTCCATCATATCCCCATATGGGATTTGTGACCTAGACCAATGACAATTTCTCTCATCCCTTCAGGGACTAACAATCTCTCTCCCCTATAAACCAGTCCATTTTGAACACTCAATTCGTTCTTAACTCTCTTGAAAGCACATACTTCAAAACACTTTCCGTTTCTCAAAATCCATGTTACGCCACCTCCCTGCTTCACCAACTGATACAATTCATCACAGATGCATTCTTTGGACCAACTCTCCTGATCCAAACACTCCTCCACAGCAAATATATCCATGACACCCTTGTCAAACTCTTCAACCTCATCAATTCCTCCCTCATCCTTGACGGCATTACATGATAACCCATCAGCCACCACATTCCTTTTGCCTTTTATGTGCACCACCATGAAATATAGTCCTTGGACCTTAGTTACCCACTTGACAATTCGTCTAGACACTCCATCCTGTCTGCCTCTCTTAAAGATGTTAACCAAAGGTTTATGGTCAGTCCTGACAGCAAATGACCTCCCAAACAAATACACCTTTAATTTCATTATTGCCCATACCATTGCTAGAGCCTCTTGCTCGATGACAGGATAATGTATATCAGTATCCTTAAGTGTCCTAGACGGGAAAGCAATGTTTTTCTCCCTTCCTTCATCATCCTCTTGCACCAAAACACCTCCTAAACCCAGGTCACTGGCATCAGTGTAAACCACAGTCTTCAAATTACTCATAAAGCCACTCAGCACCGGGCATTCATAAGATAGTCTTTAAATTCCTGAAACTCTTTAACACACTCCAAACTCTACATACCTTTCACCCCTTTTCCTGTGAGTTACCTGAGGGAATGGGTATAATTGGCTAGCGCTTTTATGAACTTGGCATAGTACTCTATGAACACTAAAGAAGGATGCCACCTCCATCCTGTTCCTGGGCTCAGACCTCTGCACTATAGCCTTGACAGTAGTGACTTTTGGACTAACTCCCTCACTCTATGACAGACTATGCCGCAGATATTCAACCTCAATTTGACTGAATTGACACTTCTCAAGTGTCTTCTTTAGATCAGAGTCACCTAACCTTCCCAGAACCATTCAATGCCTCTATCATGTTCTTCTGCATCCCCTACCCACACTAGAGTGTCATCTTGATAGCATGTAAGACCCTGGAGGCCCCCTAGGATGATGTGCATAACTCTTTGAAAAACGCTGGCTGGGGACATAAGACCAAAGGGCATCCTTACACACCTGAACATTCCTATGTGCGTTATAAAAGCTGGTAAATCAGATGAGTTGGGATGCAAAGCTATCTGATGGTATGATGATTTGAGATCCAAGAGAGAAAACAACTTCACCCCTGACAGATAAGAGATCAACTCATTAGTCTTGGGCAACGTAAATGTCTCTGATATCACATTCCTATTAAGATTTTGCAAGTCAATACATAACCTCACTGATCCATTTGCCTTTCTCGCTACCACAATAGGGCTAACAATCATTCTTTCAAGCTCCACCTGCACTTCTTTCCTGAGTGCGAGAGGCACCATCCTCACTTTCACTACAACTGGTCTTACCCCTTTCCAAGTCTGATTCTATGCATAAACTGCTTACAGCATCCAACTTTCTTAACATAAATCTCAGGCACCTATGTCCCCACATCTCCACTCAGCTTGGAATCTGTTCCCTCATGTATGCTAGGTATGAGAGAGCTTCCTCTCATCCTGCTCTCTCTTTCTCCCATGTCAGCATGATCCACCACAGAGGTATACACAGGTCGAACAGCAGTGGGGTCTAGTTTCATTCCCAAAGCCGCCTGGGTACTCCAAGGAAGCAAACAGCCTCCTATATTTGTCACATATACTTTATCTCTTGCACACTTCTCTTGGAAACTGAACACAGCATCCCACTCCCCAATAATGTGTATCAGACTTTCTCCATAAGCATTGGCCTTTACATTGGCCTCCTTGAGAACACATTGATTAAACGTTGTTATCCAAGCCTCTTTCCCAATGAGATTATAGTCAGATCCGCTGTCTATCAAAATCAATACTTCAACCTCATTGACTGTGACAAGTTTATTGTTTTTTTTTAAATCTGTTCCATGACACTGCATTCACCACTTGTATCCCTCTCACACCACAATAGCCTTCTTGTTCTGAATCACTCTCATCACACTCTTGAATGCTTCCAGACTTGTCGAACATCATGCAACATTTGGCAAGATATCCTCTAACTCCACACAAACGGCACTCCACATAGACAGCTGTGCATTCTGTTGAATTTTTTAGGTGCTGTGTGCTCCCACATCTGAAACATCTCCTTTTCTGCTGTCCTCCAAAGTCATTTCTTTGTCTGTCTCCTTTTGCTGTGTTCTCCTTTCTTGCTTTCATTCTGTTTGAATTCATGAGGGACTTGTCTTCGCTCTGACTTCTGATCCTGGTATTGGTGACTGCATTGACCCTGGAAGTGTCTTCCTCCTCGATGTCTTTGCCCCCTTCTCGATTGAGTTGCATAATGCACTGTGCAGTATGCTCAACTTGGTTAGCTATCTCGATGGTTTGATCAAGGTTAGGATCCTTCTCCTTCCACAGCTCTTCTCTGATTTTATTGTCCGAACATTTGATCATAAGCTAATCTAAATTGTGTTCATCGTAGCAATGTTGACAGAACCAGCATTTGGTGGCTAGCCCTCTAAGGGCAGTAACAAAGTCTTCCATTGATTCTCCTCCCTTTTGCTCCTGTGTGCCAAAATGGTACCTCGCTAGAATCTTATTCTCCACTATTTCATAATGTTTGTCTAACTTAGCAACACTGTTGTTGAAGGCATTCCATGTACTTGCTGGCGGTTGAGATGGTTCAGGGAGTCTTTTGAAAAACATCTTTGCCGGCATGTCCAAGGCAGTGGAACAGGAGCAGACCCTTCCCATCTGCTGCAAAATTTGTACCGTAGAAAACCAAGACAAATGTTGGGAGTTCTTCCTTACATTCTTTCCAGTTCCGCTAATTGTTCTCCGGATTGAGGCAAGAAGAATGCAGGACCTGGTATGTTCACCATCATCTCTGATCATTTCCGATAAGGTATGCAAAGGCCTCTTTCCTTGGACAGTCTGCGGTGCCCATCAATGTTTCTGTGGGAAGGTATATGGGTGTTTACCAAGCTCAATCTTGCCTTCTCCTAATTAATCCTGTATTTGAAACGTGAGCACAGCTGTATACTTCCTCTACCACATGCTGATAGGCAGCTTCAGATGTACTCCTGCTGTTTTTTAGGATAAATGACTGACAGCTCAATTGCTCTTCTGTCTGCAGTGGTTTTCTTTTAATTGTTTGTTCATTATGCTCTAGCAGTTGATTGTTCTCTGTAAGTTCTGAGCGTTATTCCTCCTCTGTGCTCTCGTTCCGTCAAACAAATTCTGTGGCTTGTTGCTAGGCAGGCTTGGTTGATGGAACTTAGTCACTTGTTGCTGGGTACATTATTTTCTGTTCTTTAGTCCACCTCCTGTACCTACGTCATGTATTGCTGGGCAGACTTCCTACTCCTTCTCAGTCCTTGACAACTATTTCGGGTTGCTAGGTAGCAAAGATAAACATGCAGGGACGTGACACATCTTGTCCCCTCGGTGCGCAATGTTACTGGATTTGGAAATCGAGAACTCTTCGCTGAGGGCTTCCTCCTCCTCGAACGTGAACTTGACCGACTGTTGGGCACACGGTGCCTTTTCCGGCAACCAATCGCAAATGAGTGAATGAGTTACGATAAGTGGGCAGCGCTCCGCAAGTGCACATCTTGCTCTCTGACCTGAAACTACCTGAACGCCACTTCTATTGGATATGTGTTCTTCAAGGACGCGGGATCAGGAAACCGCTGGCTTTGTTCCTGAGCCGTTGTGGCTACTTTCTCCCTTTGTTTCTGCTCATTCCTTGTCTGCCTCTCTCCACCACAGCTTGGGCAGACAGTTTGTCACCAGTGTTGCAAAATTGATCAGTGCCGATGAATACTGATGTAGTTATACAGATATGTGGTTTCATTCAGGCACATAATAATGAAACAGAAATGGTGCCAGGGTAGTGAGAGAAACTGATGAGAGCAAGGCAGGAGGTTATATATGTTAAATAATTATTTTTATTTTATTCTGATTTAAGTATAAAAAATATATCAAAATCATTGAACATTTTTAATTAATTCTTTTTTAAAAAGAACATCCTAACATCATGCATTCGTTCATTCATTCAAACTAGTATAGTTCCTAAAACATTTCATCATTTCACGGTAGTATTCCAATTTAATTCCACTGTGATTCTAACAATAGTTCACTCCAAACAAAAGTATCGACTATCGGTGCCCGAACAAATAGATCTTCTTTAGAAAAAGGGCTTCCCAGTTGGCAAATAGTTTCGACTTGACAGATTGCGTGTGTCTTCATCAGGATAGGTGAACATTAACAAGATTCTAAAAACAAATGGATAAAATACAGTTAAAATACTGTTAAAATGCAGACTCCTGTCTCTTCTCACTCAGTTTATCCAACAATATTTTTAGGTCAAAACTAGGGGAGAACCTTGTGTGGTCTACCTCTTACCCAAAAGTCAAGCCAATCATGTGGTCCCTCTATATGTAATCAGTCCTAATCTTAGCCAAATACATTGATAAAGCGAATGCCAAGGAAACTACAGCATATTTATATGCATTGTTTCACTAGTCCATACAAACCCCTTACTAGTTTAGGGTCAATGGTCACAAAAATAAAAATAATGTCCTTATTCTTTTGCACTAACCATTAGTACAATAGCTCCGTCTACAATCCAACAGCCCACCACACCACATACATTAGGCTGTGGCTAGACTCCCAAGTGTCAACCAACTGAACAGAATGTGCACTAAACACCAGAAATACCAACGTAACATGAACAGAAACATTCCAACATGACCTAACCATGTACAAAGGTTGAAATGGCATTTACAAAGGTGCAAACATTGAAAAGCATTACAACTTAACCTGAAACCTAAATAGGACTTTAATAGGATCACAACAATGTACACTATAGATAAATCAATGACTTACTTGATCAGGAGGCACTTGTTTTGGTGTCTCCACACAATCACCTGCTGCATGTGCTGAGCTTTGGGCACATTTAGGCACTCATTTATCCACACTACAATTGTTGTATGGAAAGTTTGGGATGGTACACATGTTTTCCCTGCTATACTGGTGTAATACACCTCATGGAAGGAGGAGGCCCGCCCATTTAATCTGAGCATATATACAGGAGATGTGACCACTCATATTGCCTCTAACCCACATCTCTTGTGAAAGTGTAATGGCATACACATGGACATTCAAGTGGAGAAGGCACAACAAATCTGAGATAAAGCACACATTTACAGTCATCACAACATTCTACTCTACAGGTAGGTCTATGTTGCAAGGTCGATCTACTGTCTCACCAACACTCCCATATCCCTGCTATGACGGGCATTTAGGAAAACACCTTCACTCGTGTGATCTTCTCCTCATCTGCCTATGTTGGAGGGGGGCTGCGATGCACTTGTCTCACAATGTCATTAAGGATCAACCTACAATGCCATATTGGCTCAGCACTGAACATTTGATCATTGACACAGTATTTCCATTTACCATCATACCACTTCCCTACCATCATAGTCAAGGAAAAGAGGTGCTTCGGCTGAGTGATCCATGGATGAATATCGGACCAACTGTCTACTGCATCCGGTAGGATTTCCAGCAGCATGGTTTGAGATAGGATGAACACGTACAGAACCTGCCTGTCAATATACAGTGATGATCACCTGCGCACTTGATGTAACACCTCAATGTACCCCCCAACAGCCACAACATCGTACAGAACCTGCCTGTCACTATACAGTGATGATCACCTGCCGACTTGATGTAACATCTCATTGTACCCCCCAACAGCCACATCTGTAGAAATGCCAGGCAGGCCCTAGCTAGACACCATTCAACAATCTGTCAGTGTGCAGTGTACACACACCATGCAATGAGTCATGGTATGAAGGGAAATACACATTGTTTGCACTGGCTCACAAAGCTGCCATCCTAGGCAGACCACCTTCCATATGCCAACAGTTCAATGTGTGTTCCTGATGCTTAACAGCTGTGCACAAGTATTTGATTCCAAACTGTGCTTAGACTCCACATCAGAGGACCAGGCATTAATTCTGTGATAAAGTGTAAGGGCAACTCTGCAGGGTGTGCATACGCACAGGTTCATGATGTATCAAAATTATGCAACACAGTGGAACATGTACAAGGAGTGCAACTTGCCTTTATTGAATGGCCTTGAGAGTCAATCCATGAGAGGACAATGCATCTAATGAAACATCCCACACACTACCCTTCGAAAGCACACATTCATGTAAAATGAAGTTAGTCCACACTTCTGTGGAAGTGGATGATGTGCATGGTGGAAATGATGTTGAGGGAAGTATGCATATACTCCAAGACAGTGTAACCATCACAGGTCAGTGACCATCATGCATGAAGTGTGCAATGCCTGTTATCACAGTGTGTGCAATGCACTCAACTTGCCACAAACCGCAGAATCAGATGATACAGACATTCACATTGAATATACTAAGACAGTGTCCAACTCATTTGCATACCATGTGTGCAGTAAAACTTTTCAGAAACAAACTGAACACAAATGATCCTTCTATGTCAATGACATGAATGAGAAGCATAAGTGGGACAGAATGTATTCGAAGGTCTTCCAATCAACAACACTACGAAGTGCAACAATGTGATGTTGAGGCATATAAGGGTAGATCCAGTGGACTCACAGTGAATTTTTGTAGACAACATCACAGAGGCACCCTCACCGGCAACATCCTAATCCCCAGAACAACTGTAACACTCACAAGGCACTCGTTATGTCTTTCAAAAGGAACTGTTGTACATCATTGCTAAGCCACCTTCACAACATACTTAGAATTCCAGAAGACATGGGGGGGCAATTACAACAGCTACATGTCCAGATCACATACATTGTCTGTGCAACATATATGGATGCTGTGAGGCACAGTTAGCGGTGAACAACATAGAAAATCACACTTCCTTACAACCAACATGCACATACACATGATCATATGGGTTGGGATTGCAATATAAGAAAACGTGACTAGCGCAATGATGATCCACAATGACAGACCACTGCCCTTAAACACATACAACAAAAGAGATACTCTCATCACAGTGTGCATACAACAAAAGCAAACCCACCTGTTCAATACGCGTGCATCAACTTCATGAATGGACACAGATGTTCAGAAGGATAAAAATCACATATGTGTGGCCTATAGTGCATGACTGTGAGCCTGACACCTGAATCCAGCACACCCAGTCCTTATTGGTAATATGCAGATGCATCACATACTCATGTCTGCACAATGACCCGACACATGGACATTGGTGCCCAGGAAATTGTCAACTGTAAACTATGAGCTGCTGAGTGATCCATCCACATTTCTCACATGCATGCCATTTCAGTAAGGAAAATCCAATAAGCCAATCACCCTAGTGTGACATGCACATCAAACATCTAATGCACACATACATCAGCATCTGAGATAGAGCTGCAATATGGCAACATGAAAAAACAACATCAAATGGACTTAAGTTGAAATATAACTGTATTATAAACCATGCATACCTCATTGTATTCAAATTGCAGCAACATAAATATCAGGAAACCTCCTTTAGAAAAGTAATACAATCCATAGGAAAATACAAATCAACAATATTTTCCTAGTCAGCATACTACTGTCCTCCAATCTCCATCAATGCCTGGGCCAAAGCTGCTCATCCCTCACACTGCTGATGTTGCAGGTGGGCTTTGTTGGTTGCCTAGAGGGCCTCTGCAGGGTCTCCTTTGTTGTTTGCTCATTGACCTTAGAAGTCCTGCCAGTTTCCTCCATAATTGAAGCATCACCTGCTCCATCCTCTCTTGTGCCTCAGCCCTGCCAGCTGCCTCTTCCATTGCTTGCTCCCTCTGCTCATCCTGCTGCCTAATGCTTTGGAGCTGAACTGACACTGTTTCACAAATTCTCAGCCTTTCCTCCTGCCTCTCATGGTTGATGGTATATTACATTTGCCTGTCTTCTCTGGCACAACAAATCTCTCTGTCTTGCAATCTGATTCTGAAGCTGGTACTCCCTCTGATATTATGAATGACTTCTGGAGGGGAGTACCGCAAAAACACTTTCTTCTTGCACCATGTTGTGCTCCACTCCTGATTCTCTGAATGCTTCATGGCACACTCTAGGACAACTTCATCTGCCTCTGTCTGCACTTCTACCTCCGCCAAGGCCAAACGCACATCCAGACATTGGGCAGAGGAGCCTGTGTTGTTAGTTAACATGGAGGCCACACATATGATTGTCTGGGGCACAGATGTGGAGGAGGAGAAGGGGGCATTGTTGTCGCCTGTCCTAAGAGCCTTCCTCTGAGCAGTGCTGTTGCCATTTGGGAAAATATCTGGCACATCTGTCTGTGATGGCTTTGAAGCTGTCCATGAATGGTCACAAAAACATCACTGACAGCTTCTTACCGCTTAAATCCAACAAACAGCATTGGCAGCAGTGACAAACGGATCGCTCATTGCCAGCCACTGTGGGTCTTGTCTGGGTGGAGTCATCATAGAAGGTGGGTAGTCCTGTAGCAGATGGGTCTGGGACAGGAAGATGCACTGACTCCTCCACAGTGTCCTGCCCATCCTCCTGTTCCAAACCCAGGTTTTCAGCCTGCCCAACCCCTCTTATCCCCCACCTGACACAGTTGACTGGACAGGCCCATAACGAAATCCTCATCCACCTGCACACCCAACCATGACACCTCAAATGAGGTCTACATGCTAAGTGGCTCCTTTGTGGAGATTTTGGAACTTCCCTGTTGCTCTACTGTTGAGGTCTCCACCTCCACACCCTTACCAACGTCATGAACCTAAACAGCAGTGCCATCAGATGAACTACCTCCCCCAGCCAACATGCTCCCCCAAGGAGTTGTATGATAGTGGGTGTGGCCTGGGTCTGCATAGGCATCTGTAGTCCTTAGCACTGGGATGAGGATGCTCCTCTTTGGTTGTTCCCTCTTCAGTAGCAGCAGATACTGGGTGAAAAGGAATAGAGGAGAGGAAGTAATAAATATGTGTAAGCACATGTGTAGTTCGCACAATTGGCAACATAGCATTCAGCCACAAACATTCACAATGGCAGAGCCACGCAAACACACACACACATCCAAAATGTTGGTAAGTCCAAGTTAGGCCTGTCCAAGAAGCCCTTGGAAATGGTCAACTTGCAATGATAAGGCATATACATATGCACATTCCATGCTCACCTGTTCCCACATGACCATGACAAGTACTCCTTATGCCATGGCTCAAGTTCATTGTGTAGGCACTGTAGCAT
Source organism: Ambystoma mexicanum (assembly GCF_040938575.1). NCBI lineage: Eukaryota > Metazoa > Chordata > Amphibia > Caudata > Ambystomatidae > Ambystoma > Ambystoma mexicanum. Next base: position 344,080,330 of record NC_090940.1, read on the forward strand.
AAAGGGCACATGCCACCATGTGTCCCAGACATCAAAGTCATAGTTTCATCACACCACAACTTGCATCCCTGACAGATCTACATGAAAGTATGCAATACCTGAATGTATCACAATCAATTGTCTTCATAGGATGTACCAACACCACATAATACACACAATAGTTTGCACTGTATACAGTTCTTATTGAAACAGAACACATACTCTTGTATGTTACCCGTTCTGTAGAATTGAAAATGCACTGCATATTTCAACTCCTCACTTCCTTTAACCACTCACATTGCAAGCATTGACTATACCTGTCACACCCCATCAATGAAGGTAAGCAATTAGACGAGGTAACATTTGCATTTACATTAATATATTTATACCGCACACCAAGGGCCCAGACGGTATGCGGGCGTAAAGCTGTAAAATAGATGGTCAAAACAAACAGACATTGTCGCCCTAAATTTTCAGGAACACATGTTATTATCTGAACAGGAATGTTTAAGTTTCTTTTTAAACAAGTGCAGTGATTTGTTTTTTCTCAGGTCAGGTGGAACAGCATTCCAGGCTGTTGCTGCCGCAGTAAAAACTGCACTTTTATTGACCTGAGTAAGCTTGGATCTTGGCACCACCAACAATTTGCTGTCATTGAATCTATGTACTCTCAACACACGTTTCCTTTGTAATATCTCTGCTAAGTACTGTGGATTAGATCCGGCCAGGCAGTTATGCGTAATTAGAAGCAGGTGGTACTCTATCCTGGCATAAATGAGGAGCCTGTGTAATTTGTTTCTTGCCTCTCATACATGAGCTCTTCTTTTTCGGCCAACCATAGCCATGACTGCTGTGTTTTGAATCACTTGTAGTCTAGCCCAGTCGCCTTTACCTAACCCAACCAGAAGACTACTACAATAGTCTATCTTAGTGCTGACAAAGGCTCTGGGTAGTTTTTTTCTGTGAAATGCAGAATATGCCAATTTCGAAACTAGGTTGTTAACTTTGGCTCGCATATTAAGATTTTGATTGAAATAGATGTCCAGGGTTTTGATGTTCTGTTTAGTAGCGATCTTACAGTCTGCTATCTGAAACTGTATTCTGGGCAAAGCTTTTGTACTCTTATTCCTATACCCACCACCATCAACTCTGTCTTTTCATTGTTTAAAGCTAAACTGCTTTTTAATATCCAGGCTTGTATGAGCCCATATACTTTATTAATAGTGTTTGTGTCCTCTTCATGGGTTCCCGATAGAGGAATAATGCATTGCGTGTCATCTGCATAGCTGGCAAAGTGTACTCCCCTATCCTTAAGCAGCCAAGAAAAAGTAAAGTGGAACAGTAAAAATATTATATAAGGATGATGAGAAGCAGGCACCCTGAGGAACTCCATATTGTAGGAAAACTGGGCTAGCTTCAGCAAAATATTTTGTTAACATTTGTTTTTATTAAATCAGTTGTTGAAACAACTTTTCAATATGATACATTAAAAATACATAAATATATGTTTATAAAGTGTATAAAGGATATAAAAGTATAATATACAAAATCGTCAAAGCAAATTCATCTAATTTAGAATAAGAAAATTAAACACACACCTGCTCAAATCAAGTTCAAGTTCATCCAATAAAAAATAACAACATCATTAACTTCTAAATATGCAATAATGCCTAAGGCGGGTTTAAAAACAACAAAATATAAATTCACTTATACAGAAGTCAACCACCATTAGCTCAATGTTGATAAAATTGTGATAAAGTATTATACATCATTCGCCTCGTCCAACTTTAAAGACAACTGAAAATGTACAATCGCCAGTCGCATTGATGGAGTCTGGGCATTGTATAATATGTTCCCGAATATTTCAGATGTTACCAGTCGATAACCAGAGAAAATGTTTTCAAAATGTTTCTTCCTTAACTGAGGACAATTAGTAATCAAGTGTATCAAACACTCAGATTCAGCCGTGTTAATACAAAAACAATAGATATTAAGGTTGGCTTCGATTAAATTCCATTTAGACAAGACTTCTTTCGAGTGCCAGATGTTTAGCCTGAATCAAAGAAATAAATCATGATACCGTGCAGAGGAAAATTGGGTGACATATGATTCTGGCATTTGAGATTTCTTATCAAGTGATGTATAAAACTTGTGATGTTTTTTAGTGAGGCATTCTGTTTGTGTATTAGTCCAGTCCTAATTCCAGATTTTTTTCGTGGTTTTATTTGGATTATGGATTAAGATGTCATAACAGACAATTGCTACGAGCAGAAAGTCATGGACTTTAGATCGCCATACTCTCACGTGTTTGTGATCTGTTATATCTTTATATTTGGCTAATACATCAAGCAGTGAACCATTTTTTGTGTTCATTATACACTTTCTATGAAGGGCACCCAGCTTCAATATATACATATATATTGTATATAGCGAGACAAGGCCCATTTCAAACCTTATAATGCACATACAAACACTTTTTGGTAGTCTTAGCAAATTCTTCCAAAATGACCCTTCGATAGTGGTCCAAAACACCGGACCACGCTAGTTCCCAGTTTCCGCACCGTAGATGGTAGAAGGCACAGCTTTCTGAATATAAAATGTCAAAGCTGGAGTTAGGGAGAAGCTAACATATCTCTGATTTATCAAGACTGCTTGAGGTGCTGCCATTTTAATTTTCTTAACAATATCACAATAATATGGAGCTTCTGAAACTTGGTCACTAACAATCAAACCTAGATATTTATATTGTCGGTCTAGTTCCAAAGCTTTTCCTTGGATAGTACACTTGAATATATTTCGCTTCCTTTTTGAAAAGTGGCAAAAAGTATGATCTTAGATTTTGAATGATTAATTATAAATTAATTCATTCAGACATACAACGCCAGAGCATCAAGCAGAGCCTGCAGTCCCATGGGCGTTTTCACCAACAGGAGCAAATTGACGGCGTAAAAAAGCCAGGGGAATGCATGCTGCGCTGATTGGGGAGGATGACATGCAGGAATCTTTCACTGACATCGATATAAAGAAATTAAATAAAGGCAATGCCAAGAGGCAGCCCTGCTTCAGACCTCTGCAAGTTTATATCGGGGTCGATAGTCTGCCAACAAGCATTAATCTTATTTGAATCGTAGTATTCAAGTGGAACTGTCTAATCCAATAATAAAGATACTGGGGGCATCCAGCCCTAATTAGTTTACAACGCAGAAGCTCTCTTGACACCGAATCAAACGCAGTTTGAATATCAATGAATGCTGCATAAAGGGGCTGTTTCGGCCTTTCTTGACGCTTAATAATATGCAATGTATGTAAATTGATCGCAGTCCCAAGGCCAGGCATACATCCATTTGATTGGGATCATGAATGTTGTATTTCTCAGGCCATGTTGTGTATGGCTTGGCTTTGCAGAAGGAATGTTGTGATGTCATGTGGAGTGTTTATGCCTGAGTGATGGAATGCATGGGTGAATGTTCTAACCTGGTCAGTTGTTCAGCCAGAGGCCTGGGTGATGGGCTGCCAGTGTTTCTATATGTCCTACCTGTAATGTATATGTAACCTGATTGACTGCTTGTAAAGATACCAATAAACCTAGCAAGTGAACCTAAGAAGGCTGGGAGTCACTTCACTACAGGCCAGATGTTAAAGTCCTTTAATATGAACCGAGCAAAGAGTTTACCCGGTATATCCATCAAAGCCACCGGTCTGTAATATGCGGATTGAGTGCAGTCACACTTCTTATGAATAAGAACAATTATAGATTTCGGCCAGGTCGGAGGAATGAGACCAGTATAAATGGTTTGAGAGAAAATGACCCACAAAATCCATGCCCACGCTTGCGGTGGGACCTTCAGAAGACTACTGGACAGGCCATCCGGTCCCAGAGCTCATGAGGTAGACAATTGAGAGATAAAGAATATTATATCTTCCTCAGATATCACGAGATTTACCTCATGATTAGCAAGCATCGGTAAGGGATGGCTAGCCCATGGAGTAGCAGCTTAAAGGGAACCATAATACTGGATCCATACTGATTCAGGTACTGCGTTTATCTGCATCAAGGTCTGTGTCGCAGGCATTACCTTTTTCATCAGGTCGCATATTAGAGCAGAGCTTTTGGATACCAAAAAGCGTAGCATAGTTTGAGCATCCATAAGATGCAATTGAGCTCTTCTCGCTTTTATCCAATTCTTATATTGATTCTTAAGCCTGCCAGTGTCACGCATTCTGATTTCGATTGGTACATTTTTAAGAGCTCTAATATTGGCTCTTAAATTAGATTTCATTCTTCGTATGTCAGCATCATATATATGAGTATGTGGTGTGATAATTTTCTCTGCTTTGGGCAATACGTTTTAAAACTCTGCATAGCTGCTACATATACCCCTTTTTTATAAATAAGGTCTGGAAGGAGTACATTTGGAGGATATCTAACTCTCATCATCAGCACATGAAGCTTATCCGCTGTCCAACTAAATCGATTGCCATTGGTTGAGCAGGACAGTTGAGAGCCATAGTAATTTGGTTCCACTGTCTGATTTGCCATTGGCATAGAACATGTAAGCGTTAAAATATGATGGTCACTGACAGATTTTGCAATGATCTTAAAGTTGTCCATTCTAGCAAATAGATTTCTATCTATATATATATAATCTATCAGTGTACTTTGGGATACTCTTTGCCTCGTAGGAGGAGTTACACCGTTCTCTACATCGATACCATTGGCCATTACAAGATTACGATCTTGCATAAGCCTCGACCATCGATACGCTGAGTCTGACAAGGTCGTGTTCTGTGGCAAGAGGCACCGGTTATTTAAACCCCTGTGACAATCAGGTAGTCAGTTGAAGAGTAATTTGCAATCAGAGCTAATATAACGTCTAAATGCTCTATAAACTGATCATCACTGACTGCCGCATGAATCCAGTGTACATTGACACAAATGATGGCAAAAGAGGCAGATTTAATTTTGACTAGTTGTATGTAGGGACTGGGCGCGGTCCATGCTTAGATCGTGATATTAGCCTAGGATTGTATAGCAACCAAAACTCCAGCCATCAGCCTATCTCGGCTAGCTTTAGACGCCGGTAAGAGAGAAATTACATGATTATCCCATATTGAAGGAGAAGTTAGCCACACCTCTTGCAACATGATTATATCATAATCATTCAGTAATTTTACAGAAGAAGAGGTTTAATGGGCATAGCCACGAGTGTTCCAAGAGGCAAATTTACAGTTCGCAAATTTCCCCAAACTGGGTTGTTAATTAGAGTTTGATGCCGAATTTAGCACAGACACAACTCGTCGGGCGAACAGATTTGTATGTGAACAAGAAATCGACATGGGAGTTGTGATCTATTGTTTATTCTTGGGTGGCATAACGAGTTGTTCCCTATCAAGACTATTGCCCAGTCTGGAATGAGGCTGATGCAATAGCAAAAATCCCATGTTGTACAGATCTTCACGAGCTTGCTAGATGGTATTTCATATGACTCCAGATGTCATCCACAGCCTAACCACCGAAGTTTCATAATGGTGAATAAACTCAATCTGTGATAGATCACTGGAAGTAGTATCTTGAAATTAAGGGATATCCTCCAAGATATTGAGGACTGTCTTATTCAGATCATAGATTGGGAATTCACCACCCCGGCATTGGAGAATAAAACGATGATGATTTTCTGGGTCGCATGAGGCATGTTTCGGTTTGTAATTGTAATTGGGGTGATTGCTAGTTAAGTTCGATTCCTGTGCAGATCGAACATTAGTTCGCTGCAGTTAGTTACTATGCACTAGGCTCACGGGTAACTTAGGTGGAGCTTTGCAATTCTTATGAAGATCACTAGACACATTAGATATAGAAAGATGATTGAAATAAGCAGGTCCCAAAGGGATCCTAGAGGGATCCTTGAAATCTAATTGAGGTAAAGACGGAACTTTCAAACAAAGCCACAGAAGTCTGAATTTCTTTACAACGATCCTCCAGAGTAAGAAACTGCCAATGTGGAGCTTCCTGACTTACTGGGGCCTGTACCAGAGGTCTCTCTGCAAGAATTGTTTGACTGCGAGGTGCAGGTAAAGGCATATGTAATTCCGCAGCTTTTTGAGCCTCTTCTATCAGCTCATCTAATGGAGCATAAGAGCAGATCACAGGCATCACATAAGTCGTCTTAACTATTCGCTTGTTGGCCCAAGCTAAACTCTTTTATCCCACTAACTTGTTTCCTCATAACAGCTGATTTAGTTTTAGATTTCATTCTAGGAGGTAAATTCAATGAATGTATAAAAAAACGAGAGTTAGCCTTAGGCTGTGAAACAGGTAATTTTAACTTTTTTCTTCTTATTTCTCTTGCCAGTTAGTGTCATGCGATGGAGTATTGTGTGCTTCACTAATACCCTCTTTAGTTCCCTCCTCCTCCTCCTCACCTGTACTGGGTTCTTCCGAAGAACTGCCCGTGGAAATGGCTCTTCTTTCTCTCCAGAGGTCCAGTCCTTTCTTAGTGAGTTTAGGACGAGCTCCACCTGAGGCCACCTTGCCTGCCGGCAGACAGCAAGGCAAAGGGGACTCTCAGGGAGCCTGCCCCCAAAACCAGGGAAAAGCGTGGCTGAAAAACCCTGGTGTGCTGAGATGTGATAGCACTACGGATGCGAAGACAGGAAGGCTTTCCGTTGGAGTAAGATGAATGCACTCCAATTCCCAGCAAACATTACGGTTTGCAGGTGGAAGAGATTCCAGCATGGGTATCCGGAGCCGCAGCTTGGATGGATACAGCAGGCGAGAAATGAGGAAGAGGATTGAAGGACGCTGAGGTGGAAGGAGTGTACAGTGACAGCTGTACAAACAGCAGGGGGATACCAAGGGAAACACACGAGACAAGCTGGGGATAAAGCGGGCTGCTCGAGCGGAATGAAAGGAGAGGAGGCAGAGCAGAACGAGCAGCCACAGCGGGCGGAATGAAAGGAGAGGAGGCAGCCACAGAGGGCGGACAAGGAGGAAAAAAAAGTGGAGAAACACAGGAGGGACAGGAGCGGAGTACAAGCGTACGGACTTAGCCGGGAAAGCAAGGTTGCAACGCGACGACTTCCGCGTGTGATGCCTATTTAAATGTGTCATGACGTGCAAGGTGCGTGGGAGACTAGACCGCCGGTGGAATTAGCCCTTCTTCCATTGTCTCCATAGCTTCCATGGCACGCGCGCCATGACAGTATAACCCCTTCGCCAAGGCCCTCCTCCAGGCTTACCTGGACGGAGTCTGTGAAACTTGTGTAGGAGTCTGGAGGCATGTAGATTTCTCGCTGGTTCCCACGATCTTTCCGTCCAAGGGTATCTCTTCCATAAGATGAGGTATTGCAGGACACTGTGTTTGTATCAAGAGTCCAAGATGCATGAAACCTCATACTCTTGGGTGTCATCCTCCTCACTGGGTATCTTTCTTCTGGTGGTTCTGGAGAAAGGTTCAGGTTTATACACTTTAAGAAGCGAGGTATGGAATACTGGATGTACCCTTCGAAGAGAGTTTGGAAGGGCTAACCGGAAGGCTACAGGATTGATCTTTTGTTCTATGGAAAATGGTCCGATATATCTAGGAGTGAATTTACCTGGATGAACTCTTCTGGGGAGATATCTAGTAGACAGCCATACCTTGTCTCCTTTTTTCCAATTGGGATTTGGTCTTCTGTTCTTATCAGCCCATCTCCTTTAAGTCTGACGACTGACTGACAGGGTTTCTTCAGCAGCCTTATGAGTTTGTTTAAGGGTGTTCAGCAGTTGGTCTTTGGTAGGTACATTGGTGGGTTGAACTGAAGAGCATGGGATATGTTTGGGTTCGTACCCATAGGTACATTTAAAAGGACTCATTCCTATTGCAGTATGTTTGGTGTTGTTGTATGAGAATTCTGCCACCGATAAGAGATGATACCAGTTGTCCTGATTCTGGTTGCAGAAACATCTTAGAAACTGTTCAAGTGTAGCGTGGAGGCGTTCAGTCTGTCCATTAGTTTTGGGGTGAAAACCAGAAGATAACGCCCTCTGAATATGTAACTGTTTACACAAGGTTGTCCAGAACTTGGAGGTGAACTGTGTTCCTCTATCGGACACTATAGAGAACGGTAGGCCATGGAGACAGACTATCTCCTTCAGGAATACGTCCACTGTGGTAGTTGCCGAAGGAGTACCTTTGAGTGTGACGAAATGAGCTAGTTTACTGAAGGAGTCAACAACAACCATGATTGCTGAACATCCTTCTGATTTGGGTAAATCAACAATAAAATCCATGGATATACTTTGCCAGGGTCCGGTAGTTGGTTCCTCTTGTTGTAGAAGCCCCAATGGTTTAGACGTACTGTGCTTGCTTTGGGCACATATGGGGCAGGTGGAGACATACTTCACTACGTCCTTGTTAATTATCGGCCACCAAAAACTCCTTTTCAGCAAATCCAGTGTGGAAGCACGACCTTTATGTCCAGCCATAGGCAGATCATGGCACCAAGATATTGCTTGGTTCTGGAGATCTTGGGTTGGCAGGTAAAGCAAGTCGTCTTTGAATAGGTATTCCCCTTTATAGGCTAGAGAGGGATCCTTTGGAAGAGATGCAGTCTTTTGGGCATTCAATACTTGTTGTAAATAACTATTGACGGTTCCAATGAAACTCTTCCCGTTGAGTAGACATTCCTGTTCTGTGTAGTTCCCATATTCTTCTCCGTAGCTGCGAGAGAGTGCATCAGCTAAGTGGTTTTCTTTACCAGGTAAGTATCTAAGTACGAAATCGAATTGGGAGAAGAAATAAGCCCAAGGAGCATGACGAGAGTTTCTGCATTCCATTTGTTGGAGAATACTTAGGTTCCTGTGGTCAGTCCGAACTTGAAATGGGTACCTTGCTCCTTGCAACAGATGACGCCACTCCTCACAAGCCTGTTTAATTGCTAACAGTTATTTTTCAATCACCGAATAGTTTCTTTCACTAGAGGTAAGTGTTCTGGAATAATAGGCGATGGGATGTTCGAGTTGGTCCTCCTTCCGTTGAAGCACAGCTGCCCCAATGGCCCCTTGTGAGGCGTCAGCTTCTACGATAAAGGGCTGAGACTGGTCAGGCTGCCTGAGGATAGGTGCAGAGGTGAACGCTTGTTTGAGCTGGTTAAAGGCGGAATCAGCTTCGGTTGTCCAATGGAATTTCACCCCCTTCTTTAGCAAAGCCGTAATAGGTAAGACTATGTTGGAGAATCCTGTGATGAATTTCCGATAGAAATTAGTCAGACCCAAGAACCTCTGGATGTCTTTGACTGAGTTGGGAACAGGCCAATTGTTAATGGATGCTGTCTTGTTGGGATCCATCTCGATGCAGTTTTCTGACAGAATAAAGCCCAAGTACGGAACTGTAGAAACCTCGAAAAGACATTTCTCAGGTTTGGCTAACAGGTGATGGTCTCGGAGTCTCTTGAGCACTTCCCTTACATGTAGACGATGTTGTTCTAACGTGTGCGAGTAAACCAAGATGTCATCCAAGTAGACTACCGTGGATTTAAACAGAAGATCACTGAAGACTTTGTCCATGAATCTTTGGAACTGGGCTGGCGCGTTGACTTACCCAAAGGGCATCACCTTGTACTCGAAATGACCTAAAGGAGTACGAAAGACGGTCTTCCATTCATCCCCTTGTTTGATTCATAGGAGATGATAGGCCCCTCTGAGGTCTAATTTGGTAAACCATCTAGCCCCTTGTACTGCTTCCATGATCTCCTTTATCAGAGGCATTGGGTATCTGTCTCGTATGGTTTGACTATTCAGGCCCCTAAAGTCAATACACGGTCTTAGCTCCTTGGTTCCCTTCTTTGGAATAAAGAACAGGGAGGCTCCAGCCGATGAAGTAGATTCTTGTATCAAGCCATTCTGTAAATTACTTGCTAGGTAGTCCCTTAATGCTTCCTTCTCAGGAAGGGATAAGGGATACATTCTCCCAAAAGGAACCACAGCATTGGGTACAAGATCGATCCTACAATCCTCAGCTCGATGTGGAGGAAGGGGTCTGGGTTGAGTGTCTGTAAAGATGTCTGTGAATTCTTGATAGGTCACAGGAATGGAGTTGATACTTCTTGCAGGCACTGCATCACCCTGATGTGAATGTTGTCCTTCTTCTTTCAAGCAAGACTGCACACAAAGGTCTGACCTGAATTCCACTATGTTAGTTACCCAGTCAATCCCTGGATGGTGCTTTCTTAACCAGGGTATTCCGAGTATCACTGGAAAGTGAGCTGCCTTTATCAAATCAAACACTAGGGTTTCCTGATGAGTCTTCGTCTTAACCACGACTTCTGTAGTTTCTTGTCGGATGAGACCAGAAGACAGAGGGGTACCGTCTACTCCTTCTACGGGTATGGGTTGTGGTTTTTCTCTTCTGGGGATGGCGTATTTACTAGCCCTATAGGTCGTCCATAAAGTTTCCAGCTGCACCGCAGTCTAGCATAGCGAGACACTCTACTGCATGAGTTGTTGTCCATTCCAGAACGATCTTCAGGACCATAAGTTGGTTAGAGGGGTTACATGTTATGGGTGGACTTGTAACACAGGGATTAGCAAGCAAAGCCCCTTCCGTGTCCCTGCTCAGGGTCGGGGTCCTTCATTTCCCGATCTTCTGGGAGGTACTTCTGGACAGTCTCTAAGAAGGTGCTTCTCAGAACCACAGTACATGCACAAGCTTAGGTCTTTTCGTCTCTTTCTTTCTGCAGCACTAAGGGGACCCCTTGCTGCACCTATTTGCATGGGTTCTTCAGTCTGGAGATGAGACTTCTCCGGAGCGGCAGGCGAGTAGGAGGAGGGAGTAGAGTGTGGATTGGGTCTGGACTTCCTTCTTTCTGCTCGTCTTTCGGATATCCGAAATTCCATCTAGAGGGCTAGGGCTACCAGTTCTTGGAAGGAAGAAGGTCTGGGTACCCGAGAGAGTTCATCCTTCAAGTCTTCATGTAACCCCCTCCTAAAGAGTGTTTGTTTAGCTGAATCGGGCCACCCTGTCTCCAAAGCTATCCTCTGGAAGTTTGAGGCATAAGTTTGTACATCAGAAAGTCCCTGTTTGAGATTAAGTATGTTTTCATACGAAGCGTATAAGGCTTCGGTCCTTTCGAAGCGTTCTCTGAACCATAGTACAAAGGCATTGTAATCATTTAGCACTGGATCAGCTTCTGTGACCAATGGGGTGGCCCATGCTAGGGCGTTACCTCCAAGGTTTGAGACGAGGAAGCCAACCTTTGCCTGGTCGAATTCATACATCTTAGGGCGAAAGGTGAAGTATACTCTACAAGCGTCGAGGAATTTCTTGATCCTCTTGGGGTTCCCTTCATACTTCCCAGAGGGTAATGGCATAGGTGGGAGATCACCCCGGACTTCTTCTCTCTGAATCATTTGTTGTCTCAGGGCGGCATTGTCAGCCTTAAGAGCGGAGTTTTCTACCTTAAGGGTTTGGAGCTCGGCGGTTATCCCTTGTATGGCGTTAACCAGTTCTTGATACTGCTCTAACCTAGCCATCCTTTGGCGTTGCAAACAGTCATGCGATGGAGTATTGTGTGCTTGACTAATACCCTCTTTAGTTCACTCCTCCTCCTCCTCACCTGTACTGGGTTCTTCCGAAGAACTGTCCGTGGAAATGGCTCTTCTTTCTCTCCAGAGGTCCAGTCCTTTCTTAGTGAGGTTAGGACGAGCTCCGCCAGAGGCCACCTTGCCTGCCGGCAGACAGCAAGGCAAAGGGGACCCTCATGGAGCCTGCCCCCAAAACCAGGGAAAAGCGTGGCTGAAAAACCCTGGTGCACTGAGATGTGATAGCACTACGGATGCGAAGACAGGAAGGCTTTCCTTTGGAGTAAGATGAATGGACTCCAATTCCCAGAAGACACTACGGTTGGCAGGTGGAAGAGATTCCAGCGTGGGTATCCAGAGCCGCAGATTGGATGGATACGACAGGTGAGAAATGAGGAAGAGGACAGAAGGACGCTGAGGTGGAAGGAGTGTACAGTGACAGCTGTACACACAGCAGGGGGATACCAAGGGAAACACACGAGACAAGCTGGGGATAAAGCGGGCGGCTCGAGGGGAATGAAAGGAGAGGAGGTGGAGCAGAACGAGCAGCCACAGCGGGCGGAATGAAAGGAGAGGAGGCAGCCACAGAGGGCGGACAAGGAGGAAAAGCCAGTGGAGAAACACAGGCGGGACAGGAGCTGAGTACAAGCGTACAGACCTAGCCGGGAAAGCAAGGTTGCAACGCGACGACTTCCGCGTGTGACGCCTATTTAAATGCGTCATGACGTGCAAGGTGCGTGGGAGACTAGCCCGCCGGTGGAATTAGCCCTTCTTCCATTGTCTCCATAGCTTCCATGGCGCACGCGCCATGACAGTTAGTGTCCCATCACTAGCTACAATACTGGAGTTAAGCTTAGAAAAGATGTTACATATTGGTTTATCATCCAATACTCCAATAATATTGACATTAGAATCTACCGGAGCCATAGTATTCTGATCGCTCAGCCTATTGTCCCACCTCGGCAAATGGCAGAGCAACCGATGCAGCAGTATCACCCAATGGCTGAACCGTTGGAATGGGTTTCCTCTGGGTGGGATGTGCATAAGACAAAGAGGTAGTTGAACAATCATGACCAGAATTGGAAAACATCACCGGGTTCTGGGATAGCAATGAGCGAGAAGATGGGTTTGTGACATCAAGTGGACTTGGCCTGTGGGATGATGTTATAGATATTGCCGCGACCGCCACTGAACATTCAGGACTATGCGGCGAGGCACTTGGTGAACCATTGATGGAATCAGCAGAATGCAAGGTCCCCAGGTCACAAATAGCACTCCTGTGCACAAAGGCAGCCACATTTAGTCTGTGCATATTTTTGTTCAGACCTTGTAATTCCATCTCTGGGGCAAATGATATATCAGAGACTTCTGCCATTATGAAATCAGACAGAGTGCATCTTTTAATTGGCACTTTTAAATCGAATTTCTGACAAGAACTTGAATTGTTTAACTGCAACGTGACCGATTCCGAAATGGCACCAGTATCTGATAAGGCATTAAAAGGTGACGGACACGGATACAATTTCCTAATGTCAGTTGTAAGTGACATGCCTTTGCCTGTATGGAAGAAGTCACACTGCACACCAGTTTAACAGAATGGGTTGAACATTTGGGTGTTATATTTGCACGCGCTATTTTTTCAGGTGAAGGCATGGCGCTGCTCATGGTATATATTACTTACATGTATATATGACTCACCATATGAATTTAAAACTCAATGCACAGTCGCACTCAGAAGATAACAATTTATCTTCCAGAAGAAAAAATGAACTTTATGACTCGTTCTAAAACACCATTTCCAAATTCTCTTAACCCGCTATCACCCACACTCCACACCCTCCACCCTATCAGCTGTATCAGCACACTTCAATAAGGCACTTCTGGTATGCGCGCGCCAGGATGCACATGTTTGTGGAATGATAAAACTTCTGGGGAAAGCGAAAGGGATCACACAGTGTTCACTGTGAAAGTAAGGAGAGCAAACATTAGTCTCAATTCAGAGTCCATACGTTGGTCCATATGCACAATTGTCCATACCAGCGTCCATACCGTAGTTCAATGCAATCCAATAGAATTGTGTGCACAGAACACTGAATAGGAAAAGTTGCAAACAAAGAGACGAGCCACCAGCCGTATCAGCACACTTCAATAACCGCACTCCTAGTATGCACGTGTGCGGGTTGCGCGTGTGTGTAGAATGATAAGGCTTCTGAGGAAAGTGGGAGGGATCACACAGTGTTCACATAGTTCAATGCAATCCAATAGAATTGTGGTCACGGAACGATGAATGGGAATATGTTTATAGGCCACTCAATTGAGAATTTTAAGCACGAATGGGGTATTAGTAATTGGCCTACAATTAGTCAGTTTAAGGGGATCAAGCCCGATTTGTTTGTTTTTGTTTTTAAAGTGGAGAGATCCATGCATTTTTTCAATACATCTGGCACATGATTTTCTTTGAAGGAAGTGTTCACAAACTTTGTGAGGATCCCTATTAAAGATGGTGCACATGCTTTGACAGTCATTGCAGGACATATGTCTCCCTCACAGTTTGTGGGTTTGAGTTTGCTAAGCATAGCTGTCCGTTCAACTTCAGTGAAGGTTCTAACTGAACTGTTTACCTCTTTCCTCCTGTTTGATCTTACTTATATCGTGTGGGTTGTGTTATTGCCTTTCTCCCGAGGCACAAATATCCCTCTGGCTATTGATATTTTGTTTAATTTTGTCTTACTTATCCAGCATTGCGTCTTGAATAGACGTGCACAAGGCCTTGTCTTTTGTTGGGCCTTCCCGTTTATTAGGGCTAGGGTTTTCCAACTCCTTTAGGATCTTGAATGGCTCTTTATTTATTAATTTATTGTATTGATTATTTGTAAAACACCTATACATCAAATGGTGTGAATAATATTCTCTGTCGGCTATCATTGTGTTATACATAGTTTTATGTTGCTAGAATACAGCCCGTTGCTGTGGTACTATAAACTTCCTTATTCCTACGCATCTCTATGTTTCCAAGTATGAAAACACGTTTTTTATAACTTGAGCATTTGTAGCTCAAGAGAAAACCAGACTTTCTTTTTTTTTTTTTGCAGGGCAGCAATCCTGTCTTTAATGGAGCAATAGCATGTGTAGCTTTAGGAATTGTCTTTGGTATGCCTTTGCTATCTCTTCTTCAGTTTCTAGATTGACTACATCTCTTGTTAAGGGGCAATGCATACTTCCATTGCCTAGAGCGACAGTTTCCATACATTCCTCAAAGTGTTCCATATATTTAATGCTTCATACTTTTTGAAAATAATATCTCTAAATGTGCAAATACATTTTTATGACCATGGACACAGGGAGATATAGGCTCCCTCATAGTAATATTATACGTGGCCACCCAATCCAGATTCTTGCCCTTTATGTGTGTTGCCTTGTTAATTTGTTGGGTAAAGCCCAGGTTAGTAAGGGAGACTTAAAGTCCTTTGGCTTGATCGGTATCGTCGTTCAGCCAAAGATTGAAATCTCCCATGATCACAAACTTAGACATTGATTTTAACTGGGGTAGCAACATATTTTCCACTTGAAGTCTGGCATGGATATAGGGCGGACGGTATATCTGGATAATGTTTACTGTTTTAGCAGCCAGGGTTGTAAACCTACAGATAGAACCACTAAGAGAAACAAATGGCCTGTGGGAGGATACGCACTTTGATGCCCCCCCCCAAAAATAAGGCACAGAGTAGCAGTAGATTCAGCCTGTCTATTACACATTTTAAACCTGAGTGCATGCAATGGACAATTACTCAAAGACTTCCCGGCAAATCTAACGTTCAATGGATGTAAAGGGACCTCTCACATAGACTACATTTTTATTTTGGGTAATGATTGGGCAAGGGTGGGTTATTTTGAGGTGTGTGAGGGATTAGAAAGTGACCACTGCCCCCTAAAGATGGGTGTTTTAGGAAAAAGGGTGACTATAGATAAAGCACTTGGCCCTAATATCACCCAGACAATTGCTATAGTGGGCCATGCACGTAAATCAGGCAAATGGGCCAACATTATTGATCAGAAAACTGAATCAGCCATGTACAACTCAATTCTTGACATCTTGGAAGTCATATGGAGAAGTGGATGATTGGAGTGTGAAATAACACGTAGATTTGGGAAACAATGCAAATCTGATCCCTCATATCTCACTGCCCGGCGCCAAAATTAAGACGAAACTTCTGATCAAAGCCAGCTGGTAATATGAGGCATGCGCAATGGCCATAAAGAAAATCATAATCTGTGCTAGATCAGAGCCTGGTGTGGACAAAGTTATGCTGCGCTACTTAAGACATGATTATAAGCACCGAACTGCGTCCAAAAAAGGGAGTTTGTTAAGGACCAGTGGAGTGCCTTTCAAAAAGCACTAAAGGCCCGGGACAATATTTTGTTCTGGAGGTTGGATACTGGCAGTGAGCTGAAGGGGGACCAGGCTTTGAAGTGCTGCATTACTCCTTTTGTTTGGTTGTCTCACTTCTCCAGTGTGTATACATGTTTGGATCTGGAAGTATCATTGGTACATAATCAAAATATGTTGATCATTGCAGCACCAAACAACCTCCATATAACAGTTCAAGAAGTGGAGAGGGCACTGAGGTCTCAGAAAAGTGGGAAAGCTGATGGACTGGATTTAATAACCATAGATTTGTAAGGGATTTGGGCACTGACCCTATGTAAAATCTTCACAGCAGTAATTGGACAGGGTATTGTTCCCAAATCATGGCAACAAGCAGTAATAATACCAATATACAAAAAGAGTGGCATGACTGGAAGTTAGCCACAGTGGTAACAAATCATCCCACAGCATGAAAGTGTAGCCACATGGAGAGGGGCAGCAGGTCTTGAGGAGGCGGGATGTCAAACAGATGTATTTCTCTGATGATGGCCTTGATAGGGGAAGTGGTGCTGGCAAAGTGTGTGAGCCCCGGTGGCAGGAGGACACATGTGAAAAGGTAGGGGTTGATGTTGGCAGAGGGACTAAGGGGATGTGGGTTAAAGATGAGCATGTTAAAGGGTTGTAGTGGCATGTGGTCCAAGTGTTAATGAAAAGGGAATGATAGAGTGCTCTGGGAAGCAGGAGGAAAAGTGTGTGATGGGCAGGACTTCATCAAACAACATGGCCATGGACGAATGGCAGCCAGGTCCAACAATTCTAGAAGTTGTATCAGAACAGCAAAGGAGTAGTGGGTC